>NC_141693.1:306883921-307483921 GCF_964263255.1 Lissotriton vulgaris | reverse complement strand
GTCCGGTATTAAGTATGTTCCCAGAGGTTAAGTGTTCCATTCCTTTTTGGAGAGCGTGAACCAAAGGACCGTCTCTCCGTTTGGATTCCTTAATGCAGATGTGGTCATCCATGGCAGCATTAGAAAAGCAGGAACGGCATTTAGGCGAAGGAGGGGTTTCTTGGGGTACTGACCCAACACTGTAAAGAGGGATATTGTAAATGTTCAGAAATATAACTTCTGAATAGATGCTTTCAATGTTTGGTATATCTTATAACGAGTTAAAAAGTTTTTTTAACATGATTTTATTATTATACTCCTTGGTTCGCCAAGAAGTTGATCTAGTACCTTGTTGACCTTCATTCCGTTTCTGCATTTAGTATACACTTGTATTTACGCATGATTCTTTAAGAATATACTTGACAGCGACTTTGCCAGTGTCCAATTTTTTGGGGGGGTCTTTTTGAACCTATTCCACACCGAGGATTTTGCACTACTTTCACAGACACTATTCAAGCAAGCATGAAAAGCATGCTTAGCAAAATTAGCCAAAGCACTAAGCCTAGTAAAAGCATGTTGTAAATTTATCATATTGAGATTTCTACTGTCATATTATCGGGAGTTTCTGTCACTTAGCTGTTGCCTGGTGTCTGAGCAGGATTTTATATATTCCCACTGAGTATCGAACAGTTTCCATCAAGTACATTTATATAGATCTATTTCAGTGAGTAAAACTCAGATTTTAAGTGGATACTGATTTTTTTTAACTAAGTCTGGGGTGATGAGCAGCATTTTCAATTATTCTATTTACACACAAATACGTGTTGGTACGCATTGAACGCTCTTGACCTGAGAAAATGTACTATGTGTATATAGAGATAACTCTAATCACTAGCATATGCAGTATACCTTTGTACTGTCTACCATTCCTATGTGACTCTTAGAGTATAGCCATTTGTATCTCTTCCTTGAGTGACTTTACTACCTGTACATTCGCAATTTTTCTTTCACTTTGTATCTCTTCCTTGTGTGACTTTACATCTTGTACATTTGCAATTTTTTCTGTTTGTATCTTTTGTGTAATGCATGTAATCCTAAATCCTTATGTTTTGCAACTGGTTCTTATGTAAAGCGCTCTGACACCTTCGGGTAAAGTTTGCGCTATATAAAACCGCAGAATCGCAGGAGGTTAGGCTGACCAGAGACTAAAAACCCATCTCCTAAATCGATAGCTTGAGCATTAGCCACAACCCCAACCATAAGAGCGGAAGCATTTTCAATATTATTTACAACTTGATGCAAAAGACAACCATTGACTAAGCCAATAGTCTTGGCTTTTTGTAGGTGTAATGTTACTTGTATTATATATCTGGATGCAATGACAGAAGCAGTAAAATATCGGTAGGGTGGCACACTATGCGATGCACATATTTTTAGTGTAATTGCCTTTAAGCCACACCTTTAATTGCATCGGTTACGCCCCTTTGAAAGATCTCAGAGTATTTCCATCCCTCTCAAAGCCCTAGTCTACACACGCGGTCAGGTCCTTGGCGCACATAGCCTTGGCTGCAGGGCACACAGACCTTACTCTGTCGCACACAGAGGAAAATAATTAGAGGGAACATTGGTCTTGACCCGAGCTTATTAAAGAAAATACACTGTTTCCGCTACTGTGAAGTAGCACAAGATTTCTAAAAGTTGGAAACGATGTCAATGTGGCACATAACATAATATATTTGAAAAGGAGTAGACAGCTCAAAATCTAGTAATGAGCTACATCTGTGCCTAAACTTTGATTTTTTCTTTCTTCTGAAGACATTACTTAATCACTTGTATATAGACAGACGTGGGCATAGGGTAGCATATATATGCTTACTGAAGATGAAATCTCTCTAATAGAATTGTCTGAGGGAGGATCCTAGGTGCCCATTTTTTTTAGCAGTAGGGTATATGTGTTTTGGGTTACTGTCATACACCCACCAGCGTAAATCTGGATTTAGGTCAGATAGTTTTAGCATTTGAAAAATTAATGCCATCTTTGAAGTTGTGATAGAAACTAGTTATCAATCTATTAAAATGTCTATCACTGATTGATGACATTCAATGCAGTTTCACTCGCTATATTATCTATGAAAAATATACAAGCACATCAATGTGAAAAAGATTGCGCTAAGCCCATTATTCACACAATCCATATTTTAATTGTAATGTTAACAGTGGATTTCTACAAAATTGTGTAATGATATACTAGTGGATCACGAAAGTGGTATAATAAGTTGTAAAAAATGCATAAAAACTGACATTTATAGCCTAGAGTAAAACAACTCAATTCTATTGAGTGCAACTTGTACTTTCATTGTACCTAATTTTCTCTCCTTTCTACCACGCTACTGGTATAGAAAGAAAATACATTCTTGAAAAAAAAGAACATTATTATAATTTACCACGATTATGGAAGATACATTCAAATTTGTGAGGCAAACTAGAGCTTAAGTACAATATTCATTTGGAAGACGACCAGATTGTATGGTGGGAGAAGTTCTTAGCATTGTCATGTTTCTATACATTTGCACAAACTAGAAACTGAGCGACTGCCTTCTATGTTTGAACCTTGGTACTGCACCATTT
This sequence comes from Lissotriton vulgaris, assembly GCF_964263255.1. Classification (NCBI taxonomy): domain Eukaryota; kingdom Metazoa; phylum Chordata; class Amphibia; order Caudata; family Salamandridae; genus Lissotriton; species Lissotriton vulgaris. The sequence continues at coordinate 307,481,314 of NC_141693.1, read as the reverse complement.
TCAATGTCATATAATGCATTTTTATTTGCTGGCAATACTGTTTCATTCGGATATTAACTTGCTTTGCACATTCCTACGAATAGCCTCAGGCAATGGTTATCCTTCAAACTCCTTTTCTCTCGCGGATATTCCTAACATCCTCAATGCACTCAAAGCCGCCTCTTATGGAAATGTTTTACCGTCAATCCTTCATTAAAGCCCTCAATGGAGAAACTCTAAACCTAATCACAATTGACAATGACTGACTCACTCAAGGCATCTTCCAAGTCTAGGAAAAAAACAAACAAAAGCACGCTAGACCCTGATGACCTCACCAATTACTGGTCCATCACTCACCAATTGTTGAATGGCCACATTATTAAACAAGCTGTCAATGGACGAGAGAACATCAACTCCACCCAATCTCCTACATGACTACAAATCCAACTTGTGATCATGCTGCAGTAAGAAAACAGCTACCTTGGAATTTGTAGATAACACTCTACTGACCACAGATAAAGGTTACCCCTGCTTTCTGGTATTATTGGACCTTTCAGATGCCTTTGACAGCATTGACCTTCCCACACTCATCCACACCCTGAAGTCACAGATGGATTCACTTCCAAAGTTCTTCACTGTGCCTCCTACACACCAGTTCATTTGTATGGGAACCTCATGGACCCAGACGTTTCTAGTCATCTGCTGAGTCCCCCAGAGTTTCATATGGTCCACAGTCATCTTTGACCTCTATGTGAAGCCCCTTAGACTTGTATTCACTGACAACAGCACCAAAATTCACCACTGCACCAGCTAACATCAACTCGAAAGACTCCTCAGTTCAAGACATCCAACATCTCATACAATGCATGCACGGGTAAACAGACTTTGAGGGTGTTTTTATTGCAGACTAATATTTTGTTACCTGCACTGCAGGTCCTAATTAAACAGCTCCTCATTAGAAAGTGGCGGAATACCAGTGGGAAGGGTAGGGGAGAAACAGGGGCACGTCTGGACACCCACAGTAACATAAAATAAAGTGTGAAAAATGTGTAGGTGTTTGCCAGGCGGTGAAACATCTGCAAATCCCATGCACCTCACACATACACTTGGATGCCCTGCACCTACTGAAGTGCAACCCCACCAAAACAACATTCTTGCTATTCACCTCGAAAAGCAAGCAACAACTGGTCCAAACCGATCTCAAAGACATGAAGCTGGTTAGATTTGAACCCCAACTTTCACCTAACGCTGCATCACACTGATTTCCCCTAAACAACATCTTCACCTTCACGTAACACTGTGCCATGAAAACCATGATGCTATTGTCCCAACTCGCTCTACAAAAGAGTATGAAATGCTTCCTCCCAAAAAGAGACTACAGAACTGCTGTCAAGCCCTTATATCTTGGCACCAGGGTTTTAGCCACTCCCTACTAAAAGGCCTCCAGGACTTCACAATAGCACCAATGATGGGCATCTGCAATTCTGAGGCATGCCTCAAAGGACCGAAAGAAATATTACCACATCATCTCATTCTGATGAATTTGAATTTCAAACCAGTTACATCATTTATACAGTTATCACGACTGGATCCTCTAAACAAAGGCATATATGGGCACACAACTGTAGCAGCGACTAATTTTATTTACATCCAACTGTTTCATAAAAAGTTGCCTTTTGATGTCAGTTGACTGTCAGACCGACAGTGAGCATCCGTCACTATCTGCTGGTGCTACCCTTATAAACACAATCAAGAGGTAATATTAACAACCCGGGACGCTGGCCCATTTCAAATTGCGAACAGCAAAGTCACGCTGTTTCCTGATTTCACCTTTCAAACGCAAAGACCGAGGGCCTCCTTCTTAACGATTAAAAGGAAATTGCGCACCGAGGGCATTTCATATTCCTTGCTCTTTCCGGCTAGACTCCGGATAGTGGTGGATGAAAAAACGCTATTCTTCAATACGGCATCGGACGCCTGGGACTGGTGGGAAACATACAAGGCAGGAACAGATGGCGCCAGGGTCCGAGAGGAGAGGGAGAAGGAACAGGAGCGGTACAGCGGGCCTGCGGAAGTCGAAGAGACTGCGAAAACGGAAGCATGGGGCGCGCAAGCCGACGGCCTCTCAAACCGAAGCTGAACGGAAGGCCGCGTTACAGGAAGTGGAAAAGTTAGCGCGAACTGGGGATTCCCGCTCCAAACAGGGCACGGACACGGACACACATGCTTCGGTCTCAGGTTCGGAATCGGACCGGTTTGGGATCCATCAAGCCAAGGGCCCGTTGGTGACGCCGCAGACGTCGGAGGAGATCCTGAATGTTTGACTTGCACACTACGGGTGAGGGGTAACGGGTGGGGTACCGGATGGGAGTTCACAGCCGGGCAGACATGAGGAACCGGGGCTGGGCACTGGGCTCCTAGCTGGATCCTTTCATGGGGGACTGGGGGAGGGGCGTGGGGATGGGCTGCGTGGCTCCGTTCTGGCCAAGGCCGCGCTCCGTAGGCCCTTAAGGCACCCACGGTTACGGCCGTGTAGTAGCACCCTGGGTTGGTCAGGTGCAGGGGGGGGGGGGGGGTTGCACTGTTGGGGATTGTTTGCATCCTTTGACACCACTGACCCCGGAACTGCTGGGGGTTGGACGGTGGGGAGTTCATGGTTTGTTTGGGGGGGGGGGGGAGGGGGGGACCACCATCTGCGAGGGACTGACAATGGAGGGGAGACACCGTTCTGATCTGAGGGACAATGGCTAATATGAACTTGTTGAAATGCATAACCTGGAACGTGAGGGGGCTACACACGATGCAGCGCAGACAAAGTGCATGCCTTTTTATTGCGGAGGGGGGTGCAAATTGCACTATTGCAGGAAACACATCTCACGAAGCAAGAGGGGGTGGCGCTACAAAGGAGGTGGAGAGGCCAGCTATTCCATACCTGTTATTCAGCATATGCTAGGGGCGTTTTGATTTGGATCAGAGCAGGAACGCCATTTCAATTGACACGCCAGCTGATAGACCAGGAAGGGAGGTACGTGGTGGTGGAGGGTAAGCTGAGGGACAGAGACATTGTCCTGGGTAGTATATATGCCCCGAACGTAGACCAACTGGCTTTCTTTGCGGGACTGTCGGGGACACTGGCGCATTTCCTAGCGGGCCCGATCCTACTGGGGGTGGGGGGGACTTTAACTCCATAGCGGACATTGCCCTGGATAGATCTCACCTGCCATTGAGGGACTCCCCTGTGCACCGACTGACTAGGGGTAGGCAGGAATGGCAGGAGAGTTGGGGGCTGACCGATGCGTGGAGGGCGCAACATCCAACTGACCGTGACTATTCGTTCTTCTCCGGGCTACATGACCTACACGTCCGTCTGGATGCGGTGTTGTGTTCTCAAGGAGTATTGCCGGCCGTTGCCGGGTCGGAGTATTGGTCGAGAACAATCTCGGACCACAACCCACTAATGATTCATTTAGCCTGGGTGAACGAGGCGCCCAGTGTGCCGACCTGGAAACTTAGGCCAGAGACTGTGGAGGACCCTCTGCTTGGTGGGGCCCTGGCGGAGGGGATGATCCAGTACTTCGCTGAAAACGAGGGGACAACGGCCTCTAGGGCAACGGAATGGGATGCCTTTAAGGTAGTAATGAGGGGCCAATGCATAACAAAATAAGTGGGCACGAGGAGGGTGTTGTTGGAGGACCTGGGCAGGGCGGACACCAGATTGAGGGATGCAGAAAAGAGGCGACCTGGCCGCCCTGATCTCCAGGAGGCAGTCGGCTCGGCTAGGGAGGCGGTGGCGGCCGAGATTGAGAGGCTCCGCGCTTTTGACTATAGAGCATACATGCTGCGATCCCACGTAGAGGGGGATAAGACAGGCACCCTCTTGGCATGGCTTGCTAACCCCACGAAACGTTGCTTCCCCATTCTGCATCTACAAGATGAGGATGGCCATGTGCATCACACCAAATCAGATATAGTGGATGGCTTCAAAAAGTATTATGAGGGCCTGTATACAAGTACCTCAGGTGACCGGGTGGGAGCGGCCGAGGCCTTCTTGGATGGCCTAACCCTACCGCGGCTGGATGAGGAGCAGGCGAAGGAGCTGGGGTCGGACATTGATTTGGGAGAGATAAGGAGGGCTGTGAAGAGAATGGCTCGCAATAAGTCGCCGGGGATGGACGGGTTGCCCATTGAATTCTACAGCAAGTATTTGGATATCCTAGCGCCGCGACTCCAGACAGTTTACAGGGAGGCGGGTCACCTGCCTCAGTCTATGCGAGAAGCAGTAGTGGTGCCGCTCCTGAAATCGGGTAGGGAGAGCAGCAGCCCCGCGTCTTACAGGCCGCTCTCCATGCTCACCGCCGACTATAAAATTTTGAGTTCCATTTTGGCGGCGAGGCTCTTACCACATATGTCTGGCCTGATACATGAAGACCAGAACGGTTTCATCCCTGCCCGGAATACCACAATTAATATTAGGCGACTTATTCGCCTTATGGATGGCTCGTATGAGAAAGGCAGTGCCCCGCTGGTCCTCTCAGTCGACATAGAAAAAGCGTTTGATAGCTTAGAATGGGACTATCTGTACACGGTCATGGAACGCTTCAGGTTAGGCGAAGGCTATATTCAGTGGACGCGGGTTCTTTATGCGGCAGCAGTAGCGAGAGTGAGAGTCGGGACCATGGTTTCCCACCAATATCAGGTGGAGAGGCACCCGACGGGGATGCTCCCTATCCCCACTTTTGTTCGCGCTAGCGATTGAGCCCCTAGCGGCTGAGGCCCGTGCGGGGCGGTATTTTGCTGGAGTGAAATCCAGAGATGGGCAGCAAATTATCTCACTATATGCCGACGACTTGCTGTTATTTCTTGAAAACGACTTAGCGGAGCTGGAGGGCGCAGAGGTATTGTTGGAGCGGTTTGGCGGACTTTCGGGGCTGCGGGTCAATTGGACCAAGACAAGCATGTTCCCGTTGCGGGGGGGCACCGCTCGGCCGACCACCGGCTGACGCTTCCTTGGGAACCGACCTGCCTCAAATACCTCGGGTTCACATTTATCATACGGCGGCGGATCTATTCGAGGGTAATGTAGGGCGCTGCGTGCGGGGGCTAAGGGGCTGCATGACCTTTTGGGCCACGCTGCCGCTCTCTGTAGCTGGCAGGATATCCTTGTTGAAGATGGTCGCCCTCCCGCGATTATTGTACTACTTCCGCACGCTCCCGATCTGGATCCCTGGCTCCTTTTTCCGGCAGCTCAGGTCCCTGATAACCGCATTCCTGTGGGGAGCTGGGAGATGCAGGGTGGCGTTGGCAACGCTCACCCGCCCGAAGGATGAGGGGGGTCTTGCGGTGCCGGACTACGAGCTCTATTATCTCGCTGCCCAACTGCAGGTCTTCACGCAGGAGGTGGCGGGGGTATATAGGGGCCCGGAGGATGGCGGGCTGAGGGGCACGCCGTGACACGTCTTGGCCTATATCACCCTGCAACCGCGGATTGATATTCGAGACTTGACCTTGGAACAACGCACATTCCGACAGTGCTGGAATCGTGCGCAGAAGCGGGCGGGAATACGACGCCCGTATGCCCCCGAGATTCCGCTGGGCATGCTGACGGCGTTGCCGCACGGAGGCGATTGGTCGCGTCTACAGCGATGGGAGGAGGCGGGCATACAGGTCGTCGGAGATTTATACGAAAACGGAGCGCTCCTCCCGTTTCAGGAACTTCAGGAACGTTTCGACCTCCCAAGGGGGGGATATCTTCTCCATACGGCTGTGAGCGGAGCAATTCAGACGCACTGGGGGACGGGGCTGGCGGAGCCTGAAACGTCTGCCTCTTGTCAATATACTATGATGGCAGCGGGAACAGTCAAGGCGGTGGCATGCCTGTATAACAGGATGGTGCGCGACCATCTACCACCCCTCGCGTCGCTGAAGGCTAAGTGGGAAGCTGACTTGGGCAAAGACATCCCTGACACAACTTGGGCGCAGCCGTGCGCCGAGCCCGCAATAGCACGAGGAATGCGAGATTCCAGATCATCCACTACTATATACTGCATAGGGCATATATGACCCCTGGTAGGATTAAGAGGTATTTTGGAGCGGTGGAGGCGGTGTGCCCTCGTTGTATGGAGGAGGGAGCTGAACTAGTACATATGCTATGGGCTTGCCCGGCCCTTCGGGACTATTGGCAGGTTACAGGCGAAACCCTGAATGAGGTGACAGAAAGGACCATCGACTTCGACCCGGCGGCGTGTATACTGCACTAGTTCCCTCATACCCCCAAAACCAAACTCACGAGCAAATTCATTGATATGGGGTTGATAGTAGCCAAGCGAGAGATAACCAGGCACTGGAAGGCGAGGGCGGGCGCAACTCCCAGACGGTGGCTCAACGAATTTGTGAAATGGGCGGCCTGCGACAGCACACACAGGTACCAGCAGGCGCGCAGGGCTCCTAATCCAGGGGCGTTGGAAGCGGCGACAGCCTGGGAGGTACTGGTACAGGCCCTCAGAGATAGCGGGGTGGAGGATGGGGAGGAGACCCTCAGCGCTAGCAGGGATGGCACGATAAACTAATTGACAGAGAACAGAACTATTAGTTGTTGGAGACCAGGGGTCATACCCTAGGCGAACATGTACAGACACCCTCAATGACCCTCGGGCAGATGGTGGGGGGGAGGGGGGGAGGAGGAGTTCCACTAGTTAGGGGGGGTTATAGGAGGGGCCATATAGACTAGTTAGGAGAGGGACAAAAAGTAGTCATACAAACAATACTACGGTACGTTTATTTATTTATTTATTTATATGCTTCTATAGCGCCTGAATAGACCCCCGAAGGGGTATCTCTGCGCTTTGCCATCCAGGGGAAACCTGCTACTGTACCCGGACAATACCAATAGATAGTGGGGGAATAAAATTAAATGCTAGAAAAGAGGTAGGTTTTCAGGGTTTTTCGAAAAGATAAGTGATCAGAACTGAGCTTTAGTGAGAGGGGGAGGGTGTTCCACAGAACAGGCCCAGTATAGGCCAGAGCCCTACCTCCTTGACGGGCTTTTTTAATCTTGGGAACCTTGAGGAGTTGGAGATTGCTTGATCGTAGTGAGCGGCCCGGAACATAGGGTGTAAAGACTGTGCTAAGAAATTTCGGGCCTATCCCCATCAGGCATTTGTGAATTGTGCACAAGATTTTAAATTTGGTCCGCAGTCGTACTGGCAGCCAGTGCAGTTCCGTCAACAGTGGCTGGGAGGGAGTCCTTGGTGGAGCATTCATGACTAACCTCGCGGCCGTATTCTGGACCACCTGTAGCTTGTTAAATTGGCCTTCATTAGATGACAAAAGAAGGCCATTACAGTAGTCCAGTCTGCTGACAACCAGAGCCTGGACCAAGGTCTTTCTGTGGTGATCTGGGAGAAAAGGAAACACCCTTCTCAACAGAGAGATAACCCCAAAACAGGTACCAGCAACCTGGTTGACATGATCTTTAAAAGTCAGTGACTGATCAAATAACACTCCTAGATTTCTTATGGTCTGCTTGGGGATAGGGGCGGGTCCTAGTTCACCAGGCCACCAATCACTGGACCATAATGTTGCTGCTTCCCCATAAAGTACAACCTCGGTCTTAGTCACGTTGCACTGTAAGCAGTTGTTGGCCATCCATTTGGAAACTGCCCTCATTCCTTCTGCAAACGTTACTCCTGCAACATTGACATCAGGCATGGGGGGGCTGAGGATTTGTTGCCGCCCGGCCCCCAGGATGCGGGCTAACAGGCTGTGTATGATGGGACAAGAAATGATAAGCAGCAGCGCCCTGATTAATGTGATACTTGTATGAGCAATGGCTTGAGCTATGTATGGCTACAATAAAAATTACTTTAAAAAAAAAAAAAAGGAGGTAATATTAACAAACAACCCCTCAAGAGATTTCACTAGGATCTGTTTATTTTTGTTTTTTCTTTTACAAAATGGGTCATATCAATATGAAAACAATAAATACAAAAGCCACATTTGTAGTTGAAATGTACATAGTTGTAATGAAAACATAGCAACTGCTTTGTGGGTTTTAAGCTTAGTCTTAAACAATGAACTGACCATGAATGATCAGACGCTCTTCCCCATGCTGACGATACAGGCGGAAAGCTTCTTCCAACTCCATCTGAGAAGAAATAGTGCAAGGATCACCTAGGGAAGAAAAAGAAGAAATCATTTTTATAAATTTTATTATAAGTATGCTGATCACTAGATTTTGATGATATTTGAATCATAAAATAAAAAATACAGTTTATATTCTATAGTTTAAATCTTTTTATTGGTTTTAGACAAGAAAAAAACAAAGCACACTACTCCTCAAAATCAGTGCCCTAGTGACCACAAGGTCGCAATAAGTAGCAGTACCCGAAGGTATAAGCATGGAGCGGGCTCTTCAAAACATAACTAGACAACATAAAGGACCACTCCCACTTCCCCCCCACCCACCCACCTCACTCCCCTCGTCCACCTGAGCCAACGAAAAGAGAGAAAAAAAAGGAAAAAAAAGGGGGGGCTGAAAAGGGACCAGATGGAGCTTAGTGTCGTTTTTTCCGGCTGGTCTTAGGGTCAGCGCTCGGGATTTGTGTGTCAGGAAGGCGGAGGAGTCGAAGATACCTAGGGCATGTGAGCTCCCAGACTTCGGAGATCAGTATAGTGAGGAAGGGCCGCTATAGCTCAGGGAACTCAGACCCTCTGCCCGCTTGTGTAAGAGTGAGTTTCTCCATATCCAACACTGACCACAGCTGTTGGAGCCAACCCGTATACGTTGGGAGTTTGGTGGAACGCCAGTGAATTAGGATATTCTGTGTTGCTGCACCTAAAGCGATAGTAATCAATCGGCCCCTCCTCGATTTAAGGGGATATGTCAGTGGATTAGGCAAACCCAGGAGGACATGGGCGGGGAAGCGTGGAATTTGTGTCTCGAAGTTGGAGTCAATTTCGTCAAGGATTTGGGTCCAATATGATTGTATACAAGTGCAGCTCCATAATATATGCTCCAGGGTGCCCACCACCCCACACTCCCTACAACAAAGATTGCTCCGAAGTGGGTCAAATCGGTGAATGCGTTCGGGCGTGTAGTACCAGTAAGTGGCAATCTTGGTAAGGGTCTCCGTGAGTCCCATGTGCTACGCTGAATATCTCGCCCTGTAGTAAATGCTCTCCCATTCTTTGTGAGACAGTGTTCTCCCCAGGTCTCTTTCCCATCTAGAGCGGCCCACGTTATAGGTGTGCGTGGTGTTGGATAACAGCATTTTATAGAGATCAGAAATAAGTTTCTTGTTAGAGGTGCGTGTTACAAGCCGTTTTTCTTATGGGGTCAGGAGACGCTGAGCTTGTGGTTTGATTGTGGGATGCAGCGCCCAGGGTCTGACTTGTAGGTATGGTAAACGCTCTAGTTTGGTGAGGCTGTAATCTTCTTTAAGCTGTGAGAACGGAATTATGCCCTCCATGTCAAAGAGATGACCTAGGGGTCTGCAGGGAGAAGAGCGCCATGACCTAAAGGCATGAGGAACCGTGCCAGGTTGAAACTCAGGTTTGTCAAACACCGGCGTGAGGGGTGAAGGGAAAGTGGTGAGCTGGCTAGAGACATTAGTGTGCGGTCCCAGGATTCTAGTATGGTGCTCGTGACATAAGAGGCGTATAGATTAGGAGGTCTGTGATGTTTATGGAGGAAGGGTATCCCTTGCAACGGTCTGCTCGCCACTGCCTGGTCCTGGAACAGCCAGTGTTTTTCGGATTCCAGGCGTTGCCACTCTTCAAGATATCTAAGTTTGGTAGCATGAAAATATAACTGGAGGCCGGGAACTCCTACACCCCCCTCCTGGTGGAAGGACCGCTACTTGGTGGCGGAATCGTGACTTGCGCCCCTGCCAAATAAATCTCGACAGCTCCGCCTGTGTCTGCTGAAGCCAGCCTGCGGGGGGAAGAAGAGGGAGCATCTGGAAGAGTAGAGGATTTGGGAAAGGATGGACATTTTTACGGCTGCAATCCGGCCCAACCACAACACTTTGCAGTATTTCCATTTACCAAGCGTTTTATGTATGCGAGTGTGGAGATGTGAATAATTAAGCTCAGCCGTGGCTGGTAAGGTGGGGGGCCAACTGTATTCCCAAATAAGGTATTGCGGTCGAAGCCCAGAACACCAGGTGCTCCTCCTGTAGGTGGGCGAGAGTATGTGGGGAAAGGGATATATTAAGGGCCATGGATTTGTCCACGTTAATCTTAAAACTAGATCCTTGTGCAAAGCCATACAGCTCAACAAAGAGTGCGCGTAAAGTCGTAATCGGGTTAGTGAGGGAAAGTAGAATTTCGTCTGCGTAAAGACTCACTGTGTGGACATCCCCCCGAATTTCATTCCTGATATAAGAGGATGCTGCTGGATCCTAAGCGCCAAGGGTTCCATATATAATGCAAAAAGAAGGGGCGACAGAGGTAACCCGTGCCTGGTCCCCCTCTCAATAGAGAACCGTGTGGACGCGAAGCATTTGACCCTTACCGTCGCCATGGGGGAGCGATAACAATTTAAGATCCGGGTTTGCAGCTTTTTGCCAAGGCCGGCGGCCATCAGTACCATCTCCAGGTATGACCTGTGCACCCTGTCGAAGGCCTTTTCGGCATCAATGGCCAAGAGCATGTATTCACCCTGGGTGCGGGACGCATGCTCGACCAGGTGTAAGATGCGTTTGGTGTTGTCGCTGGTCTGCCTCTGTGGGATAAAGCCCGCCTGGTCTGGCTCAATCAACTGTGCCATATATGGGGCTAACCGGGTCGCTATGATGCTAGTGTATAATTTAATATCAATGTTTAAAAGGGAGATGGGCCTGTAAGCGCCGCAGACCGTCGTATCTTTCCCCGGTTTTGGAATAACTCCTATTCCCGCCTCCAACATGTCCCCTGGTATGGCTCCTGTTTGGTCAAAGGTATTAAATAAAGCCGTCAAGATGGGAGCCAGTTGATTATAGAATGACTTGTAGAAGGCAGCCGTGTAGCCATCAGGGCCAAGCGATTTACCCAGTTTAAGGCGTGAGATCACAGATACAACTTCCTCTGTCTGAATGGGCATATCTAGGAAGTCCTGAACTGGTCCTGAGAGACGAGGCAGCACGCCCTGCAACCTATGAACTTTGCCTTTTTTTCCCTACTGACGATTGAGGAATCATGAAACACGTGTCTAGGGATACGAATTGAAACTAATAATACAGCACTGGCTATGAACACTTTGAAATGAATTGAGCGAGAAATAATGAACCATCATGCTTGAGGTAATTACGTTGGGACGTGTCTGGTGCGCTCCCACCCTTTGACCTATCTAGGAAGTCAGCCTGGGCCTGCGACAGGGCCGGCATCTGGGCCTTAGCTATGTATTCAGCACCAGTCGGGCATCCAGAGGCTCCGCCCTATGGAGGTCAGCGTAAACGTCCCAGAATGTTTCCGCTATGGTAGGATTATCAGCCACCAGCTCACCCCCCTTTGTCTGAATGGTGTGGACCCCTTGCTTCTGCTGAGATTCCCGTAGTTTACTGGCCAAAAGCCGGCTGCATCTGTCTCCCCCGTGTAATAGGAGTGGCGAAGTCTGAGGGCTGCATACTCAGCCCTGTCCTGATCTAGGGCAGCAAGGTGCTGGCGTTCGATGCATAATTGACGCCAAGCACGGGCTGCACCGGTGTGTTGGTGCATCTGTTCGAGCTCAGAAACTCTCTGGGTGAGTTCCTCCCTTTTACGGCTCCGTTCCTTGTTTTGGGCTGATGAGATGGCAAGAAATTGTCCTCCAAGGACCGCTTTAGTGCCCCCATTGTGTCGCTAAGGTAGTATCGGGATTAGCTGTGAGGGTGAGGAAATCTGTGATGGCTTTCTTGATCTGTGTAGTAACCGAAGCTTGGTGAAGTAACATGTCTCGGAGGCGCCAGTGTTTGGGGGGACGAACTACAGGAGGCAGTTGAAAGGTAACTAGAACCGGGGAATGGTCAGATAGAGAGGCTGGCAGTATTTCAGCATTTAGCGCGCAAGCTAGGAGCGAGGAAGAGCAGAGAAAGTAATCGAGTCGTGCGTATGTTTTGTGTGCCCCAGAATAAAAAGTGTAGGTGCGGGTTTGTGGGTGGAAGTGTCGTTAAAGATCAGATATCCCCAGATCATGGAGGTGGGCTCGCCCCATGGATGGGAGTACCCCGGCCTGGTGTGTTCTCTGGCAGGAGCGATCTACGTCGTTGACAAAGACAATGTTAAGGTCTCCCCCCCAACAGTAAATGGCGATCCGTGGACGATGCCGCTTCCCTACGTGTGTGCTGGAGGAACCTGTGCTGTCCGTCATTAGGTGCATATATAGAGCCCACCACGAACGTCACCCTGCCCAAGGAGAACTGATAGGTAAGTAGTCGACCCTTAATTTCGGCTTCTTTCTGGAGAATCTTACCCACACAAGAGCGAGAGACCAGAATGGCCACCCCTGCAGATTTGGAAGCGGCAGAGGAAAACAGCTGTGTTGTGAAAGCCCTAGATTTCAGTCTGTGGTGGTTCCTGGGAAGGAGGTGTGTCTCTTGCAGGAGGCATATGTCTGCCTTGGAGTGCTCTAAATAGTTAAGGACTGCCCTACACTTGACTGGGTTGTTTAACCCCCGCACATTAAGCGTGAGGACTAAGTGTATCAAGTGGCATCAGGAGGCAGTGATAGGGTCGAGCTGGGATACATGGTGAGAGAGGTGGTAGTGAACCGGTGTTGGCCTAGCAGCCTAGAGGTGTAGGGGTAAAAGGAGTGCCCATGGAGAACAAGGGCGGTACAAAAGGGGGTGGTAGTGAACCGGTGTTGGCCTAGCAGCCTAGAGGTGCGTGGGTAAAAGGAGTGCCCATGGAGAACAAGAGGAGGTGGACGAGGGAACCCATAACAGAAAAAAAAACAAAATAGTATAGTCAAGGGAGTAACCCCAACAACAACAAAGGAAAGGGGAACAGGGAGAAAGAACAAGTTCCAAAAGTAATGTCCGCCATCCTGGACCATCCAGGATGTCGTCAAAACGGGGCTCGTGTTGTGACCAGAAGGCTGGGTCCGGCTCCCCCCGCCGTCCCCCGAAAAACAGGGAGTCTATTGCGGACGTAGAGAGTCCCAGTTAGTCACTTGGTTGTCTGGTTCACCCCCGCCAGGGCCTCCGCAGCAGAAGCCAAAGCATCTTGTAGGCCCTTTGCTATGTCTGCCACATTTGGTTTCCGGGCTCGACGGCGCCTGCCTTGACGCCACCACGCGGAGGGCGAAATTACGGGTTCCAAGGTGGTACTATGGTGGTCGTCCTCGTCACCTCCAGTCCCTGGAGTTTGCAAGAGTCAATGAGCAAACGCATTTGGTGGAGCTTGCCATTAAGTCTGAATATGAGGCGGAAGGGATGGCCCCACGAGTACTGAATGCCTTGCTGCCTGAGGTGCTCGATTACTAGGTGGAATTGTCGGCGGCGCTGCAAAGTGATCAAGGCTAAGTCTTGGTATAGCACTGGAGATTGGCCTTTGTAGGATATAGGGTGTAGAGATCTCGCCTTGGAAAGAATGTCTTCCTTAGTTTTAAAGTCCTGCATGCACACCAGGATGTCCGCCGGGGGGGGGGGGGGGCATTCGGTGCACATGGTGCGCCCTGTCCAGGACAATCTCCGTGTCATCCGAGACCGCCAGGATGTGACGAAAGAGGCCCATGGTGAAGGCAAATAGATCCTTGGTGTCGTCAGAGACTTTCACTCCCCTAATCCTGATGTTGTGTCTGAGTGACCTGTTCTCCAAATCCTCTAGGTGATCCTGCAGGCGGATTATCTCCTGTTGGATCATGTTGATGTAAGTCGCTGTGGCATCGCTTTTGTCTTCTAGTGTGACAACTCGTTCCCCCACATCTTCAACATCCTTGAGAATCTCTTTAATTTCTGCAGTCAGGTCAGCCTTCACTGTCTGCAGGTCCGTCCTCAGGTTATTGAAGAGCGACTCCAAGAAGGCCTTTCCGATGGGTTTGTCACCCGTGCCCGGGGACCGCTGCGAGGTTGACATTGTAGTGGAGACAGACGTCAGAGTAGGGGTAGATTAAGCCATTCCAAAAATGTCTGTCAGGGGTTTCGGCTTCCTTGTCCAAGATAAGGACATAGTCTCAAAGGATCAGGGGCGCGGATTGTCTTGTGGATGACCCACGAGCTGTAGTGACCGACAGGCCTCCTCCCTGGTGGCGTTGGGTCCGGTCTTCCCCTTCACAGACCCAGGGCCAGGCCCAGCCCCACTCGGTGTGAATGGGGACCCGCTGGGTCACCTTCAGACCAGGATGTTGCGCCAAGTACGGGGGAAGTCCGCCTATGGAAGCTCGACGGGATGGTCGGAGGCAGCAAGAGGCTCAGCGCCCTTGCCTATGAGATAAGTGTTCGGCCGTCCCAGGATGCGAGGGGAGACTCGCCGTGCGGAGCCGGCAGCCGTCGCTGATCCTGACAGTTGTCACAGGTTCTTAACGTGCCGAGGGGTCCCAGTGCCACTATCCGCCTCCCCTCCCAGGCGCCGGCCTCGTGGTCCTTGGTGTTGCAGTTTTCTGCTTCCTCAAGAAACAAACTTGTGGATTTGCCGTCGCCTGGGGTGGCACGCAGACGCTGTGCAGAGCCTCCCGACTCACCGCTATCTCCTCAGGAGTCCACCGTCACACAGGTGTCTACAGCGGTGGTCACACATGTGAGAAGTTGGCCTGATATATGATGTTCACTATTCTAGTGAGCACCTTGCACCAGTCCAAACAACCCTTATTATGATGATTGTAAAGTCAACCTTATAGACCAGCTATCCTAGGGGTAGCATGGACAAAGCAGGCATTAGGCTAAACTCAAGAGGGCATGTGAAACCAGCTGTTATACCATATGAAATCCCTTTAATGCCAAATGAAAGGACACCACACAGGATATATAGTCAAAATATATATGTACTAGCAGCCCGTCCCGAAGTTGTCCGGGTATGAATTGCTGCCGGTCAGTAGTATATTGTTTTGTAGGATTTCGTTTTGATAGCATTTCTTATCTGTGAAACGCTCCGATTCACAGTGCACTGCTGATGCACTTAAGAGTGCGCGGTCAGTAGTGTGTGAACTCGAGTTTCCCTACTTTATTTTTCCTTGCAATATTATATAGCTCAAATTCGACAACATGGCATGAGCACAATTTACATTACAGAAGAACACATTCATTTGTGGTAGGCACGGGGAGACAAAGCGATTTGCCTGGAATCACAGGATGTTGAGCTGATGCCGAGATTCGAACGTAGCTCCCCAGCTCTAAAGTTCGCAATTCTAGAACTTGTGGCGGGAGGTGTGTCTAAAAGTGTATGTCGGTGCTGACCATCAATGAGAGAGACCTGTGCATTTTTCAAATGGGTGTTGAAAAAATATGAGTATGTTGCTGGAGATGTGGGCCGCCGTGCCACCAATTTACTCACCGGGGGAGGGTAAACACCCATTATTCCGCAACTTTCTTTCCGCATACCATCACTCCGCATACTTTCATTACGAAAGTACCATGACTCCGCAATGCCATTATAATGCATGGCATTACATTTTATATGCTTTTACCAAGCCTACATTTACAACGAAATTCGTTGTAAATGCATGAATGGTAAAAGCATGTTTTTTTTTTTAATGTTTGGATAAGGTAAGTATGGGTATATGGGTATATGTTTTGGGGTACTGAGGTATATGTTTTGGGGTGTTTGGGTATTTTAAGGGTTCAGATATAGTTTTGGGTTATGGGGTAAAGGAGTAGTTTTAGGGTTTAGGGATAGGTATGGGGTTTGGGGCACAGGGGTATTTTTAGGGTTCAGGGCTAGGTTTGGGTTTTGGGGTATAGGGGTATTTTAAGGGTTCAGGGCTAGGTTTGGGTTTTGGGGTACAGGCATATTTTTAGGGTTCAGGGCTAGGTTTGGGTTTTGGGGTACAAGGGGTATTTTAGGGTTCAGGGGTAGGTTTGGGTTTTGGGGTACAGGGTTATTGTTAGGGTTCAGGGGTAGGTTTGGGTTTTGGGGTACAGGGGTATTTTTAGGGTTCAGGGGTAGGTTTGGGTTTTGGGGTACAGGGGTATTTTAAGGGTTCAGGGCTAGGTTTGGGTTTTGGGGTACAGGGGTATTTTAGGGTTCAGGGCTAGGTTTGGAGGTACAGGGGTATTTTTAGGGTTCAGGTGTAGGTTTGGGTTTTGAGGTACAGGGGTATTTATAAGGTTTAGGGCTAGGTTTGGGTTTTGGGGTTCAGGGGTATTTTTAAGGTTTAGGGATAGGTTTGGGTTTTGGGGTACAGGGTATATTTATAGGGTTAAGATGGGTTAGTGTTTAAGGATGTTGGGGTATTTTAAGGAGTAAGGGTGGGTTATGATTATGGGGTGCAGGGGTATTTAAAGGGAGCAGGGTGGGATTAGCACACGATATGAGACATGGCATGAAGGGCGGAATGTACCACACGCCCCCAGCGTTTGTCACGCCCCCAGCACACGGCCACAGCACAACGCAAACACGCCCACAAGGGACTACTTTGCTGGCACGGTTCTTTTACCTTTTAAATGTATATGGTGGGCGTCTGCATAGCCTATGTCTTTCTGCTGCAACTGCCCTTTCCAACGCTGTATTGGGTGCGGTGATTGGTGCTGTGGTTCCTGAGATTACCCGCCTCAAAGGTTTGGGCTCTCTTTATTATATTAGTATGGATTTATTTCTAAACAAACCCCTGAACTCTTTATGAGCACAGAAGCACAAGCGCAAAACAAGTAACTTAATAGAATAGACAAAAGTTGTACAATTATGGATAGGGCAGGGTGGCCCGTCAAACCATATATTAAAAAAGTGGTATAAGTACCACGTCACGAACAATGGTAAGGCCTAGGGCCTTTGGAATCGCTGGGCCTACACTGGACTAACAATGGTTATGGAGCAGGAGGCCCACGGGATGCGTGTGCAGTGTCTAAAAGCACACAAGTGTACACATTGAAGTCAATGGGTGCGTAAAAGTTATAAAGTTAAAGATTTAGGAACGTTCCGACTGGAATAGAACTTAACCACTTGAAACTAGGACACTAGGAGTGTTAAACTCTACAGGAGCACCGCAGTACTCACGTTACCTAACCCACAGGAAGCGGGTGCATAGGTCCAAAAGTGTGTCGGGTTTCGTCGTGGAGATCTATTGAGCCTTGGAGTAAAGATGCAGCAGGTGGCCAGAAGAGAAGAGTCCGGGTGGATTCAAGGGTGGATCAAAGATGTAGAGGACCTGAAAGCAGAAGGGACAGAGTCTGGGTCACTAGCCAGTGACCAGGATGGAACCAGGACGGAACCAGGCGATGTTGGGATGCGATCAGGTGCTGATGGGAAGCTTGTCTCTGCAGCCACGTGGACCAGGAGTCATCGACGACGACCAGGATGGAGGCACGGACTGTCCCACTAAGGCTCTCGCTGTCGGCTTCAAGATTGGAGGCAACAAGCCTTGGCAAAGGCAACCCACGCAGGAATCGATGTAGGCCAGCAAGGTCTGAGGGGCTGCTTCTTTTGAGGGAAACAAGGGCCAGTCTGGAGTAACCAGACCAGTGGTGTAGTTTCTCGTATTCGTCGCCAAGATGGCCACTAGCCAACGGGCAAGTGACCAGGCAGACGCGTCGAGCAGGAAAATGCAACAGGGCCCCACGCAGAACTCGTGGAGTGTGCAGGGCTGATCTTTGGTGCAGATGCTGCTCGGGGCTGGGGCTTCTCAATCCCCAATGCACAGCTTTGAGGAGGCCTCGGGGGCTGCACAGTTAGCAGGTCGCAGACTTTTCAAGATGGCCGGTCCCACGTCTCTCGTCGCCTCCACGGGTCTCAGCTTTGCAGGGACTGTGGATCGGGCTGTTGGATGTCTGGGAATCCGGTTCTTGTCAGGCTCTGGGCTCGGGCGAGAGGCGGCGGCAAAGCAAGTCGTCGATCGCTGGATTGTGCCTGCTTGTGCAGGGTGGTCACTCCTTGACCACAAGGGAGATTCTTCAGTCGTCTTCTTCCAAAGTAGAGTGATGAGGGTCCAGAGTTTCGTTTCAAAGTTTCAGTCAGGATAATCGCCAACGCGGATCTGCTGCTGCGAGTGTGTAGGGGAGCCTCCTCCGCTGTCGTCGCCCCACTTGCCCCAGGGCCCGCTCCCGAAATCCGCCTAGGTCAGGCGTACGGTGCTCCAGACTGTGGGAGAGCTGCGTGTGCTGCACGTGGTTCCCGGGCCCTGTAGGCCGCACCAATGTCCTACCAGCCCAGTGTCCGCTGGTATCGCGGATGTCCGTCGCGTCAAGTGGTCGGTGCCGGACTCCTCCCCGTCTATCCGGCCAGGCTGTTGTCTGTGGTTCGAGGAGGGGGGAGCTCACCTTTGTCCACGCCGATCGCGGCGGTCGAGCAGCATAGCTCCAGAGCCTCCTAGCGGGTCCCCGGCTCCTCAACTTTAGCGCGGTCACTGCCCCTCTGTCAGCCGGACTTCAAGGGCCTCCGGGCAGGCCACCACCGACCACAGCTGGGGTGGTGTGAGACCCTCGCGCTCTCCAAGCCGCGTGATGCGGCCGCTGAGATGGGTGCAGGCCTCGACGGCCCCTGGTGAGGGCTGCCCCTTAATCGAGGCCGCTGCTGCTGCACAGTCCACGCGGGCCAGGCTGTGCTTCACTGCGTTCGCCAAGGCCTGGCTTCCCCGGTCACTCGGTGTCAAGATCAGGGTCCAGCAGGCTAGAGGGAATGCTCCTGAGCAAGGGGCGGCTATCGGGACTCCCAAAGGCGCTGCTAGAAGCTGTTCTCGGTGGACAGCTAGAAGGAGCTCAGCAAGTCGCGTCCTACCTCACCGCCATCTTGGCCACGCCCCGCCACAGTTTATATTCTAATAAGCTTGGCTACAATGGGTAATAGAAAAGCAAGATATAGCTCATCATGTGGATTTCTCTTCATACATTGATCTGAAGACCAGTACATTAATACACTGTGTGAAATGCCAAATCAAAAACCTATAAATATCTCCTCTTTCAAACATAAAATGTACTGAAATTAAAGATAATCTGAATAACATTTGCAAATTCCTATCCGAGGCAAGAGAACAAATTGTCTTTCTTCGACTGTGCTTACCAATCCACAAGTGTAGTGTTGAAAGTCTTTGGTGCAGAGTCCAGGTGACATCCTGCTCCTCATTTTTCATTTTGACCAATGAGCTACGCTTTCCTGTGCAAGGGACTTGTATCACACATGTCCTGACATTATTTTGTATTCTGATGACCAAATTAATACTAACCTCTGGTGGGAGACATGAGACCACCACAAGTGAGCATGCCACTGCATGACTAAAAGTCAGTTGGAGCTTATCAGTGGTTGAGACCTTAATACATGTGCCCCGAAAAGGGGGAATAACCTCCTGGCTTTCACTGGTAAACTCAGTGGAATCAGTCACAACTGTATACCTTGTTCCCACTGAGTGAGAAAAGAGTATTAGGAGTACATTAGAACTGGGGCCCTCCAGTATGGTTGTCCACCTCCTCCATCTGTAAACAGCCCCAAGACTGGAGACGCATCCTAAGGACAGTGGTATCCAGAAAGTATCCTCTCTATCATTTTCACCAGCCCACCTGCACTGCTCTCACTGCACTCCGCACCCTGCATCAAACAAGCCATCTTTTATGTATTTGGTTCGGAATACATATCTGCTTCAATGGAGCAAGACCTTCCATGGATCAAACCAATTCCAACAGGAAAGTCTGTGATCACAGAAAAGAAAGACTTTGACTAATGACTGTTGCCAAGCACATGGCCAGTGTAAACTACATTTATAAAGAAGAGTGGCTCTATGCATACCATAAACATGTGTAAATCTTGAACAAGAAGCACTTGTCAAAGCCACTAATTGACTGAAGGGTGTCTAGGCCAAATATGCAAGCCCAGTGGATTTAAAAGGTGGCCTTCTATCAGCAATGGAAGCCAAGTAACTTTGCACATTTTGGGATACTTGTATTAAGTGAGCTCTACTATAACTTCAGCAAGATGCAGTAGTATTTGGTATTGGCATTCTTTGCAGTTCTATGTGCTTCTCAGCTGTCTTTATCTTTTTAACCAAGCCACTTTCCATTCCCTTCCCGGTGCATTGTCATCCTGCTATTGCTTTCCAATGTTTCTGTTGATGATCCCTAATTTCCAATGCTTGTGGATGCAGGGCAGAGGGAGGGGTGCTCGAGGCAACTAATGCTGCCTGCTCATTTTTTAACTGAAGACTTATGAATAAGTGTATTCTCATCTACGCAAGTACCACCTTTTTTCTACACTATCTGGCTAATGACAACTGTGACTATTTTTCAACCTAAACTGGTCCAGTGAGCCATCAGTAATTAAATGTTACTTTTTGCCTTCATCGAGTTCTTTGCATTAATACAGAGGAAAGGAGTGAAGAGGAAAAAAGGTCTGTGGGTCGACCTCTACATTTTCACAGGTGCACCACGGTGACACTATATCCACGGATAGGGACACCACAATGCTCTGCCTGTGGTGCTCTGGACGACTCATGCTAATGTTAGGCCTCTGAGAATTAAGTGCCAAAAATGGCCCCAATCTTGAACTACGTATCAGGCTGCATGTTCTCCCTGTACTATTCAATCCTAGATGAGCTACTGTGTCAAATAAGTGGTGAGACCTTCTTAGGCCCACCCTGGTTCTTCATTTTAGTTTAAAATGTTGCACATTTTAGGTTGACATCACTTTAACAATGTTATTTTAAATGTTAATGCATGCACAATATTTTTATGAGAAGATTTGTGCATGCTGCTTATTTTTGGAAAGCCTTTCCCGCCATGTATTCTGGACACTCTTCAAGGCTAGGGACACAGAACAAGATATCCTAGTGCTTGCTCTGCCCATTCAGAGGCAGCTGCTAACATCTAGACATGTCACTGAAACCGAGCTGTACCTCTAACACAGTGTGGTTTTATTATATAACCGGTACACTGCCCTTCACGGGTCAGAGGAAGACTCTAGTCACAAGTGTCCTGGAACTAATCTTGGTTTCAACATGCAGTTCTGCTGATGCTGATCTTCCATCCTGCAGAGAAGGATGGCCAATCCTACTTCAGCCCGATTTCCTGGTCCAGTAATCCAGGTATGGGGGTTCAGGCTAACCTTCGAGATCGGGCAAAGGGTACACCCACTATGCTCTCAGAGTAGGGGTAGTGATAGACAGAAATAAATAGAAATCACTCCAATAGTTGGACTGTTTATTCTTTTCGCTATGTTCGGTTACATTGCTTTGTTTTATCTGTCTATTATTTGCAGCTCATTCTTTCTATGCAAGACTACGATTGTTTCAATAAAACTATTGAAAACTTAATTTGCATCTTTTTTGTGTTTACCCCAGGCCTGCACAAGTAAACAATGAAATCTGTTTCCACCATTCCCTTGGGTATCAGTGTCATGTCCGAGGTTGCTAAAATCACCCGCCACCTCAGGAAGGGTAGGGGCAAGTGTTCGACATACACAACTGCTGACACTGATCTTCAATCTTCCAGAGAAGGATTGCCATTCCTATTTCAGGTCGATTCCCTGTTATCAAAGTATGGGGGCTCAAGCTGCCTTTCGAGATTGGGCAGATGGTACACCCACTATGCTGTCAGAGTAGGGGTAGTGATAGGTAGAAATATATAGAAATCAGACTGTCAAGGTTGGACAGTTTATTCTTTCATCATGTTCGTAACACTTGTTACATTGCTTTCTTTTGTCTGCCTAATAATTGCTGTTAATTCTTTCTGTGCAAGTCTAGGATTGTTTCAATAAATGTATAAAAAACTTGATTTGCATCTTTCTTGTGTTTATCATGGGCATGCATAGGTAAACGACGAAAGGGGTAAGATCTATTTCCACTATTCCCTTGGGGATCAGTGTCATGTCTGATGTTTCCAATTTCACCAGCCACCCCAGAAAAGTTAGGGGTACGGGTGGGACACTGTGAGCTATCTAGGAATTGGACCAACATTCTCTGATGTGTAGATGGACTCAGTCCCTACATTCTGAAGTTCTGTCGTCCTAATAAGCAGTCCTACCTTTTCAGCGGGAATCATAGAACACAAGTCTGATACCATGGGTAACAGGTATACTCTTTAGTAATAAAGTGCTGCACAGGATATAGCTACCGTTGAGAAAGTGAGTACATCTGAGATAAGGTGGAAGCAATATATAAGAGCCTAGGTATTGCTGTATCTATGCTATTGAGTTTAAAGAATCAAAGTCCCTTTTTTAAGTACTAGAACTAACTGTACAACCCAGTTACAGTGCAGTGTGCGAATAGTAACCGATTTTCTAGCTCACACCGATCTTTGAAAATAAGCCTTTGCGGTTTGATCTTGCTACACAATGAAGGTCAAAGCCCAAAAAGGAGGAGATCCTAGGCAATTAATTAAGCTTACAGTAGTATCTGGATTCTGTGCAATCCTTATCAGAAGGATTGCCCAGTTGCCCACACAAGGTCCAGGGAACTTGCTCCATACTTTGAAACAATTACTTTGCAAATACAAATGTGAGGTCAGAATTAACAGCATGTCATGTCCCTCCTAGAAATGTCCCTATAATTTTTCTTATGTCCTTGTGGAACTGATTTGATTTGGGGAAGGTCTTTGTGCACAGATTTATTGGATGTGGGTAAACCTGTAGAAATGGTCTCAGAGCTGATATATTTGCTCAGCCTTTCCAAAATCTTTACTTTAGTCTAGGAAAAATATAAACAATCCTGTGATGTCCAGTCTACGAAGAGGCCTATATACTGCACTGCAAATGTCCTAGAACAAGGCCCGCAAAGAAACAGAGTGATTAACATGGAAGTCAAAACTAGTGTTGGGAAGAAGTCAGAATGTGTATGGTTCATGGGTACAAAGGGTTTACAGAATCTAAGCCAATGCGCTGAGATGATAGCTAAGAAAAAACAGCTATCCACAGAAAATGCTGCAAAGAAGCTTTGTGGCCAGGCACAAATGGAGAACTTATAAGTTCTGAAAGGACTATATTCAGTTCCCATGGAAGCGGCGGTCTTTTCATTGGAGGAATTTCCTTTTTTTGTTAATCTGTAAGGAAAACTTTCATCATAGGCACTCTGGAAAAAAAGAGGTTTGTGAAGAACAAGTTATTTACCTTCGGTAATGCATTATCTGGTAGAGACAATAACTAGCTCCAGATGCCTTACCTTTGAATTTCCCAGGCGTCATACTGGATCCGGAAAGTTTGCATGAGCAGTACCTATCTGCCTCATTGGGCACATTGTTGGCACCAGAAGTGACATCGCGGTCACCTATATAGGCGGCGCCCAGGCGCTCAGAAGTTGGTTACTTTTCACGACTTTCCACACCAGGAGCGCAGACCCATGAAGTGAACGGACTAGTTTGTATCCAAACTAAGGCCCTGAAAGGGGAACAACCCTAGCCCTAGAAAGGTGTCAGCAGAGCAGGGAGGCATGGGTGGGTCTAGAAGGAAACTACAGCAAGATATTGTCTCTACCTGATAATGCGTTACCGAAGGTACCTAACTTGTTCATCTGATAGAGACTTCTACCTGCAGATTCTTTACCTTTAAAAAGATACTCAAGCCATACCATCCTGGGGGTGGACTGCGGACAAATTGACTATACTAAGAAGTCCAGCAGGACTGAACGAGCAAAATGCCTATCCCGGGGGACCGAACTGTCGAAGCAGCAGTGTTTGACAAACATGTGCAAGGATGCTCACGTTGCTGCCTGACAGATGTCCAGGACTTTGTTTTCTGGTGCAATGGGCTCGTAAGCCCTCAGGAGGCTGCTTTTTAGCCAGGGCGTAGCAGACCTTGATACAGAGAATGACCCAGTGCAAAATGGTCAGTTTCTGAACGCTCAACCTTTTTTAGCTCCTACATAGCCTACAAAGAGTTGGTCGTCCATCCAGAACTCTTTTGTGTGGTCATGGTAGAACGACAACACTCTTTTTGTGTCCAAACAGTGGAGTTGCTCCTTCTCTTTAGAGGGATGTGAAAAAGCTTAAAAAGGTGGGCAGGGTGACAGATTGTCCCAAATGGAATGGGGTCACTACTTTAGGTAGGAAAGAGGCCTGGGTGCGAAGCACCACCTTGTCCAGGAATACCATATGATTGGGAATTTGATATAATTTGTGGATGTAACCAGGCTTCACACACAATAGGTCATGACCCAATAAGGGTTGTGGCACAAACCAAAACGGTGGATTCACCCAGATGCCACCTAAATCAAAGTATTGACCTATGTGATTGGTTTTGTGCTCTTTTAAGTCTAGATTTCAAGAGTAATTGAATCCCCAAGTTCAGTTCCAGACGTCATATATAATGAAAGATTGAGTACTCGTTTGGGGTGTTCTTTTCTTCTTTATTTAAAGACATGTGCAGAAACAGAGAAACAGCCGAAACGTGTTTCCTCACTTGGACCGCAGTATTTGGACCATGTAGAAGACGCTTTGGATTTGAACTGAATTAATATTTAACACCTACCACAAATGATTTACCTGCCTTCAGAAAGCCCTGGCCTGCAGGCCCCGGGCTGAAACACGTGTCGGTTGTTTCACTGTTTCTGCACACTTTAAATAAAGAAGAAAAGAACACCACAAACGAGTACTCAATCTCTCATTGTATATGACGTCTGGAACTGAACTTGGGGATTCAATTACCCCTGAAATGTAGACCTAAAAGAGAACAAAACCAATCACATAGCTCAATACCATATGATTGGGAGGCTTGGTGATAAAGCCCTCTGCTAACTCAGCCTCCGGGCAGATGTCACTGCCACTCAAAACTCTGTCTTGATGGTAAGCAGCCAGAAGGGACAATTGTGTAGTGGCTCAAAGGGAGCACACATGAGGTAAGTGAGAGCCAGGTTCAGATCCCTTTGAGGCATGATGTAGGGTGAAGGGGAAAACATATGTACAAGCCCTTTCAGAAACCTATATACAATAGGGGACTAAAATATAGAGGGTTGGTCAACCAGCCGCAGGAAAGCGGACAGAGCAGAGAGATAACCGTTGAGAGTGCCCAGAGCAGAGCCCTGCTGGGCAAGGGTAAGAATGAAGAGAAGAATATCAGACAGAGGAAGAAAGAGGGTTAATAGACCTTTCTGTACAATATTTTACAAATTGTTGCCAACGGCAGGCGTATACCATTTTGGTGGAGGGCTGCCTGGCCGCCAAGATAACATTACAGACTTTTGGTAGGAAGGTCAAAAGCTATGAACTATTGTTTCTCAATCTCCAAACAAGGAGGAGGAGAGTTGTCAGGTTCAGGAGGAGGACCCTCCCGTGCTGCTGCTACAGAAGATCCTCCGAAAGGAGCAGCCTGATCAGAGGATTGATGGTCATTTGAAGCAGCCGGGATACCAAACTCTCTATGCCCAGTCCAGAGCCCCAAGAATGACTTGTGGCCAGTTGTTCTTGATCTTCATGGAACTCTGGGCAGTAGCGATATTGGCAGAAAAGCATACAGGAGGCCCGAGATCCCCTTGCGACTAATAGCTTTTCCGAGCGATAGCCGACATGGAAACTCTAACGCGCAATACTGCTGATATTGCATGTTCTCTTCAAAGGCAAACAGATCAAATGTGGCGCTCCCCACTGCTGAATGAGTGCCCTGTTCCAAATGGGGACACCACTCATGAGGCGCTAGGCATCGACGGATGAGTACATCTGCCCTGGCGGTCAGAGAACGTGCCAGGTGTTGAACTACCATGGTTATGCCCTGCTGATCAAGTCATGTTGAGAGACGCAGGGCCTCTTGACAAAGGGTCCATGACCCCACCCCGCCCTGCTTGTTGTAGTACCACATGGCAGTAGTGCTTTCCATGAACAGTTGCACTAACTCCCCCTTGACAGAGGAAAGAAATGCTTTCAATGCTAGTCTGATCGCCCGTAGCTCCAGCAGGTTGATATGGAATCCATATTCCGCCGGAGTTCAGCGTCCTCTGATCTCCACCTCTCCCAGATGGCCGCCCCATCCCAGGAGTGATGCATCTGTTCGTAAGCCACCGCTACATGTCTTTTGCAGTTCCCTCTGAGATCTGGATGAAGACGGAGAGATTCCCCTGATGCTGCACCCACTGGAACTTCAGATCCCACTGTAGAGCCCGCATATGCCATCTGGCATTATTTACCAACAGGATGCAGGAGACAATGAGGCCCCGCAACCTCAGAGTCATTCTCACCGAAATCCAAGACAAAGCCTGAAACATCGGTTTCTTAACCTGAATATCCTGGACTCACTGCTCTGGAGGATAAGCCCGAAACTGCACTGTGTCCAGAACAGCTCAGTTCAAAGTGAGCATCTGAGAAGGAGTCAGGTGTGACTTTGGAACGTTTATAGTAAACCCCAGTGAATGCGGGAGGTCTGCCGTAGTCTGAAGTAAGGGGGAGATAAAACCCCTAACCTGTGCAGATGAGCTGTGACTACCACAATCACCTTGGTGAACCCCCGAAAGGGCAATGGTAAGGCCAAGGGTAGCATGGTGAACTCAAAGTGCTCATAGCCTGCCTTGAACCACAGGCAACGCCTGTGGGTGGCAGGATTTGGATGTGAAAATATTCATCCTGCAAGTCCGACGCTACCAGCTAGTCTCCTTGGCCTAGGGCAGAAATTACCTGAGCATCATGAATTTCTCCTTTTTGAGGAAGAGATTAATGGTTCAGCGGTCTAGAATAGGTTGAAGACTGTGGTTCTTTTTGGGTATCAAAAAGTAGCTGGAATAACAACCGCTACCTACTTCTGATATCGGAACCCCCTCTATAGCCCGCGTGGCTAGGAAAGCTGTAACTTCCTCTCGGAGTAAGATCAGATGATCCTCTGCCAGCCAATTTTGAGATGGCAGTAAAGGAGGAGGGAAAGATTGGAAAGGATGGGAGAACCTATTCCGAATGATCTGCAAGACCCATTTTTCCGATGTTATGGACTGCCAGTAGAAGAAATGATGTTGGATTCTCCATCCAACTGGACAACCATGGTCTTGCAGAACAAACCTAGGAGGACTTAGAGGCTGCAGCTGCTGGGGGGGTGGTGGCAGGCGACTTTTGGCTACCATTTCCACGGGGTCTGAATGCACCGCATTCACATCCTTGCACAGCTTAGGAAGCCTGCCCTCCCAGGTCTGTGGCTGGGATATGGTTGGCGCGGTGGCATGGCCCTTCGGTAACCATGAAAGGGGAGAAAGACAGACTGAGAGGCCCAAGTTTTTTGTTTTTTTTAACTTTTATTTATTGTTTTCCAAACAAACCATACATGTTCGTCATTTACACTTACAATGGTAGGCACAGCAAAGGCACAGTTAGCTCACAACTCCAAAGTACATTGGGGTATACATCGTTATTCAGTCGGGCACTATGCTGCATTTACATACAACTCAAAAATTCGCTCATAAGCTTTCAAGGAATTACATATGTTCATAGTCAATGAAGTAGTACTAAACACTTTCAACTCATCACATCAATAATAAGTTGCTAGCCTGGTAATCCCTATATTGTCAACCACAAGCATATCCGAACAGTTCAGCCGTATCAGGATATAGCGCAAGCAACACAGTTCAAACAGCACCCCACCCTTCAAGGCGGCAGAAATGCAATGTTAATGCATGTGTTCAGAACACCTCAGAATTCAGTATCTACTATCACATTCAGGGCTTCAAAAACATGTTTCCAGTAGTCATGTACACCCGGGCATTCCCAGGCTAGATGCAAGAAATCAGCGCCCGGGGCCTTACACCTGTCGCACCTATCGGAATCCCTCAGCTTATACCTATGCATCCGGGCTGGGGTGTAATCAATCTATGTTGGAATTTGTAGTGGATTATACAGAGCCTGCTACTAGCTGAGACCTGCTCTGTCTGCGACGAGCAGTATTCCCACTGTTCGTCTATCATTTCAAAGCCCAACTCCAAGTCCCAGCGCGTTCTAGCTGGCGCATGCGGTGCCTCTCTGTGCGTGCACTGTGCGGTATATTAGCGATACTAGTCAATTGGCTGTCGCGCTGTTAAGGGTCAGTTGTAGTGGAGCAAGGAATGGGGGCTCAGCCGGAGAATCTGGTATAATGGAGTGAGATGTATATATATATATAAAAGGACATCAAGTGGAGTCTGCTGCAAGCCCTGAAAGACATGCTAAGCCTTTCGAAACTGACCTTCATGATACATGTCCCCCCAAGTTTTAATGTGCGTACGCTCCGTGAAATTATGAAAAACTGCTTCTTGGAGAAGGGGCACACTGGGGTGGTTTACAAGAGGCAGTAGTGGAGAATAGAGCTGGTTGGATGTCTAACATCTGACCTATGCGTGGCTACGCTGCGATAGTGCAGGTAACAGTAGTCAGTGTATTGTCCCTGCCAGCAGATGCGTCGTACAGTGCACCCTCAATCGTAACCGGGTGTGCGAGCCAGTGCTCTGCCGCCACTTGTGGCATATATCTCGGTTGATGCACTCAGAAGTATGCATAGTGGGCCTGTGCGCTGATATAATATAATTCAAAGTTGGGTACCCCAAATCCTCCCTGAAAATAGGGTCGAGTAAGAACATTCCATTGAAGTCTCGGGTGCTTCCCCCCCCCCCCCATACCAAGCTTATCAGTTCAGACTTGAGTGTTTTAAAAAAGAAGTTCCCCGGATAAAACGGTATATTCAAAAACAGATAAAGCAGTTGGGGTAGGATCGCCATTTTAATTAGGGATGCTCGTCCCGCCATTGAAAGTGGGAGAGTGATCCAGGGGTAAATGTTATCTGTTATGCGTGTCAAGGCTGTGCCGTAATTAAGGCGCATCAATTCATCTCTATCCATTGTGGCACGAACGCCAAAATATCACAGCTCTTCTTCACACCACTCCATAGGATAATCCAACAGGAAGTGAATCACTGCAACCGTCAGGGGATAAATTCAGGACTTACCCCAATTGATTGGCTCCCAGAAAGTTTCCCGAATACAATAAACTCCCTGAGGACTGAGTTTAGGTTTTGCTGTGGGCCGCAAATATACAGAGTAATATCATCGGCATGTAAGAAGATTAGAATCTTCCTCATATTGCACCGCAGTGCTTTATCCTTATGGTGATGCCGCAGTTTCGCCGCCAGTGGCTCAACTGCGAGCGCAAAAAGTAATGGGGTAGAGGGCATAACTGCCGGGTACACCTTGGGACCGGGAATGCCTGGGATATTTAGCCATTTATCCTCACTTTAGCGACTAGCGAGCAATACAGTAGTTGGACCCAGGAGGGGAAAAGTGTCGGAAAGCCCATTCGCAACATCACCCCAAAGATATAATCCCATTCTATTGAATCAAAAGCCTTTGTGGCATCTAAATATACAGCCGCCAAAGGTAATTCAGGGGAGACAATATTTAACACAGTGAAAAGGGTTCCTAGATTATGGGAGGTAGCTCTTCCGGGCACGAAGCCAGACTTATCGGGGAGGATCAGATTTTCCATCAGTAAGCTGAGCCAGGTGGCAATGAGTTTGGCCAGTATTTTTACATCACAATTAAGAAGAGACAGTGGCCTGTAGGAGTCGCACTGATGGGGTACTTTCCCTGGTTTTAAGAGCGAGATGATGAGGGCCTCTCTCATGGAAGGGGGAAGGTAGCAAGTGTCCAGGGCATCTTCGTAGACTTCATGCAGTATGGGGGCCGTCTGATTGATATAAGTTTTGTAAAACTCTTTAGGAATGCCATCAGTACCAGTGGCTTTCCCGGACTGCATGTGCATGATTGCTTCCCTTACCTCATCAAGCTCAAATGGGGCACATAAAAACTTGCTCTGCACGTCGCTTAGCCATCCCAATGATACATCCCCCAGATAACTTTCCAGGTCCAACTCGTCCGCCCTATGTGTGGTGTACAACCGAGCATAGTTCAAGGTAAAGGTATTGAGTATGTTTGCAGTGTCTCTGAATACCACCTCACCCGGGCCTTCAAGTTCTAACACATAGTTGGAATATTGTGGTTTCCTGATCGTGTCAGCCGGCGCCTTGCCCGGCCTCTCCCCCTCCCCGTAACGGTGAGCCACCCAATAGCTTCCCCTGAAGCGTGATTCTCTCTGTGCCGAATCCATGTACTCTGTGAGTGTCTCCCTGAATTTAAGTTGTGTGGGACCTTCCGGGTGTGCCGACAGCCTCGTCTCCAGCGTTTTGAGTTCGGTTTCTAGTTTGCGCAGTGTGTTTGTGATGTCTTTAAGCACTCCATCCCCCTTAGATATGCAATAACCCCTAAGTGTAACTTTGAATGACTCCCAAAGGGTTCAACATTCTCAACCGAATCCTTATTCTGCACAAAAAAGTCGCGCACCTCGTCCCTCGGCTCCTCCTGAAAAACCAAATCTAGTAGAATAGTGGCATGCAGTCTCCAATTACTACGCGGTGGGCGATTATCTGCTGAGGATAATGTGAGTTTGACAGGGGCATGGTCTGAGTACGTGCGGGCCAGGTACTGCACTTGGGAAATGGCAGGGCCCAGCCCCCGGGAAAGGAATAAATAATCCAGTCGC
Organism: Lissotriton vulgaris; assembly: GCF_964263255.1. Lineage (NCBI taxonomy): Eukaryota > Metazoa > Chordata > Amphibia > Caudata > Salamandridae > Lissotriton > Lissotriton vulgaris. The sequence continues at coordinate 307,450,844 of NC_141693.1, read as the reverse complement.
TCCCACGATGCCGCTTGCGCCGTGTTGTGCGTTCCCTCTAGTTTGTGGGGATGAATATGTCTCCAGGCATCGATCTAATGATAAGCCGTTAGCGTGCTGTGCAGGACAGAGTGTGCTTTAGTATAGTGATGGGGGGCAGGGTGAGATGTATCTATTTCTGGGTTGCATGAAACATTAAAGTCTCCTCTCCAAATTATGTGATTAGAGCCTATGTCAAACATCTTAGCCCATAACCCGGTATAAAAATCCGGGTCGTCTAGATCTGGCCCGTAGCAACAGGCCAGGGTGACGGAGTCAGCACCCAATCTACCCCATGCCAATCAATACCTCCCCTGTGTGTCCCAGGTAGCTCCAGCCAACAGAAAAGGAGTATGCTTCTTTAGGAGTATGGCCGTTCCCCTTGCATATGATGAATAAGAGGAAAAGATTCTGTGCTCTGCCCACTTACTAGCAAAAGTGTTGACATTTTGGGGGTTAAAATGTGTCTCTTGTAGCATAGCAATATGCACGTGATGCCTATCCAAATAGACTAATATGTGTCGTTTTTTACGTGGATTTCCCAACCCCCTGATGTTCCATTTGATAACATTCACTTTCTCTGGACCTTTATCAGCCATAGCCTCGCTCGCTTACCAATAAAGAGGCCCCCACCCAAGGAGTGCAGGTCAGCTCAGAGGCTTGCACGTGCTGCAGTGACATACCCTGTGCCAGTAGCTCAACTATTGAATTGCATGTTTTCTATTCTAAGTCACTAAGAAAATCATTAAGTGCCACGACAAACATGTGTAACTTAAAATGTTCCCCCCCTGGGCCTTCCCCACCCACTGAAGCAGCATAAACTTGCCAGAAAAATCACCCACCCTCCCAAGCTGCTACCCATTGAAAACCAAAAAAAGAAAAAGAAGATACCAACTTCACACTGCACTTGCCATGCAGCGAACAACAGTAGGGGAATGCCCATTGGGGGTATCCCTAGGTGACAGCACAGGTACACCCCGCTCAGAGAGTCCACCGTAGGTGGAGGGGCTGGACTTTGGTGAGCAGAGGGTGCCCAGCGGGTACGGGAAAGAGCTCAAAGTGACCAGTCAGCTGAACAGATTACATGAAGGATCCCAGAAGTCCAGCTGTCCAGCAATCTTAATCTCCTCAGTCCGCCTTTCCAAGAAGAAAAAAACTACGTTGAGCATAGACACAGTTACTGTGAGTCATCTTCCGCTCCCATGGAGGAGGGTTGTTGCGAAGACGTCAAAGGTCCATTAGTACGATTCGTGTGTTCAACTGCTTAAGGAATTCTTCCGCCTGCTGTGGTTTGGTAAAAAAACGCTGAGTACCCTGGTGCGTGACTCGGAGGTGTGCAGGGTACAATAGCGCATAATCAATTTGGGCCAACTGCAGTTTATTCTTAACATCCGTAAACTTACGTCTCTCCTCTTGGACCGTAGGTGTAAAGTCCGGGTAAATCGAGAATGTGTTGCCATCATTAGTCAGTTTTTGTTTATTTCGCGCTACCCAGAGCGCAACATGGCGATCCATATAATTTAAGAGTCTCGCTATGATGGGACGCGGCCTGCTTCAAGGCGGCGGACCCGGCCCCAGGGTGCGATGTGCACGCTCTATTATGAACTGGTTGGAGAAAGCTTCCGCTCCCACTGAGGACAACAGCAATTTTTCCAAATACTCCTCCATCCTTCCTGTGTTGGTTGACTCCGGAATGCCTAGGATGCGAATATTATTGCGCCAGCTTCGCACTTCCAAGTCCTCATTCTTTGCGGCAACCATTTGCAGTAGTTTATCCATGCAGGCGACCTGCGCGGTGACCCGAGTTGCTGCGTCCTCAGTCTTCGAGATGTGCCCCTCAGTCTCGGTTATGCGGTCCTCATGCCCCTCCAGTTTGTGCGCAATGGCGTCCATATGTGATGACATCTGATCAATCAATCAATCATTACATTTGTAAAGCGCGCTACACACACCAGCGAGGGTCTCAAGGCGCGGGGGGGGGTGAGGGGGGGGGGGGTGGATGGGCTGCTACTGATCGAAAAGCCAGGTCTTGAGAAGTCCTCTGAAGGCCAGCAGGTTCTGGGTCTGTCATAGGCTGGTAGGGAGAGTGTTCCAAGCCTTGGCAGCGAAGTAGGAGAAGGATCTGCCGCCGTCGGTGGTTTTCCGCATGCGTGGGTCTGTGGTGAGGGCGAGGTTGGCAGAGTGGAGGCTGCGGGTGGGGGTGTAGAAGCAGAGTCGGTTGTTGAGGTATGCTGGTCTGGCATTGTGTAGGGCTTTGTGTGCGTGGATGAGGAGTTTGAAGGTGATCCTCTTGTTGACGGGGAGCCAGTGCAGTTCTCTCAGGTGGGGTGTGATGTGACGGACAACGAGGATCAGTCGTGCTGAGGCGTTCTGGATGCATTGCAGCAGTCTCAGGAGCTTGGTTGTTGTTTGAGTAGAGGGCGTTCCCGTAGTCCAGTCTGCTGGTGACGAGAGCCTGGGTGACGGTTCTTCTCGTGTCGGAGGGGATCCATTTGAAGATCCTGCTGAGCATTCGGAGGGTGTTGAAGCAGGAAGCAGAGACGGCATTGACCTGCTTGGTCATGGTGAGGGCGGAGTCGAGGATGACCCCTAGGTTGCGTGCCTAGTTGGTGGGTTCTGGGGCTGTTCCTAGCGATATTGGCCACCAGGAGTCGTCCCAGGCTGAGGGGGTTGATTCGAGGATGAGGACCGTCCTTCTGAATTCAGCTTCAGCCTGCTGTCCTTCATCCATTCGGCGACGGCCTTCATTCCTCTGTGGAGGTTGGCTTTGGCGTTCTGGGGGTCTTCGGTGAGGGAGATGATCAGCTGGGTGTCGTCGGCGTAGGAGATGATTTTGAGGCTATGTTGTTGTGCGATGTGGGCGAGTGGTGCCATGTAGATATTGAACAGCGTCGGGCTGAGGGATGATCCCTGAGGAATGCTGCAGTTGATCTCGGTGGTCTTGGAGCGGAGGGTGGGAGGCGGACGCTCTGGGTTCTGCCAGAGAGGAAGGATGTGGTCCAGGCCAGGGCCTTCTCTTGGATTCCGGCATCATGGAGGCATGCTGTTAGGGTGCGGTGGCAGACCGTGTCGAAGGCTGCTGATAGGTCCAGAAGGATGAGGGCGGATGTTTCTCCTTTGTCCATAAGGATCTTGATGTCGGTGGCGGCGATGAGGGCGGTCTCGGTGCTGTGGTTGCTGCGGAAGCCGGACTGGGATGGGTCCAGGATATTGTTGTCTTCGAGGTAGTGGGTCAGCTGCCTGTTGACGATCTTCTCCGTGACTTTCGCCTGGAAAGGGAGCAGGGAGATGGGCCGGAAGTTCTTGTGGTCGTTGGGGTCCGCCTTGGGTTTCTTCAGTAGGGCGTTGGTCTCGGCGTGCTTCCAGCTCTCTGGGAAGGTTGCTGTCTCGAAGGAGATGTTGATTGTTTTCCGGAAGTGGGGGGCGATGGCTGTGCTAGCTTTGTTGAAGACGTGGTGAGGGCATGGGTCAGATGGGGACCCAGAGTGAATGGAGTTCATGGTCTTGACGGTGTCGTCGTCGCGGACATTGGACCAGGTGGTCAGACAGCTGTGGTCGCAGAAGTGGTGGTCTCGGCGGTGGAGGTGGTGTTGTAGCGGTCGTGGATGTCGTTGAAGCTGTCATGGATGTCGGTGATCTTGCGGTGAAAAAAGGTGGCCAGTGAGTCGCACAGGTCTTGTGATGGTGGAATGTCGTTAGTGATGGAGCTGGGGTTGGAGAGTTCATTCACGATGTTGAAGAGTTCTTTGCTGTTGTGTGCGTTGTTGTCTAGGCGGTCCTTGAAGGCGGTCCTCTTGGCGGTCCTGATGAGTTGGTGGTGTCTGCGGGTGGCGTTCTTGTGGGCTGTGTGGCTGTCTGGTGTACGATCGTGGAGCCAGCTCTTCTCCAGCTTCCGACAGGTGCGCTTGGAGATCCGGAGGTCTTCGGTGAACCAGACGGCTTTCTTGTTGGTGTGATTGGTGGCGGAGGTCTTGAGTGGGGCGAGGGTGTTGGCGCAGTCGTTGATCCAATGTTTGAGGTTGATGGCGGCGGTGTCGGGGTCGGCGGGTGGTCCCAAGGCGAGGGCGGTTGTCAGTTGGTCCTCGGTGACCTTGCCCCAGCTGCGGCGTGGCATCTGTTGGGTGCGGTGGTGTGTGGTGGGTTTCCTGAAGGTGAAGTGGACGCATCTGTGGTATGTCCAGTGGGATTCTGTGGTGTGGTTGAAGGAGACACGGGGATTTGTGGAGACGATAGGGACCTCTGTGTGTCCAGCGGCATGGGTGGGTGTCGTCATGAGCTGTTTGAGTCGGAAGTTGGCGAGGTTGTCGATCAGGGCGGTGGAGTTGGCGTCGCTGTTGTTCTCGAGGTGGAAGTTCAGGTCCCCGAGGAGGATGTAGTCCGTGGAGGCGAGGGCGTGGGAGCTGATGAGGTCGGCGATGGAGTCGCTGAACTGTGGCCGGGGTCCGGGTGGTCTGCAGAAGAGTGTTCCTCTGAGGGTGGTGTTGGGGTCGGTGTGGATCTGGAAGTGCATGTGGCGGTGGTGGTGAAGGTGTCATCGGTGCTGGTCGAGACTATGAGGGTGTCCTTGTGGATGAAGGCGATTCCCCCTCCCACTCCGTTGGTGCGGCCCCTTGCGGGAGATCTTGTAGCCTTCTGGGATGGCTATGGCGCTGTCTGGTGCTGAGGTGGCGTTCAGCCAGTTCTCCGTCAGGAAGGCGACGTCGGGGTTGGTTGAGTCTAGGAGGTCCCAGAGTTCGATGGTGTGCTTGCGAGCGGAGCGGGTGTTGAGGAGGATGCATGGGAGGTGGTTGGGTTCTCTGATTGATGGTTTGGCGAGCCGGATGCTGGAGAAGCTGCAGTTCCGGCAGGTGAAGGGCTCTTGGGTGCACTTCGGGGTGACCTTGTCCACGATGGTAGCGAACCCCTGCCGGACCTCTTGAAGTATACTCTGCACATCTGTGTTCTGCGCGGACGTACTATCCTGGGCCGCATCCCCACCGTCTAAGTCTGGGCTCTCCTGCAGGCTCTGAGTGCCATGCTTCGCCGCCTCGAAATTCAGTTTAGGCTGCCAGGTATTCGGTTTGCCCATGGCGCCCTGTGTTTACAGCTGGATAAAAGCTGGAGCATGCAACAATTAGCAGGGGCCCGCCTCTGCAGGAGTGACAACACAGATGGGGTATCAGAGCTTGCTCCACCCGCTCACTCATTCCCTCAGGAGCCAATGGTTCCCCCAGTGCGCCAGCCGTGAGATCAGGTGGGCCGCTCAACCCTGTTCATGAACGTGCTCTTATGGGGAAGTATGCCAGTCTTACAAGTTCATACTCAAACTAGTATAACATAAGGGGGGGAGGGGCAGTGGGTCACGGTGCATCAAGATCTCGGGCCTCAGCACATCAAAGCGGAGGAATAGTCTTTTGGAAGAGTCTCCACAGATGGTTGGCAGTTTCCCAGGCGATACTGATGGTGTATTTGTTTGTTTTTGCCCCCGCTTCACCACACATACCCGGCACCTCGGCACCCACTGCAATACGATGCTCAGGTGAATAAAACAGAGCACCCAGTCTCTATGCGGTGCCGGTCCAGGGCATGACCGATATCGCCAATCTTCAAACAAAGGGGGTCGGGGGGCCTGGCTCAATCACAACCACGCGTCCCTCTTCACCAACAAACGAAGTGTGGCCCACTGGGAAGCAAAGGGGCAGGTCCCTGGGCTGCTGCACCACCAGGCCCCACACCACCTCCCCACCGCTGCAGCAGCCAGGGGCTTAGGTCCAGGTCGGGCGCGCCACAGGTCAGAGCCGCGGGATCGGAGTAGGTGCCACAGTGGGCCCCAGGAGCTCAAATGTACACCTGGGCGGGAAGGCAAGGCCACTCACTGTTCAATACTGACGCATAATTCCATCCCTCCGGCAAGATAGTGCAGCCGCTCCGAGAGGCTTCTGATTGCCGCAACGATACACAGGAGAGGTATGGCGGCAGGTGTCTAATCCGCTGACGTGTGCAGGGTGTCCGCAGTACAGGGCACGCAATGTCTCACACCTCTCTCCTTGAGCGCTTTCACAGCAGTCGCTTCAGTTCACAAGCCACCAGCAGGCAGATCTCCCCTCATACTCGCCGCAGTTGTCCGTCGCGAGGATCGGGGCTTCAGCTCCGGTTTTTCTGTCTAGTCCGCGTCTTGAGGCCTAGGCGCCTCGTAGACCGCAGTGGACTTGCGTAGCTTTTGTAGGCCGAGTCAGGGCGCCACACCTTCTCGTCCCCCTGATCGGCCGGATCTTCACGGTGCTACAGCAGGAGCAGGGGTGACCCAATTCAGCCAGTTTTTTCAGCGAGTCTCCTTTTAGTGCAGATTATTGCCGGGATGTAGTTTAAAATAGTCAGCAGGATCACTTGAGAAGGATAAATGGAGGATACGAACACAGGGCTGCAGGAGCTTCACAACAGTAAGGCCATCTTGCGTGTGTGCCACCTAGCGCCCCGAGGCCCAAGGACTTGCCTGTAGCTCGCGAGTCCTTGAAGTGCTCCTGTGCCGAGTCTGCCTTCTCTCCAAAGAGACAAGTCCCATCGTAGGGTATGTCCAGGAGGTTGGCCTAAACATCCCCGAAAGGCCAGATGCTCTTAGACAGGCAGGTTGCCATAAGGCCACCATTGACAAAACCGCTCTGCCCATCGAGTCCCTTGTGTCCAGACCACACCTAATGGGGAACTTTGCTGCATCTCCCCCTCTTTCACTGCTTGGGAGAGAATGGCCCGGGCCTCCTTCAGGATTTGCGGCAGCACTTGTCAAGTTATGTCATGTTAATATGTTTTGTATAGCGCACAGCTGCCCCAGCAAAGAGGCATCCCAGCGCTGAAGTAGAAAACAGAGGCTGGTAGTCAGAGAAAGCACTAGACTATTGGGAAGAGATGGGTTTTGATTGCAACCATTTCCCATAGGGTATGGGAATAGCAGCCCCAAAGGTTTGTGGGGTTCAACTGCCGCAATGCCACGCTGGCAGAAGAAAACATCTTCCCAAGTGGGTCCTGCCTCTTGGATTTACTGTCCGAGGGGGGGGGGGGGGGGGGGGGTTGGACACACCATGGGACATTGAACATTGGACTTCAAGCTCTCAGGGGTGACGTTGTTGGCTGAGGAAACTAGGATCACCTGTGGAAGGGCAATGGTGGCAGGCAATTGTCCTGTTCACAGGAGCCCCTGTGCTAGACTTGGACCAAGTTCCTAGAATGACATTAGTCAGTACTTCATTAAAGGCCAATAGGAGTCGAGATGAGGAAGCCCCAGGCTGAAGCACTTTGGTCAAAGGTTAACCTTACCTGCCACAAAGTGAAGTTCTTGGTCAAGGACCTCTGCTGCCCTCTTCACTACCATTGCATAAGATGCTCCCTCCTCCGTAGCAACAGTAGGTGGGAAGACCAAACCAGTATCTGGAGAGGGTTCCAGTCCACTGGCCTCTCCTAGTTCCACATACCAGTCTAAAGTCTCACCAGGGGTGTACAACTGGTGTTCTGAAGGGTCCAGTGACACCTCCCATTCTTCCCCATGCCTGTATGCTGCATTAAAAAGCTCAAGGAATGACCTAAAGCCAATGGGCTCTGCCAGAATCGGATTCAGTGTCTACAGGCACCTTTCCAACTCCGACTCGTTAGTGATGAGACTGGGGCTGATGCCACAGGTGGGCGCTGGCAGCACCAGGAGCATCGATGTCGGGCCAGAGAAGGTCGCATTAGCATGACCGGCACCAATCCAGATTCAGGATCGGATCCATGAGACCCCATCGGAGCAGAGGCCGGAGCGGAACCTGATAGGGCCTCCTCCGACACCGCAGAGCCCGAAGGCACTCTGGAGAGGTCAGCACGCTCAAATACTTATCACATGGCTTCGTAAAACTCTTATTTGAATAGGAGTCACCCGGTTCCCAGAAACAAATATTTGACAAAATGCCAAAAACAGTCTGTCAAAAGAGATAGCGGGTAGCTCTTCTCCGGATCAGTGCTAACTTGCATGGAAAGAAAAGAACTGATCCATTCAACGTTTCCCTGAAACATCTGGTTAAGGGACTCTGCATTTTGGACATCAGGCAGGCAAACTGCATTGATCTTTAGATCCAAAGTTTTGAGCCATATCTAGATTGACTTCTTGATACAGGACTAAGGACCTTATGCTTGTGTGGATGTTCAAGTAATACATTGTTGAATTGTCTGCCTCAACAAACAGATTGTCCTGAGATGAACTCTTCTGATTTCCAGGAAGTTGGTATGATACCTCCGTCTGAGACGACATACCTTGTACTTTGAGGTGATCCATATGCCATCCCCATTTGATTAGGTAGGAATCTGAAACATTGTTAGCACTGAAATGTCCTAGTAAAATGAACTTCCTGTAGCAGGTTACTTGCTTAGACACCAACAGGAGAATGACTGAATTGCAGCAAGTGAAATAATCAACTCGTCTGTCCAGCTGCTAGAGTGCTGGCACTACTAGTCCACTTCAGACAGAGGACACTCTCTCTACTCTGAATGAAACCGGAGTGTCCAGTTCAGCTCTCAAACAGCAGAAGGACTACAAAGTTGTCTTAAGAGACATGCAAGCCCAGATGCAGAAGACTAGTGACTGGTACCTGGTAATGTTTACAAGTTCCCTGAGAGGTAAAGTCTTTGACAAGCTAATTGTTGAGGTACGGGTAAATAACGACCTTTTCCTTCTCAGTAGTGCTGCCAAAACTTAAGGATAAATCACTGTCTCTTGCGACTACTGTCTCCTAGGTTATTCAGTAACTTAAGAGGTTACTTCGCAATTAGGATACGGAGTTTTGGTCCCCAAGGTATTTTGCACATATCCAAACCATAAAGTACCAATTAATTAATTATTTCCTTTTTGGGGTTTTAGAACTCTTTTTATGGTTTGCCTTTCTTGAAGGACATTTCCTGCTTGTAGTCATACTTCATAGTACTGCCCCAACCTTGTTATAGCTTTTGCTGGTGGAGCCTTAAAAAATAGCCACATGTCCCCCTTAAATGATGTTGCAGAAGTTCCACAAACATATCTGCCGGTCAAATTAAACCTTTTACTTATTGGTCAAGCAGAACTGTAGAAAGGTGGAGTGGGACAGTTGTGCATGATGATTTCGTTCCTGCAGAAACAAACAATAATCAAGTCCATGAGGAACTGCCCTCAAACAAGGAGGGCCCTTCTCCTGAGGCCTATGTTTCTTTTGAAGATGAGCAAAAGTATTCTTAGTAGAGGATGGCATTGTGATGGCTAAGTATGGCAGGGTTGTGACACAAGATGAAGGCACCACTGTAAATTATGAATATTGTGACTTTAGTTTTTATGACACTGCCATTGTTATCAAATTAATTAATCTCAACACCTTTTTCAATTTATTAAGGTAATTTCATTGCGATTTATTCTCCTTTCTTTACTGTGTGTTGTATAGGATGCTGGTTGAGTGATGTTTGATCGTGGGTATGATGGCATATCATGGTGGGTGAGTTAAAGTATGATACTCTTGGGTCACTGTACGAGGTGAGTGTGTCAGCTTTTGATGGTGGAAATGCGGTCACGGTTGGCTGACTCTGTATATGTATGATTGTGGCTCTATTAGCAAATGATGTTGATTGGCTGGACGTAAGAGGGTGGATCTGTTGGCATATTATGTATGCACTGTGTATGTATGATGGTGGGTGTGCCTGGGTATGTTGGTTGTGTCGATATATAATCATAGATGTTTTGGCCTATGATGTTGGCTGTGTACCTGTAGGATTGTGGGTGTGTTGGTGTATGATGTTGATTGTGTGGATGCATAAAGGGTGGTTGATTTAAGTATAATGTTGCTTGTGCTGGAGAATGATGGTGTTAGTGAGGCTATATGATGTGGTGGATGTATTAGTGCATTATACTGGATGGGGTGATGATAATGCTGGTGTTGGTTATGGTGGTTCATGGTAAAGGGGGTTGTGGCAGTAGTCATCTTGGTAACTTTGAGAGAAATGTTGGTGGACATGATGGTGGTAGTGGTGATGGTGGTAGTGAAGTGGTGTTAATGTCAAATTTGTTTTTTAAAAAGTGCTGGTAATAATGGAGCTAGTAATAATGGTGGTGGCAATTATGGTGATCATTATAGGACCAACAGTGGTGAGTGATGATGGTGTAGAAGCTGGTAATGCTGGTGTTCACAGTAGTGGTAATGGTAATGATGAGAATTACGGTGGGTAAGGATTGTGGTGTTAACTGCGTTGCTCTAATCATGGCCGTTGTTAGCAGAGTTAAAAAAAACCCAAAACAGAATTTGGAGTTTGATGGGGTGGTTCTCTTTTTAAAAGCCTCTTTTTACCACTGGCATAAGCAAGGGGGATGTTTCCCAGCAATCACCCTTGAAGGAAAGCAAGGTGGAGTCAGGTGTTTAAAAGCCCTGCCACCCTATGCAGATTTTCATGCCCACCTTCAAGCAACAATAAAAAAAACAATAGGGTGACCCAGTGAAGTACATGAACCTGGGGATTAATACATTAACTAGCATGCTTTCAGAGAGCGAAAAAAACGTTTTATGTAATGTCTTTCTATTAAGATAAGATTTCATTTAATGATAAACATAAGAGCAATTCATAACTAAAGAAACTCTACCATAAACTACTCATACAATTCTGAATATGTTTAGTATTTATATGACAAAATCATAAAAAAAGCAAAACAACAGGACATTTATATACACACAGATATTTAGTGTACAACTACACTTATTAATGAATATGAGATGTGAAGTGAAAACAAAAATGTGTTTACATATCACATGACTTTACCTCTCAGGCAACTTGTAAACATTACCAGTCACTAGTCTCCTGCATCTGGGCTTGCATGTCTCTTTAGACAACTTTTCAGTCCTTCTGCTGTCTGAGAGCAGCACTGGACACTCAAATTTCATTCAGAGTAGAGAGAGTGTCATCTGTCTGAAGTGGACTAGTAGTGCCAGAACTCCAGCAACTGGACAGATGCGTTGATTCTTTCTCTTGTAGGAGGAGTTTATGATAGAGTTTCTTTAGTTATGATTTGCTCTTATGTTTATCATTAAATGAAAAGCTCATCTTAATAGAGGGATATTACATAAAAGTTGTTTTGTAATGTTATGTAAAAAATTCTTATATAGCGCACTTACACCCAATGGTTTCATGGCGCTGTAGGCAGTATGGAGATAGATAGGAACAAGTGGGAGCGGAGGAGCAGGGAACTAATTATATGCTTTACGGAACAAGTGTGTTTTCAGGAGGGACCTGAAACGAGTTTAAGAGGTGGTGAGCCTAAACTCTAGAGGGAGTGCGTTCCAAAAGGAAGGGGCGAGAAACGAGAATCTGAGCCCTCCATGTTTCTTGCGTTTGAAGATGGGGGTTTTAAGTAAAGCAAGATGGGAAGATCGGAGATTACGGGAGGGGGTATAGTAATAGAGAAGGGAAGAGATGAGGGCTGGGCCGAGGCCGGCAGGTGCTTTAAAGATGGGACAGCCCAATTTAAAGTTGCACCGTTCGACCACAGGAAGCCAATGAAGGGTTTTAAGCAGTGGGCGAACATGCTGGTGCCTGGGCTGTTTGAAGATCAGTCGTGCAGCCTGATTCTGGGCCAGCTGTAATCGGTTCAGCTGGTAGGCGGGGATGCCAACGTAGAGAGAGTTGGCATAATCTAGCCTGGAAATTACCAGGGCCAGTAAAGCCAGGGTGAGAGCCTCTGTGGTAAGAAATCGAGATATCTTACGAATTTTACGTAAGTGAAGGAAACTAAAGGAGACCACCGCGTTAATCTGGTGTTTCATCGACAGATCTTTACAGATGATCACCCCAAGGCTTTTAGCGGAGTCAGCAGGGCAGGGGGGGAGACCTAAACGAGTAGGCCAGAAGTTAGGGCTCCACGGGTTGGAGGTACCCACGATGAGAACCAATTCGGTCTTATCTGGGTTAAGTTTCAAATAATTGGGGGGGGCGTGGCCACGAGCCGAGCATGGCGGACGCTTTCTAAGTTAGCTCCGTCCTCTGCCCTGATTATTTGCTAAATATCCTGTCTTCCCCGTCCGCCCCGGACACCCACGCGAGCCCTGTGACACCCAACGACGAAGGGCGTAAAGCGACTTGAGTTGTGCGCCCCGGACTGCACCCGGAGAGCGGGCGTGACGAGCGGAGTAGACTGCGGCAAGCCGCGGCCTCAAGTTAGTGGTGAGACCGGGCGGAGTGGAGCTGCCGGAGGCAAGACGGGCGGAGTCCGGCGGAACTGAGCGGACTCCTGCTGCATCGGAGCGATTGCCTGAACCAACGCAGGTACCTAGCGGCAATACGGGGGCTGGACGTGCGAAGCGCTAATCTGTGCGATCGGCGGACACCAGAAGCAGACACCGGAGGTATCGCTGGTGAGAGCGCGACACCCACGGCACCCAGGACACCGGTACACGCAGCCCTGTGACACCCAACGACGAAGGGCGTAAAGCGACTTGAGTTGTGCGCCCCGGACTGCACCCGGAGAGCGGGCGTGACGAGCGGAGTAGGCGAGGCCTAAACCCATGTGGCAAGCCGCGGCCTCAAGTTCGTGGTGAGACCGGGCGGAGAGGGAGCTGCCGGAGGCAAGATGGTCGGAGGCCGGCAATACGGGGGCTGGACGTGCGAAGCGCTGATCTGTGCGATAGGCGGACACCAGAAGCAGACACCGGAGGTATCGCTGGTAAGAGCGCGACACCCTCGGCACCCAGGACACCGGTAGACGCAGAAGCAGCGGCCCTACGGACCTAGCGGGGGAACTACTCAGATGCTACGAGCGGACCAGAGTGCCCCGCTGGGTTTTAAATTTGTGTGTGCGTGCCTGGCAACTGTGATCCCTGGACTGGCTGGAAGGCAGTGCACACGCTGTGATTGCGCCGTGCTTGGAGGCGTCATCTTGGGGGGGAGAGGAACGACCACCATTCCTCTGCGGCGCTCGGAGCGGCCATCCCTGCTGCCTGCTGAAAGAGAAGGGTGCATGGCCAGAAAGGAGCAGGTTTGAGCCCCAACGAGGGGGATTTTGCTGTGGAGCCATAGGGAGTGTACTGGGAGCAGACGAGGACCGCTTTTGCCCCTGGGCGGCCCCCTGCGGTGGCCTGATTTGAAGAGTGTCTGGAAACACACTGGGGCTTACACCTGCGGTGATCGCAGTGGTGAATGATACTGGCATCTGGAGTACTGAGGGGGAGTGAACACCTGACTCCCAGCTGACGCGGCGTGGCAGGCCTCAGAAGGGGGATCCTTCAATATATGCTGTGCCCCCCTGCGCCCCGTGCTTCCTGAGGGACTGTGGAATAAGTAGCGGGCGCTGGTCTGTGGCACAGACGAGCCCGGAGGAATAGTCCTACACGGACTGTTGAGTTGACTTACACCTGGCCTTTCATGTAACCGGGTGGCACCGGGAGTGGATAAATCCAGTGGTTAAGTGACATCCCAGGACACACACAGTGAGCGCTAGCGTCGAGAACGTCTGCGGACCCCTACCACCGCCATCCTGATGATGCGCGCCATGGGGAGGAACAAGGCCAAGATACACGTCCAGGGCGCGAACGAGTGAAGTAGTGTGGCTCACTGGTTAGAGGCGGCAGACCCGAGAGCAGAGGGCGGCCCGGGACCAGGGTTCGATTCCCGGCGCGGCAGGTTTCTGGACCAGGGTCAGCGGACTCGATAATTCTCTCGCCTCGGTGCCCACTCTGATCAGCGATCACACTCGGCAACTCTGGGCATTAGCTTGCCTCATCTTCACTAACGGCCCCACCAGACCGCCGGGGATGCCTGGTTTCACCCTGGAGATACCCATTAAGGGACCATCTCTCAGGGAAGCCAGGAAGGGTTTCGCAGCGGTCGAAGCGCCTTGGGACCCTCCGGGTAAGTAGTGCGCTATATAAATGCCTATACATACATACCTTCATTCCACTGACTCGGATGACCCTTTGGCCTTCTCCAACATTGAAATTGTGCCGCCGACGGGCAGGGGCACGCAGGACGCTAAATTGGACCTCATACTGGCTGAAATCAAGGTCTCCAGAGAGGCGTTCGAGACGCGCATGGACAACATGGCAACTGGCTTGTCGCTCCTGCGAGCTGACCATAACAAACTCGCTGGAAAGGTCACAGAACATGGGATTGCGCTGGATGACCTAATACCGCAGCAGACAGACCACTCCACGAAAATTGAGAATATGAAGAAGCAGCTCAAACTAATATGGGACAGGATGGATGATGCGGAAGGGCGGGCACGCCGCAACAATGTGCGAATCTTGGGGATTGCGGAGCGAAGCGAAGGGAAGAACCCCACTCAGTTTGTTGAGGACTGGTTGAAGACTGTTGTGGGGCCACAAGAGCTTACCCCATTGTACAGTGTAGAGAGGGCCCACAGAATGCCGGCGAAGCCACCTCGCCCGGCTGCTCCTCCGCGCCCTTTGATAGCGCGCCTCCTGCACTACAAAGATAGGGACTCGGTGTTGAGAGTAGCGAGAGAGAAGGCACCACTGAGATTCGAAGATAAGACCATCTCCGTGTACCCGGACTACACCCCGACGGTGCAGAGGGCCAGATCGACATTTCTGGGGGTGAAGCGCAAACTGCGGGACAGAAGCATGAAGTATGCACTGCTGTTCCCGGCCCGCCTCAAAATAATCCATGACAACAAATCGTATTTCTTTGACACACCCGAAGAGGCGACGGAATGGATGGAGGTGGCCCTGACGCGATTGAGCACGCAGGACCCGCTTGAGGAGGACGGAGGCGGTGGACCATCGCGCCAAGAAGAGCAGCGGCCTGACACAAGCGAGGAGCACACGGAGGGGACTGCGGCGAAAGGAGGGAAAAAGCCAGACCGATCACGGAAGACCCCGGAAGTTGCACTTCTGACTGAGGCCGCACTAGCTGCACACGACGCAAGGGACAAATCGGACATGGGCACCAACTCGGATTCCCGCACAGAGGTGTCGGACTCTGCTGCCAGCATGCAGATCTTCCCCAAAATTGCTGCCCAAGTGGCGAATGACTTTTGATGATGCCCTATAGGAGACGTATGAGATACACGCAGGGGCTTGGGTGGGCTGTCGGGGTGCGGGGACACTCACTTGCTCAGGGCACGCTGTAGCAACACCAACAGGTACCTTGCGAGGGTAAGTGGGTTCCACCCCCCCCCAGAGCACAGCCATGTTTCATTATAACTGTTGCCCAAGTTGGGCAATGATGTTTGGACCTCAGGTGTTTTTGCATGGGGACCTTGAAGTTAAGGGGTTATGCGTTTTAATGGCACTGGGGACACCACATTTGCTGCACGCAACCTTACCGGTACGGGGCCTGCTGGAAGTATTTCACACAGACTGTAATGGGGACTTTTAACACGTACAAAATGTGCACCTGGAATGTGCGAGGCATGGGGTCGATTCATAAGAGGCACAGGATATTGGCGCAACTTAATCGGAGGCATGTCGCAGTCGCATGCCTTCAGGAGACTCACCTGAATAATGCCGAAAGTGTAAAGCTGCTTAAGAAATGGAGGGGGCAGTTGTTTGCTACTACTTACTCTGTGTTTTCACGAGGGGCTGCTATATGGCTCAGAAACTCTGTTCCCTATAAGCTGGTTGAAAAGAGAACGGACCCAGAGGGTAGATACGTGTTCATTCGTGGGGTGTTGGATGGCTCCCCTGTCGTGATTGGCAGTGTGTAGGCGCCAAATACGGGCTAGTCGGACTTTCTGGCTACTCTTAATAGGGTGCTGGCAGACTGGTCAGACTACCATTGGCTGATGGGGGGGGGACTTCAATGCAGTCTTAGACATTTCACTGGACAGATCACACCCTCCGCTGCAGGCTACTGAGAGTAGGAGGCAGGCAGACGCTCTTTCACAATGGGCAGTGGGATGGGACTTGGCCGACGCATGGAGGTGCACACACTCGCTGAATAGGGAATATACTTTTTACTTCCTTCCATCATGTATTCTGTGCTAAACCGTTACTGGGGGCGGTGATCACTGCTGAGCACATGGGTAAGACCTTTTATGACCACAACCCTGTGGAGGTCACGTTGCAGTGGGGTAGGAATCCGACACCTATACCAACATGGCGCTTTGTCCCCGGATCTGCTAGAGGACACCGTCTTTCGGGCAATCCTTGCAGATGCTATAACACATCACTTTCACGTGAACGCTGGTACAGCTAGTTCGCGGCAAATAGAATGGGACGCCTTTAAGGTGTCCATAAGAGGTGAGGCAATGAACGCACGGGCGGGCATGAGACACACGGTATTGGAGAGGCTCCGGGAGATGGTGGGACGACTGGCTATACTGGAGAGCGAGGCTGCGGGCACGAACTTACCCTTCACGCCGCTGAAAGAGGCGCACATACAGCATGCTGAACTCCTGGAGGAACTACGTATACTGGACTATAGGGAATACACATGCAGACAGCACGCACATGCAGAGAAATCGGGCCCTTTACTGGCTCGGATGCTGAAAGATACACCTACACATATGCCCACATTAGAGGTCATTAATCAGGAGGGGACGCCAGTCACGACCCAACTGGGCATTAATACTGCCTTTAAGGATTACTATGGGTCACTGTACGGTCCACACCGACAGCTGTCGGGGGAGGCCTTTGAGGAGTTTATGGCGGAACTCGAGTTGCCACCGCTAGAGGACAGTCAAAGGAAGGACTTGGCACGCCCTATCACGGTTGCGGAGATACGACGGGCCATACGCGCACTTCCACGGAACAAGACCCCCGGGACGGACGGGCTCCCGGCTGAGTTCTATGGAGCATACATAGACCTAGTTGCACCACGCCTACACGTGGTTTACCAGGAAGCGCTGAGGTCCCAGGGACTACCGCAGTCGTCCCTACAAGCGCTGATTGTCTCACTCCCGAAGCCGGGCAGGGATGGCTTGCAACTAGCTAATTATAGGCCCTTGTCCTTACTGAACACAGATCACAAAATCCTTAGCAAGGTCCTTGCAACGCGGCTGGTCCAGTACATCCCGAAACTCATACACTCAGATCAATGCGATTTCGTGCCTGGCAGGAGTACGGCAATGAACCTGAGGAGGCTCAGCCAGCTCACGCTTCACGAGCAAACACCGGAGGGGACAGAGGGCTGTATCATTAGACCTGAAGCAAGCGTCCGATTCCCTCAGATGGGATTTTATGTTTTCAACGTTTGCTAAATTTGGGATACCGGCTGAATTTACCGCCTGGGTACAGCTGCTATACACCCGCCCAACAGCTCGGGTGCGCACGAATCGGTGCATATCGGCGCAACTGGACATAGCGAAGGGCACTAGGCAGGGATGCCCATTGTCCCCCTTACTGTTTATTCTGCCCCTAGAGCCGCTATTATGCAAACTCCGGACTTCGGCACAACACAGGGGTATTCGGAGAGGCGGGTCGACCCACGTAGTGTCGGTATATGCGGACGACATTATCTTTTATTTGCGCGACCTGAGGGGAGGACTTGATCCTATCCCTGGGATCTTTGAGGACTTCTGGGCTTTGTCGGGCCTCACAATTAGCGAGTCTAAGTCGTACGGATTCTGTTTCAGCGCCTCCGAGGCGACCGCCCACTTATCCTTCCCTACCCACACTTTTGTGATGGTGACGACCTTCCGATACCTGGGGATACAGGTATATAGAGGTGCAAAAGATATGATTGACGGTAACCTGGGTAGAGCCGTATCAGCGCTGAAATCGCAGGTGCAATTCTGGACCGCTCTGCCCTTATTGGTGGCGGGCCGGGTGGCCATCTCTAAGATGGTAGTGCTTCCCCGTCTTATTTACTACTTTACGAACCTACCCTTTCTGGCCCCTGCGGCCCTGTTTAAGGCACTGAACACTATGCTCACGGAACTAGTATGGGGGTCGTGGCGGCGCCGAATTAGTCTGGCTAAACTACAGCTTCCTACTGCGGAGGGCGGTATGAGGATACCCGACCTATTGGCATATAGCTACGCATGTCAACTGCAGTGGCTGGCCTACTGGTTGGAGGGCCGCAACCTGCACGAAATAGGCATGTTGTATACAGACAGAGAGAAGGGGGTTATCCATACCCTTCTACTACCGAGGGTTGAGATTCCTAAGACGACACCGCCCCTGCTT
Organism: Lissotriton vulgaris; assembly: GCF_964263255.1. Classification (NCBI taxonomy): domain Eukaryota; kingdom Metazoa; phylum Chordata; class Amphibia; order Caudata; family Salamandridae; genus Lissotriton; species Lissotriton vulgaris. Next base: position 307,432,731 of record NC_141693.1, on the reverse strand, counting down.
ACACTCGCGATTACCTGCTGGAGAAGGGCGGTGAGGTACACGTCTCCTGCTACCTCTTATGCTCCATTGATACCTCTATTGGGATTTCCATTGGGAATGAACCCGCTATCGAGTCGGGCATTCACTGCGCGGCACGACGCTGGAGTGACGCAAGTGGGAGATCTGTTTGCAGTGGGCCGTGTAATGTCCTTTGAGGATTTTCGCGACTCGCACCATACCCCGGGAGGGCTCTTTCTATTGCACGCCAGGGTGAGACGCTACATCACACTAACATGGGCACCGGAAGGTGAAGAGCCTCACACGAACCCACTGCTCACTATGCATTACCTAATGGGGTCGGGCATTCACCTGACAAAATGGATAACGAGTGGTATATGGACAGGGAGGGCGACCTCGTTGCAGCCCTTGCGAGACGCTTGGGAGGGGGATGTGGGGAGGGCAGTCAGAGACAAGGAATGGGAACGTATCCTTAAATTCCCTAGGAAAGTGTCAAGGAACCCGAAATTTAAATTCATACAGCTGATGGTCCTGCACAGGGCGTACCTCACACCTCACCGTTTACACGCAATGTTCCCAAACACGGCTGACACTTGCCCCCGATGTGGCGCAGAGGATGCGCGAGTACTGCATATGTTGTGGGACTGCCCAAAGTTGGGGTGCTACTGGAAGACGATACATGATGCTTTAATTAGGGTGGCTCCTGCCAGACCGTACACGTCTCTGGAGTATAGCTTACTGGGGCTGGGGCCCACTGAACGGAAAAAAGTGTGGCCACACGATTTGCTGACTTAGCTCTCCTGCTCGCTAAACGTACCATAACAATGAGGTGGAAGTCGGCTAGGCCGCCAGGTATAGATGGCAGAAGTGGTGCGATGGGGGAAGGCAGAGGGTATGGCACTGCAGCGCGAAGAGCGTAGGGGCCTCAGGAAGACTCCATTGTCGCTGGATTGGACTGCTATGGTAGGGACCTTTGAGGCTTGTGTGGGGGACGATAAATCTATTTCATCACCTGTAGCTGGTTGAGGGGAGGGTTGCTATGTTTGTAGTGTGTAAAGCCTCCCATGTGTTTCATGTCGCCAACTGCACAGATGCCCAAGCACAGATACAGGTGCACAGAATAAAAAACAAGTATGGTACATATTGTAGAAAGACCTATGGAGGTTTGTGACGGTATATTGCTTGTGAGTTGGATTGCAAGGTTAGACCGCGTACCAAGAATTAACATAATGCAAGAGTGTAGGTGCCAAGGGAGGGTACAGTAGGGTGGGGGGAGTTGGGAGAGACTAGTTGGGGATGTAATGTAACAAAAAACTGAAAATGGTTATTATGTGCCTATTGATAACGGAAGTGGATCACATATTATTGAAACCGATATACATAATTGCATGTACGCTTTTGTTCACATTTATACTGCTAATAGAAAGTTTTCAAAAAAAGAAGTTTCAAATAATTTGCCCCCATCCAGTCACTGATGTGACAGTGGACTGGAAGTTGTGAATGGATTGATCCGAAGAGTCGATATCGAGGATCAGTTGAATGTCATCTGCATAATTAAATGCAGTGACATTACTGCCTCGTAAGGAACGGATAAGGGGGCAAGGTACAAGTTAAAAAGGAGGGGAGAAAGAGAGGAGCCCTGTGGGACACCGCATGTCAACCCAACCTTGTCAGCAGAGAACTGAGAGAGACGGACAGCCTGATGACGGTCACTCACGAACGAGTGAACCAAGTCAAGGGCTAATCCCTGAATGCCGGCCTCCGGGACACGGCTGACCAGAATGTCATGGTCAACCGTGTTGAAGGCCGCCGACAAGTCGAGAAGCACCAAATCGTGGCTCATGTTACAGTCCGCGCGCCTCCGCAGTTCTTCCATCACTGAGAGAATGACCAACTCAGTAGAATAGGCAGGTCGGAACCCCGTCTGTTGGGAGTCAAGAAACTGCGAGTGTTCAATAAATGAGCTCAGGCAGTGAGTGACATGAGCCTCGAGAACTTTACGGAGGTAGGGGAGTATGGAGATAGGGCGATAGTTGTTCATAAGGGAAGGATCAGCATTGAGTTTTTTGAGAATGGGCACCACAACAGCGGTTTTAAAAGAGCTAGGAACTAAGCCCATTTTGAGTGAATTATTGAGGAGAGTCAAAGGGGGGATGTTTTGCTCTCTGAAAGCATGCTAGGTGGCAGAACCACTGTTCACTTAATGCACCTTCAGGCAAGGCAGGGGTGAACTGAGGACAAAGCAGTCTCCGGGATCCAGGGAAGCAAGAACCTGGGCCAGGATGAGCATTTAGAATTTGTCTTTGCACAGAATGGCATTAAGAGGGTGAAGACCTAGGACTCACCTGAGGCCTCTGTCCTTCGGCACAGGGAAGTAGCTGGTGAGAGCCTGACTTACTGGTATAAAATGGACATGTGGTCCCCCAAGAAGTGACTAATTTGAGCAGGTGGATACTGGTGGGGGCCACCTGCACTTATTTTTGGGGGCCTGCACTTATTTTTCCACATCATTTTTCTTTTTTAAATATATAATTTATTGAATACACAGAATAAAAGGCAACTCAATTGTTACATCTTGCATTCGGTCACATCTCGAGGATGTCTGTCATAGTCGCGGGACGTGTCACAATTTACAATGGTACAGTGTTGCATACAGTTCAACTATAATGTTATATAAGTGTTCCTGTCGTTTCAGCGCATTAAGCAAAAGTATATCAAGAAATAAAAATGAATAACATGGAACAGGAACTAAACCGAAAAGGGGACTGAAGATGGGGGTGTGGTCATCAAACGTATGGATGTGGTGTGTGTGATCCAAGTCTGGGATCTGCCGTTACATTACGGGGTCATGGATGCCTTGGGGTGGTGTCTGCGAGCTATCTCTCGGTGTCAGGGAGGGCCGAGGGCCTGGGGCAGTGGGTGTGGTGCACGCTTGGGATGTCAGGCGGGGCAGCCCCACGTCGGTCACGGTGGGGCATCGTCTGCGGGTGCTGCAGCGTCGTCCTGAGGTTGGATATTCGAGTCCCTATCGGGGGTGTCAAGGTCGCGGTCTGTGGTCGCTGTTGTGGTAGGCCCTACTTGGTTATCCTTATGTAAAGAGCCCAGCATTTCGTCCCATAATGTCGCGATTGGGAACTTCCGCAGTCCCGCAGTTTCCTCATTGTGTAGGGTGATGCTTTCTGCTTTCGCCCAGTTGTCTAGGGAGGCATGCCAATGTGTCTTCAGGGGGGGGTGGGCCGTTTCCAGTGTTTCGTGATCAATCGTTTGGCTGTAATGAGGCCTAAAACCCAGAAACGAGAGGGGACCTTATTGTGCTTGGATCTTTTGTATATGCCCAGTATGCACGCTTCCCATGTGTTTGGTATTTTCATGTCGGTGCAGCGTTCCAGTGTTGGTAGTAGTGTCTGCCAATATGTCTGGAGGTGTGGGCATTGCCACAGCATATGTAATAGGTCTGCGCCCTCCAGTGCACACCGTGGGCAGCCAGCTGTGGCACCCGGGAAGTATAAGTTGATTTTATCTGGCGATAGATACGCACGGTGCAGTATGTAGAACTGGATCAGCTTAAATCGCGCATTTCGTGGGATGTTCTTTGGGCCTGTTAATATCATTGCCCACTCCCCTTCTGTCCAATCCTTCCCCCTGTCAGCCGCCCATTTGTCTCGTAGTGGCTGTAGGGTATGTTGCGTGTGCGACAGTAGTGCTTGGGTCAGCCAGTGTACCACATGTGTACCGTTCCCCATGACATGCAGGTGTTGTATCAGTTGGTGCGTGGGTGGTTCCTCTGCTATGGTCCCCCACCTTTGCGTGTATGCCATGACTATGGAGGCGTGCTGTAGAAACTGCCCCGCCGGGAGACCAGTATCTTCGGCCAGCATCACAAAAGGTATCAGTGCTCCATCGGCATATAGGTCCGCCATGGTGTCTACCCCTGTGCGTGTCCAGTGTTCTAGTGCTGCTTCTGTGACAACAGACGAGGTTGTGGGTGTGCCCAGGAGTGGTAACGCGGGGGCATATGGTTTAGTGTGTTTAGTCATTTTCAGGCTCCTGGTGTAGCATGTGACAGCTATGGCTGTATGTAGTTGAGTTGCTCTCCTTGCAGGTGCCAGGGTGTGGAAGAGGGTGTGGATCTGGACGTGTGACAGCATACCAGTGGCCGTAGCTGTGTCTTCCAGGTTTCTGCCCACTAGCCAGGCCGTCACCCACTGCAATTGCGCCGCCAAATAATAGAGCTCTAGATTCGGCACTGCAAGGCCCCCGTCGCTGACTGGGGCGTAGAGTTTCCTCAGGGCTACCCTGGGTCTGCCAGTATTCCATATCAGATCCCTGACCTTGGTTTCCAACTCTTTGAAGGTGCGGGCCCGGACATATGTTGGAATGTTGGCAAAATAGTATAGAAGTCTGGGCAAGACGATCATTTTTGTCAATGTCACTCTGCTCGGTACATTGAGTGGGAGTGTCTTCCAGAAGGAGATCTGGGATCTTATGGACGTTATGGCGCGTGTGAGGTTACCATCTAGCATGTCCGGGGGTGTTCTGTAGACGTATATGCCTAGGTACTTGAACGTGGTGCGGTGCCATGGTAGCCGTTCGCCTTGGATCATTATCTCTGTGTCAGGGGTGTCCGGATCAAATGCATATGCCCCTGACTTGGCCCAGTTGACCTTAAGGCCTGACATGGACCCGAAGGACTGGAAGATTTCTGACAGTTCTGGCGGTATGCAGGTGAGGACTTTGACATACAAAAGTAAGTCGTCCGCATATAGCGACACTATGTGCACGCCGTCCGCCAGTGGAATGCCCCAATGTGTGCCCCTGGCACGTAACGTCTCGGCTAGGGGTTCTATCGCTAGTGAAAACAGCAGTGTAGACAGTGGGCAGCCCTGCCTGGTGCCGCGTCGGACCCTGATGGAGTCAGACATCAGTTTGCCGGTGCGGACTCGTACTTCCGGATGAATGTATAGTAGTCCGACTAGTTCAATGAAGTCGTCGCCTAATTCGAATTTGCGCAACACTGACAGCAAGTAAGGCCATTCGACAGAGTCGAATGCCTTCTCTAGGTCTAGAACCAGGCAACCTGAGTGTGGACTTTCCTGTACTGCGTAGGTCTGGACACGGAACAGCCTGCGTATGTTATGGGAGGTGCACCTAGCGGGCACAAAGCCATTTTGGTCAGCGTGCACCAGGGCAGGTACCAGGGCTGCCAAGCATCTGGCCAAGGTCGACGCCAATATCTTGTAGTCTGTGTTCAGCAGTGCCAATGGTCTATATGACCCAAGGAGCATGCCATCTCGGTCCGGCTTGAGGAGGGATACCAGCGTCGCCTCATTCATTGACTTAGGCAGAGCTGAGTCTTCCAGCGCCGCCGAATACACCCTGAGTAATTCAGGGATGAGTATGTCGGAGCAGGCTTTCTAGTATTCCGCCGGTAACCCATCTGGGCTGGGGGCTTTACCATTCGAAAGAGCGAATATGGCCTCTCGTAGCTCATCTGCCTCCAAGGGGGCACCCAGGTCGTCACGCTGGTCGTCTGTTATGACAGGCAGCAGTATTTCATCTAGGTAGGTTTCGATGGACGTACGTGTGGCCAGTAGCCGGGACTCATACAGCGCACTGTAGTGCGCCACGAAGGCCCCGTGTATTTGCGCTTGGGTGTATACTGCCGGGCCGTTGGGCAGGCGAATCGCTGTCACGGGCGATGTGCGCTCTTCACGTTGTATTAGCCAGGTTAAAAACTTGCCAGGTTTATCCCCGACGTGGTGTGTACGCGCTGAGTGGGCCGTGTAGTTGATGTGCTTCAACCGATCTATCAATCGATCGTGCTCTGCACGTGCTTCCAGTAAGGTAGTGTTGTCATCAGTGGTCGCCGTCTGTTCCGCTTGCTGCAGAGTTGACTCCAAGCGCCGGAGGTCTGTTTCCAACTGGCTCCGGGAGTGAGCTTGGGTGCCCAGACAGTGCCCTCTGAGGACCACCTTAAACGCATCCCACTCTATTTGTGGCGTTGATGCCGTGCCTGTGTTGTCCTCGAAATATTGCACTGTTTGTGCAGCTATGGAGCTCCGGAGCGGGCCGTCTAGCAGTAGATCAGGCTGTAGCCTCCATGTGGGTATCTGGGGTCGCGGTTGCTCCCATGACAGGTCTAGGGTATGAGGGTTGTGATCGGAGTGCGTGCGGCCCATGTAACAAGTGTCAGTGATGTGTGGTAGGAGTTCGCTAGACACCATGAACCTATCTAGTCGCACATGTAGGGCGTGAGCCCCCCGAGTAATATGAGTAGTGTCTAGTGTTTGGGTTGCGGTTGCGCCATGCGTCGTGCATATCCCATTGCGTGGACCATGCTTGGAGCGCGTTCGCGGTGTGTTGAGCCTGTGAGGTGGGGGGTGGAGGGTGTGGAGGGTGTGAGCGATCCAGGGCAGTGTCCAGCGTGCTATTGTAGTCTCCGCCTAGAACCCAGGGGACTCCATGCCAGGAGGCCAGTGTGTTTGACAATTGTGCGAGAAAGTCTGCCAGTCCAGTATTGGGCGCGTACACCGAGACCAGAACCAGTGGGTTACCGTCTAGCCTGCCATGAATCGCGACGTACCTCCCCTCGGGGTCTATGTGTGTATCTAACGTCGTCCAAGGAACGCCCGGTCTAACCCAGACTAGTGTGCCTTTAGCATAGGACGAGAAACCTGTGGCATGCAGCTGTCCGCGCCATCTACGTCTCAGTGTGGGTACTTCCGTATTGTTGAGGTGTGTCTCTTGGAGAAGAGCCATTTGGACGTGGTGCCGTTTGAGGTAGGAGTAAATCTGATTGCGGCGTGTCGGTGTGTGTATACCTCTCACGTTCCACGTGCACATCCTAACGGCAGACATCACATTTTGTAGCAAACCCCCCCCGCCCAGACCCATTCACTCCTCCCCATGCACCCAATGTTCGCTATCTGGCAGGCGTCACCCATAGTCGTGCCGAAACATATAAGCATAGACCACTTCAGTAAGAACAGGTAAGGGGGAGGGGGGGAACATGGCTAACGGAACATGTAGCCATTGAACAGTATGAACTTCCGAAATACCAAAAGGTCGGATGCGAAACGTGCTCCCGTCCATACTCTCTAGGAGAGCAACAAAGTCTAAATTTAGGGGGGTGGGTGTGCTATGCGCACAGTGTCAATAGTAATGAGTCAATAGTATCTTTGTTTGAGGGATCGCCTCATTCCCGGGGGTGGTATGCCAGTCTGTGCCGCCCATGCGAGCAGGGGACCCCATTAATACACATAGGAAACATCATACTTTACGTGTTTCGTGCCCTCTGTATCTGGGCGTAGTGTCTGTAGGGCAGTGTATCAGCCAGGCGCGAGGTTCCAATGTCCCCCTGTGCCACTCGTCTACCAGGGAGGTGTGTGTTCAAAGCGGGTTGGCCACCCACCCGGCTATGAGGTCCAAGTGCGCCAGCCGCTGTGTCACTCACTGGCTCATGTGGGGCATCAGGTACGGATCAGCGTGGCCTTCTTTGGCAATGTCCCCGAGAAGTGTTGGTTCTTGTTGTAGTTAGCCGATGTAGTCCGCTGTTTGTGGAGTGACGTCCGGTCTGTTCCCCGATGCTTGAGTGTCCGGCAGTCCATAGATGGCTTTGTCGTCACTGGGGAGTTCCTGCATGATGCCACTCGCTGCCTCGCTTTGTGCGGGGGATCTGCTGAGTTCCATGACCAGGCGGAGGGCGTCTTGCTTCTCCTTCCTCGCAGCGTCCGCCTGGGGGGGGAGTTTTCGCCATGTCATTGGTGTCGGTCCGTGTCCGTTGGCAGGGTCTTCGCCTTCTCCTGTTACTCCCGGATCGCCTCCGGGGCGCGGGACCCGTGTGTGCTTTAGGGTCTGTGTCTACTCTGCTGTCTAGCCAGGCCTCCACGTCTGTAGGTTCTGTGAAGAAGTGGGTGCGGTCTCCCGCCACCACTCGCAGTTTCGCAGGGAATATTGCAGCCCCAGTTGCCTCAGGCGCTTTTTTACCTCCAGAAATGAATGCCGTTGCCGCTGTACTTGTATCGTGTAGTCCGGGAAGAACATCACGGTCGCATTTTCAATCCGGATCTCGTGGAGTTTGCGTGTTTCCCGCAAAATTGAGTCTCTGTCGCGGTAATTCAATATGCGGAGCAGCATGGGTCTGGGGTTGGATCCCGTCGCCAGGGGTTTGGTGGGAAGTCTATGGGCTCGTTCTATCACAAAGTGAGGGGATAGTGACCCCTCCGGCAGTAAGTCCTTCAGCCACTGTTCCATGTGTTTTTCTGGGGTTCTCCCCTCCCATTTCTCCGGGACCCCGACTAGGCGCACGTTATTTCTTCGTGCCCTGCCTTCCGCGTCCTCGGCCCTGTCTTCGAGGAATTCCACTCTGTTTAATAAGTCCTGTATCTGTTTGTGCGACTGGTCCGCCTGAGGTTTGAGCACCGTCATGTCACTCTCCAGAGTCGTGGTGCGTTCCGACAATTTTTTATGGTCCGCTCTCAGGTGCGTTAGGTCGATGACTACGCTATCAATTTTCGTGGCCAGGGACGTGCGGGTCAGTTGTATGGATTCCTCTAATCTCTCCATGGCCGCCAGCATGGTGTCCAATTTCGACGTTGTTTGGTCGGGGTCGGGGCCTTTCCCTGACTTATCCATCTTGCCCTTTGAGTTTGAGCCACTGGCCCCTGTACCAGTTTGGGTTCTGGGCCCAGTAGACATCTGTCTTTGTGGTTCGCCTCCACCTCAGCCACGCGGCTCGTGCCGGGAGATCTGGAGAAGGTGGTCACTCTATCGCCGTGGCTTGCAAGCGAGTAGGGGTTGGAGATTAGGTGGGCGCTGCGTTGTTCTGTGTGGTCCGGCGCCAGCTGGGCCGCCAAGAGCCCGGGTGCGTATAGCAATATGTCAGCGTGTGGCCACTAGTTGCGTTGTTGGCATGGGTATGATTTGCGTAGATGTCCGCACCCTCCACGTGGCGTCGTGGGCCTTAGGTTCGCTGTGTGCCCCGGGATGTAGGCGCCTGTGTGCCCCTGCCACTCTCCGCCCTGCAGCAGTCGTTCTGGCGCCCTGCGTAGGCCCCCGGGTCCGCCCAGTAATGGCGTCTGTGAGGCCGTTTGGGACCGCCGCTCTGGTTGTCTTCGCACACCACCCACTGCCAGTAGCATGTGCACGACTGACCTTCTTGGGCTGGAGCTGGTTTTCAGGCTCGCGTGGAGGGTGATGGTGAGGCGCCAAGGATGTTGCGCCTCTCCGCCCCGGGCTTCCGTCCTCCCAGCCGGCCCCGGTCCGCCACTTGTCGACTCCCGGAGGCCTCACAGTTCCGCTGGTGGGTCGCTGTGGGTGGTGGTCCCGGACGAGCCGGTTCGTGTCCTGGGCGCTGCTTGTCTCCCCCAACGGCGTGCGCAGGTCCTGTGAGTGGGCCTCTGATTGGGGCCTAGGGCGCGTGGTGAAGCCCCGGTCTGGCCTGGTCTCCCGCCGGGTCCGGATGCGACGTGGGCGGCTCCCGCGTCTCGGAATGCTCGGTGCGGCGTGGAAGCGCCGATCGCTTTCAAAGTCGGCAGGGAGTTGGAGAATGGTGTCCCACTGCTGCGTCGCCGGCACTCGGCTGGTCAAAGGTCTGATTTTCCGGATAATTACACCGGGAAGGGGAGCTCGGAGCGGAGCTCTACCCCAAGGTGGCCAGTCACGTTGCGTGCCTAGCCACGCCCCCTTATTTTTCCACATCATTTATTTACTGAGCACAAGAGAGGGGAAAAACACACAGATCAAAAAGATGGAGGAAGAGGAAGATGACAAAACCGTCACACAGGGTTGAAAGCAGGAACCTGCCAGAGTGAGAAAAGGGGGCAGGGAGATAGGATTTTGTTGTGGGGGATTAAGGAGGCATGATGTCAATTTAAGACTACCAGCCTTGGTTTTTGTATCAGCAACGTTAAATTGCACCGGCCTGAGCAGAGCCTCAGACACAGGTACCAATTCTTTCACAAGTTGAGCACTCCATACAACTGGTCCCTTGCAGAAAGAGGTTGATCCTACCTCCCCCTGGATGGCTAAAGGCGCACTAAAAATGTTGTGAGGTTGCGGCCAGAGGGGTGAATGATTGACATATGCATTTCCTCTGATGGCCAGGTGGTTGTCTGTTGGGCCCATGGCTTGATCCCAAAAGAGCAGGGAGGCCTGTTTTAGGGGCAATGGAGCCTGAAAATGTTGATGCACTAAACCTATGGAGTTTGTCCAAAAAGTACAAAATTGTTCTGGGATTGCCGGTCTAAGTGATGAAAGTACCAAAAAGCATGAGGTGGCTCTGGTCTCCTTAACCCCTTCGATGCTCATGACGGAGCGGTTGGGCTGTGCTGGTGAAGGAACCGCTGCGTCATGAGCACAGCCCTTGGGGGAGCGCTGGGACTCCCCCCTCTGGGGCATTGATCTTGCCCCCACAAACGGGGATTGCAGCGGAAGAGTTTCCGCTGTCACCCCAACCCCCCCACGCTTCCCCATGACGCCAGCGCGCACAGCCTGCACCGACGTCATCAGGAAGCGCAGGACGCGCTGGGAACCATTTGTTTCCAGTGCATCCAGGGAGAAGAGGTAGGTTTGGGCCTCCGGTGGGGCAGGGGGGGCCATTTATTGGTGCCTTGAGGCATCAGGGGGAGGAAACCGTGTTTACTCTCCCCTGATGTCCCAATGCAGGGCATTCCTGGTGCACGATCGTGCAGAGCGTCGCGATCGTGCACCAGGAATGCCCCTACTAGACCCCAGGGATGTCTTTCTGTGAAAAGGAAGCGACCCCTTGGGCAAGGATTGCTTCCTAGGGGGCAAACATTAAATCAGACTTTTTGCCCCCCCCCCCTCCCCTACCCTCCCCCCCCCCCCCCCCGGGGGACAGATCTGCCGTTTTGTGGCCGATTCTGGACCCAGGGGGGCAGAAAAGCCCACTAGAGCCAGGGATTTGTTTTGGGCATATTCGGAAGTGACCCCTTGGGCAAGGGTCGCTTCCATGGCCCCCTGGTGGCAGATAATTTTTTTTTAATTGGCCTTTCTGCCCCCAGAAAACCCCACTAGACACCAGGGAACTTTTTTTTTTTTAATGGAAGCGACCCATTGGGCAAGGGTCGCTTTCAGGGGCCAAATTTATTTCAAAATTATAGTCTTTGGTGTTGTTCAAGGGCTGCTTGGTTTTTAGGCAATACATTCCTAGTAAGAGGGGACGCTATGGAATTAAGCTGTATATGCTGTGTGACAATGGGACTGGATAGGTCTCTAATTTCAGGGTGTACACCGGCAAAGAATCCAGGATTAACCCCTCTGGTTGTCCGTCCACTTTTGGAGTGACTGAGAAAATTGTGTGGGAACTTGGTAGAGGATGTTTTAACAAAGGCCCCAAGCGCCTTGAGACCCTCCGGGTGAGTAGTGCGCTATACAAATTTCTTGATTGATTTATTGATAGATAACTTCTACACTGGTATGCGGTTGTTCAGGGAATTGGCCAAAGTGGACACTGTTGCTTGTGGCACAATCCGCTGTAAACGTAAAGGTCTCCCAAAAGAACTTGTTTGTCAAAGGAGAGATGTCTACATGCTGACTACCATTCATGATGAAAGCACTGAACCGGTGATTGTTTGGGGTCAGGTTGCTGAAGCACGCAAACCTGTATGCATTTTAGACTATTATAGGCACAAGGGTGGTGTGACAGAGTAGATCAGAGGTTGGAACCTTACGCTGCTCTTCGTAAGGCTTACATTTGGTACAAGAAGTTGGCTATCCATCTTTTCCACTTGGCAACCTTTAATGCTTTTGTTGTGTTCCAGAATTCTTGTCCTGAGTCAAAGATGACTTTTGTTAAGTTTCAGGAGTCTGTAATAGGCAGCCTTGTTTTGGTGGAACAGGCAAGTGTTCCTAGAGTTGGAGTGGTGGAGGATGTTGCTAGATTGAAACTTGGCTGGCAGTGTGCCTGGACTGGCGTTGGCTGGCGGTGTGCCTGGACTGGCGCTTGGCTGGCGGTGTGAATGGACTGGCGCTTGGCTGGCGGTGTGTGTGGACTGGCGCTTGGCTGGCAGTGTGCGTGGACTGGCGCTTGGCTGGCAGTGTGGGTGGACTGGCGCTCGGCTGGCGGTGTGGGAGTAGTGACTTGCTGCTGGTCACTACACACACTGCTAGCTGAGCGCCACTCCATGCAATCCATCAGTTTGTGTAGTTGCTGTGTCAGGAATGTGAGCATGTGAAAGTGATGGGCCCTTGAATGGCGCTGTCTGCTGGTGGGAGTGTTGTAATGTGATGGGCCAGAGGCTGGCGGTGTTAATGTTGTGTATGTGTCACACGTCACACGTATGACATTTTTTGATAGCAATGTTGATGTTGCCTCACTACGTTTTGGGCCCTCGCCTGTCGCGGGTACTTGGGCCTCCCACACAAGTGAGGCACCATTTTTATCGGGAGACCTGGGGGAACGCTGGGTGGTAGGAAATTTGTGTGCGCTCGGTGATGCCACACTTTCCCACACAAAAAATATGCGAGAAAAGTAATTTTTTCAGCAAAAATTGAGGTTTGCAAGGTATTCTGGGTAAGGAAACGCTGGGGGATCCACGCAAGCCATACCTCCCTGGAAGCCACCGGGAGTCTAGTTTTCAGACATGTGTGTGTTTGGTAGGTTTTTCTAGGTGCCCGCAAAGCTAGGGTTCACCAACTACAGCTAGGCACTTTACCAAAAAAGGGTCATTTTTCACTGCAAAATTGACGTATGACCACGTTGTGTTTTGCACTGTTTCCTGTCGCGGGCACTAGGCTGATCCACACAAGTGAGGTACCATTTTTATTGTAAGACTTTGGGGGGCGCAGTGTGGGTGGGAATTTGTGGATCCACGCCGATTCCAGAACGTTCCACCACAGAAATGTGGGGAAATTGTGTTTTTTGGACAATTTTTTAGGTTTGCAAGTAATTCTGGGTAACAGAACTTGGTGGGAGGAAGTCAAGTCACCCCATCCTGGATTCCCCTGGGTGTCTAGTTTTCAATAATGTATAGGTTTGCGAGGTTTCGCTAAGTGCCGGCAGAGGTAGAGTTCAAAAACTACAGCTAGACACTTTGCAAAAAAGGGTCATTTTTTTCTGCGAAATTGAGGTGTGACCACGTTGTGTTTTGCGCCGTTTCTTGTCGCAGGCACTAAGCTGACCTACACAAGTGAGGTACCATTTTTCGCGTAAGACTTTGGGGAACGCTGGGTGGGTGGAAATTTCTGGATCCACACAGATTCCAGAACTTTCCACGACAGAAATGTGGGGAAATGTGTTTTTTTACAATTGTTTAGGTTTGTAAGGGATTCTGGTTAACAGAACCTGGTGGGAGGCAGTCAAGTCACCCCATCCTGTATTTCCCTGGGTGTCTAGTTTTCAAAAATGTATAGGTTTGCTAGGTTTCCCTAGATGCCGGCAGAGCTAGGGTTAAAAAACGACAGCTAGGCACTTTGCCAAAAAAGGGTCATTTTCCACTGCGAAATTGAGGTGTGACCACGTTGCATTTTGTGCCGTTTCCTGTGGCAGGCACTTGGGCGACCAACACAAGTGAGGTACCATTTTTCTCGTAAGACTTTGGGGAACGCGGGGTGGGTGGAAAATTGTGGATCCACACAGATTGTAGAACTTTCCACCACAGAAATGTGGCAATAATGTGTTTGTTTTTTTTACAATTTTTTAGGTTTGCAAGGGATTCTGGGTAACAGAACCTGGTGGGAGGCAGTCAAGTCACCCCATCCTGGATTTCCCTGGTTGTCTAGTTTTCAGAAATGTATAGGTTTGCTAGGTTTTCCTAGGTGCCGGCAGAGCTAGGGTTCAAAAACGACGGTACACACTTCGTAAAAAAAGGGTAACATTTTTTATTGTGAAAATGTGGTGTGTTCACGTTGGGTTTTGAGCCCTTTCCGGTCGTGGATACTATGCCTACCCACACAAGTGAGGTACCATTTTTATCGGGAGACTTAGGGTAAGTCAGATTTGTAAAGCAACTGTTATTACCTATTGATTTTTGATGCATTTCTGCCTTCTAAATGAAAGACATTGTGTAAAAAAAAAAGACATTTTGAAAAATTACCAATAATTCTCATGCTAGTATGAGTATTCCGAATTTTGGAAAATTTGCAAATATGTACTGTTTCTAAACTCTATAGTTTGTTCCCATTTCAGAAAAACATAGGTGTCTTTCATACCGATTTTTCCATGTATACATTTTCACACAATAATTGCTATATACCCGGTACAGAATAAAAAGCCAATGCAAATTGCTACTCAGTTTTTTACTCTGGGTTCGTCTGGTTCTTGGTGAACCTACAAGTCCTATATATCCCCACAACCAGGAAGGTCCAGCGGATGTCACAGTATATTGCTTTCAAAGAGCTGTCATAATTACAAGAAGTTACAGGTGAAAACGTTGACACAAAAGTCTGTTTTTTTCAACTAATTTTCAATTTGTCCAATATTTAACTGTTAGTTTCTATAAAGAAACCTTGATGGATGTACACAAATGACCCCTTGCTGAATTCAGAATTTTGACTACTTTTCTAAAATGTATAGCTTTCCAGGATCCAATATTGCTTTCACACTCATTTGTACCATTAACCGGAAGGAGGTTGAAAGCACAAAAAATAGCAAAAATAGGCAATGACCGAGAAAAATGCCAAAACTGTGTAAAAACTGTTGGATTTCTGACAAAAGTCTGTCATTCCCTAAAAGCTGGGAAATGGTGTTTTCAGACCCGCAAACCCTTTTTTGATAACATTTGTAGGGAAAACCCCAGACGCTTTCATTTGTAGCACGGTTTTCCCATTTTTCCGAGAAAAAAAAAAACGTTTGCTGTATTTTGGCTAATTTCTGGGACCCGTCCAAGGGAATCCACAAACCCTGGGTACCTTTAGAATCCCCATAATGTTGGAAGAAAAGGACGCAAAATTGGCGTAGATACCTTATGTGGTCAAAAAGTTACAGGGGCCTATGCGCGTGCTACTCCAAATAGCAAAAAAAAAAAGGCTTAGCACGGGCTGGGGGGGGGGGGGAATAACTTTAACATTCAGCCGTGTCCACTGTGTGGTGCACATCGAGCAAAGACTCTGCAGTGACCACGGCCTCCTCACCCTACACCTCAGTATCTGGGGGCAGGGGCCTGCAAAGCAAGCTGAAAGGGCCATCCGTCTTGGGTTAGCAGGCAAAAATGGCTACCTCTGATGGCCCTGCTCCTGCAGTGATTTACAGCTCATTACTGCCAAGGCTGCTGGGTAGCCTGCCCCCACTGTGACCAATACAATGGTCACATCAGGATGCTTTGGTGGCCCCTGCCCTGGAACTCCTCTGCCCTTTATTTCGGGTTCACGCAGACTGAGGGACGCCGCCTGGAAAAGAAGACTAGCATTGAAAGTGCAATAGGTCTCGCCTTTGATAAAGTTAAAGCTATTTGCTTTGCTAATGGTATTGTATATCAAAGCAAATGGCTTTAACTTAATAAAAGGCGAACCTATTGCATTTTTAATGCTTGTTCAAGGATGTTGTGTTACCTTTTTTTTACATTGTATGAATTAAATAACGTTATAAGCTGTAACTGGTCAGTGAAATGCCAAACGCACTAAAAATTGGTATGTTTTGCTCTTTCTAGCCACACTTCTGACGCCGCCCACTGATCCAATCCTTAGGTTATTCCCGCCCCCTGATTCCCCGCCCACAGTTCCCCTACTTTTTTTTCCCCCACTTCGACCACTGCTAAGGACTATCAAAGGCCACCTTAGGAAGAACACCTAAGGTGCAAGGGAACGAGACTCATAAGGAGGAAGTGATGAAATCCCCTAAACAGCCACACACACTTCAAGTACCATATCACAGTTTCACATCCGGACACCAGGTGGTGCTAGTTTTCCACAAGTGGTTTATAAAACGCTCCAATTATAAGAACACTCAATCGTGCCCTTTCCAGAGATTACTGCAGCGCTTTAAAGTTAACGAACGAAAACTTCCAGTAACCGGGGGCAAATCTGCAGAAAATACCAGTCGCTGCCTGTGAACCAGTGCAAGAAGCGAAGAGCAGTCTTCATAACGTACACAAAAAGCATTTCTTTCTGTTTTTTCACTAAGGTTATACACCTGAAAGTTGTAAGCACGGAGCAGCAGAGCCGCATCTGAAGGCAGTGGATCTACCGGCAGCAGAAACCGAGGAGCCGACCTGGACGGGGCGACACCCTTTATTCTTCCCGCCAACACTCCATTCTGCTCTTTCCTCTCTCGCCCTCACTATTTCCCTTCATTTCCGATTCCCAAATTTCTTTCAACGGATCCCCGTGATACTCACATTCACTGAACCCTCCTCCCCGGAGATAATTCCTTCAAACAACCCCACGTTTCAGCACATATTCACAGGGAACTCCATGCACAGCTGCTCCCTGCCCTTATACTCCTCACATTAAGGTAACAACTTCTCCCTTATCGTCACGCCATGTTTTATCCTGTCAGTAACCTATATGAAATGTCACCGTTTTTTGTTGTTGTTGGTGCTCGAAAAGTCTCCAGCCTCGCACTCGAGTCATTATAACGCACTCCCACTGGTACACCTGCTTTGGGGGAATCCACCGCCCAAGCCAACAACAAAAAAAATAGTTCAGGGGCCCAGCGTTGTTTTTCGGTGCACGCCGCTGCTGCATGGCGGGATTTGCAGATTAGCAATGATGCCTAGCCTTGGTTCCACCTCATAGCTCTTTCCCCCACCACTCTACAATTCCAGTTTCTCTTCCTCCTCTTTTCTCCCTTTCGGTCTCTTGCTCTGGGACAAAATCTGAAGGTGAAAAATAAATCCCGGTCCCCAAAAATGAACGCTCGCGCCCACCATTGGCAACCCCTGGCACAATTTGAGCACCGGTCAAGTCTCTACCATAAGCAGGCCCACTTTACATCCGTACTTCATCTCTCTTGCTCCCCAATGACCATCTGTCCTTCGCTTCCTAGGGGAAGAAAAAGACACCATGCTACGAATGATCTCCGGTTCCCCTCTTAACTGCTAGAGTCGTTTTACCACTAGCAACAATTCCAATGCAAACACGTCTATAGTAGAGAACAAGCACGTGCAATGCAATAGGTTTCGCATTTGCGAGAGTTTAAGCTATTGGCTTTATAAATTACAATGCCTTTTATTTATGTGTGTTCAAAACCAACACACACAGAAAAGGCATTGTCATTTCTAATGCCAATAGCTCAAACTCTCGCAAATGCGAGACCACTTTCATAGTGGCTGCGCCCCTTTTAGACGTTGCTCACCGTATTCACGTTACAGCGTATCGCGTCTAAAGAAAGGGGTGTTGCCACCATTAACTTGAAAGCACGTAATGCAGCGCTTTTACTCCCCCCAAAAATTATTTGTTCACAAATATTTTTTGGGGTGGGCAAGAGCGCCCCATGCAGCATGCCCCGCAGAGAAGTGCATGCGCTGCCCAGGCTCGACCAAAAAAAATGTTTTACAGCGCGGCCACTAAAGCTAAAGTGGACCACGCTGATAAATAAATAAATAAAGAAGCACGACTTCTATACTTAAAGCGAACCATGCGCTGCGAGGCTTCCGGGCAGTTATGCGCTATATAAGTGGAATTTTTCATTTCATGCTGCTAAAGTAAATTAAGAAACGTAGCCGCTATAGTTAAAGCAGACTGCCAATAGTAATTAAAATAAAAGCGGGCAGCGGGCAGCGTGCTGCTTGTAGGAGAGCATGTAGTGGGTGGAATAGGGGCAACTCATTGAAGAAAATAGTGCTACAGCATAGATAAAGCTGACCTTGTAACAACACAAGTAAAAAGTCCAGTCCTTATGGGAGGTTACAAATGCAGACAAGGCATTTTCAAGGAGGGACTACCAAGCCTATTCATGAATGAAAAGCAATGATTTAGAAAGGACAGTAACAGGAGCCAATTGAAAAGATGGGCGGGAAATGGGCGGAGGTTCAAGTGAATACAGCATGCCTCGCAGAGCAGCACGTGCTGCCCAGGCTCGACCTAAAAACGGCACAAGCCATTACTACCCTCAACGTCGAGTGCTCAATAATGGCATTTTAGGATGGGGCGTATTGGGTGGGCGAGGACGGACATGTATTTTGCCTCACAATCAGTCTCCTTCCTGCTGTCGTTCCCAGATTTGTAATCATTGAACGCCCAAATGTGAGCCGTCCAGTACTTCTATCTCCCCATCCCATTTGGCCTACAAAGTGCAATATTCCCGCTGTGCACAGGAGAAAGATAAACTCATTCAGGGGTGGTTAGTAAATGTCAAATTGGGAGCCAACTATTGTTTGCAGCGGATTGGCACTTGCATTCCAAATCCTGCGTAATTAGCACTTACATTTGCAACTTTCACCCCTGCCAATGTTACCAACGCCTGGTAAAAAATTGCGCAGGTTAATAAGGCACAATTTTGAGTTTTGGAGCTAGGAATGAGAAAAACATGCAGTTTACAATGCAGTAAAACAACAATCACGTTCTCCTTCATTCCAACCCACTGAACTCGATATGGAGAGGCAAATATTCCTGGTGGAAAAACCAAACCATCCGGTAACAATGAAGCCAAACCACCCGGCATCAGGTGCATAGTGTCAAATGAACCCATATGACTCAGGGGCAACTGGGCGATCGTCGTGATAAGCACGACTTCCTGTCACTGGATGCACAGGAACCACGTGCTCAGTGAATTGATTTCCAATGCCCCATCTTTTACGGCGTTGAATTTCAGGGTTATCGAGGTCGAACAGTAGTATCTTACACCGAAGTTTGGTCTGGGTAGAAAGTTACATTTGGTTCCAACACAAATAACTTACAATAAAATATACAGTCTAGTCCGTGTTATGCTTATCAACACAAAAAATGTTTTCGGTTCCGTCGACTTGCTGTATAAACAGATCCTAACAGCTCTGAGCATTGTCTATGTCTGCACAGAGCAGCAGGGGCTCGCCGAAGCAAGACTGCATTAAGGAACAGCCACATCTCAGTGCCTGGTTTTGGTGGGAGCAGGGCTTGAAGTGGAATCATAAAACTGCAGCCAATCTGTGGTTTCTGTTTGCTACTGAAAAGTGCTGTAACTCCCTCATTAAAAGTACCGAACCCCCTGCTGAGAAGAGTGGGTACGCTCCCTTTGAATTCGAGGAAGTGCAGACACTGAGTACCCAACAATACCTATTTTTTTTTTAAGCCCTGGGTGGGAGTGTGCGAGACTTCCCAGGTTCTAGTGGTGTGCATACGGCATGATGGTGGCTGCTGTGCGGGAATGCTGGGCTTTGACATGCAATGCCCTGATTTGGGAGCAGCGATCAAGTGCAGCTGCTGCAAGGGAGCTCAGAGTTTACGCGTTCCCACAGTGAGGTGGCACAAGCTGGCAGTGGCACAAGGGTGCAGAGCCAGAGGTCCGCAGCTGTGATGGACAGTGTGCCAACAGTTAACATAAACAGAGCTGCTGGGGTTTGTAAGGCCAGGGATGGACAGCAGTCGAGGCCAACAGATGGATGCCAAGGCAGGACCACAGAAGACAGCTGACTCATGGGCACAACATGATGGGTATCAACAGGCACAAAAGGGGGGAGAGCAGAGGTAGCATACGACTCTTCCCTCACTCTCACCAGGCAAATGATGCCATCCTGGCTAGGATCTCTCACATGGGTATGGAGAGACTGGGAAGAGCTCTGCTCTCAGGATCAGACGGGGGCGAAGAGCTCTGCTCTCATGAGCAAATGTGGAAAAGTTCTGCTTCCAGAATCAGACGAGTCAGAGCGTTGCCCTCAGAATCACATGGGGAAATAGCTGTACTCTCATCAGCAATTTTGAGGCCAGCTGGGTAGCGACAACAAGCCTCAAATCGGAGCAACACTTCAAGGTTCAGCAGACGGACACTTGGATTGTCTGGGCCTGCAACTTTGGGCTTGAATTGGGCATGTTTTCACATATCAGACAGCCTTCCTATTTGTTCAGGTCAAAGCAGCAGTGTGAATGGTGCCTAGTCCTGGTGTATATGTCATGCTTCTTTAGAAGAGGCATGATGCATTTCATGCCTCTGGTGTAGCCCTGCCTCGGTGCTAATTCACTGAGATTCTTCAAGCAAAAGGTTACCTCTGATCTAGCTCACCAGGCCCAGAAACAGAGCTGTTGAACCCAAGCCAAATGGCCACTCAAACCCAAAGTTGTCACCAGAAATTAGGACAGAACCAATTACTTCCAAGTGTATCTTTCCACAGCTCCATTAACATCTGCTAGTAAAAGTTGCAGTCACTCTGGATTACTTAGGCATGGTATACGTTCGATAAAGTCCACTGCTGAGTGTATCAGATGCAGGCAGCATCCAACTAATCCGGGCCTGTTTCCGGGCTTCCATCTAAGAAGAGGATGTGAATCCAAATATAGGCGCACACACTTTTATTAAAATGCAGCGAGAAAGAGAGTCATGGGATGGGGAATAAGAGGCATGGCCAAGCATCCATGGAGTAGGACGCTCAAGGGGAGAGCTCCCGCTGGGGTCTCCCATCAGAACCCATCCTGCGGACAACAGGGGACTGGAGGCCACTTAAGTGAGCCAGCTGCACACCTGGCTGGGCTGCCCATTGCTAAGCACCAGGACGAAACTCACAGGGTCGTCCCAGGAGACTGGCTGCCAGAGTTTGCTGCACCGGGTGCGACCCTCAAGATGGTGGAAGAGGGCCATGCTCCTCGGACGTGCGAGAACAGACGACACTGAGAGCCAGCCAGAGGGCAAGACCGGGACCTTGAGGCTTGAGGCGAGGGCTGCAGCGGTGTTGAGGAGGTCTCGTCTCAGATTAATCAGGTACTTAGTTAGACTTTCACCTATTCAATGGGCCTATATGTCTAAATTAGCCCGATCCACTTAATGTCACTTATATCCACAAAGAAACAAAAACAACAGCAAAATATTCAGAACGGCATAGGGCAGCTTATAAGCTTCTTCTCTAGGCGTTCTAGTTTGGAGACTTTTTCATTCAAAGTTAAGTTGCCAATCGAAATCTGATCAACCAGAAATGTGCCCCCTCCTTCCTCTTGTAATAGTTTTTCAATATAGTCTTCGCTATATGAGAGGATCTCTTTGTCCGACATTTCTAGTGTTTAAATCATTCTACACATAAATAACAATTACAGCAATGCTCAACATTACAAAACATTTAACAAGACATTTAACAAACACGACCCTCGCAGTTTCACTGCTCAAAGGTAACTAGCAAAAAAATGGGGTGACCCAAGGAGTCAGTAGACCTGGGTAATAATTATCATACAAAAACAATGGTCTCTAACCTTTCTTTTAGCAAGAAACAGATTAATCAGGTACTTAGTTAGACTTTCACCTATTCAATGGGCCTATATGTCTAAATTAGCCCGATCCACTTAATGTCACTTATATCCACAAAGAAACAAAAACAACAGCAAAATATTCAGAACGGCATAGGGCAGCTTATAAGCTTCTTCTCCAGGCGTTCTAGTTTGGAGACTTTTTCATTCAAAGTTAAGTTGCCAATCGAAATCTGATCAACCAGAAATGTGCCCCCTCCTTCCTCTTGTAATAGTTTTTCAATATAGTCTTCGCTATATGAGAGGGTCTCTTTGTCCGACATTTCTAGTGTTTAAATCATTCTACACATAAATAACAATTACAGCAATGCTCAACATTACAAAACATTTAACAAGACATTTAACAAACACGACCCTCGCAGTTTCACTGCTCAAAGGTAACTAGCAAAAAAATGGGGTGACCCAAGGAGTCAGTAGACCTGGGTAATAATTATCATACAAAAACAATGGTCTCTAACCTTTCTTTTAGCAAGAAACAGATTAATCAGGTACTTAGTTAGACTTTCACCTATTCAATGGGCCTATATGTCTAAATTAGCCCGATCCACTTAATGTCACTTATATCCACAAAGAAACAAAAACAACAGCAAAATATTCAGAACGGCATAGGGCAGCTTATAAGCTTCTTCTCCAGGCGTTCTAGTTTGGAGACTTTTTCATTCAAAGTTAAGTTGCCAATCGAAATCTGATCAACCAGAAATGTGCCCCCTCCTTCCTCTTGTAATAGTTTTTCAATATAGTCTTCACTATATGAGAGGGTCTCTTTGTCCGACATTTCTAGTGTTTAAATCATTCTACACATAAATAACAATTACAGCAATGCTCAACATTACAAAACATTTAACAAGACATTTAACAAACACGACCCTCGCAGTTTCACTGCTCAAAGGTAACTAGCAAAAAAATGGGGTGACCCAAGGAGTCAGTAGACCTGGGTAATAATTATCATACAAAAACAATGGTCTCTAACCTTTCTTTTAGCAAGAAACAGATTCAATGGGCCTATATGTGATATAGCGAAGACTATATTGAAAAACTATTACAAGAGGAAGGAGGGGGCACATTTCTGGTTGATCAGATTTCGATTGGCAACTTAACTTTGAATGAAAAAGTCTCCAAACTAGAACGCCTGGAGAAGAAGCTTATAAGCTGCCCTATGCCGTTCTGAATATTTTGCTGTTGTTTTTGTTTCTTTGTGGATATAAGTGACATTAAGTGGATCGGGCTAATTTAGACATATAGGCCCATTGAATAGGTGAAAGTCTAACTAAGTACCTGATTAATCTGTTTCTTGCTAAAAGAAAGGTTAGAGACCATTGTTTTTGTATGATAATTATTACCCAGGTCTACTGACTCCTTGGGTCACCCCATTTTTTTGCTAGTTACCTTTGAGCAGTGAAACTGCGAGGGTCGTGTTTGTTAAATGTTTTGTAATGTTGAGCATTGCTGTAATTGTTATTTATGTGTAGAATGATTTAAACACTAGAAATGTCGGACAAAGAGACCCTCTCATATAGCGAAGACTATATTGAAAAACTATTACAAGAGGAAGGAGGGGGCACATTTCTGGTTGATCAGATTTCGATTGGCAACTTCACTTTGAATGAAAAAGTCTCCAAACTAGAACGCCTGGAGAAGAAGCTTATAAGCTGCCCTATGCCGTTCTGAATATTTTGCTGTTGTTTTTGTTTCTTTGTGGATATAAGTGACATTAAGTGGATCGGGCTAATTTAGACATATAGGCCCATTGAATAGGTGAAAGTCTAACTAAGTACCTGATTAATCTGTTTCTTGCTAAAAGAAAGGATAGAGACCATTGTTTTTGTATGATAATTATTACCCAGGTCTACTGACTCCTTGGGTCACCCCATTTTTTTGCTAGTTACCTTTGAGCAGTGAAACTGCGAGGGTCGTGTTTGTTAAATGTCTTGTTAAATGTTTTGTAATGTTGAGCATTGCTGTAATTGTTATTTATGTGTAGAATGATTTAAACACTAGAAATGTCGGACAAAGAGACCCTCTCATATAGCGAAGACTATATTGAAAAACTATTACAAGAGGAAGGAGGGGGCACATTTCTGGTTGATCAGATTTCGATTGGCAACTTAACTTTGAATGAAAAAGTCTCCAAACTAGAACGCCTGGAGAAGAAGCTTATAAGCTGCCCTATGCCGTTCTGAATATTTTGCTGTTGTTTTTGTTTCTTTGTGGATATAAGTGACATTAAGTGGATCGGGCTAATTTAGACATATAGGCCCATTGAATAGGTGAAAGTCTAACTAAGTACCTGATTAATCTGTTTCTTGCTAAAAGAAAGGATAGAGACCATTGTTTTTGTATGATAATTATTACCCAGGTCTACTGACTCCTTGGGTCACCCCATTTTTTTGCTAGTTACCTTTGAGCAGTGAAACTGCGAGGGTCGTGTTTGTTAAATGTCTTGTTAAATGTTTTGTAATGTTGAGCATTGCTGTAATTGTTATTTATGTGTAGAATGATTTAAACACTAGAAATGTCGGACAAAGAGACCCTCTCATATAGCGAAGACTATATTGAAAAACTATTACAAGAGGAAGGAGGGGGCACATTTCTGGTTGGTCAGATTTCGATTGGCAACTTAACTTTGAATGAAAAAGTCTCCAAACTAGAACGCCTGGAGAAGAAGCTTATAAGCTGCCCTATGCCGTTCTGAATATTTTGCTGTTGTTTTTGTTTCTTTGTGGATATAAGTGACATTAAGTGGATCAGGCTAATTTAGACATATAGGCCCATTGAATAGGTGAAAGTCTAACTAAGTACCTGATTAATCTGTTTCTTGCTAAAAGAAAGGTTAGAGACCATTGTTTTTGTATGATAATTATTACCCAGGTCTACTGACTCCTTGGGTCACCCCATTTTTTTGCTAGTTACCTTTGAGCAGTGAAACTGCGAGGGTCGTGTTTGTTAAATGTCTTGTTAAATGTTTTGTAATGTTGAGCATTGCTGTAATTGTTATTTATGTGTAGAATGATTTAAACACTAGAAATGTCGGACAAAGAGACCCTCTCATATAGCGAAGACTATATTGAAAAACTATTACAAGAGGAAGGAGGGGGCACATTTCTGGTTGATCAGATTTCGATTGGCAACTTCACTTTGAATGAAAAAGTCTCCAAACTAGAACGCCTGGAGAAGAAGCTTATAAGCTGCCCTATGCCGTTCTGAATATTTTGCTGTTGTTTTTGTTTCTTTGTGGATATAAGTGACATTAAGTGGATCGGGCTAATTTAGACATATAGGCCCATTGAATAGGTGAAAGTCTAACTAAGTACCTGATTAATCTGTTTCTTGCTAAAAGAAAGGTTAGAGACCATTGTTTTTGTATGATAATTATTACCCAGGTCTACTGACTCCTTGGGTCACCCCATTTTTTTGCTAGTTACCTTTGAGCAGTGAAACTGCGAGGGTCGTGTTTGTTAAATGTCTTGTTAAATGTTTTGTAATGTTGAGCATTGCTGTAATTGTTATTTATGTGTAGAATGATTTAAACACTAGAAATGTCGGACAAAGAGACCCTCTCATATAGCGAAGACTATATTGAAAAACTATTACAAGAGGAAGGAGGGGGCACATTTCTGGTTGATCAGATTTCGATTGGCAACTTAACTTTGAATGAAAAAGTCTCCAAACTAGAACGCCTGGAGAAGAAGCTTATAAGCTGCCCTATGCCGTTCTGAATATTTTGCTGTTGTTTTTGTTTCTTTGTGGATATAAGTGACATTAAGTGGATCGGGCTAATTTAGACATATAGGCCCATTGAATAGGTGAAAGTCTAACTAAGTACCTGATTAATCTGTTTCTTGCTAAAAGAAAGGTTAGAGACCATTGTTTTTGTATGATAATTATTACCCAGGTCTACTGACTCCTTGGGTCACCCCATTTTTTTGCTAGTTACCTTTGAGCAGTGAAACTGCGAGGGTCGTGTTTGTTAAATGTCTTGTTAAATGTTTTGTAATGTTGAGCATTGCTGTAATTGTTATTTATGTGTAGAATGATTTAAACACTAGAAATGTCGGACAAAGAGATCCTCTCATATAGCGAAGACTATATTGAAAAACTATTACAAGAGGAAGGAGGGGGCACATTTCTGGTTGATCAGATTTCGATTGGCAACTTAACTTTGAATGAAAAAGTCTCCAAACTAGAACGCCTGGAGAAGAAGCTTATAAGCTGCCCTATGCCGTTCTGAATATTTTGCTGTTGTTTTTGTTTCTTTGTGGATATAAGTGACATTAAGTGGATCGGGCTAATTTAGACATATAGGCCCATTGAATAGGTGAAAGTCTAACTAAGTACCTGATTAATCTGTTTCTTGCTAAAAGAAAGGTTAGAGACCATTGTTTTTGTATGATAATTATTACCCAGGTCTACTGACTCCTTGGGTCACCCCATTTTTTTGCTAGTTACCTTTGAGCAGTGAAACTGCGAGGGTCGTGTTTGTTAAATGTCTTGTTAAATGTTTTGTAATGTTGAGCATTGCTGTAATTGTTATTTATGTGTAGAATGATTTAAACACTAGAAATGTCGGACAAAGAGATCCTCTCATATAGCGAAGACTATATTGAAAAACTATTACAAGAGGAAGGAGGGGGCACATTTCTGGTTGATCAGATTTCGATTGGCAACTTAACTTTGAATGAAAAAGTCTCCAAACTAGAACGCCTGGAGAAGAAGCTTATAAGCTGCCCTATGCCGTTCTGAATATTTTGCTGTTGTTTTTGTTTCTTTGTGGATATAAGTGACATTAAGTGGATCGGGCTAATTTAGACATATAGGCCCATTGAATAGGTGAAAGTCTAACTAAGTACCTGATTAATCTGTTTCTTGCTAAAAGAAAGGTTAGAGACCATTGTTTTTGTATGATAATTATTACCCAGGTCTACTGACTCCTTGGGTCACCCCATTTTTTTGCTAGTTACCTTTGAGCAGTGAAACTGCGAGGGTCGTGTTTGTTAAATGTTTTGTAATGTTGAGCATTGCTGTAATTGTTATTTATGTGTAGAATGATTTAAACACTAGAAATGTCGGACAAAGAGACCCTCTCATATAGCGAAGACTATATTGAAAAACTATTACAAGAGGAAGGAGGGGGCACATTTCTGGTTGATCAGATTTCGATTGGCAACTTAACTTTGAATGAAAAAGTCTCCAAACTAGAACGCCTGGAGAAGAAGCTTATAAGCTGCCCTATGCCGTTCTGAATATTTTGCTGTTGTTTTTGTTTCTTTGTGGATATAAGTGACATTAAGTGGATCGGGCTAATTTAGACATATAGGCCCATTGAATAGGTGA
This sequence comes from Lissotriton vulgaris, assembly GCF_964263255.1. Taxonomy (NCBI): domain Eukaryota; kingdom Metazoa; phylum Chordata; class Amphibia; order Caudata; family Salamandridae; genus Lissotriton; species Lissotriton vulgaris. Next base: position 307,406,079 of record NC_141693.1, on the reverse strand, counting down.
AAGTCTAACTAAGTAGCTGATTAATCTGTTTCTTGCTAAAAGAAAGGTTAGAGACCATTGTTTTTGTATGATAATTATTACCCAGGTCTACTGACTCCTTGGGTCACCCCATTTTTTTGCTAGTTACCTTTGAGCAGTGAAACTGCGAGGGTCGTGTTTGTTAAATGTCTTGTTAAATGTTTTGTAATGTTGAGCATTGCTGTAATTGTTATTTATGTGTAGAATGATTTAAACACTAGAAATGTCGGACAAAGAGACCCTCTCATATAGCGAAGACTATATTGAAAAACTATTACAAGAGGAAGGAGGGGGCACATTTCTGGTTGATCAGATTTCGATTGGCAACTTAACTTTGAATGAAAAAGTCTCCAAACTAGAACGCCTGGAGAAGAAGCTTATAAGCTGCCCTATGCCGTTCTGAATATTTTGCTGTTGTTTTTGTTTCTTTGTGGATATAAGTGACATTAAGTGGATCGGGCTAATTTAGACATATAGGCCCATTGAATAGGTGAAAGTCTAACTAAGTACCTGATTAATCTGTTTCTTGCTAAAAGAAAGGTTAGAGACCATTGTTTTTGTATGATAATTATTACCCAGGTCTACTGACTCCTTGGGTCACCCCATTTTTTTGCGAGGAGGTCTCGTCGGCAGCATGGCACCAACAGATGAACAATATAGCGCAGCGACGGCCCGAAGAGGGGCTCATCAAGGATGCACACTGTGCCTTACCTGGTCGCCAGCAACCCAGAGAGAGGGATCAGAGGCTAACCGCACAACCCAACCAAGGAGGAGGTTAGTGCGCATACCTGGGGACTGTTCCCGGCCAGCAGAAATCCCCAGATGACCCATTGTTACACCGAGGGGGAATTACCCCCGTGTGGGGAGCCCGGAGTGGTTAGAGAGCAGACGCCCTCCCTTCCAACTTCACTAGGTAAGGGGAACAGCTCAACGGAAGCATCGGGTTGAAGCGGTGGGCACTCTAGCAAGGAGGAGGAGCTGGGGGCAGCACCTGACAACCGTGAGGGGCCCCTATTTCTGTGCAGCGCCCAACTGGACCTCAGCGACGCCGGTGGTAGAGGCCCAAACTGACATGATTTGAGTGAGACGGCTGCATTGGGAATGAACAGTGGAGATGCAGAAGGAGATGCTGGAGAACCGGCAGAAGTGCGGCCCGTAGCAACTGGCTGCCTTTGTATGGCACAAGAGAGGCCCGGTTGGAGTTAGTGACCTAGACCGCATCCATCCATCCCCACGACCCAGAACATCGCAGTGCACTCCATTTAACAACCCCCCTGGAAATGCGCTGCAGGGAAGACTATCCTATCACCCGGCGCTGCACCATCGCATTTGACCAGTGGAGGCTCAACTGGTGGACTACACTACCTAGCAGTAAGGTGAGACAAGGTGGGGCTGGCACATCGAGCGAGGGGCAGCTTTTCTGGTATCTATTCAGTGCGGCAGAGGACAGCAGGGACCATACACCTGACACCAGTCGCTGGGCACCTCGATTGGGCACGGCCACCTGAAAAGACCTAGCGCCTCGGCAGAGTGTCTTCTTTGCTAGGATGCGCATAGCCGGAGGGTGGTGTCAACCAGCCAGCCTAGGTCCCAGCACAGATCAGCTGGGTGGAGGATGCCCAGTATCTCCAGCAAGACATAGTGGGCCCACAAGTCATCGCTGCTGCTGCATGGCGGCGGGACTCAGCAATGAGGGTCCAGACTTGCTGGCTGCCCACGCAGCTAACTCTGACCTTTCCTTCATGGTATATCCTCTCCTGCCCAGGAGCACACTGCACTCACCCCAGGGAGGATCTCAAGCAGGAAGGATCCTTGCACAGGGAGTGCACCGACAGGTGAGCTTGGGGACCACGGTCCGGGAGATGGTGCGACAGATTCATAGCCAGGGTCCCAGGCGGACCCTACCCTCCAAACAGGGGCGGCTGGTGACATTTGACAGTGGTGAGGCGTAAACTAATTTGCATATTGCACCGTAGCGAGCGAGCCCGAACCTTCTTAAGGGGGGTTTGGGGGGGGTTCTCCCCCCGAGAAAATTTCGAAAAAAGAGAAGAAAAATCGTGCATTTTCAAGCAAATTTGAGAAAGCAGGAAGGTTAATAAAGCAATTGTGAAAGTGCAGTAATTACATTAATAGTTGTCCTAACATAGGTACCTGCTTATTCAGTATAACCACAGAGCTTCATACATTCCGTCCTATTGCGCTGCTGAATTCAGACTATAAGACCTTCATGGAAATCTCAGCGCTAGGAGTAGAAGAAGTTGCACAGCAGTTGGGAAACAGCCTTTACAAAGCATTGGGAACCACGCATTACCGTTACCACGTTTCCATTAGAACGCATGTGACTATCACGCATGTCTTTCCACACAGTTTATAGGTGCTACAGAATGTGCTTAATATGCCATTCGATCAGTAAAATCTGTTTAGTCCCCAAGTAGAACAAACACTAGAAAGACTTTTTGTGACATTTGTAATAAAGCTTGAAACATTGAGAGAACATATTTGAACTAGTTGTTGTTGAATTGTTTCACGGATCGATGCTGTGGTGGCGCGGAGAGATGTGGTGGCGACGAGTGATGTTGTGGCGTTCAGTGATGCTGTGGTAGCGCATAGTGATGTTGTGGTGCCTCTGAGTGATGCTATGGTGGATGGGTGTATGGGTGTGGTGAGTGGCTGTATGGATGGATAAATGAATGGGTGGATGGATGAATGGATTTCAATTTTCACAAAACAGCACTACTGGGTTGATGGATGCATGAATGAAGGATCTTTGCAAGGATGTGTGTGTGGTGAGTGAGTGGGTGGCTGGCTGGATGGCGGATGGATGGATGCTGGATGGATGGTGGATGGATTAATAGATGGGTGTATGGGTGTGGTGAGTGGCTGTATGGATGGATGGATGAATGGATGGGTGGATGGATGAATGGATGGATGTCAATTTTCACAAAACAGCACTACTGGGTTGATGGATGCCTGAATGAAGGATCGGTGCAAGGATGTGTGTGTAGTGAGTGAGTGGGATCTAACAGAGGGCAGAAGGGCACCAAAACGAGTCTAACAGAGGGCAGAAGGGCACCAAAACGAGTCTAACAGGGGTCAAAAAGCGGATCTAACAGAGGGCAGAAGGGCACCAAAATGAGTCATCAGAACACTAAGAACAGTTAGACAGCCGACAAAGCTACACTCATTTGTTAGCAGCGCGCCAAAAACCGCCATTCCAAGCGCCATTCCAAGCGCGTGCATAACGTTACTTCCAAGCACTGAGTGTCTGAGATTCTTTAACCATACACAGAGTATTTCCCATTCGACTCCATTGAGGGCAGATGACGGTCAACTACAAAAGGCTGGCAAGTGACCATGGCATGGCATATGCAAAAATTAAGTGATATTTTGGGAATAGATTTTCATTGTATCTGATGTGGACATAAATGCGAGGGCAGGGCTCACTAATAGAAGAGGACTGCTTTGAGGATAAAATCTCACCCACAAGACATTTTGTTTGGGTTACTCTCCAGCTGAAAGGATGTTGGCAAAATTCTGCAAAATGTTGCTGCTGTGAAAGTCACACAATTTTGTGAGTTTTGTGTAATGCAAATGTTTCCGGTCCAAGGTTTAGTCCCGACCAAACAGCCAATAAACTATCTAATTGGGACAGATTTTTGAAAAACATACATTTATAGAAAGAGAAATACACGTTTTTGATTATAATAGTAAATAGAAAGCTTAATGGTTGTTTTCATAAATCTAAACAATGAATCTGCCCAATTCTGTCCAAGTTGGTAATCAGCACTTTCTTTTACTGTGGAAAGACCTTTTAATGCAACAAGAGCCATAACTTACTATTCAAAATTAACGAGAATGTTTTAAGAAAAATGGTCATAAAATATGACCACTTTTAAGCAAATAGCATCAAAGCAAATTAACCAATATTGTCAATCATCTTGTCGGTAAAACATCTTTTATCCTCAATCGCGTCTGCTGCAAGGTCACAGACAAATATTTCCAATAGAGCTGCTCTGCACCAAGTGGTCTCAGTGATATCCCAGGCAAGGGTGCAAAGGTTGGGTGCATGCAAAATCACTACACTGCACCAATGGAGAAAAACATTCCCCTGCTGGTTCTTACTGACATACAATTTAAAATTGTGTGTGGGCCCCTCGGCCCCTGCCTTCCTGTCACCCCACATTCCTGAGCTGACCGCATGGGCAAGCAATTTAAGTAGTAAGAGGTGTCATGAGTAGGTGCGAGCTTAATTAGTTTCATTCATAATCAGCATGATTTTAGTGAAAATTCCATTCATTCTTTTGAAATAACTCGGCGCTCAGCTGTGTGAACATTGTACATGATATGCACTTGTGTAGAAAAGTAAAGCCAGATATTTGCTGTATATTTTAAACAGTTTCTTATGCAAGTGGTGGACACAGCCAACGCCAACATATACATACACTTTTTTTTTTAACAAAGAGGGCAGAAGGCCACCAAAACGAGTCTAACAGGGGTCAAAATGGCACAAAAAGCGGATCTAACAGAGGGCAGAAGGGCACCAAAACGAGTCTAACAGGGGTCAAATAGGCACAAAAAGCAGAACAGAGGGCAGAAGGGCACCAAAACGAGTCTAACAGGTGTCCGAAAGGCACAAAAAGCAGAACAGAGGGCAGAAGGAAACCTAAATGGGTCATTAGAACACTAAGAACAGTTAGGCGACCGACAAAGCTACACTCATTTGTTAGCAGCGGGCCAAAAACCGCCAGTCCAAACGCGTGCATAACGTTACTTCTTAGCACTCTTCTGATCATACCGGAGTGTGAACGGGTCTCCCTGGCCGAGCGGTTCCTTCGGGACTGGACTCCCGCCCTCTGAAGGATTCCTGGGTCCGGTCAGGTCAGGTCTTCAAACCCTATAAACAGAGGCCGCAGCACGAGGGAGGGAGAGGACTCTGCCCCCCAGACAGGGGGTTATGTACCCGGGCTATAGTATTGACCAGCCAATCCTGGCGCTGTATGCAGCGGCAGGATTGGCTGGGGGGGCACCATGACTGCTCGCCCAGTCGCCCTGTGCAACCCCGGGGGCTGCGGCCCGCCCCCATGTCTTCTCTCTAAGGGGAACTTCACAGGGGAAACAATCTGCGCATGCGCGGGCTAGTTTCTGCTCAAAAATCCACTTGCGCAGCTGCAGCAGGCCCAGCGTCCCACCCACCCCCCTCGCACTCCGGAGAAGTCGGGTGTCTCCAGGATTCCCGGCAGGCGGGTAGCACGATTATTTTAATATTTTTATTTGTATTTTAGTGACGACGCAGTGGGTCCATGAGGCTTAGTGGGGCTACGCCCCTATGCCCCAATGGACGCACCGCGCCTGCCTCCAAATGCATATTGTAAGAATAACCACTTTTAGGGAGGTCCTGGAGGCAAAAACTGATGCAGTGGTGGCTGAAATGGGCATTATGTAGGATGATTACCGTCACCTGGTGGAGAGTGTAACTGTGAAGGAACAAGAATTTGTCAGATATCCCGCCTGAACTGAGCTCAACGAAAGGATGACTGGCTGAAGTGGAAGGCAAAGTGCACACGCTGGAGCTTCGAGCGGAGGATGTTGAGAACAGATCCAGGCACAATAATATCTGAGTTATTGGTTTGCCAGAAAGAATTGAAGAGGCGAGCAAGGTGGACTATCCCACGAGGTGGCTAAGAAAAGAGGTGGTGCCTGAAGGGCTATCACAGTTCTACACCCTGGAGGGGGCGCATAGGGTTCCTACAAGTCTACCGCAACCAGGTGCACCCTCAAGACCAGTGGGGGCCAGGATACTATACTACAAAGACCAAGACCATATACTGGGACAAGCCCAGCACAGGGGAGAACTGAAGGTAGAGAACAATGAAGTGATGTTATTTCCAGACTGTACGAGAGAAGTTCAGCACCAAAGACCCACGTTAGCCGAAGCGAAAACTTAACTGCGGTAAATGGGACTGTCATATGCAATGATCTTTCCAGTCATCCTTAGGGTGGCAACCCCTGAGGTGGCGCAGTTCTTCCAAACGCCATAGGACGTGTGGGACTGGACAGACAAGCAACCCACATCAGCAACAAATGCACGGGCCACCCACAATGAAACAACAAATAGAACATGGCTGAGACGTGGCACCGCCAGCAGGTCCAGAGTAGCCCCTGCTACATAGGAAGGGCAGCAAGAGCAGCAGAGAGCAGTAGTCGCAACAATGAGCAGCAGCAGGGCAAGCTGCATATCCTTGAAGGAAGGAGATGGAGTCAGGGATTCGGACACCGATCCCAGATTCAGCTCATCTGGATTACCAGAAGATGACCTCCGGAAAATCACACCTAGGACCACGGATGAAATAATATGAATATATCACAGAAAATGTGTCCTTTGTCAATGGAATAGAGACAGAGTTGGAAAGGGGAAGCTGCATATATGAAAAAGAGATGATGGTTCATGAGGCCTGGAAATGTGTATACATTGGAATCAGGTAGGGGAAGACAGGTAGGGTGTGCTAATTCTACATGTCACCTAAGATTATTGTTTGCTTGGGTACTCCAGCGGGTGTTTCTGCTTGCCTGAGAGTTTGGATAGGGGTCGTTGCCTACTTGTTCTGGGGAAGGAGAGTTTGGGTGAATTTTGTTTTTTGGGCAAATGCATGGGGATCGCGTCGGAGAGGTGAAGCATAGCTGAGCCCAGAGAGTTAAGGAGACAAGTGCAGGCACATAAACTAGAATAGGCCCACCGGACACACTGACCAATCACAGAGATGGCTGCCAACATGTCATATGGCCTACTTTCCTGGAACATTAGTGGGATGCATACATTGATTAAACAATAGAAGGTGTTATCCCACATGAACAGAAGGGGGAGTCGGATAGCATTCCTCCAAGAAACACCTCCTGACCCAGGAAGGGGCAGCACTCAAGAGAAGATGGAGGGGACAGGCATACTACACTACCTACTCAGCCTGTGCCTAGGGTGGATTAATTTAGATAAGGGCAGGGGTGCCCTTTCAGCACACGGAGGACGATGTTGACCAGCAGGACCTTATGCAGCGGTGATGGGCCATCTAGAAGGCTGCAAAATCGCACGTGTCAAAGTATATGCCCTAAATGTCGATCAGGGAGCATTCTTTGCTGTGTTCTTGAGGTCTTTAGTCCTTTACCTATTCCACACAGTTATCACGGTGGGTGGACATTACAACTGCGTAACAAACCCAGAGTTAGACCATTCCCACCCAACACTGCAGGAGTCCCCCCCAGCCGCTAGGCTCGCCAGAGTATTTTCAAATTGGCAGGAGCAATGGAGGCTGATCAATTTGTGGTGTCATAATTTCAGGTACTGCAGCACAGCTAGATTAGGTGTTTACAGCATAAGAAAGAGCAGAAACCATACTCTCCTGATATGACTCTTGCTATGGTGAAGATGCTCCCTCATGAAGGGGGACTGGAGAGTTCTTACAGACTGACCAGAAGCAGAAGCCATCAAGGTGAGACCCATTCCAGGAGTGGATACTCCTCACGTTCGAAAAATTTAGAGAGCCATTTGATTTACCATGGGGACACTTCCTAACCCACATCGCGGTGAACGCAGAGGTTCACCGCCACTGGGGGGTGGGCCTGGAAGAACCCCGAACCCAAGGGGGCATGTCAATGCATGGTTACACCCTTGGTCACATGCTTATACAGATCGATATTGGGAGACATATATAACATGCTTGCTTCACTTCAGAGCAGGTGGGAGGAGGATTTAGGACTTCCATTACGGAGAAAGTTTGAGCTGCCATGTTGGTCAGGGTCCCCAAGGTGCCCCGCAAAATCCGCTTTAAGTTAATGAACTTCTAGATATTGCAGAAGGCGTACCTAACTCCTGGGAAACTCATTAGGCACTTCAATATAGTGGGGGCCGCATGCCTGAGGCGTAGCGAGGAAGGCGTGGAATTCCTGCACAAGATGTGGAGCAACCCGGTGCTCACTGAGTACTGGGGTAGAGTAACAAGGAATGTATGATTATACCACGCATACCATCACAACGCTGAGTTTTTACATCGCGGTTTTCACGACGCAAGTCGTTACATCGACTTGCGTTGGAGGGCGCTGGACTTAGGAATAGTGTAAATTACTATTCCAACTCCAGTCTACGTACAGTAGGCAAGGTGTTGGAATAGTAATTCACACTATATCCTTAGTCTAGAGCGCCCTCCAGTGCAAGTCGATGTAACGACTTGCGTTGCTAAAACCACGATGTAACCATTACACGTTGTAATGGTTGCGTGGTAAAGGAGGTTTCCAGTAACAAGAGAAGTGGTAGATATCAAATCCAAAGAAAACCCCTGCACACTAAGCTAGTTCTCGCATAGAGCCAAGAATAAAGCGACCAGCAGATTCCAAGATTTAGGATACATTGTAGCGAAATGGGAAATCGCAAGGAATTGGAAGACACAAAGGTGTCTTAGGGTGAATACATGGAGCAGGGAGATGGAAAGATTGGCAAAGTATGAGAGTGCTGTGCTCCTTAGAGACACTGGAAGAATGCGGGTCCTGGGAGACAGTAGCAGATTGCATGCATGACCCGAACACCTCGTCTGCAGAAACGTTCCCAGCTCGCTCGCCATAGAGGCCTCATGGTGCCACAAGCATGCGAGAGAGCACTATTACTACAGGGGGAGGGTGGAGGACCCTGTGAATTTGTACGAATCAGCATGGACACCACCAGCATGGGGCACTACTAGGTGGGTATGTAGAACCAAGTTCTCCAGCAGCAGGACCACATGGACAGGATGGGGGAGGGAGAAGGTGGTGGGGTGATCTCACTAGTTTCATTGGGGCATCGCACAATGGGCGTTATGAGTAAACTAACACCATGTCTAAATGAGAATGTACTTGGTTAAAGATGCAAAACCAATAACATTTGTTTAAAAAATTGGGATGGGGAATAAGAGAAGCGAGCAAGGCAAGGGGTCATGCAGAGAAAGAGAGACAGCATTCTGACTACCATTAAAAACCTATGACGTATTCTCAAACCTTCCACACTTCATGTGTCCAAGAACTATCTCACCATATCTCTGACACTCATGCAGACTCTATAGATTGTAACAAGTACAGTCTCTCCGATTGGAGGTGCATATCAAAGTCAAATACAACATGTTGCAAAGATGGAAGGTGGGAGGTAATAGGAAGATAATTACCACTAAGATTCTAAATCACAACACATCTCCTTTCCTACATATTGAAACATTTCATCATGTAGGTATCACACCATGTTAGCACATGTCTGTTTATTTGGGCGTGTGCAGTATAACTTGTAACCGTGTCTCTGGACTCCATGAAAGATCTCACTTCTAACATAGTAGAGCATTTGGCAAGTCTGTCCCTGCTCCACGTGCGCCCATTCTCCAGGATCACAACATTACATTTGATTTTAATTATTTTCAAGGGTTTGGAGAAGATACTGTCTTTTTCATTTCATGAAACTTGAATCTTTACTACTACTAAATCCCCAACCAAGCATTTACAAACTTTTGCCCCACGCTTCAAATCATATCCCCCCTTTTTTTTATTTTACTAATTTTTATGTTGGTTTACACGTTCCCCCACTTTCTCATTGAACCCACATACTACCCCCCCATTCAACAATTTAGGAGAGAGTTTTGTTTCTGGATGTCTGAGCAACATTAAAGGAGAACTTTCATTGACTAAATAAGGGGGAATTTGGTGGGACCATAACATATATCAAGTGACCTTTCCACAAGCTTTCCAGACACAATCTAGTTAGACGACCTCTTTAACCATCCTATTCACCTGCTGAGCTAGCCCATTGGTCCTGGGACAATACACGCTGTCCTCAAATGCCGTATGGACATATCAGCTATGAAACTCTTCATTTCCATGAAGGTGAATTGTACTTCAATGCCAGTCACAAGAGTACTTGGAATACCCTCCAGCAAGAATGGAGGGTATTAATACAGTCAAGAAATTAATCCGGGTGCTATTACCAGTGTAGGTCATGACTTTTCACTATCCAGTGAAAGTGGTAATCAACCAACACCAGTATGCATTTGTCAGCCAAGTTAGAATCATTAAGTGACCCTAGAATATCTTGAGCTGGCTTGTACCATGACTTATTTGCAAAATCGACAGGGGGAAAATGGGCGCTTCCTAGTAAACTTAGTTCTGTCACTAATCACACAACTCACTCAATTTCTCACTTTGTTGTCAAGAATAGAATTCATACCTGGAAAATATTACCTCGCTTTTGCTTTATGAATAGTGATGCTTCTGCCCAAGTGCCCATCATCAGCTAAAGGCAAGATTCTTTCCCACATTCCTATACACATTATAGTTACTTATATTCAACTCGCTCTTCACTCCCCAAAATACTTAACATACTCTTGTAACACTGTTACACTTAGTTGGCCAGCCAAGTAATATTCTCCCCTTTACATGAGTCAAGGTTTCATCATTCTTTCTACACAATGCTCCCACTTATTCTTTGCAATTTCCATAACATTAATTGATAACAATGTTTCCTTTGGCACTCATTTCTTCTGAATCCCATGGCAATTGGGAGAAAGAGTCGGCAACCATGCAGCACATTTCCGGAGCGTAAGCAATCAAAGTTATATCCCTCTACGCCGAATACTGATCTAGCAATGAGAGAATCCACTCCTCTCCAAGTGAAAATAAACATAAGAGGTTTATAATTTGAAAATAAACATAAGAAGTTTATGATTTGTCCGCAATGTGAAAACTAGACCAGACAGGAAGAACTTAAAAGGGTATCATCGCCCAATTACAGGCTAAGGTCTCCCTTTCCACAGTGGAGAAATTATATTTATCCCTTAAGGAAAGGGTCGCAAAGGCAAATATACTTTCTTTTGCCTCAACAATCTGATGGGGTGGCCCTATTATCATGGTGCTGGCATCGGTGGTTAAAATAGTTTTATGCTTACCTTCAAAATTCATTAACGAAGGGGCTGACACTATCTCATTAATAACCTTATTAAAGGTTTCTTGCCCTTATTGATCCCAATCAAAGAGAACACGTTTTTCTAAAAACTTCTCAAGTGAGATAACTGACCTGAAAAATTCTTTATATACTTAAGACATATATTCAACTGGACCAATAAAAGACTTGAAAATCGCCTAGATGATGGAGGCAGGGCTACTTTAAGCATGAGCGAATTTTGCGGATCTCGCGTTCGTGAATTTTGCGGATTTGCGGATTCGCAATCCGCAAAATCCGCGAATTCCCGCGAATTTTTTTTTTTTGTGTTCGCCCGTGTTTCTGCCAGTTCGCGAGGGTTTTTACAATTTCGCAATTTGCGAACTTACCTGTCGGGTCGCAAGTTTTGCGAACTTGTTGTTTCTACGTGTCCAACCTGTTTGGGACACTCTTCTTCATCACTGCCACTCTCTGTCACCACTGCCACTCTCTGACTACTCATGCCACCCTCTGGCCCACCCATGCCACCCTCTGTTTCATCACCACACCCTCTGGTTGTCCAGTGTACATTATTTTCGGCAAAGCAAAGCACACCTTCCCTGCCTCAAGTGACCTGAATTAATTTGGGGCTGATTAATGTGTCACAGAATATTTTTTTAGCTGGCACCTGCTTCCTTAGTGCGCCCTGATTAGTGATCTTTTGCACTTGCTAAGTGCTTTCATTGTTGCAAAATTAGTTACAACACCTGCCCTGCCCCAACTGACAATAATGAATTAGGGGCTGAATAATGGATTTTAACTTCCAGCCTGGCTCCTGCTTGTCTCCCTTAGCTGTAATTCATGACCTTTGTGGCATATGTGTAACTATTCTGAGGTTCAGAGCAGGGTCACATAATAGTTTCAACTGGCAACTGAACTCTGGAGGGGCCCCTCAGGGAGCACTACAGGAAATGGCTACTAATGATGTGCCTGAACTTTTGAACCTGGTAAGTAGTTACTTTCAGTTTTGCTTAGATCGTATTTCTGCAATTTCGCACTTATTCGCGGGGCGCGAACTCACGCGAACAGTGCGAGCAGTGCGAGCAAAATCCGCTGCTCGCGGATTTGCGGATTTTGCAGGAAATTCGCAAATCTCGCGGATTGCGGATTTCCCGAAAATCCGCAAAATCCGCGAGCGGAACGGATTTTCCGCCCATGCCTAGGCTACTTTGATTTCCTTAACAAGATCCACGTTCAGTTTGACCCTTAGAGATGCTGTGGAAAGGTAACTGACCGAGGTCACACAAATCCGACACTTTTCCAACTAAAAGGTCAGACTTGTTTCTCCAAGTGTGGTTAGCACCCTTATCAGTACCTTATCATGCTCTGCTTCAGCTGAACCATATATCTGGATGTCATCCGAAAATCACAGGACATTAATGAGCTCTTTCAATATGAGCATAATTCTTTGAAACGCAGCTGCTGCAGATGACAAATGGCATCCTGCAGAAGATGTATGCACCAAAGGGGTGATAAAGGGTGTCCGGGATTTAGAGTCAGGATGGCGCTCCACTTGATGATAAGCAGATGGCAAATCAATTAGGCTACTGGTATCCCTAATTCAGCTCTGCATTTTATATTTACGGGGAAGAGAAAACCTAACCACCCAAATGTTTGCATTAAAGTTCCTCAAGTCTACACAGAAACAGATAACTTTGCTTCCTGCGTTTGAGGGTACTACAATTTGGGCAAGCTAGTCTGAGCTCCCAATAGGCTCAATGACTGCTTGTGGGTCAAGCTTGTTGATTTCCTTGCTCAAGGGGTCCTTCAACAAATGCAGGATAGGTTGTGCAGTATGCACAACATTGGTTTCCAGCTTGATTGCAAGATGGAAATTGGTGAGGCGACCTAATTTGTTAGCATGAAGTTCGGGAAATTCTTAACACTTCCTTACCAGTAAAAAATCTCTCTACTTATGAGAACTGCTCTGCATGATTAGGAACCAACTTCATCCCTAGCTTTTTCTGGTGCCTCCATTTTAATAAATTAGAACCTGGTTTGGAAATATACACCTTCCCTATGGTGGAACGATCCTTGAAGGAAATATGCATAGCAATCATACCCACCAAGGGTATAGGTCCCTTTTAGTACCGCCCGCAGGTCTAACATCAGGACCACATTTTTCTTGGAATATGTTGTTGTTCATCTACAAAGACGGCCACTGTTTCCCCATCTAAAGTAATGTCACACATAGGGTAATTAGAACATCTTTCCTTCTCACTTGCATTCACTGAAAAACACTACTATTTTTGTAATTTCATTCACATTCTCAAAGGTGTGCATTTGTTTGAACTCCATATCTTCCACAAACTAGCAAAATTTAAAAAAATTAGTACACTTCCTGCAAAAAAACAGTATGAGCAGGGCAATTGGGATTGTTGGAAGGGTGATTGCTGTTTCCATAGCTGAACCATATAACTTATGAATTGTCTAAGTAGGATTTCCCTTTAGCTTGTTGCAAATCTTTAAGAATAAACACTTCCTTGTTTGTCTTCCGGTCATCAACATCATGTACAGTTTCTGAAGGTAGCTTAATTTCTATGGTAGAATCTGCAGTGTGTTTTCCTCCCTTTGCAATGTCAATGCCCTCGTAAGGATTGGATTATGGGATAATAGTTTTTCCTCTATACGTGGATTGTTGGGGCATCTAACAAATTGGTCTCCGTTTAATGAATCATATAGTGTTCCAAATAAAAATGCATTAAAAAGGTGATGCAGGACTGCAACCTAGCTTTTCATATTTGCTTGTACTTTGATTAGCGGTGGGCGGGCTTTGCGTAGTCGCGCTACGCCAAGCTCTGCGAAACGGTAAATAATCTCTGCGAGCACGCAGAAATTTCGTGAACACACGGAATTGCTTGTTCCGCAAGTTCGCAATGCTTTTTTCATGTTTGCGAATGCTGTTTGCGTGTTCGAGGGGACATATCTTACGAACACACATTTTGAAAGCGCGAACAAGAAAAAAATTCAGGGTAGCCGCAGAATTTTTGGCAATTCTGCATTCTCTGCGGAACGCAAAATTATCAAAATTCGCAAATTCCGCGTGCGGAACGAAATTTACCTCCCAGGCCTAACTTTGATGTGTACCACTTAACATTTTGCAAGCTAGAAGAACATTTTGATGAAAAGGCCAAGGTTGTCATTGAAAGACACAAACTTCTCAAGTTGTACTTCTTTAAAATCACCCTGGTTGAGAACAGGTTTAAGGAAATTCCCAAATATCTTCCTACCTTGTGTACCTAAGTTATGTATTAGTATTTTTTATTTTTTTTTATTTTTTAATGAAAGTTCATGACGATATAATGTACTCTATACAAAACAGTAGATATTAATACAGAAATATAAATATACATACATGAAGATGAATACACATGATTAAGAGTAAAAAGCTCAGCTGATAAAACATGGGGTAATACATACAATAAATACTATAGTAGTGGCTATATTAGGTGTCTGAGGAGCTATGGACCCCCGCTTTTTAGCTGCCTCCATGGTGCCACGGGCGCCCAAATCCTTAATCCCATTTCCCTGGATTTCGCTCCCTTTAGAGCATACAGCTCTGACTCGATGTTATGGATCCCGAGCATCCTGCACATCCACATTTGGAAGGTTGGGGCCTCAATATCCTTCCATGTAGCAGCAATTAATATTCTAAGAACAGCTGTCGCTATAAAAACAAGTGCCTCGGATTCTGTACTTAAGCCCAGTTTAGCGTCACACCCAATTATTAAAAGTGTAGGGGATAGGTCTATTTTGACAGCTAGCAGCCCCTCTAGGAACTTTTCGATTTCATTTTTAATAGTTCCTAATTTTCCACAACTACAAAACATGTGAATTGCATCAGCAGGCCCCTCTCCACATCTTGGGCAGTTGCTATCCGCCCTTTTTCCCCATTCATACAATTTAGCCGGAGTGTAGTATAAGTTGAATAGAGTCTTAAAGTGCTGTGCTCTTAAATTTGAGGAGCGTAAGAACCTTTTATCCATTAGGATAGCTCTATCCAAGTCGATGTCTAGATCTCTCAGTTTAACAGCCCAAGCGGCCTCTGTCTTGGGTATGTCATCAGGAAGCGTTTCCAAGAACAGCCCGTAGAATGATCTGATTCTGCAACCACCTCCCTTCATATAGTCAAGTATTGTACAATCTTTAGATATGTCTATACTCTGTCTTTTTGATTTTATTGTGTTGGCCAACTGCATATATTTGAACTCTTGGCATCCTTGAAGTGAGTATCGTGACTTCAGAAGTTCAAGGGGCCTCAAAGCATCCTCTGTCATCACTTGACCTAATGTAGTGATTCCCTGTCTTTCCCAGTGTCTCCATGAGCCATCTCTACTTAGGTGTGGAAATAGTCCTGATTTCCAGAGTATGTATGTTTATTAAACTTTGGAATGCTCTGATTTTTCTGTACAGAGGACCATAACCTCCAGATGTCTTCCAATATTTTATAGCCTGTTGCCTTATAAAAGCCTTTATCGTATTTCCTTAGCAATACCCCGTGTGCTTCACTTCCTAGAGCCAGTTGATAGATAGATGGGATATCTCCCTGACTGTGTGGCATATCATCAGGGAAGAAGAGTATAGCCATTTCTGTAAGTAGACAAGACCAATTATAGAACGTGAGATTAGGTATTCCTAACCCACCCTTTTCTTGGGGGAGAGACAAGAATTTGATTGATCTCCTCACCTTGCCATATTGCCAGACAAAGTTCATGAAGATTGCCTCCATTTCCTTACTCAATATGTCGTCTACTTTAAAGGGGATAGACCTAAATTTATACAGGATCTTCGGGAACATTGTCATTTTAATGACATTGACCCTACCTATGATTGAGAGATGGAGGGTATCAATTCTTTTAAGATCCTGTTTCATTTTTTCAAGTAATGGCAAAAAATTGTCTTTGATGATTTCCCTTGGTTGTGCGTTGATTGTTATTCCTAGATATACTACTGAGTCTACATATCTATCATCAAGTTTGACTATATTTCTTGAACATAGTACCTGTGTTTTTGCCACATTGAGTCGGTATCCGGATAACTTCCCAAAGTCAGATGTAATACTGATTATTCCCCTCATTGCACTGTCTGGATCAGTGGTGGTTATGGCTAAATCGTCTGCATATGCCAAGATTTTGGTGTGAAATCCATTAGTGACAACCGGCTTTATATTAATGTTATTCTTTATAAGTGTAATTAGGGGGTCTATGTATAATGCAAAAAGGATGGGTGAGCACGGACACCCTTGTCTCGTACCTCTCGTAATATGAATCTGCCTGGAACTTTCACCCATAAGCTGGATACTAGCTATTGGATTAAAATACATAGCCTTAATTGCCTGCATAGAATCTGGGACCAAAACCTCTATTTGCCATCACGTTCCACAGGAAGCTCCACCTGACACGGTCGAACGCTTTTTCCGCGTCGAGGAGGATCATCGCGACCTCCCCCCCACCAGCTGCATGGATATCGAACAGGGTTATTGCCCTTCTAATATGGTCAGTAGTATCCCTACCGGGGACAAAACCATGCTGCCAAGGCGAGACGAGGGTCGCGATCATCCTCCCCAACCGTGTAGCCATTATCTTTGCATAAAGTTTGTTATCGCTATTTATTAACGATATGGGCCTGTAAGAGCCGGAATTTTCCTTGGGTTTCCCTTTCTTGTGGAATACCACTATATTGGTTTTGGTCCAAGACTCTGGTATAACCCCAGTATTTATAACTCCATTGAATAAATCTAACAGAAGAGGTGCCGTTTCTTCTTTCAGGTGTTTATAGACCTCCAGGGGTATGGCATCAGGCCCTGCTGCCTTGCCTGCTGATAGATCTTTTAGTGCCTGAGAGAGCTCATCCGCGGTAATATTCTGCTCCAGGAATTCTATCTCGCTAGACGTAAGTTTAGTGCCTGTATCCGGCCAGTTTATACCCGGATCAACTATTTCCGTTTCTTCCTTATAAAGATCCTGATAAAACCTCCTAAATACCTCGAGAATTTCAGTTGGTTTATTATAGATCTGATCACCTTCTTTATTTTCGGTGATAGTATTTTTTGATGTAGCCTGTCTTATCCTTAACGCTAGAGCCCTACCTGCATTCTCCCCTGTTTCATACATACTGGCTCTGCGGGTCTGATATTCTGCTGTGGCTTTTTTGGCCAATTGCCGTTGTATGTCTGCCTTCATGCTATTCAACCTTTCTAAGCTCTGATTACCCTGTATCCCTTGGCAAACGTCTCTCCTGTGTTGTTCCTCTGCCTCCGCCAATTTAACCAAAAGACGTTCTCTGTCTTCCTTAGCTTCTTTCCACAACCTACCCGAAAAGCTGATTGTCTCTCCCCTCAGTCCAGCTTTGAAACTATCCCAGACCATGACACGGGATGCACTGTATCTGTTCGCATCAAAGAAAGATTGGGACCAGTTCTTCATATGTGCTAGGTAATTGCTATCCGCTAAGAGCTTCCTATCAAAAGTCCAGGGTCTGATCTTCTCCCTTTGTATATTCATGGTCATAGTGAGAATAAGGGGGTTGTGATCCGATATAAGCCTAGGAAGCATTTCAATTTCTACATTAGGGAGACAGGTTGCTGATATTAAGAAATAATCCAGTTTTGTATGTTTATTAAATGGATGTGAGAAGTATGTGAACCCGGGTTCATCTTTCTTTAGGCTGCCCCACACATCCCTCAGCCCATGAGATTGAATTATAGTAGATACAGCACTGAATACCCGGGGCTTACGACCGGTATATGGGGTATCACCTATAAAATCTGCTGAGATGTTGAAATCTCCACACATTACTATAGGTGAAGACCAGTTGGTAAGTTCCCTCTCTATATGATCCATCACCCCCGGGTCATCCAGGTTAGAGCCGTATACTGAACATAGAGTTATGCCTAGTTTCAGTTCCCATATTGCCCATCTTCCCAGTGCGTCAGCCTTTGATTTTTTTGCTCCTCCCAGGCCTACCCGGCCCATAATAGCTACCCCCTTTACCGTTGATGTCTGTGAGGAACAGGACATAATTTCATACCCCCTGAGATTTAGCCAGTGTTTCTTTTTCCAAGGTAGATGGGTCTCTTGTAAACATATGATATCAGCCCTTATTAATTTTATATACTCCTCAAACCTGCCCCTCTTTTTCCAGTTATTCAGTCCGCCTATATTAAGGCTAACTACCCTAATCCTCGACATATCCCTGTAGGGAACAAAGCCAGCACTCTAACCAGTTACGTTTCCTCCTGAGCTTTTCATAACTGTGCATATCCACTTTACACATCACATTTATATTAAGAAACACATTTATTGCATGAACTTTCTTTTTCCTTTTTGTTTTTTGCTTTCCCCAACCCCCCACCCCACTACAAACCTTGTCCCCCCCTAACCCCCCTGACCCCAACCCTCTCCCCAGTGAAGCGCGCAGACTAGGTCTGTGCGTGTGATGGGTGCAACCCAGCAGTGGACACTTACGGACTACTTATTCGAACACGTCCTCAACCTAATAAATGATCCATGAACCACCTTATCGTGACACCTTTAGCTCTATAAATCTTAAACTTTAACTTAGACTTAGACTCAAACATCATACCCTACCACCATAGAATATACATCTATATGCTCGACTATATACTCATCCCCCTTAGGCTGCATCCTTCTTTTATATAGAACATTTAAAGACTAGTAGTAAAACACACTCCGCTAGTAGCTATAACTATATTATATATAGGATGTATATAGGATGCCCCTATGCTACACCCAGCAATGTTTGTCATGTACCGTACTATATTGAGTCCAGATACTCCCGAGCTTTGATTTCAGAAGAGAAATACATAGTCTTGCCTGAATGAATTATTTTTAACTGGGCAGGATTAATAAGATAGACCTGTACTCTTTTGTCCTGGAAGGGCTTGATTAATTGTCTCAGTCTCCAACGCCGTTCAACGGTGGCGTGACAAAAATCAGGCCTTACATAGAAAGAGCCTCCCTCAAAGGTTCTTTTGGCGTCTGGCCTCGCTTTCTCTGAGATGGACTGGCGCAAAAGAAAGTTGCCTATGTAGATTAGGATAGCTCTGGGCTTGTCACCTTCTCTGGCATTCTGTCTCAGTTTGAACGGAGTCCTGTGCGCCCTCTGAATTTCAGTGGTCCAATTCCATCCAGCAATATCTGGAAAGGCTTTCTCGAAAGTTTTGACTATGAAGGCTTTGGCATCCTGCCCTTCAATTCCTTCTGGAATCCCAAGAACCCTGAGATTATTCCTTCTTTGCCTATTTTCTAGGTCCTCCAGCTTCCACTGGACATCTATTGCGTGAGCGCCAAGGGATTCCATTCTGCAAGTGGCTGCCGCAGGCTCTGCTTCAGTGGCGACTATCCTTTCCTCCAAATTTGAGACCCTGTCACCTACATTTACACAGGCTTTCGAAAGTTTCCTGACCACTCCTTTCATCTTTCGCATTGCGGCTTGGGCCTTAAGGCTGTCTGATCGGGTCTCTTCTCTATGTGCAGTTATTCCTTGATGGATTGACTCCATCATTGCCATAAGTGACATCATTGAGAGTTGCGTGGTCTCCTGATGCTGTGCCTGTACCTGATTAGAGTTTCCTTGGAGGGATGTTGTAGGAGAGTGATCCCATGTCAATTCAGGGTGATCCCTTTGAGAAGGCATATTTTTAATGGTAGTTGATGGTATCCCTTCCTCGTTGTCGCTCTCAGTTTCTGGGTTGCTGCAGTCGATATCAGAGCTGTGGAGCTCCTCATACTCTGACCAGTCGGCCTCCTCTGTCACGGAGAAGAAACATTCACTGGGAGTCTTCTCCTTTTCCTTCTCCTTTTCGCCATGTACTAATCCGGAATTAATGACATTTACATTTTCCACTAATTGATCAGGTTCGTCTAAGACCATGGTAGACATGGCAGCCTCTTTCAGTGCCTCATCTGTTGTTGAACCTGTTGTTGAGCCACCTTTAGTGACTCCACTATTAGTTGATGGAGGTACGGAGATATACTCCACCATCCCTTCTGGTGATGGGTTTAACATATCCTTAGCTGATATAGGGGCTGTAAGCTCGCTGGCCTCATTACCAACCCCCTCGTCTTCCTCCATAGTCGCACCAACTGAATGCACCGGTTACGACATCAAAACCTGAGTGCCACTCAAGACGTTATCCACGGCTCCAACCTCCAGACCTGGCTGATACGACTGCAACTGCATTTGAGATTGAGATTGAGATTGGAGCGGAGGCTGAGGCTGTTGTAACTGAGAGGCTGGAGGTGATGTAAGCTGGATATCTGAATCAGGTTCGAGCTCTACATCTTCTTGGGTGACCGGTAATGTCGGTGATGCTGCCCCTGGGACCACTGGGGCCACTGCCGTAGCTGGTTCTATCTCCTTCAGCTTTTTTTTCCTCTCATTTCGATTCATCATGTCTACCACGCTTATGGTGGCGGTGGCTATGGTTGTGGCTTGCCTAGTTCTAACAGAGGGGGGCCGCATCTCTTTGGGGGTACTCAGACCTGAGGATGGTTGTTGCTGCTTTGCCCGACCCCCTGGTCCCGCTTCTGGTGTTGCCCCCTCGACCCCGGTGCTAATTACAGTCACAGTCACAGCGCTCAAGGAATTGTCTGTAATACTGCCTGCCATGCCGGCATTGTCAGTTGCGTTTTTCTTTTTTGAAAGTGGCTTACCTCCGGTATTAGTTTTGGGTGCCATCAGTAAAGCAAGTGCCGAAAGTAGAGAGAGCTGCTGCTTCGCCCTGATCCGTCCTCTGTACTCGTGAGCCTCGCAGCCTCTCGATTCTGCTCCGCCTCTGCCTAAGCCACAGCCGCTGCAGCTGCTGTAACCTCTGCCTCCGCCTCCGCTCCGCTCTCCAGATCCCGTTCCTGCGGAGCTCCACCTCCTGACTCCGTGAACTCCGCCGGGGCTCCAGGCCAGGCCAAGCCTCGGGAAAAGTGAAGCAACAAGCCTCCGTAGTCCAGGGGGAAGCGCCCTGTAGCGATGATCGGTGCACAGCATCCAGGCAGCCGAGACGCCAAAACCGCCATGATGGATTGTATCTTCGCGCCTCCTCCGTGCAGTCGCTCCGCAAAGCCTCTCGACTAGGCTCCTTCACTGTCTACCCGGTAAGCTCATGGCATGTTCAAAGGTACAAAATGTATAGGTTTTGTTGAGGTTTACATTGAGAGCTGAGTCCGCTCTGCTGGGGTTGCTGCTCAGCCTCTCCTCACGGCCGCCATCTTGCTTCGCCACATTTACTAATACATACATATAAGTTATGTATTAGTAAATGTGGTTTCCTAAGAGGTGAAAAATATTCACCTCCTAGTGTAATTAGGTACGATTCTAAAAGTTTAACCCACTCTTTCCAGGGGAGGATGGGTTCATCAAGGTCATTCCGGAATTATAGGTGGTGATATGCTGGCAGCGGTCATGGTATAACTCTACGAAGAGTGATGGGGAGGGCAAGGGATAAAACAGAATATGAAGTACTTCAGTAATGTATGGTAGTTTGAAAAATAAAAAATAAAAACTGAAGAAAGGAAAACAAGTAGGTTATCCAAAAATAGAGACCTCTTTTTATGACCATATTTAAAAAAACAACTACCCTTTAATGTAAATAGTCATCAACACACATCCTCTACCCCCAAAATAGACAAAACATAGGTGGGGAAATGAAGTCTAGGAGTGGTCGGGTAAGGAGACAGCCCTTATTGTGGCCACTGAGGAAGTCTGATCCACTTTGGACAAGAGGAGCAGAGCGGCCCTTGTCCTGCTGGATCTATCTGCGGCTTTTGACATGGTTGATCCTATATGTTTGGTTGACCGGCTGAGAAAGCTGGGATTTCAAGATTCCATACTAGCACTGCTTTAGTCCTTTCTAACCAATAGGGCTCAAATTGAGACTTTTTGCGATTCTACCTCAGAACCTTACACTTTACCATGTGGTATTCCCCAGGGTTCATCACTAAGCCCATCCCTATTTAATATATAGGTCCCCCGCTGGCTGAGCAAAATAGGACCTTTTGGATTTCCATTAGTATCCTTCACGGACACCCAAATTGAGGTTTTCCATTCCAACACTAATCCCGCACAGATGATTTTTTTCAAAACTGCATGTATACAGTTAGCGAATGGGTGGACAAAAACGGCCTCAAGTTAAATTCAGCCAAGACAGAAGTGATGTTGTTTGGGCACAACATCCTTTTGGACTCCTTCTTAGTGACCGCAAGAACTGGGAACTCTCCCAGTCCCAAAATATAAAGTAAAAATCTAGGTGTTATTCTGTATGATAGACTCACCTACAAAAACCAGGTAATGCAGCCATTTCTTCATTTTTTTGTTATAAAAACTATTTTAAAAATTGGTCAACGGATCCCATTTGACTGCACTGGTTGTCTCCAGATTGGACTAGTGCAATGGACTTTATCTAAACTTGCAAAACATTTGGTGTCCAAGTTGCAGAATATGCAAAACTTGGCAGACAGAATGCTCTTAAATTCACCCAAATTTCATTCTGCAATCAAGGCCCTGAATAAGTTTCATTGGTTCCCTCCAAAAGAAGAGAGCCATTTTTTTTAATTGCTTTTATTAAATCAAACTTTGCCTTGACAATCACGACAATTATTAGACAGCAATTTGACAGCCATACAGTTAAACACACATGATTATACATTTCTGTCCTCCACAATAGTACATTATGTTCTGAGTTCTAGTCACACAATTTCTCATACCTATTCCGACTCCTCTTCCTCGTCTACTTCGTCATCAGAGCTATCTGCACTAGATTCTGGCAACGGTTCACATATTTCTCCTCGGAATATATTCCAGGCTGACCAGATTTTGTTCCATTTACGCGGGTTACCACTGGTTTCGTACACTGCGCGCTCTGTAATCATTGCCAGATCCATGTGTTTACACCATGTTGCTAATGTGGGCGGGTCTGCCGCACCCCATTTCTGCGCTATATCTTTTAGCAATAATGAGGCCCAGCGTGACACACGTCTGCCCTAGACGAGTAAGATCGTTGGGGTCCCATATATTTAAGAGACATTTTCTCGGCTCAGGCAGAAGGGATACTTCCAACGTCTGTGATACAGTATGCAACACCTGTCTCCAGTATTCTATTATAACCGGACATTCCCACATAGTGTGGAAGAACGTACCTTCCTCCCCACACCCTCGAAGACAGAATGGATGCCGTGTCCTTTGCAACTTGTGTAGCATAGTTCTGGTGTAGAATATACGATGTAGGATTTTAAGCAGCACCAATCTGAGCTTGGCTGAAATTCCCACTTCCTTAGGTGACGCTAGCGCCTCTATCAACTCCGCATCGTCCATGTCCCCTATGTCTACCGCCCACTTTGCCCTTAATGTGGATGTAGGGTCCGGTAAGTTGGTGATTAGCTTGCGATACGTGAGTGATGTAGCGCGCTGTTGCATATAATCAGTAAGTAGACGGTCTTCTAGCGGGGATGCCTCCGGAACGTCCGTGTATGGTGGGAGTGCTGCTAACAATGCATGTCTGATTTGTATGTACCTGTAAGTTTCGGTCAGGCCCAGTTCATATTGTTGTTGAAGCTGGGTGAACGGGATCACAGTCCCTTATCCCATAAGTTCCCCACTGTGGCAATGCCAATGCTATCCCACTGCGCAAACCCCCTACTGCGCCTCAAGAGACCCAAAGCCCTGGTGTCCCAGAGTGGGGCAAGTTTCGTTATAACCCCTTTCCAACCCAGTTTCGCTTGCGCTGTGTACCATAAAGTGACCGTTTGTTTTGTGGGCCCTTCCAGTTTCGAAGCGAGTCTCTTGTTATAGAGCGCAGCTAGCATGTTGTCTGTATCCAACTGTGCCCTGTCCGCCCTATGGGTCATCTTGAGGTGCGTGGATCTAGTGATTGAGGGTTTTAAGTTGTGTTGCCCAGTAATAGAGTTGTAGGTTCGGCAGCGCTATCCCGCCGTCATACCAATCTCTATGTAACTTGATTTGCGCTATACGTGCTGGGCGGTTGCCCCATAAAAGGATCGAGACTTGTGCTGCTACTTGTTTGAAATACCTGGGTGGAACCGGGTAGGGTGTGTTGTCAAGAGCGTAAAGAAATCTTGGCAATGCCATTATTTTATACAATGCTGCTCTCCCCAGAAGCGTCAGGGGCAGAGATGCACAGTGCGTGACATCCAGTCTCAAACGCTCCAGAGGCGGAGCCAGATTCTTCGCAAAGAAGTCAGTCGCTTCCCTGGTAATGTGAATTACTAAATACTTGGAGTCCCCTGCTCGCACAAGCGGGCATTCAGCGTGTAATGAGGGCTCCGGGCCTTTCAGAGTGTAGAGTACTGACTTGGACCAATTTATTGTGTACCCCAACACTCTCCCGAGCGTGTCGCAAATTGTGAGGAGTTCTGGTATACTGCGTTCTGGGTCCGTCGGTATATTAACATGTCGTCCACATAAAGCGAGAGACAATCTTCCCACCCTTCCTTCCAACTGATTCCTTTCAACAGCGAGGTTGCCCTAATTAACGTTGCCAATGGTTCTAGTACCATTGCAAATGGCAACGGTGACAGGGGACACCCCTGGCGCGTTCCCCTTGCCAGTCGTATTTCACGAGATGTGTGGCCGTTAGCAGTAACTTGGGCCAACGGGTTCGCGTACAAGAGACGTATCCAAGCTCTGAATTTAGGACCGAGACCCATATGGGAGAGGACAGCAAACAGATATTGCCATTCCACCATGTCAAACGCCATTTTCGCATCTAATGAAAGTATCACTGTTGGTTCTGATAATGTCGATGCCCGTGCTAGCACCCCGTGCAGGTGTCTAAGATTGAGGGCTGTGTTCCTATTAGACATGAAACCGGACTGATCCGGGTGAATCAGCTGAGGGAGGTGGGGCATTAAACGATTCGCCAATATTTTCGCTAGAATTTTGGCTTCTGCGTTCAGCAGTGAGATTGGGCGGTAGGAGGTGCATTCTGTTGGTGGTTTACCAGGCTTTGGGATTGCCACTATAGTAGCGAGCCGTTGATCCTTCAGGAGCTCAGTTTTGTCTAAACTTTCATTATACATTGCTAGCAGGGGGGTGCTTATCGTCTCGGTCATAAGCTTACAGGGATGTGGAATTCCTATAGTCCGACGCCCAGGACATATTGTTTGGGGTCAAGGGCAACAAGTTTTATTGCATATTTTGTCCTTGGGACAAGTAGGCCCAACCCCCTGCAGCACAAACCCTTAGCTGCCAGTTTGCAGTAGCACATTAAGGGCCAGGGAAGGGCAATGCCTGAAGTTAAGTTATTATTTGTGTGCCTATGTTAATGCTGTTTAAATTTGTATTTATGGTTCATTAATTGAAAGCCTTTATTATTAGGGTGAACGCTCTAAGTAAAAGTAGGTTCTGATCGCACTACTGACAGTCGTTACAGTATAAAAATATGTACTCACGGTTTCAAAGTTTTGCAATATGAGGCTATGCATAATGCTCCCAGAATGCTCTCTGATTAGATGCAAACATTTGCAGAAGCTTGAGAGCAAGATTAAGGACTCTTTGCTTTCAATATAAAATATTCCTAAAAAATGAAATTAGGAAAAAACAACATTTTGCTAAACTACTGTGAAATTTCAGGTACCGTTTCTTTGCAGCATCATTTAGTAAAATGTGTTGATGCATGCTAGTATTTCTCAAAAATATTCATATTGGAAAATCAGTGTAACCAGTTTCAATAAGATTATGAGAAACATAAAAAATAAACACGCTTTGGCAAAGCCAGTAGGTCTAAAATTAGTGATCAGCTTTTTAGTTTTGCCAAAACGTTTTGGCATGGTTTTTGTAAAGCCTGGGAGCTGCCTGGCCCTCACCATAACAAGCATTGGCTAAAGCAAAAAAAAAATAGTCTAAAAAAAGCACACACTGGCATATTAGTTACTGCCACTGAACAAAACTACTTTGTGTGCCAATATACTCCTTGTGAAAGAGCTTAATGCCGTCACTCACAGTGAAGCCAGCCGATACAGAGAGAGGGAGAGAGAATTTTAACATACACAAAAGGTTGTGGTTAACACCAGACCAAATTAGGGGCCCTAATATTAAAGAAAGTCTCAAAAGTGCACCCTTGGTATATGTCCTTGCATTAAGTGTAGCTGTTTGGCTTTCGTGAATTTACAAGAATTTATAGAAGTAGGGCAAGAAATGTACTCCTGGAAAATATGTGAAAACTGCAGTTTATCATGAGCAAATATGCATGTGTAGATTTGCTCATGCGAAAACCCGAGTGTTTGCAAGGTCATTTTCCCCATCAACCTCTCTTTTTTCAACTCTGGAAGAAGGTTTACGTCTGCCATTGTCGGGAGTAAATTTCCAACATTTCTCAGTATGGGAAAAGATTAGAGAAGAGTTGTTGAAAATCCTTAAAACATGCAAGTTAATAGGTTTGCACAGACTTAAAGGGCATTCCAACCTGGAACTATTGCTTACCACTACCTTCAGTCCCAGTAGGTAGATCTGTAGATACGTGGCAACATAAAGGGATTGCTAGTATTCAAAAACTACTATGGTATGAGCCCTGGCATAATCAGAGAGGCTATATAAGAGTTCTTATATAATGAGATTGCTGCCATAATTTGTCGCCGAACCACATGGCACCAAAGGGACAAGTGGATTTTGTTACAGGACAAGTAGATTTATGAAGCAACTTGCCCCATGGACAAGTAGATATTTCAATAAATTCCACACCCCTGAAGCTTGTACCATTCTATGGGAATTCCGTTGGGGCCCAGGGCTTTTCCTGACTGGCCTGAACGGATTGCCGCTTGGACTTCTTCAGTCGTTAGGTCTGCCTCCAGTTCGAAGGCTGCTGCAGGTGTAAGCGTCTGTATTTCTATGTGTCTGAGTGAGTCTATTGCAGCAGCCTCCGATATTTCTCGATTTGGAGTGTAGACTTCTCTAAAATATTCTGCCAGTGTGTGTACTATCTCTTCCGGATGTGTCAGGAGAGTCCTCTCCTTTGTCCGCAGATGTTGTATACCCCTGGATCCCTCCCCTCTCTTGTCCAACCAAGCCAGCATTTTACCCGCTTTGTCTCCCACATTGTATATTTTGTGTACTGTTGCCGTGATGTTCTCAACAGTTCGGCTTTTGAGGTGTTCCCTATATTGCTGCTGACGTACGCTCAGAGCATGCGCCGTGTCCGGTGTGGGGTCTGCCATGTGTGTCGTGTCTGCTGCCTGTAAGGCTAATTCCAACTCAGCCACCTCCCTCTCTCGTGCCCGGTTGTATCCAGTAATTGAGGCTATTGCCTGTCCCCTAACGACTGTCTTATACGCTTCCCAGACTATGGATGGTGATTCTACGGACGCTGTGTTTTCTTTAAAATAATGTGTGGTTGCAGGTTTGAGTTCCTTCTTAATGCTGGGAATTTTAAGATAGTTGGGATAGATAGGATATACCCTTTATCCCCCTCGAACACCAAAATACAGTCACTCACGCCCTGGTCACCAGCAGACTCGACTACGGCAACGCACTCTACGCCGGAATAAACAAAAACCTCATCCGCAAGCTACAGAACATCCAGAACGCCGCCGCAAGACTGGTCCTCAACCTGCAAAAACACTGCCACATCTCCCAGCACCTGCGCACATTCCACTGGCTCCCCGTCGAGGCGAGAATCACCTTTAAGATGCTCACCCACGCACACAAGGCCCTCCACGGCACCGGACCAGCATACCTGAACTGCCGGCTCAAATTCCACGCACCCCAAAGGACCCTACGATCAGCCCAGCTCTCCTACGCCGAGGTCCCCCGCACCAGAAAGACCAGAAAGACCAGATCGGGAGGCCGCTCCTTCTCCTTCCTCGCGGCCAAAGCATGGAACGCCCTTCCGCTCCACCTCAGACAGACAACATCGCTCCCCATCTTCGCAAGAAACCTCAAAACCTGGCTCTTCGACAGACCCCCTCCTTGATGGAATGGAACCTTCCCCCCCCCACCCCTAGTGCCTTGAGACCCTTACGGGTGAGAAGTTGTGCTTTAACAAACTCCTGATTGATTGATTGATTAATTTTACAAGATTTTTCCCGGCAAGAGAGAGTTAGTATGACCGAGGAGTGATCCGAGATGCCCCTGGGCTTTATCTCCACCTCTGACTCAGACTGATAGAATATTCAGGAGTCTGCCCTCCCATTGCGCCTGTATCGCTGCAAAACGACCCTGGTCATCTACCTTACTCTGTAAGATTATGAGTGGAGAGGCTTTCTTTACCAGAATACCCGTTCCCCTTGATCCCAAGGAGAATTCTGAGTGTGCTGCCATTTTGTAGCCCCATCTGTCTAGAGCCTTGCATGTGTGCCCTGTGAGGTGTGTCTCCTGTAA
Source organism: Lissotriton vulgaris (assembly GCF_964263255.1). NCBI lineage: Eukaryota > Metazoa > Chordata > Amphibia > Caudata > Salamandridae > Lissotriton > Lissotriton vulgaris. Next base: position 307,377,740 of record NC_141693.1, on the reverse strand, counting down.
GAGTACTAGTGCTGGGCCCTGTCTTTTTAAGGCCTGGAGTACCAGTCCCCTCTTTATGTTGTCACCTAATCCCCTTACATTCCACGTGACGATCCGTAGGGGAGCCACTGAGGTCTCTTGTGTTGTTGCACTTGTGTTAGTAGGCTGAGAGTCTAGCGCCATGAGTGACTTGTTTAGGTTAGAGGAGTCGCCGCTGTGTCAGGACATTGATGTACCTGCCCATTATCTGGGCGCGTGATCTGTCCGTGCTGTCGTATTCTGCTGTAATCTCAAGGAACCAGAAACTAGTAACATTGCCCTCCCTTCCACCCCCCCTCTCAGTCTCTCTGCTAAACGGACTTGCAACTGCCCGCCTCCCCAACTTAGCAGTGAATATATCAACAGGAAATAGTCTACGAATTTTGCCACCCCCTGGTCCCTCCCTCCCTCCCTGCCAAACGGACTCACAACCACCCGCCACCCCAACTTAGAGTGCTTCTTCCCATCCCCACCCATGTTACTTGCTTGTTAGGGGTAAAGGGTCCAATGGGAGCAGCAGTCCTTCCTGCCCTCCAAGGCCCGCCTCAGTCCAGTGTCCTATGCAGGTTTGACCGTGAATGTCCATATGCACAATGAAAGTACCGGGAGACACATTTGTATTGGTGCTATTCTTGGTGTTCATCCTCCGCTACCAGTTCTGACGAGTGTTCCATATCTGGGCCTCTCAAGACCTGGCTTCCTGAACGTTCCTCTCCCTCGCGGTGGCGGTGCGTCCTGTTCCCACGCCTGGCGTTACTCACTGGTCTCCATCCTTCGAGCCAGTCGTGTGCTGCTTCTGGGGTCTCAAAGAACCATGTTTTCCAGTCTGCTACCACCCGGAGCTTTGCGGGGAATAGCATGGAGTAAGGCAGGTCCTGTGATCTCAACATTTTTTTGACTCCAGAAAACTTTGTCTACGCCGAGAGACCGCCGCTGTATAGTTTGGAAAGAAGGTAATGGTGGAATTTTGAATCCGTATTGGAGGTGCGATTCTCACTGTTTGCAGGATTACATCCCTGTCTCTGAAGTTGAATAGTCTGGCGAGTACCGGTCTCGGGGGGGGGGGCACCCGGTTTGGGCCTGCCACCGGGAACTCTGTGAGCTCTTTCCACCGAGAAGAAGCTGGAGAGTCCCTTGAGCTGCAGTCTCGTATTCACTAGTTCTTCCACGTAGAGGTCCATTGCTTGTGTGCCCTCATTTTCCGGAATTCCTAGAATGGGAACGTTGTTGCGTCGCGAGCCCCCTTCCTGGTAGTCGACTTTGTTCGCGAGCAGCTTGTTTTCCGTCTCTAAGCGGGAGATGGCTGTCTGCAGTTCCGAAGTATCCACCACTAGCGATTTGGTGACTATTTCCACTTCTTTGACCCCACCCGCCATCTTGTGAAAGTCCGCACGTAGTAGGGAGATGTCAGTGGAGATTGTTCCCATTGTGGTTTGGACATTTGACAAGGCCTTCGTGATGTCCTCAAGCGTAATCTTCTTCGTTCCCTCTCCATCCGCCCCTTTGCCCGTGGATGTGCGCCCCTCCGTTTGTGGCTGGGAACCTTTATCATAGGCATATTTATCTAGTTTGGCTTGCGTCATTTGGTTCCGTGCGCCCTTTCCCGCCATGGTGCCAACGAAGGTGGACCGGGCAGGTTGTTATGTAGTGGTAGCCTCTCCCTTGCTTAAAGAGCTGGTGATGGGTTGCGTGCAGGGTTTTACATTGACCCCTGCCCTTCAGGTAGTGGGGATAGGATGTGCGGACCTCCCCGTGTAAGAGGTCTCAGTGTGTACCAGTTCGTCGTTTGTATCCGCCCTTAGCCGGTTTTACCTGTTCCACCTGAAGCACCTCTCTCGCTTTTCACCTTATGTACTGCCAGCCGGTGTTACCTGCAGTCAGAATGTTGCCTCTCGAGGGGAGGGGGGGCCTGCAACTCTCCCACCGATTATGCAGCTCTCCTGAAGGCGCAGGGAGTATCGGGCCCCAGTGTCACTGGTGCTGGTGAGAGTAGTAGTTTTCCGCAGTCTCGTGCTCCCGGGCACAGCGTTCTGAGCCTCCCTGTGTCTGTGTCCCGTTTCTCGTCTCCGCCCCTACCCCACTGATAACTGCGAGGCTGTGCAGACCGCTCTTCCTCACTTGTGGTACCGGTGCGACGCCCCGTTTCAAGACTGTACTCGCCGAAGGTCCCCGCAGGTCAATCGGTATGGCTGCTCGACGGGGTGCAATCTCTGCTCCGTTTCTGTTTCGCTGGGTCCCTTCGCTTATGTATCCGATGTCTTGTGTCTGGGCCCGCAGCTCTGGTCTTCTCCGCCTCCCAGGTGATCTGTTCTGACCGCAGCGGCGTGTGCCCTGCGGTGCCGGCCTGTTGCTCGCCGCTCTCTGCCGCACCTTCGTCTCGTTTCCGGGCCTCCGACTACTTTACTCCCCGGTCTCAACTCCCGGGGTAGGCCGCCACTGGTCTCGAGCCGGTATTGCCATCTCCCGGCTTCAATTTCCTTACGGATTTTTCCCGGTCGTCACCGCTCGGCTCCGGACCTTAGCTCAAGCCTCTGGAGTCGTAAGAAATTGCGGATGAATGCTCTCTCTGATTTATGTGAAGGACTATGCTGTCCTCGGAGCCCTTCGGCTACACGGCCATCTTGCTTGGCTGCTAGCCACGCCCCCCGAAGCGAGCCATTTTTAAAGCACTTTCAAACGTTTTTAAAGCTTCCGTTGGAATAGGCCCTGACTATTTATTAAAGAATTTCAGATGGTATACTCCAAGTAGATCCCTTCGATCCAGCTCTGCAAAAAAGTTTAATGTTCCCTCTCATAAGCTGGTCTCTTCGGGAGGAAGAGGTATTATTAGAAATACTGCACTACTATGGAATGATCTGCCCCAAGATTTAAAATCTGTCCCTACTCTTTCAATTTATAGAATAAAATTGTAATAACATGGTTCTACAGCAAGTATGTGTGGTCCACCTTGATCACAGGATAGCGCCAAGAAGCCTCAGGGCAAAACAGCACTCTATAAAACCCAAAAAGATCAAATCAATTTGTAAAATGCAAGGCACATAGGGAAGTGAATCTTCTAAAAACAGCATAACTTTACACCCGACGGACAGAGCGCATATTTCACAGAAGTCTTTCCCAAAATTAGAGTTACAGTGAAATCTAGCAAAGAGCTGATCCTGTCACACACCCCACAACAGCCACGTCAACTGGAATAGTGACATGTGTGACTGAAGACCCGACCCCAGAGCATGTTGCAAGAACAGGACGGCACCTTCACCGGCTAATGGAATTGGTTCTCTGTGGGAAACACAGTAAGCAGATTAATACACCGGCTTCTGCCTGGCTCCCGCTGCTAGATAATGTTTGCAGCACCATAGTAGGCAATCGTTTAGGGAATAGGCGAGTAGGATGCTCAATTGCAATTCTTACCTTGGCTGGCAGTGTAGAAGATAGGTGGCAGGAGGAGGCAGGCATGGCAGGAATGAAGGCCGTTGTCCAATCAATAAAGTAGGTTTACATCCCAAAAATACTGGTAAGCATGAGGTTCTAATAATGTTCCAGTAAGGAGGCAGTTTATAACTGTTCAGTAAGTTCCTTGTCAGAGACTCATAGAGTAGTTGGATCCACTCAGCAAGTTCTCGCATCAAGTTTGTTAGAGTGCGAGGCATAACAGGAATGGAGGTGTCCACAGCTTTCCCGTGCACAGCTGGTTCATAAACCTCATAGACAGTGAAATTTTCACACAACTCACAAAAAGTAAGTAAGAGGTTTATTCCTTAAGAGAATAGACCCTTCAATCTCTCTCTCTGCTAGCAATATTCACAGAAGTCGTCTACAAGATTCCATCTGTCATTCAACAAGAGCAGAATGTACAGACTGAGTGAAGGGATTTTGAGAAGGATGGTGAAGGGAGAGAAATTAAAAATAAAACTTGTGATATAACAGGTTACAAAGGAGGAAGAAGGCAGCGGGGTAAAAGGAAGACAATGATTACCATTAAAAGTCTAAATAACAACAAAGCGTTACAGGTCAGTAACTCGTTTCTTTTCCAACATCAACATGGCGCCCTTCTTCGGGAATGCGCCTTCTAAGCATTTTCGGCAATGTAAGACATGAGGAGGGAATGATATGGGGCAGGAGCTTCAAAAGAGATTATGTTATAAATTACATCTGATAGACATAGAAGGTACCAGTGTGTTCGTTTAAATACTTGTACAAACTCAGCAGGTTGCTAGTTCAAATGTTAGATACATTACAATATGTAGAGGTGTCACAGGACATGTCCGCACAAAATCTCAAATTAACAATTTACCTGCTCTAAACGTCTTCAAATAACAAACATTCATACTGCATTACAACAATGTAACCATTGTAATACCTTCATCGTCAATCCATTTAAGAGTAAGGGGTTTTCCATAATTTAAACTGCACATGGTTCGCACTTCTTTGCAGAGTTCTTTATAATCAGTGGATGCATCCAAGTGTGTGATTAGAATATCTCTGAAATTAAAAAGAAATTCGGGTATAAGAATGTAGCAGCACACACATGTAACAGATACACGTACAAATAAAATATCATGGTACACAATTACATTTTCTTTCTGCAGAAGTGGATCTAAAAGCTATGATAGAAGTATAAACAACTAGTGTGTGCTCATCCAGAATTCAAATACAGAACCCTCCTCGCCCGCTACATTATCCCCAGGAGTATAGGGTCGGCATTGAACTTGAATTTGGGTAACAGGGCCTGGAAGTCGTTGCATCCAGAGGAGTTCATTCTCAAGCTCTCCTGCCGTTCTCCCTTCATAGTTCCTGCGTGGCCCCCACCCTCTACTACCTCTGCCCCCCCCTCACATGGCAAAATTGCTGTTCCCAGTGCCACTGTATTTGCCAGCGTCGAATAGATCAGTGCTGTGAAAGCCACACACCCCCTTTGCTAAAAGAGGAGGAGGTGCGCCAGAACCCTCCTTTGGGTCAAGGGAGGTCAGTGGGTAGCAGTAATCATTGGCAGAGTCAGCTGTTTCTGACTGTGAGCAACAGTGCCAAAAACATCATCAAGCAACATGTTTCGCTGCTGGAGAACCTCCCAGTCGCAGTTGCAACAGCAGCACCGTAGTGATTAAACCAGACATTTCTAATTAGGACAAGAACACGAGCAACAAGGAACATAAGGATTTTAAATCCTGTAATTTGGCGAATGCTTAGGGCAGTAGGCGTTGTCCAACAGTACAGGCACTGTGACTGGCTTAACAGATTAAAACATTCATTTCATGATTATCCTACCCACAAACCTATGTTGTGTTAATCACAAATCCCCACCATTTTTATTTTTAACACTTTTTTTTAAACTGTTTCGTGCACAGAAAGATTATAAAGATATACTAGATGAGAGGCTGGGAACATGGGGTAAGAACATTAAAAATGATTCCAAATGTTTTCATGAAAAGGATCTGGACAAACAAAAATCAGAAAATTCACAAGTAAAAGAATTGTTCGACCATTTCCTTAATCTACGATCCAGTGGGATCCCAGTGTGCCTGAAAAAAGACCACCTGCTGCCTTTATTTCGCCAGATTTTCAATAGGACATGCAGTTTCCTTATGTGCATTACTCGTGACTAGGGCATGTACGAGGAGGGGAGGAAAAAAGGAACAATTGGGTGTAGAATTCTCACTTAAGTTGTTGAAAATGTGCGAGGACAGCAAGACTAAGAACTGGAAAAGGAATGTGCGTCAAACAACATCATTTGTGGTTTCAAAGAACAACTAAAGAGGGAAACATTACAGATAATATCCTAAATATTAGAAGAAAACCTAGAAGAGAAGTTTGGAGTTAACACATCCTCAAGCAAAATACACTATTACTGCACAACGCTGGCCTTGGCAGGGTTTTTTTTTCCACAGGGAATTAATCAAGCTATGTTCTTAACATATGAGGCTCAGAAATCTCAAATGTGTTCAACATGGAGTGTGGGGTTTCCACCCATCCCAGGTAAATAACAGGACGATTAAAGCATCAGCTTTAGAGTTTGGTCCACAGAAACTTCAGCGATTTTAACAGTTCAATTATTCCTGTTAGCGTTTAAGTCGGATTTTTTCCCGTTTCCTAAGAAAGCTCAGACTAACCCTATCAAATGCGTTTTCAGCATCGAACATGGTCTCGGTCTTCAGGTTACCTTTTTGTGTTATCTCCTACCTGCCTTTTTAGCCACAAACTAGCCTGGTCCGAGTGGACCAGTTGGAGCATCAAAACCTCTAGGTGAAGAGCCAGTATCTTCTAAAAAATATTTACTTGCCCATTCAGAAGAGAGATGGGAAAATCGGATTGGCACCAGCCTCCGCTTCAGAAGAAAAGAATTCCCAGCTTCTTCCATGGATGATGTCCCTACATGCTTATTTGCAAAATGGTAGTATACCCTTGCTTATATGCTTATCAATCCTGGCCGATGGGTTTAAAAAAAAGAAAGGTGGGAAGAAAGGTGGGAAGTCATTGGGCCCCAAAGCGGTCCTCAATCCCTTGTCTTTGACAGCATTAGTTACCACTTCTAATATGACTGGACTATTCATATGTCAGTTTGCCAACAGGATGTTTCAGCTTGCCTTTCTGATATACCCAGCCACCGTTCCCTTGCATACAGTTATTGATAATACTTTTTAAATGCTCTTTGTTCATCTGTTTTCCTGGTTACCATCATGCCCTCCTCCGCTAATAGCTGCTATAAATGACTAGGGTCCAATTATTCATAGGTTTTGATATCAGCATCCTCCCAGCTTTGTTGCCACCTTCATATTTTTATTTATGTTAGAGCATATTCCATTTTCTTTAGTTCCATCCATTACAGCAGACCCTGCACTGCTAAAACCTCTCACCATATTTGTTGTGAGGGTGTCCTCTTGCAGGGTCTAGGGGCCTAGACTGCTAATGTGTCCACTGTAGGGGCCGGTGTTCACCCTCATGGTCACAGGTTCAAATCTCAGCGGGTCCACTCAGCCTTTCATCCTTCTGAGGTTGATAAAAGGAGTACTATTGAGTTTGGTAACAATAAACATCTGTTATTCAACACGAAGATACCCTTTTGGGTGAACGTACACTTTACAAATACATGTAATGTTATGCTGTGTTGTGTTGTGTTTCATGCTCCCCTCGTTCTCTTTGGAAGGAAGGCAGGGTTCCCTCCTTCACATATCGTGGCCTAGAAACTTCCAAAATACAAGTCCCTCTCAAAAGTGTTTTAAGATAGTCCCAAACTATCAATAGGTCACACTCGACTGTTGTTGTTGAATACCAGGTTTTTCTTCAAGATTGGATACAAAGCTCCTTCCCCTACTGAGTCCTTGAAAACCAAGGAGCCATATGGCATCTCTGCTTTGGGTTATCGCGCCATACTTTAATCTGCAAGTGACTAGCATGTTGTCTGAATGTCATTACTCCATGTCAGCATCTAAAAGGGAAAACACCATAACTTGGTCCATCTCGATCATGTCAATCCTGACATACATCAAGCTAATCTCCAATAAATGAGAGTAATGCTATTATACCCATTACTGACAGCCACTAAAGTCTTTCTTACAAAAGTGGAACTACCCCAAACATTTCCCCACCGATTTATTTTAGCCCATCTAGCATCAGATGAGTGCCGCATCCCATACGAAGGTGCTCTGTTGCCAGCCTAACCAGCCTTCTTGAGCCTGGTTGGGGACGTATTCAAGGCGCGCAGTAATCCATTTAAAAAAGCCAATGTCCCTCTTCATCTCAAAATTAGGTTTTCAATGACCCCATCTTGGGTAAGCACTGGATACGGAGCCCTTTGGCGAAAGCAAAAATTGCTGAGGGGATGAGCATGCTCTACGCTGCCATGTGTCACATGTTAGCAGATGGGTCTCCTGAAAAAAGCAAATATCATGCTGTGTGTATTTCTGGGCAATAAGAATTGCTATACTCTTATTAGGAGCAGTAAGTCACCATTCACTGAAGAACATAAATAAGTACTTTACCCATCAATAAACCTTAAAGTGTATCCCCAGGGTCTGTCTTAGCCAATTTTACCCCAAATTATACCGTTTACCCCTAGTTAGGTTAACCAAGAAGTGTCTCTCTCCTCCTGCAAACTTACCCCACACCAACCCCCCAAGAACATAACACTTCCAACCCAATACTCTTTTCTCAATGCACCACATCAGACATATTAATCCCCGCTGGATCTACAGTTCTCCTACAATGCACCTGTTGTGATGAAGTTTATTATAGGTTTGATACACATTTCCTCCCAACGCTTTGTGATGTCACAATGGGATCTGAATATGGTCTTGAAATTTCTCATGTGTAAGCCCTTCGAGACTACACACAGCTGCTCACTGCATCTCCTTATCTTGAATACCACATTCTTCATTGCAAAAACATCCTTTTGTTGCATGAGTGAACATCCGGCACTTTCAGTGCAACCACCCTACACAGTCTTGTTCCCAGAAAAATGTGTGCAGAGGATTCGACCAGCCTTGCCAAAGTTGTAATTCTCTTTCACGTTGGGAAACCCAACACTGCACGTGTACTTTGCTCCCACCCACCCCTAGAAAGAGGAGAATAGACTCCATTGGTTGAACCCCAAAAGGACTTACAGCTTTTACAGAGTTGGTACCAAGAGCCATCAAGCAGACAATCAGCTTTTTTGTGGGATTCTATGGAGCCTATGAAAAAGAAGGTGCTGTAGAAGAGACCATTGTAAAGGGGATATCCCTTTGCATTAAGATCTGCCATAAACTGGTCACAAAACAGGCTCCTGAATGTCTTAGGAGCACATTCCACCAGCGCGAAGGCTGGTATCACTGTACCGGCACACAAAGTGCCTTTCCATGACATCTTTCAAGCTGTCAGTAAATCAAAAAGAGACTAGCTAGGGATGGGGTTAGTATGACATTAATATTATTATTGTCATAGCGACTCTGTATTGTTTTGCCAATTAGTGGTGGCACCTGTTGGGTGTCTTTAGAAAGCCCTCACCCACCAACCTAGTTGGTGGCATGCTTCATCATCGGGCCCACCCAGTGACACCTAGCGTGTCCCGGGTGTGCTTAGACGCCTGATTACAGCGGAGCAGGTATGTCACTGTGTGTGCGGTCAAGGGTGTTTGAGTAAGTGAGGTTAAAACGGCTTGGCGGAGGTCCCAGGGGTGAGAATACTTTATTAAATGGGCCTCCGTCAGCGGTTAAAAATAAGGCTGTGGGACGTTAGAGGCGGGTTACGACCTCCTACGTCCTTAGAGTGTCAACATGTTTCAGCCAGTGCCTTATTACTAATCTGGCTTTCTTCAGGACAGTAAAATATGTGTAGTTAAAATAGGGGTGTGTAGTGTAGTCTATGTGTCTACACGCCCTAAAGTGTATATAACTGTGAGAGGGGGGATTCCCTTCTCAAGATCACCTGTACATTTAACATGAAAAGACAGGGACAAAACAAACATGGGAGAAAAAGAGTCACTAGGAAGTATTAATCATCTGTTATGACAGCCGGCTAAATAGCGATTGAGTGCAGGCTATGAGCGGCTCAAGTGTAATGATACTGGTGGTACCATTATTGTGAGATCGCACTAGAACTTCGAGAGTGAAGTGATTAAAAAAGCGGTATAATATACTGCAATAGTGAAATGGTGAAGAGTTTAAGGCGCAAGGACCATGTCTTACGCTATTTTTGGCTTGCTTTAGCTCCAAGGTTATTGAAGTGGCAAGGGGTGGCCCTATCTGGGAGACAAAGGTAGGACCACTAGGGTTAGGAGACCTGTAGGAGAAAGTTAGGTAGCGCTTACCTATTGTAGAGATGGTCAGCATACTCACAGGATTTCTGGCCAGCACCGGCGTGGGACCTGTTGTGCCTCCTTCGCAGAACCGGTAGTGAATGGCTGCTGTTGCCGGTTTTTATACTGGTGGCAATTGCGTAAGTGAGGGCACCTGGAGAGAGGAGTAATGGTGGAAAGACTCGCATTTGCGGGTCGTTATCGCGCTCAGGTGTGTGCCCTTCGTTTCGCGCTAGTGCGCGATATAGTGTGCATCTCTAGCGCATGCGCAGTAGTAAGGAGAGGTCAGGCGCATGTGCGGCCGAACTGTTGTTCGCGCATGTGCAGTGGCGGTAGCGCTTGCATCTGACACATGCGCGCATGTGCAGGAGCGCCAGCGCTTGTATCTGACACACGCGTGCTCGCGCTTGGGAAGCCTCTCTAATGCCTCTGATCCGGTAATGGATCCATAATGAGGCCGATTTCGGGGCGTGGTTTTTGGGCGCATGGGGCACATGGTTGTTCTCTAGTGCTGGGTTGAGAAAGGCCCGCTAGCCCCTAGTTGTACCCTGCTGGGGCTGGGGGGTGCGCAATGAAAACATTGATCGTAGGGGCACTGTGGGGTGCACAATGAGTCTTTAATCGTAGGGGCAATGTGAGTTATTAATGAGACAGGGGTGCTCATCTGTCCTAGGTTCAGGTTCAGTGGGCTCACAGGACCGGGCAATATAATGGTCATCAAGGGGTCAATGAATTCCAGGGAATGGCATCATTCAGACCATCTGTAGCTGTGGACAGACGGTATATCCATCTTTGTTCTTTGTTTAGTCATTTTTTGTCATTATTGATCGGGCTAACAGGGATTTGCTCAATGACTGTCCAGGTGAAGTCATTGGGAGTGTGGCAGTGGGTGATAAAGTGATTTGTCAATTTGCTTATGTTTTTCTTACAGCACATCGTGCTGCGATGCTCCGTTATTCTAGTCCTCACTTTGCGTGTGGTCATGCCCACATATCTGAGGCCACATGTGCATGTTAGTAAATAAATCACATTCTGTGAATTGCAATTGGTGTGGCTCCTTTGGGACCAGATTTTGTTGGGTTCCAGGTTCAAGGTTTTAGTGTGGGATATGTGGGCATGACCACACGCAAAGTGAGGACTAGAATAACGGAGCATCGCAGCACGATGCGCTGTAAGAAAAACATAAGCAAATTGACAAATCACTTTATCACCCACTGCCACACTCCCAATGACTTCACCTGGACAGTCATTGAGCAAATCCCTGTTAGCCCGATCAATAATGACAAAAAATTACTAAACAAAGAACAAAGATGGATATACCGTCTGTCCACAGCTACAGATGGTCTGAATGATGCCATTCCCTGGAATTCATTGACCCCTTGATGACCATTATATTGCCCGGTCCTGTGAGCCCACTGAACCTGAACCTAGGACAGATGAGCACCCCGGTCTCATTAATAACTCACATTGCCCCTACGATTAATGACTCATTGTGCACCCCACAGTGCCCCTACGATCAATGTTTTCATTGCGCACCCCCCAGCCCCAGCAGGGTACAACTAGGGGCTAGCGGACCTTTCTCAACCCAGCACTAGAGAACAACCATGTGCCCCATGCACCCAAAAACCACTCCCCGAAATCGGCCTCGTTATGGATCCATTACCGGATCAGAGGCATTAGAGAGGCTTCCCAAGCGCGAGCACGCGTGTGTCAGATACAAGCGCTGGCGCTCCTGCACATGCGCGCATGTGTCAGATGCAAGCGCTACCGCCACTGCACATGCGCGAACAACAGTTCGGCCGCACATGCGCCTGACCTCTCCTTACTACTGCGCATGCGCTAGAGATGCACACTATATCGCGCACTAGCGCGAAACGAAGGGCACACACCTGAGCGCGATAACGACCCGCAAATGCGAGTCTTTCCACCATTACTCCTCTCTCCAGGTGCCCTCACTTACGCAATTGCCACCAGTATAAAAACCGGCAACAGCAGCCATTCACTACCGGTTCTGCGAAGGAGGCACAACAGGTCCCACGCCGTTGCTGGCCAGAAATCCTGTGAGTATGCTGACCATCTCTACAATAGGTAAGCGCTACCTAACTTTCTCCTACAGGTCTCCTAACCCTAGTGGTCCTACCTTTGTCTCCCAAATAGGGCCACCCCTTGCCACTTCAATAACCTTGGAGCTAAAGCAAGCCAAAAATAGCGTAAGACATGGTCCTTGCGCCTTAAACTCTTCACCATTTCACTATTGCAGTATATTATACCGCTTTTTTAATCACTTCACTCTCGAAGTTGTAGTGCGATCTCACAATAATGGTACCACCAGTATCATTACACTTGAGCCGCTCATAGCCTGCACTCAATCGCTATTTAGCCGGCTGTCATAACAGATGATTAATACTTCCTAGTGACTCTTTTTCTCCCATGTTTGTTTTGTCCCTGTCTTTTCATGTTAAATGTACAGGTGATCTTGAGAAGGGAATCCCCCCTCTCACAGTTATATACACTTTAGGGCGTGTAGACACATAGACTACACTACACACCCCTATTTTAACTACACATATTTTACTGTCCTGAAGAAAGCCAGATTAGTAATAAGGCACTGGCTGAAACATGTTGACACTCTAAGGACGTAGGAGGTCGTAACCCGCCTCTAACGTCCCACAGCCTTATTTTTAACCGCTGACGGAGGCCCATTTAATAAAGTATTCTCACCCCTGGGACCTCCGCCAAGCCGTTTTAACCTCACTTACTCAAACACCCTTCACCGCACACACAGTGACATACCTGCTCCGCTGTAATCAGGCGTCGAAGCACACCCGGGACACGCTAGGTGTCACTGGGTGGGCCCGATGATGAAGCATGCCACCAACTAGGTTGGTGGGTGAGGGCTTTCTAAAGACACCCAACAGGTGCCACCACTAATTGGCAAAACAATACAGAGTCGCTATGACAATAATAATATTAATGTCATACTAACCCCATCCCTAGCTAGTCTCTTTTTGATTTACTGACATATAAACCGGGGATCTGGACTAGCTATCTGGTCCTCTCTCTCCCTCTTGATTCTCGCACATCTTTCAAGCTGTGACATAGGCATCAGTGTATAAGGTCACAAACCCCCTACTGCCTTGATGGCCAGGTCTGGCGGGAAAGTCACTTGCTCCCTTCGTCCTGCAAGAATTTTTGGTTTGAGCGCGGGGTGGCGCTTATATGCAGTTCGGATCGGTCTCTTCCAGGGAGGTACAGAGACCACGCAGAGCAGCACAACTCCCACCTAACAGCACACGGGAGCGCGGCTATTAAAACAAAAATAATAATAATTTGTCATTCCAGTCTGGCAGCTGGGGGTGGGGGTATTCGAACATTGAGAAATCTGTGTTTAGACAGTGTATCCACCTGAAAGAGCGTTACTGAAGGCAAGCAACATGTTATTTTCTTTAAATGATCAATAGTTTCTAGGGCTATTGCTTCTACTGAGGGTTAACTGGGTGGGTGGATTCTGTGAACCTTCTACCTCACTGAGTGGCATCACGTTCTCTCTTCTTTAGAAGCGTTCTTCTCCTTCTCTTTTTCTGTAACTCCATCTCCTGGTATCAGCTGAATTTTCTTCACTCTGAGGATTCAGAGCACATAGCTGCTCTTGCTAGCGGAAGATTAAGTAAAAAGGATGACCCAATTGTTAGGTCACTGAAGAAACTGGGGTAGATCATTCTAGGCATCAAAGGTAGGCATACAAATGGTTCATACAAACTGAACACAAGCAAATACATTTGAACTAAAACTGAAAAGGCTCAATTTCCTACAAGAAACAGCCTGCTGAAAGTGTACCTATGGACTTCTGTTGTCAAGTAGCATTAGACTTCCATGTACGAGTTCCAAGTTAAGAATGGGCGCATCCTAGAGCTCAGTGTCTTTGAAAGATGCTAAATCACCTGAAAGGGTCTATAATGTTAATGATCATATAAAAAATAAAAGACCATTTAAAGCATCTCACCCCCGAAAACAAGCTTAGCCCTCAATACTGATAAGACTCAAAAACAAAAAGCCTTCTTATCCAGGAAAAACATAAAATTACCTAGCACGTTGAACAAGGTAGTAAAGCTGCACAGAAACTGATACATTAATAATACTTAAGCATTGTCCTAAAAGGGTATAACATTTAAGCAAGTCATGACACACTGACCCCAAAATAAAAATAAAAAAAAACTGAAAAACACAGCAACTCCCCCCCACCTCCTCCCCCTACCCTCACTTCATGAACCAAAAAGCTGCTTGTATTGCCACTTACAGCACCATTAATGGAAGAACCAGCCGTCTGTATGAACAGCAGAGGTTTTTGTTGTCAGGGTTTTGTTGTCAGGTTTTTGCTGGATGCGCCAGTCATATTTCTTCTATGCAATCATCATTTTAGCTTTGTTTGTATTTAAGATTTGTACAGTATTAGATTTACATATTTTAATATGAATTGCTAGTTTTATTGTAAGTATCGAATACAAAGACTGTTTCTCGCCAAAACCGACTGGAACCCTTTAAAAATATTGCTAAGCCGATTTGTAATGGGCGGTTCATGGACTTTTATTGTTGTAAAAATGGTATATAGTGTCACGGCTTGTTATTATACACAGGTGTAAAACATGTGTACCAAATTTTAGTTGTGTTTTACATGTGCTTTTATTGTCTACAGTGGCCGAATAAAGAGTTATTGAATTGAATAGCAGAGTCTAGTCTGAATTTAGCGCTGTCAAGTACCACTTTGAAACCTAAAAACTTTTTTGTCATTAAAAACATATAGGTTGTACGTAAAATACAGTTAAAAATGGCTAGCCGTGGACTCATGCAAGACTGTGTATTACTGACTTACCCATCGTCAATAAGAATTTGAATTTAAAAACATTTGTAAAGAGCGCTTTTACCTAGCGGTTTCTTGGCGCGAGATCCAGAGAATCTCTACCTCCGTCAGAGCTCCTACGTGTTCCTGTTCAAACTCCCAGCTCTTGTCCACTTAATGCACTGGAAGCACTGAACATGAAGCAAAGTTTACTTCAAACATTTTTGATAGGAATGCAAACAAAAACTGATGTTATTTTCTGGCAGGCGCGGTTACTTTTCTATTCCTCGGATGAGCTACGTAAATAATAATAAATTGGTTGCTATGCTTTTTATCTGTTCTGCAATCCCCCGGCTTCATTTGACTTAAAATCCATATAAATATCCCACTTCAATTACATCAAGTTTTTCTCCAAAGGATAGTTCGGAAGCTAGGCGGTGTACCCTAGAAGTCAGTGTACTTAAAGCTAGGCCTTGGCAAAATGTAAATTACGCTAGTTCACGTAACTTTGCGTAATTTTAGTTAGAAATACCTTCCCAAGAGCATAGGAACAGAAGGCAAGCGGCTGATGTCACTGTTCTTTTGTATTTAGCTCTACTTTCTTTGTGCGAAATGCATGCTCG
The DNA here is from genome assembly GCF_964263255.1 of Lissotriton vulgaris. Lineage (NCBI taxonomy): Eukaryota > Metazoa > Chordata > Amphibia > Caudata > Salamandridae > Lissotriton > Lissotriton vulgaris. The sequence continues at coordinate 307,362,496 of NC_141693.1, read as the reverse complement.
GGTCCAATCCCCCTCTCAAGGGTGCATTCTGCACTAAGGAAATGCAGGGTTACACTCCTCAGGATTTCTTTCTGTAATTATGCAACAGCAAATTAGGCAAGCGTCGCCTAGACTAGACTCTGCTGTTCAATTCAATAACTCTTAAAACCTGTGTGTATTCCACTTCAATTCACAGGTGTTTCCTAGTTGTACGCTCCACCCACAGCAGTACACTTTAAAACGGATATGTTTTATTCATGTCTTTATAAAACACACTTTTACTTCTGGTATTACTTCAAAGTACGTTCGGAGCATCGGCGTTGTTTTCATATAGTTGACTCTGTCAGTGGAGAGATATTTATCCCGAGTTACGGAAGAACGTTTGTAGGACTTTGCCCCGGTTAATCCGACAACATTCAGATAAAGAACGTTTAATAGGCTACACGTTACCCGACACATAGAGTTCGTTAGTTCTGTATGGTGGGTTCGGGGTGAGACAGAAAGGAGGCATAGGACACCCTGCTGGTGCCATATGATTGAGTGCAGATTGGATTTTGAATATGTATAGTGGGACAAGTCCCCGGGGTTGGAAGGTCCCCTCGACATTGAGATTTTGTGAGAAGGATGCTCTTTTTTTGTATTATTTATTTGATGCAGCAGGAGAAAATCTAAACTGAAATGTTGGAGCATAGGGCAGGATGTCAATAGCAGCATATAGACTCAAACAACGTATATTGCGACTGCGATCCCTCCTGATTATGTGATTTTTAGACACAATAGACCTATCGGGAGGGGTGGAGGGGTGGCGATTGTGGTCCGGAGATCTGCCACCTGTGTGAGTATCCCCATGGAGCCCATTCTTGGGTGTGAGTCCTTGGCTTTCTCTATTGCCCTATCTTCCCATCAATCCTTTTCCGGGCTCCTTGTCTACAGACCACCTGGTCAGCGTGGGCCCTTTTAAGAGGAGCTGCAGGTGCTAATTTCGGCACTTTGTCTCAAAACAGAACACTGTATTATGCTTGGGGATTTTAATATACATATGGAGACCGAGATGGACGGTGATACGATTAAAATCAATGATGTCACCGCCCCCTGGGCCTTATTCCCTATCTGTCTGTTCCGACTCCTAACAAGGGCCACACTCTTGATCAAGTGTTTTCCACTATTCCTCTTGTTATGGCCAGTCCCGTCCCTGTCCTTTGGTCAGACCATTTTCTGATTAGTTTTCAGATTCTGAGTACCAGTAATTTCCCCTGTGCAACCTCCAATCATCTTAGGCATACTAGTCGGGCATACCATCGGGTGACTCCTGAGAGCCTGGCTCCGGCCTGTTTGGAGCATCCCTGCCCTCTATCTGGTGACCTTGAGAGGGATCTTGATTTACTTCAGAAGTGGCTAGTGGAGCGGTTAGATTAACTTGCTCCGCCGATTGCGCCCCGGAAAACTGCTGGGCGGACCTCTGCGCCTTGGTTTACGGAGGCTCTCGCACTGTCCCGGCGCAATTGCAAGGTAGCTGAGAGGCTCTGGCGGCAGCATTACCATCCTGGGGCCAAGGCTGCTTATAGGGTTACTATCAAGGTCTATCATGCGGACATTTCGGACGAAAAAAAGAATTATTTCTCTGCAAGAATCGAGACGGCTTCTAGTTCCTGCAGGGAAATCTTCACCATTGTGAAGGAGTTTATAAACCCTAAGGCTAATGCATCACATCATGAGTTCTCTGAGCCATGGGTGATTTCGTTAGCTAGCTTCTTTACCACGAAAATTCAGCGGATTCAAGACTCTTTCTCCCTTTTGGGCCCTAGTGCTGTTATCATCCTGAGGGACTAGCAGAATTTGACAGCTGGACCGGGACCCTTTCTCTCTGAGTTTCCTTCTCTCTCCGAATCTATCTCCCAGGACCTCCTGGTTAAACTCAAGTCAGGTTCACCCTCTGACCCCTGCCCTGCTAGATTTCTGGCTAGGACAGCGGAGGTTCTGAACCCGTTGATTAATCCCATCTTGAATCTGTCATTGACTAGCGGTGTGGTTCCTACGGTTTGGAAACAGGCGATGGTTGTCCCACTTCTTAAAAAGTATGGCTTTGACCCAGAGATACATGCCAATTATAGGCCGATTTCCCTCTTGCCTGCTCTCGCTAAGATAGTGGAAAAGCATGTCCATACTGTGCTCTCCACTTTTATTGAAACCCATAGCTTGCTGCACTCCACCCAGTCTGGCTTTCGATCCAACCTAAGCACAGAGACGGCACTTTTGGAGGTCAATGAGGCCATTAAGGAAGTGCTGGACGCAGGAGGAAGGGCCATGTTGGTAATGTTAGACCTATCGGCGACCTTCAACACCGTCCCTCATGAGGGTCTCCTCAGCAGACTCCATGAGATTGGTCTGAGAGGGACGGTGTTGAGCTGGTTTAGATCTTATTAAGTTGGTCGCCGACAAATGGTCTGGGCCCCCCCATACTCTGCCGAAGTGCCGCCTTTGGAGGTCGGAGTCCCTCAGGGTTCGGTGCTGAGCCCGACTCTTTTTAATATCTTTATGACCACTCTGGCGGTGCTGGCTGAGTCTTTTGGGGCTCAGATCGTGTCATACGCCGATGACACCCAGCTCCTTTTCACTTGTGGTAACAGGGCTGAGTTCGACGGAGAGAGCCTCCGTGGGTGACTTGGAGCTGTTTTCGAATGGTTTCAGCGAAATAGCCTCAAGTGCAACCCAGATAAATCTGAGGTGCTTTTCTTCGGGTGTCAGGCTGACCCGAGCTGGCAGGATTGGTGGCCTGTGAACATGTCCCCTCCCGGGTCCTCCTCTTTGGCTGCTAAGAACTTGGGGGTCAAAATTGACAACAGCCTATCGCTCAAATCCCAGATCCTTGGATTGACTGGCACTTGCTACGGTCTTCTTAAAATGTTACACAAGTTCCTTCCCCTGCTCCCGCTGGCGCACAGGAAGACTACGGTCCAGGCTCTCATCTGTTCTAGGCTGGACTACTCAAATGTTCTTTATTTGGGTCTTCCTTACTATTTACTACAAAAATTTCAGGTGGTCCAAAACTCGGCGGCACAGGTGATTTTTGGCCTACCTCGCCGAACGAGACCCTCCGATCTCCTACACTCTCTACACTGGCTCCCTATTCGGAAGCGGATTGTTTTTAAAACACTTACGCTGGCGCATAAGGCACTCCATGCTGTGGGAGCTGAATATATTCAGAAACGTCTTGCTTTCTATAAACCAACTAGATCCCTTAGATCTGAATCTCTTGGTCTTGCCATTGTCCCTGCTGTCAGGAAAGCAAGGGTAGGGGGACGCTCTTTCAAACGCTTGGCTCCCCAGCTATGGAATACCCTCCCTCTGTTGCTACGCTGCATTTCGAACTTGCTTGCTTTCAGAAAGGGCCTTAAGACGTGGCTCTATGGACAGTGATCTGCTTGTTTCTTGTCATTTTTCTTTCTGCCGCCCTTCTGTAGTCTGCTGTGGGTTTGAAAGCGCCGGGACACTCCTTGGAGTAGCCGAGCGCTATATAAGACACCCATAACATTAACATTAACATATATGTTTTATTTATACAGATGAGTTACATATAGGGTTTACAGTTTAGCATGATGTGTACGATGGTGATGCCTCCACCTAGCCAGGTGGAGTCATGGCCAAGCACCCTCCGCCTCACCACCCACTCGGCCGACCACTCAACATGGAGCGCCTCCACTTCCAGGTCCAGACCAACCTGAACACCACCCTCCGCGGCATCTACAGACCCCCCGGACACGGTCCACACTTCAGCAGCTCCATCATAGACTTCATCGCACCCCACGCTCTCGCCTCCACAGGCTACATCCTCCTCAGTGACCTCAACTTTCACCTGGACAACTCCAATGACCAGAATAACTCGTCCTTGCAGCAGAACCTCGCCACTGGACTCTGGTCACCTGCACAACTTACTCAGCAGGATACATGCTCAACCCCATCTTCTCCATTAGAGACAACATCACCTTCAACCATAACTCCGAGCTCCTTCGGACCGACCACCACTGTGTCCACTTCTTCACCAAACCCACTGTACACCATCACCTCCACCACTATAGTCACAGAATTTCAAACAATGTCACTGAAGAAAAGCCCACCACATCCACGGACACTAGTACTTCAGCACACAACCTCCACCGTTGGATCTCCAACTGAACCGACACACTGGCTCCCCTAAAGAAAGCTCCAGACAAGCAACACTCCAAGGAAGCACGCTGGTTCTCTCCCACCCTTCATGAGTCCAGACGTACGAGTTACTTACCTTCGGTAATGATGTATCTGGTAGAGACAATTTTAGCCGCAGATTCCTTCACATAGAATTATCCCCAGGCATGTAATGGCTGACCTTTTCTGGCTCCTTTAAGAGGGAGAATGATGGAGAGTGACTCCAGTCTATCACCCTTATAGCATAGGGATTAGGACTATAGATAGGATCTCTGTCTTTTATATAGTAGAGTATTTTCGTGTCCCTTTCTTTAGAGTAGGGCTTATGAATTCAAGCTAGGGGATAGATATATAAGTATTAATCATGATTTGCCCTTTTGCTAACGTGTTAGGATATTTTCCATGGAGTTATGCGTATTGTGGGTCCTGTAGGCCTTAAACGAGACAGACTCCATCTTGCCCTCTGCCTGGTAGCTCGAGAGGCCTTCTAGGTCAAGTGTAATGTTTTAGTTTCAAGCTGTTGTTCGCTTGGAGAGAACCGGCTCAGGCTGGCCCTTATCGAAGGAATGTATTTTTCTCCACTCCGAAGACACAACTTCAGGCCGGCCGGCTGGGAACGTGTCCTTGGTACGGGGAGGTACAAGAATTTGGTGGGCGGCAGGTTACTGGCCGTAGCTTTCCATGAAGGAACAGGTTTTGATATTAGCGAAGGTGTTAGTTAGTCGGCAGTCAGTTCGTAGGCGGCATCTAGCCGTTAGCATCTCTGCCATTAATTATTTCATGGCGGACAGTCGCCATCTTTGAAGTCCGAGAAAGATTTAAGACCGAGACTCTCTGAGAAAGACTGAAGGAGAATTAGCGCGGAGCGCACTGAAACAGAGAGAGAGAGAGAGAGAGAGAGATACGGTAGCTAATAACCAGCAAGGTTCCAGTGGCCTGGAGGGAAGCAGACGAGATTGAGCCTAGCGGTGCAGACGTGTACTTGTGACGGCTGGGGTGTGACTGCGAGACGAGCCAGGACACAGAGACGAGAAGGGAACCTAGATGACTGCCGAGTCCCGACTTCACATTAATAAGGTGACATCCGCCCTTTCCGTAATAAGCGCGCATTCTAATCTTTGCCTTTTCTTTGCATAATCTGTGTTGCATAGTACTGTGTTATATGTTTATTGACAATAAATATCCTAGTTCTTAGTGAACTGAGATGTGCCGTGTATTCTTGTTCAATCTTGGTAAACGTGGTTCCTAGGTGGTTGTTGTTTATATGAATGGATGAGTAACCCCAATCAGGTAAGTGGTGATCACATAAATAGGGAGCGAAGTGGACCTTTGATGCCAAGGATAAGAGGCACATTATACTATTTGGAAACCGTACTAAATTCTATTATTATAGTTTTATCCCAAGTAGACAAAGGAGAAATTGTTCCGATAGGTGCTCATAGGAATGTGGTCGTCGTTGATATACGGCGTTAGTGAGAGCGTTGGGGTGGATTACCAGCGCGTATACCCACAGGATTGTGGCTTGTGTAAGTGAGAGCGTTGGGGGGGATTACCAGCGTTTAGGTTTGCCGGATTGTAAACCGTTTGGAAAAGAGAGCATTGGGTTCTGCAGGCCCATGTGTAGACACACCGGATTGTGTGTCATATCTGCCCTGGGGTAGATCAGTCTGGGTCGGAGTGGCCGCGAGACTAACTGATGTGAATAAGATATGGTAGAAAACCTATGCATGTTTATTGCTGTTTCCCCATCCTTAGGTACGACTTGTACATACATATATATATATATATATATATACCTATATCCATTGTGAATACGTTCTAAGGAGGGAGGTGAGTACGTTCTGGCTGGGTTATAGGGGCCCCTAGGGGCTGATCCCATCTAAGCGGAAAATCCGGCCATTACATCTGGCGTCACGAACTGTTTACGAAGCCTGTGTGCGCTGTATTGTTTTGATCTTGTTGGTTTGCGCTCGGCTCGTACGTATAATATTTTGTGTATAATTGTGTGTATATAATTTTTGTGTGTCAATATGTTTGCGAAAAAATCACCGTTGGTTTTTAAGTTGCTTATTCAGATTCCCGGCTGGGAGTCTACGCCTTACGAGGCTTTGGCCCGTGAGTGGGCCGATTCTACTGGTTTGAGTGAAAATTGGTCTTCTTGTTTGGAGCAGGCGGAGCCTGCTGATGTGGTATCGTGCTTACAGAAAGCGCCAGTGGTGAAAGGTGATGAGCTTCCTATTTTAGGACGCAGAGGTTGGATTGTTCTTAATGCATACAGAATTCTTCATGAGAAGTTTGTTCCGCTGCAGAAGCAGTTTAAGGACATGGAAGGACAGTGTGTTGAGTTGCAAAATGCGCATACTCTTTTGCGCTGTCAAAATAAATTGCTTGCCGACAAACTTGAAACATATCAGACCATAGCCGAAAGAGCTGCGGTCCGCATTGCACGATATAAGTACAAACATCGTCGTGGTCGTGTATCTACACGGAAAGTGCGTCTGGTCGTAGCAAAAGCCGGAATGGATTGGAACCCTGATGAGTGGGATGGTAATATCTGGGATTCAAATGCTTCAGACTCCTCGGCTGAGGAGGGTGATAAGCGCGAATCTTCTCGCTCCGGACGTGATTGTAAATCTGCTTCCTATACTGATACTGTTACTCACAGCGACCGTGCTCGCTCTTCCCATTCGGATGATGTATCTTGCCCCGATTGTTCTGCTAAATCTAAGATGCGGGCTTCCTCGGAAGCTCTTCCTGAGGTTTCTGCTCACCCCGTGTTTCGTCGCAAGTTACAACAAGCCCCTGGTAATCCAGCTGGTATTGCTTTGGATTGTATTGAAGACTTTACTCAACAGGAGGTTAGTGACATTTTACAACGATTTCGTCAACGGCCTGGTGAGGCCTTGCTTACTTGGATGGTGCGCCTTTATGAACTCGGCGCTGCCGGTATTATGCTTGATGCTGTTGATTGCTTACGCTTTTGCTCTTTGAGTTCTGATTCCACTATTCAAGATCATTTTCGGAACTATAATGGTGCTGGTCAAATTACTTTGCTCCAGCTTGCGTCTGACGGCTGTAACCACAAATATCCTACTGAATCGGATTGGCCTGTTAATGACAAGCCATGGTACACTTTGCGCGATGCGTCGCAACGTTTGAAGGAGGAAGTCATGAAAACTGCTATCTTTCTTAGTACTTCTGATAGATTGCTGGATGGTCTTTTAACATCTTCTGTGCGTAATCGCATTATCCGTTCTTCGCCTGTTGCTTACAAGCAGGTCATGATGACTTTGTTGATTAATCAAACTGGCAATCCTTTGTCTGCTGTGCTTGAATCTGTTCGTCAGCTTGGTGAGCTGGGTGAGTGGTTTAAACCTGAAAGACAATCTCGACCTGAGGGTCGTACTGCTGGGGACTATAAGTTCTCTAGACGTGACATGTTTCTTGCTCTTATTGCTGATGGTGTCAAAAGGGAGGACATTGACGGTGAACCTAACAATCGCTTATGGGATATGTTTCGTAAGCGTGGCTTAGATCGGAAGGAGGGTGCCCGTCGTGTGCGAAAGAATGAGTATGACCGTGGTTCTGATGACAGTGGTGATGAGAGACGACGTGTGGATTCTGATCGCCGTGATGATCGGCGTTATGAACGTGATGTATCTCCTCATCGTAATTGCGAGAGAGGGAGAGAGGGTGAACATGAAAGGGGGAGAGATGATCGTGTTTCCAACCGACATAGAGAGGAGAGGAGTTATTCCCCTGATATGAGAAGAAGGGAGGATCGTAACAGACTTTCTGACCGTAATTCACAGTATTTTGAAAATGACAAAAATCCGTTTCGTAATGGAGACGGATATGAACAAGACATTTTGATACCAAAGAAGACAGAGAGCATTTACCCTGATTTGTCTTGGTTGACAGAACGCAGGAAAAATGACTAGGAAATAGGTCAAGCTCCAGTACACAAGTGGGCTCACAGAGACAACAGACCCTATGTAGATATTGAGATTTTTTGGAAACATCGTAATATCCAAAGGGCCCGAGCATTAGTTGATACAGGAGCGGAGGCCACTTTAATTCACGGAAAATCAAAGAAATTTAAAGAACAGTTTTTCACAATTACTGGTTTAGGTGGAAAAGAAACCCCCGCAGTACAAACTACACTTGAAATTAAAATTGGTAGGATTCCTCGTAGAGAATACTCTGTGTTAGTTGTACCACTTTTGGAGTATATAATTGGAATTGATATTTTAAAAGGAATGACTTTGCATCTGGATGATGGTTGTTATCAATTTGGAACTAGACAATTCATTTCGACCAGACCCGTACGGGTTGGCCGTTTACGGATGCCCCCTATTAAAATTCCTCTAGCCACGAAAGTGGTTTCTCAGAAGCAGTATCGTATCCCAGGTGGTCATGAAGAAATTAATGCTACAATTCAGGATTTGGTTGACGCAGGAGTTATTACTCCGGTCACGTCTGCTTGGAATAACCCTGTCTGGCCTGTGCGCAAAAGTGATAATTCTTGGCGCATGACTGTTGATTATCGAGAATTGAATAAACATATGCCTAAATTGGCTGTTGCAGTACCAGACATTGTCACTTTGATTCAGAGAATTCAAAAGCATCCGGGTACATGGTATGCTTCTATTGATATTGCTAATGCTTTCTTTTCAATTCCGATTGCCCCCGAGTGTCAGGAACAATTCAGTTTTACATGGAATGGACGTCAAATGACGTTCGGGAGTCTTCCTCAAGGTTATGTACATAGTCCCACGATCTGTCACCGGCTGGTGGCAGAGCATTTGTCGGAAGTGCCCGCTAATCCACAAAAAATACAGGTGTGTCATTATATTGATGACATTTTGATTCAAGGTGAGACGCAAGATCAGGTACAGTCCCATTTAGATCAGATCCTTGATTGTTTGCGAGCAAAAGGTTGGGAAATTAATCCTGATAAATTACAAGGTCCATCCCAAAATGTAAAATTTTTAGGGATTAATTGGCATGAAGGTCACAGAGAAGTGATCCCACAGGTGAAGCGAAAAATTCTAGATTTTGCAGTTCCAAAGAACAGGAAAGAGGCTCAGTGTTTCATTGGTTTGTTTGGCTTTTGGCGTCAGCATATTCCCCATTTGAGTCAGATTTTGGCTCCGTTATATCGAGTCACTCGTAAGAAGAATGCGTTTGAATGGGGTGAATCACAACAGAATGCTTTTAATTTGGTGAAAGAAGCTATTCAGTATGCTTTGGATTTGTGGCCGGTGGGTGAAGGTGATGTGGACTTGAATGTGTCCGTGGAAGGTCTATATGCCAATTGGAGTCTGTGGCAAAAGCAGGGCAGACAAAAAGTGCCATTGGGTTTTTGGACTAAAAAGTTGCCTGAAGCCGGTGAGCGTTAATCACCTTTTGAAAAACAATTACTTGCATGTTACTGGGCTCTGCTGGATACCGAGCAATTGACCCTAGGCCATGCTGTGGTTTTGAGACCTGAAATTCCTATTATGCAGTGGGTTTTGAGTTTACCGAAATCTCATCGAATTGGACATGCTCAAGAGGCGAGCGTGATTAAATGGAAATGGTACATTCAGGACAGGGCACGTGTGGGTCCGAAAGGTGTGGCAGTTTTACATGAGCGAGTGGCGTAGGCGCCCTCCAATGAGACTGGAAGTGATTGTTCCGTACCCGTAGTGCAGGAATCTCCCGTCATGTGGGGTAAATCATTTGATGATCTGTCCGCGGAGGATAGAAAACATGTGTGGTTTACGGATGGCTCAGCGAGGTTCATTGGTGAGAAAAGACATTGGAAAGCCGTCTCCTATAATCCAATCACGCAGAAATTATTGAGTACAACTGGTGATGGTAAGAGTAGTCAATATGCTGAACTCTATGCAGTTTACCAAGTTTTGAAACAGGAATTGCCTGGCACATGTCATATTTTCACTGATTCCTGGTCCACTGCTAATGGACTGGCGGTGTGGTTACCAACATGGCATTCTCATAATTGGGAATTGCATTCAAAAGAACTGTGGGGAAAAGAATTATGGCAAGAAATTTGGGAGTTGCTCCCACAGAGTACTGTAACAATCTTTCACGTGGATGCTCATACTCCGATAGACTCCCTTGATAAATTCTTTCATAACATTGCAGATGAGAAATCTAAAATTGCTGAGGCAGTGGTGGACATGCAAGATTCTGATTTGGCGGGACTGGCGAAATGGGCCCACCAGAAAGCAGGACATTTTGGAGAGAAAGCCACTAGCAGGTGGGCTGCCGATCGAGGAATTCATATTCCTTTTTCTTTGATTAAAGATGTCATTTTGCATTGTCCCATTTGCCAGCATTCTAGAAAGAAGCATGTGCCTCAAATTGTTCGAGGCCAGTTACATCGAGGAAAATTGCCCGCTCAAATTTGGCAGATTGATTATATTGGCCCGCTCCCTATGAGCAAAAATTGTCAGTATGTCTGTACAGTTGTTGATACTTATAGTGGCCTTTTGGTCGCTTTCCCTTGCAAGAACGCTACCCAAGTGAATACCATTAAGACCCTGGAGTTGCTTATTTTGTATTATGGTGTTCCATTCCAAATTCAATCTGATAACGCATCCCACTTTCGTGGAAGATTGGTACAGGAATTCTGTGTGGAAAATAACATCGATTGGGTGTTTCACATTCCATATTATCCACAGGCTTCGGGACTGATTGAGAGAATGAATGGTTTGCTAAAAGAACAATTGCGTAAATTGACAGATGACCATTATAAAAATTGGAGAGACTTTTTGTTTCAGGCATTGTTAATTTTAAATAATCGCCCTTTGTTACATGCTGAATCCCCTTTGATGCGTTTGTTTCCTCCAAATGTTGATGTGAAGCCTTATTCCTTGTCCAACACTGTCATGTATTGGGAAATTACCCCCGGTGCTTTGGCTCCATGTAGAGCGACCCCAGGTTCCGCAGGCCTAGACCTGCATGCTTTAAATGATGCAAAATTACAAGGAAGAGACCGAATCATTGTTGAAACTGGCATTGGTGTCTGTATACCTGCTCGTAGTTTTGGATTAATTGCCCCCAGATCAGGCCTTGCCCTGAAAGGTATTCAGGTACTCAGAGGAGTAATTGACAGTGACTATCAGGGAGAGATTAAGGTTCTCTTGCTTAATAGCAGTGAGACTGACTTATTGATCAAAAAGTCTGACCGTGTTGCTCAGTTACTGATTATGCCTGTCTTCAGTGGTGAGATCAAGAAAGGCTCTGCCCCAACGTTGCTAACTGTGCGAGGACAAAAAGGCTTCGGATCGTCTGATCTTCCTGGAGCTAAAATATGGGTGCAATCGCCTAAAAATCCCCCTGAACAGGCTGATATTATTGCGACCGGTCATGACAACATCGTTTTGGTGATGAAGCCAGGGAAAGATAGCTGGGAAGCTGTCCCAGCTGATAAATGTTACCTACGAGAATGATTAAGGCCTGTGTTTGTATTTTTTCAGATCATTCTCTGGACTGCTGCTGCAGGATGTGTCGCCGTTGGACTCCTTTTGGCCTGCTACGCCGGGAGAGGAGAGGGTCCACCGACTTCGGTTGATTGGAAAACCCGAGTTCCGCGTTCTTTTACTGCATTGGCCTCCTCTTCTAATTTCTGGATAACTTTGGCTAAGAGAGTGACGAACTCTCCACATTTCTGTCTTACCCCCATGAGGTCTGTGACTGACATTTTGGCGACCTGCCTGGTTGCCGTCCCAGCATCTACTGAGACTTTACGGCATATTTTTAATATTTCAAATGCACGACCAAATGTTATTCTGGGCGATTTCGCAGCCCATGAATTTTGTCCCTTATGTACTGTTCTTCCTGACCTCGATACCCCTATTCATTCCCGAATCACAACTTTCAATATCACACCAGGTGATTTATGTTTTATGATGACATGTGATCCCAAAGCTATCACCGAATGTCTTAGGTTAAAGATTCAGGCTGCAACTTCTTTTTCAGCTCATCAACGATTGCTGTGTTTGAAGAGACTTCCAAATTCATGTGTTTCCGTTAAGAACAATATGACATGTAAACGTTTATTGGTTGCCCCTAGTTATTATCGTTCCATGTTATTGCCTTCTGGCTGGCTCTTCTCCTGCGGGAATTCGTCTTGGCCCTATATTCCTGCAAATATTTCCGGTGGTCCATGTGCTATCACTAGATTGAGTTTATTAATGTTTTCTTCACATCCTAGTTCACATTCCCGTATGGTACGAGATTCAATGTCATTACATGAGGACTGTGATTCCTCCGTTCACCTTTACTCCAAATCGGAATATCTTGGTTTAGCTTTTTCTATTATTGGAGTCCCTGCATTGGCCGTTTATAATGCCAAAACAATTGGCAAGATGGCCTGCTGGATGGTTAAATCCATCAATCAAACCTCTACTGTTTTATCTGATCTGTTATTAGATGCCCAGGGTGAACGTAGAGCTATTTTACAGAATCGCGCAGCAATTGATTACCTTTTGTTAAAACATGGACATGAATGTTCTGATTTTGAGGGCCTATGCTGTTTTAATTTGTCCGACAATTCTAAATCAATCCAAGCCCATATTGACAAACTCCACGACTTGACTGCAGAAATTAGACAACACATTGATCAAGGCTTATTTGACTGGCTCTTTAATTGGTTACCTGACTTGCATTCTTTATGACAGATTTTAGGGGGAATTATTGTTGCCATTTGTGTTTTGATAGCTGTTTGTTGCTTTATTCAGTGCATTCCTTCCCTGCTCCAGTTTTGTAGACTTAGCATGAGACATAGGTCAGTTAATTTTGTTTCCTATTATTCTTCTACTGATGTGAGTTCTATATAGATTGTAGTTAATAGACTGGAGTCAAGGGGTGTAATGTAATGGCTGACCTTTTCTGGCTCCTTTAAGAGGGAGAATGATGGAGAGTGACTCCAGTCTATCACCCTTATTGCTATAGGGATTAGGACTATAGATAGGATCTCTGTCTTTTATATAGTAGAGTATTTTCGTGTCCCTTTCTTTAGAGTAGGGCTTATGAATTCAAGCTAGGGGATAGATATATAAGTATTAATCATGATTTGCCCTTTTGCTAACGTGTTAGGATATTTTCCATGGAGTTATGCGTATTGTGGGTCCTGTAGGCCTTAAACGAGACAGACTCCATCTTGCCCTCTGCCTGGTAGCTCGAGAGGCCTTCTAGGTCAAGTGTAAGGTTTTAGTTTCAAGCTGTTGTTCGCTTGGAGAGAACCGGCTCAGGCTGGCCCTTATCGAAGGAATGTATTTTTCTCCACTCCGAAGACACAACTTCAGGCCGGCCGGCTGGGAACGTGTCCTTGGTACGGGGAGGTACAAGAATTTGGTGGGCGGCAGGTTACTGGCCGTAGCTTTCCATGAAGGAACAGGTTTTGATATTAGCGAAGGTGTTAGTTAGTCGACAGTCAGTTCGTAGGCGGCATCTAGCCGTTAGCATCTCTGCCATTAATTATTTCATGGCGGACAGTCGCCATCTTTGAAGTCCGAGAAAGATTTAAGACCGAGACTCTCTGAGAAAGACTGAAGGAGAATTAGCGCGGAGCGCACTGAAACAGAGAGAGAGAGAGAGAGAGATACGGTAGCTAATAACCAGCAAGGTTCCAGTGGCCTGGAGGGAAGGAGACGAGATTGAGCCTAGCGGTGCAGACGTGTACTTGTGACGGCTGGGGTGTGACTGCGAGACGAGCCAGGACACAGAGACGAGAAGGGAACCTAGATGACTGCCGAGTCCCGACTTCACATTAATAAGGTGACATCCGCCCTTTCCGTAATAAGCGCGCATTCTAATCTTTGCCTTTTCTTTGCATAATCTGTGTTGCATAGTACTGTGTTATAGGTTTATTGACAATAAATATCCTAGTTCTTAGTGAACTGAGATGTGCCGTGTATTCTTGTTCAATCTTGGTAAACGTGGTTCCTAGGTGGTTGTTGTTTATATGAATGGATGAGTAACCCCAATCAGGTAAGTGGTGATCACATAAATAGGGAGCGAAGTGGACCTTTGATGCCAAGGATAAGAGGCACATTATACTATTTGGAAACCGTACTAAATTCTATTATTATAGTTTTATCCCAAGTAGACAAAGGAGAAATTGTTCCGATAGGTGCTCATAGGAATGTGGTCGTCGTTGATATACGGCGTTAGTGAGAGCGTTGGGGTGGATTACCAGCGCGTATACCCACAGGATTGTGGCTTGTGTAAGTGAGAGCGTTGGGGGGGATTACCAGCGTTTAGGTTTGCCGGATTGTAAACCGTTTGGAAAAGAGAGCATTGGGTTCTGCAGGCCCATGTGTAGACACACCGGATTGTGTGTCATATCTGCCCTGGGGTAGATCAGTCTGGGTCGGAGTGGCCGCGAGACTAACTGATGTGAATAAGATATGGTAGAAAACCTATGCATGTTTATTGCTGTTTCCCCATCCTTAGGTACGACTTGTACATACATATATATATATATATACCTATATCCATTGTGAATACGTTCTAAGGAGGGAGGTGAGTACGTTCTGGCTGGGTTATAGGGGCCCCTAGGGGCTGATCCCATCTAAGCGGAAAATCCGGCCATTACAAGGCATAAGACTGGATCTGGAAAATCTTATGCGCAGCATCCCTGTGCGCCGTTGGGGGGGGCATCACTCGACTTTGCCCAGGCGTTGTCCGCGTATGTTACGTCAGCGAGATCACATAAGTCCCACCCTGGCGCGCCTACGTCAGTTTTCTACGGAGAACTTTTCCGCGCCACAACGCGGAGGCATCTGCCAAAACTGTGGGAGTATGGGAACAGTGTGAGAAAGAGCAGAAACATTGGAAAAAGAAATGGTGACAACACCACCATAAGGAGCAGTGTCAACACTGCAGTACCCCAAGGCAGGGAAAAAAGAAAGAACAGACCACAGCTCTGAGCAGCCACCCTGCCAGTACGTAGACAGCCCCCTCTGGACACAAAGAGCAAAAATGTCATGAAAACATGTAGCAGGACTACAAACCCAACCAAAAACAATGAAGGGGAACCAGTCCAAGACAAACAAGGAACGACAACCTGCAAGACAGCCCCACTACAGATTGTGACAACCCCCCAAAGGAAGAAAGGGCAGAGGCACAGCCAGACGACCTCAACCTAGAGGATAGCAGAAGGGGCCAGAACCGTTAGTAATAAAGGGGTAAGAGAGGGAGGGAGAGATTGAAGGCAAGCCCCAATCCTGAAGCAACCAGAGCAGAAAGGCACAGAAGTACCTATAAACCCATCCTCCAACTCGCCAAAAGAGGAGGAAACGAACAAGAAACAGGACAAATCTTTCTGTCCAAAAGAGTGAAAGAATGCACTCACATAAGACATAGCCACCGACCGGGAGGCAAGCGCAGAAGACCAAGCCAAAGGTCCTCACAGAAAGGGGAGGAAGGGCGGGCCATGAAGGAATCTGCGGCTAGGATCGTCTCTACCAGATACATCGTTACCGAAGGTAAGTAACTCATACATCTGATAGACTACTAGCCGCAGATTCCTTCACATAAAATAGATACCCTAGCCATACCCAGGGGGAAGGAGGGTCTGCGAAAGGACCTTCCCATTCCAGGCGAAGTCAGACCCTGACAGGGGACAAAAAAGCACTCCCCAGGGAGGGCGGCCTCACTACAATCGGCGGCCCCGCCATCACCAAACAGGAGAAGGAAGGCTATCCGCAGAGAAACCATCAGCTAATGTACCCTGGTCCTCCGCCGGAAACCCCTGGCACAGGCAAGACGAAAGGAGACTAGGAGATATAGTTCCGGGGACCTCCATTGGGAACCCAGGCACAGGCAGTACAAAAATGAGGCCAACAGCCGATGTACCAGGGACCATCATCGGATGACCCAGGTACGGGCCATACAAAAAGAGGCCAACAGCCGAAGCACCCGGTACCCCCAGCGGAGGCCTCCGGGATAGGCAAACGAAGGGAGAGAAGGTCAGCAGCCCATGTACCTTCCCAAGAGCATAGAAACAGAAGGCAAGCAGCTGATGTCTCTGTTCTTTTGTATTTAGCTCTATTTTCTTAGCGCAAAATGCATGCTCGGGTCCATTTCACACTCAAGGGTGCATTCTGCACTAAGAAAATGCAGGGTTACACTCCTCCGGATATCTTTCTGAGATTATGCAACAGCAAATTAGGAAAACGGCATCTACTTCTACTTAAAACCTGTGTGTATTCCACTTCAATTCACAGGTGTTTCCTTGTTGTACACTCCACCCACAGCAGTACACTTTAAAACGGATATGTTTTATTGATTGTAGGAGAGTAGGGTCTGCAATCCTATGATCACCCAGATTTTTCGCTTTTGTTTCACTGGTTTACGACTTTCTCTGGCTGTGGGCCTGCTAATCAGACCCACAGCCTGGCTGTTCTCTTTCTAAATTACGAGATGTACCCTAGGTGCATTTACCAATTGGTACTGGGCCACCTTATCAGACCCCGTAACACAGGGCATAGGTGTACCCAGGGCCGCCAGGGGCTGCAGCATGTATTATGCCACCCCTGGCTGGCCTCCTAAATTTGACACAACTGGCTGCACGACAGCTGGGGCGAAGTCGTGTAAGCACCCTTCGCTTTAGGTATAGTAGCTCTATATCTAACCATACAATGGACACCCGAGTTCCTATCAGTCACTCCTATGGCAGGCCTTAACAATCTTGAAGGCAGAGTGCGTGGGCTCGTGTGAGCTAGGTTCAGGCCCGAGCCGAGCCCGGTTGCAGCTTGCGGAATCAAGACCCAATGGCTGTTCCATGATAACGCGTACCATATCGGTAACTTCGGTGTCGCGTTATCAAGGCATGTCGAGTAAGGTGTCATACGAATCGGGGTGCTGCCCTCTCACCAATACTGGCGATGAGGTTAGCATTCCACCCTTCTAGAGGGACACGACATGTACGTAACTGTGAACCCCGGTTAAAGTTAACTAAAGCCTCAGCTCCACAAAATGGATGCTGCCACCACAGACACGAGTCTGACCTCCTGCTGCTGGGAGTCCTTCCAGCGAGGAGAGCTTGGACAAAGGGTTTCCTGTCGAGGGCGGTGTTCGCACCGTCCCAGACAGGGTTTGTGTATTCTGGGTAGGTAGGGCTTCTGCGAGAAGGTGACTGCGGAGTGGCACCCCGGTGCTCACTACGCATCTGCCGGTTAGAACCAGTTCCAGGGGCGACAGCCCTGGCCTGGGGAAAGTCCGGCAGGGGAGAGGGGTGTAACTATCCCCCTTCCTGGTCCCACCCTTAGGGCAGGACCTAGTCATGTACCCACCCCTTTCTTTAGAATAAAGGCCGGAGCGGGGACCCTTCCAAATTAGATCATCTTTGAATCAAGAATACTTTCTACGAAAGGACTTCAAGACTCTTCTCAAGATTTCTCCCTTGTGACTAAGGAGTAGTCACCCTGCATCAGCGGGCACCATCTAAGAACTCTGCGGTTTGCTGCAAGTCCTTCCTCAAGGATCCGACGGCCCAGCTCGACGAGAACCGGCTTCCCTGGCACCTCTGACCTCTACCCACGTCATCAGCTCAGCTGTGATCTGTGGGTGCGACGAGACCTCGAGGGACCGGCCATCATCAGAACCTGCACGCTCTTAAACCAGCACGACCATCGAGGTAACTCTCTGGTGAGTGCTCTGGGGTCCGAGAAGCCCCGACCCTGAGCCGCTCCAGCACCGAAGTGCAGTCTCCCAGCATCTCCACGATCTGCGTGGGGCCCTTCTGCTCGCTGCTCAGCACGTTGTCTGGTCACTAGCCGCAGGCTTGTGCCCGTCCTTGACGACGACCGACAAACAACTCTGCTGGTCTGGTTGCTCCAGACTGGCCCTTGCTTCCATCTTTGCGAGAAGCACCCCGGACCCTCCTGGTCCACTCAAGACGCCATCTTAGGCCCACCACGTGGCCCTGAGATTTGCCAAGGCTTGTTGCCCCATCCTGGGCCCAGCGACGCCGACAGCATCATCCTTCGTGGGACAGCTCGCACCTCCACCGTGGTCGCCGACAACGCCTCCTGGTCCGTGAGACTGCAGAGCCTAGCGTCGCCCACTCACCTAGTCGAGGTGACGGCCAACCGGTGCCCTCCTGGTACCCTCTGACTACTGGCTAGTAGTACGAACTTGGTCCCCTCTGCTTTCAGGTGTCAACGATCTCTGATCCAGGCTTGGATCTCTACGAACTATTCATCACTGGTCGCCGGCCAGCAACTCCTTTTCTTCCGGCTCCTGGCTCGTCAGCGAAGACCCCGACGCCTGTAAGACTTGTGCAGCCGCAGCCCTCGTGGCTAGGTAACTCGGCATTTCGGTGCCTGCATAGCCTCTTTACTCTAGGGTCCCGAGTCCCTCGCTTCCGACTTGCCTTATCGGGTCCGCCCGAGACCTTAAACTTTCCGTGTCCTCGGACACTTGTTTTAATTGTGCACTTGAAGTATTTGCCTAAGAGATTTGGTTTGTGCTTAGTACCCTGTCCTCACAAAGAGTACAGGGCTGTTGTGATTCTTAATAAATATACTGTTTATTTTCATAACACTTGTGTGGTGTCCTTTCACTGGGTGTTCAAGGGGTACATGTGTGGTAAACAGCTGGCTTAACGCGCCCTCTCGAGTCTTTAGCCTTAGACTGCTCGTATCCACGCTACTAGGATAGCTGGTCTATAGGTTGACTTACAACCAAACACCATAAGGGTCGTTGGAACGATACATAGCGGTCGCTAGAATAGCGAACGTTGCATATCGGGCCAACTTCTCACATTGATGTCTTTATAAAACACACTTTTACTTCTGGTATTACTTCAAAGTACGTTCGGAGCATCGGCGTTGTTTTCATATAGTTGACTCTGTCAGTGGAGAGATATTTATCCGGAGTTACGGAAGAACGTTTGTAGGTCTTTGCCCCGGTTAATCCGACAACATTCAGATAAAGAACGTTTAATAGGCTACACGTTACCCAGACACATAGAGTTCGTTAGTTCTGTATGGTGGGTTCGGGGTGAGACAGAAAGGAGGCATAGGACACCCTGCTGGTGCCATATGATTGAGTGCAGATTGGATTTTGAATATGTATAGTGGGACAAGTCCCCGGGGTTGGAAGGTCCCCTCGACATTGAGATTTTGTGAGAATGATGCTTTTTTATTGTATTATTTATTTGATGCAGCAGGAGAAAATCTAATCTGAAATGTTGGAGCATAGGGCAGGATGTCAATAGCAGCATATAGACTCAAACAACGTATGTTTTATTTATACAGATGAGTTACATATAGGGTTTACAGTTTAGCATGATGTGTACGATGGTGATGCCTCCACCTAGCCAGGTGGAGTCATGGCCAAGCACCCTCCGCCTCACTACCCACTCCGACGACTACGCAACATGGAGCGCCTCCTCTTCCAGGTCCAGACCAACCTGAACACCACCCTCAGGGGCATCTACAGACCCCCTGGACACTGTTCATACTTCAGCAGCTCCATAAAAGACTTCATCGCACCCCACGCTCTCGCCTCCACAGGCTATATCCTCTTCAGTGACCTCAACTTTCACCTGGACAACTCCAATGACCAGAATAACTCGTCCTTGCAGCAGAACCACGCCACTGGACTCTGGTCACCTGCACAACGTACTCAGCAGGATACATGCTCAACCCCATCTTCTTCATTAGAGACAACATCACCTTCAACCATAACTCCGAGCTCCTTTGGACCGACCACCACTGCGTCCACTTCTTCACCAAACCCACTGTACACCATCACCTCCACCACTATAGTCACAGAATTTGGAACAATGTTACAGAAGAACAGCACACCACATCCACGGACACTAGTACATCAGCATGCAACCTCTACCGATGGATCTCCAACTGAACCGACACACTGGCTCCCCTAAAGAAAGCTCCAGACAAGCAACACTCCAAGGAAGCATGCTGGTTCTCTCCCACCCTTCATGAGTCCAGACGTACAAGTTACTTATAATAATAATAATAATAATAATACATATTTGTAAAGCGCACAATCGCCCGTAAGGGTCTCTAGGCGCTGGTGGCCGTCAGGAAGATTAAGCAAGCTATTGCCCAGAGTCACATGGTGCTGGGCTAATCTGCCCCCGGTGCCAGGGATTGAACCGTGATTCCCAGATCCCCAGATTCCAGAGTCAGTCGCCCTAGCCGCGGCGCCACACCTCTTCCCAGCCGCGGTAATTAACTTACCTTCGGTAATGATTGATCTGGTAGAGACAATTCTAGCCGCAGATTCATTCACCTAGAATTATCCCCAGGCGTGAGACTGGATCGGGAAAATCTTTTGCGCAGCATCCCTGCGCACCGGGGGGGGGACGGCATCACATGACTCCGCCCAGGCGTTGTCCATGTAAGTTGCGTCAGCTAGGTCACATAAGTCCCACCCTGGCGCATCTACGTCAGTTTTCTACGGAAAACTTCTCCGCGCCACAATGCGGAGCCATCAGCCAAAACTGTGGGAGTATTGGAACAGTGTGAGAAAGAGCAGAAAAATTGGAAAAAGAAATGGTGACAACACCACCATAAGGAGCAGTGTCAACACTGCAGTACCCCAAGGCAGGGAAAAAAGAAAGAACAGACCACAGCTCTGAGCAGCCACCTTGCCAGTACGTAGACAGCCCCCTCTGGACACAAAGAGCAAAAATGTCATGAAAACATGTAGCAGGACTACAAACCCAACCAAGGACAATGAAGGGGAACCAGTCCAAGACAAACAAGGAACGACAACCTGCAAGACAGCCCCACCACAGACTGTGACAACCCCCCAAAGGAAAAAAGGGCAGAGGGACAGCCAGACGACGCCAACCTAGAGGATAGCAGAAGGGGCCAGAACCGTTAGTAATAAAGGGGTGAGGGAGGGAGGGAGAGATTGAAGGCAAGCCCCAATCCTAAAGCAACCAGAGCAGAAAGGCACAGAAGTACCTATAAACCCATCCTCCAACTCGCCAAAAGAGGAGGAAACGAAAAAGAAACAGGACAAATCTTCCCGTCCAAAAGAGTGAAAGAATGCACTCACATAAGAAATAGCCACCGACCGGGAGGCAAGCGCAGAAGACCAAGCCAAAATTTCTCACAGAACGGGGAAGGGCAGGCCATGAAGGAATCTGCGGCTAGAACCGTGTCTACAAGATACATCGTTACCAGAGGTAAGTAACTCATACATCTGATAGACTACTAGCCGCAGATTCCTTCACATAAAATAGATACCCTAGCCATACCCAGGGAGAAGGAGGGTCTGCGAGAGGACCTCCCCATTCCAGGCGAAGTCAGACCCTGACAGGGGACAAAAAAACACTCCCCAGGGAGTGCGGCCCCACTACAATCGGCAGCCCCGCCATCACCAAAGAGGAGAAAGAAGGCCATCCTCAAAAAAACCATCAGCTAATGTACCCTGGTCCTCCGCCGGAAACCGCGGGCACAGGCAAGATGAAAGGAGACTAGGAGCTATTGTTCCGGGGACCTCCATTGGGAACCCAGGCACAGACAGCACAAAAAAAGAGGCCAACAGCCGAAGTACCAGGCACCATCATTGGAAGACCCAGGTATGGGCCATATAAAAAGAGGCCAACAGACGAAGCACCTGGTACTACCCCCAGCGGAGGCCTCCGGGACAGGCAAACGAAGGGAGAGAAGGTCAGCTGCCCATGTACCCCCCCCCCCCCTCCCCACGGGACAGGGAATAGACAAGAGAATAGCAGTCAACACACCAGGGACCTCACCGGAAGCCCCAGGGACAGATATCGCAAAAAGGAGGCCAAGGGAGAAGAGTAACCCAGAAACCCAAAGGAAAAAGGGCCAAATGAGAGCAAGAACCCGCCATTGGGAACACGCCCGGTGCGGAGAACGGCTGGACACATCCCACCGGAAGCCAACCGCCACACCAAGCTTCCCCACCGTAAGAAGGCAGGTGAAAAAAGGAAAACAGTACCATAAGCTCCCAAAAGCCAGAAGCAGGGGCACCAGGCCTCACTCTAAGGCCCCTGGCCGGACCAGAAGAGCCGGTGGACCGCGCCGGTTGCCTAACCAGGAACCGCCCAGGAAACAAGAAGAGGACAAATAGGACGAATGAAGTGGCCAACACAGGAGACAACCCTTCTGGACACCAGACAGGGGACCAAGCCAACAGCAAACCAGAGGCAGAATGCCGCCAGACAGATGGCCAGGCTAAGAGCAAATCAGAGGCAGAACGTCGCCCCACGCCGTAGCCGTCTAAGAAGCGCACGGCAGCATATAGCAAAACCAAGAAAGGAAAGGAACCTGCAAGGAAAAGCCACCCTTCCCAGCGTAAGACAGGCTATCCAATAGCTATAAATACCCCACGTAGGGTAGGACACGGCCCAAGAAGTATTGGAACCACTCTTAGGGAAGAAATCCTGCGCCAAAGAACAAGGTAGAAACCATGCAGCAAAAACCACAGAAGGCTTAATAAGCAGCCAAAAAGAACACTCTTGCCAACTGGGGCTGAACCCCAACTAAAGAGGGAGGCCAACACAGGGCCCGGAGTGCACAGTATCTCAGAGAAAGTGCAACGTGAACCTCACACCAGAGTCCGGGAGCAGTGGGATAACACCTCCCACGAAGACTCGAAGGATCAACAAAGCACCCACTGAGGAGGAGGACAAAGCCCCACCAGAAGACGCCGGATGGCTGAGTCCGCCAGAGTATCAAAGCAGCAGAGCCCCGTCAAAGGGAAGGTCAACCAGACGCTCCCTAAGAGTTTCAGGAAAACAAGCATTGGGTATCCAAGCATGGCGATGGAGAGCCACAGAAGTAGCCATAGCACGGCCAGTAGCATTGGTGACGTCCCAAGCCGCACAAACAATAGATGCGGTCAACTCTTCACCAGTCAACACAAGGGCCCGCAGATCAGCACGGGCACCCTCATGAGAGACACAAGGAAGAAGGGACTCCACCGAACCCCATAGGGTAGAAGTAGCCCTGGTTAACACACACAGAGTGTTAAGCGCTCTCAAGGCAGCACTGGAAGAAGCGAAGATATTACGCCCCCATGAATCCAACCACCAGGCTTCCCGAGATGGAGCGAACAACACAAAAGGCAAACAAGGTAGAGCGCCTTGAGTAGAAGGGTGGAAAGAAAGACAGACCAGGTCATGTGGAGCAGGCCGATGGCGTTGCAGAAGCGCCTGAGGCACTGAATCGCCTGTGGCTGGGCGTCCCCAGACCCCCATAAGAGAATGATGGAGTGACACCTCAAAAGGAAGGAACCACCCCCGGCCACCAGAGCCCTGGCGGAGAACCCCCAAGAGATGCTCTGTAGAAAATGGAGTGACAGGTTCACCAATCCCCAGAATACCAGACGCCATGGAAAAAGCCCGAACAAAGGCAACACTGGCCTCAGAAGGGCACCACAGAGGGGAAAGCAATTCCTCCATGTGAGAGGATCGCAGACTGAGCCGCCCTTCCCCGATGCCAGAGAGGGACGGCCGGCCCCGACCTAGTGGAGAAGCCACCGAGGAATGAGGGATCTGCTGGGCCTCAGAAGGAGAAAATGCTGGTAGAGAAGCCAGCCACCAGCCCAGGAAAGAAGGGTCCGAGGATATTGGCCGCGAGGACAGCGAAGAGCCTCCTCTAGAAGATGCAGGCGAAGAGGCAACTACACAGTACCATGCCTCCGGGAAGGAGCACATCGATAGATGTAATTAAAAAGATTTTACCCTTTGGACTACGAGACTAAATTATAATTCAAATCCATACAAACCACACTCATACACTTGGAACAACTCCAAAAGTGGTACACTACTATTATTACAAAGATTTATTTGATACAAAATAGATAGTGTTTAAAAAGGATTTTTCTATCACACATCATTACATTTCAATATTAAAAATGAGCATCAAAAGTCATCACAACAAAAA
Source organism: Lissotriton vulgaris (assembly GCF_964263255.1). Classification (NCBI taxonomy): domain Eukaryota; kingdom Metazoa; phylum Chordata; class Amphibia; order Caudata; family Salamandridae; genus Lissotriton; species Lissotriton vulgaris. Next base: position 307,338,419 of record NC_141693.1, on the reverse strand, counting down.
CGAAAACAGTTAGAAATTCATAATTCTCAAAGAACATAACATAAAATAGCAGCGATTTAACAACAACAGAAGATACACCATACAGAAGGAAAAACTGAATGAGGCAGCAACAATCCACCCTTGCTGTGTTAATCTGTAGATAACTAAAGACACTGAGTGGAACAAAAAGTCAGTCACTATGCTGTTTGTCCTGTTTCAGATTTAACAATGGAATTTGCGTCGACGCGTTTTGGTGGAGCTACAGGATTGCTTCCACCATCTTCAGGACAAGTAATAAAGAAATCCTTCAACCTTTTCTTCCTTTATCAATATCTTAAAAGGGTATCTCTTTAATGTTCCCCTACGATCCTTCGTGTGGGCAGTATTCGACTTTCTGCCTACTTGGTAAACAACCTTCTCCTCTGCTTGGTAAGTTTCAGACTCAAACTATGACTTCACATAAGGTTAGCCTTTTTATGGTCTTATTCTCGAACGGTTAAAAGGAGTTTCTCAGTGGACGATCTACCTCACACTTTGTGGGTTACATTTACCAACTTGAGCACACTGTTACCAAACATGAAAAAAAGGGATAGAAGGCCTGACAACAGGCCAGAGCTCATCCGGATCCACCTTGCACACGGAAAGAGAAGTAAATGACATAGGCGATCTGGGGTGGGACTTATGTGACCTCGCTGACGTCACGTACGCGGACAACGCCTGGGCGGAGTCGCGTGATGCCCTTCCCCCAACGCGCAGGGATGCTGAGCAAAAGATTTTCGGGATCCAGTCTCACGGCTGGGGATAATTCTACGTGAAGGAATCTGCGGCTCGTAGTCTCTATCAGATGCAACTGTAGATAGCTCGAGAAGAGATGGAGGAGCAGCAAAACGCCAGAAGAGCATTCAGCCTTCAACCACCTGTTACCGCACACCACCACCTCATTAGAACAACAAAGAAAGTGGCAGTACAAGAAAGGATCAACGCCAACGCACTCAATAGCAAAGAACTGTTCGCTGTGGTCAAATAATTCACCAACCCCAGTAGAGACAGCAGACATCTCACCCTCTCAAGACCTGTGCAACAACCTCAACACCTTCTTCCACCGCAAGATTAAGGAGATATATGACAGTTTCAACAGCCTTGATACCCAAGACCCTCTCACCCCACCCGCAACCACCACATACAATGACACAGGACCCCAGCAGACCCTGCTCAGCTGGACCCCCCTCACCGCTGACGACACCCTCAAGATCATGAAGAGCATCCACTACTGAGCACCCTCAGACCCCTGCCCGCACCACATCTTCAAGAGAGCCAGCACCTCTGCCGCCACCAAACTCTACCGCACCATCAACTCTGCCACCTTACTGGAAGTCTGGAACATGCAGAGATCAACCCCTTGCTGAAGAAACCCTCTAACGACCAACGGACTTCAAGAATTTCAGACCCATTTCTCAGCTCCCCTTCTCAGACAAGGTCATCAAGAAGGCCATCAACGCCCAACGTTCATTGAAGCGAACCACATCCTAGACCTCTCCCAATCCAGCTTCGGAAACAACCACAGCATGAGACAGCCCCACAGATGACGTCCGCACCCTCCTTGACTGAGACAAAACTGCAGCCCTCCTCCTCCTGGGCCCTTCAGCCGCCTTTGATACCATCTCCCACAGCACCCTACGCACAAGACTCAACGACGCCGGCATTCACAACAAAGCCCTGGAATGGATCCAATCCTTCCTCACCAGCCGAACACAGAGTCAGACAACCACAGTTACACTTTGAAACCCACAGAAAGCAGCTGAGGAGTACCTCAGGGCTCCTCACTGAGCTCCACTCTCTTCAACATCAACATGGCCTGCTCACAGCCATCGTCAGGAACAACGGATTCAACATAGTCTCCCACGCCAACAACACCCAGCTGATTAATTCCCTAACCAAAAAACCCAAAGTCGCCAAGAACAACTTCCACAATGGGGTGAAGGCCGTCCCCATCTAGATGACGAACAGCTGCCTCAAGCTCAATTCAGAAAAGATCGAAGTCCTCAGAGCATTTGGAACCACCCACCTCCACCTCGGCATCATGCTGGACTCCTCGCTCAGCATGAACCCCCAGATCAATGCTGGCTCAACCATCCTGCTTCCACACACTATGCCTGCTCCAAAAGATCTTCAAGTGGATCCCCACCGAGTCTGAAAGACGGTCTCCCACACACTCAGCAGCAGACTTGACCACAGAAACGCACTCTACGCCGGCATCACCCAGAAACACCTAAAGAAACAGCAGAACAATTAGAACACCTCCCATTGACTCATCCTCAACATCCCTCGCCGGAGCCAAGTCACCAGCCACCTGAGACCTCCACTGGTTCCCAGTCAACAAAAGAATCACCTTCAAGCGCCTCGCACAAGCCTACAAAATCCTACACGACACAGGACCTGTGCACCTTTACCACCGCCTTGCATTCTATGCACTCATCAGAGACCTCCGCTCCGCACAACTGGCCCTGGCCACCATGCCATTTACACGCAAGACCACAGCCGGAGGAAGATCCTTCTCCTATCGCACAGAAAAGACCTGGAACAACCTGCATTTCCAACTCAGGCAATCGTAGTCACTGCCTCAATTCAGAAAGGACCTCAATACCTGGCTCTTGGTGTGAACCACAGTGCCATAGACGGATCTTGAGACCCTTTTGGGTGAGTAGTCGCACTTTACAAGACACCTGATTGAGAATGTAGTTATTTAAGTTGCTTAATTAGTGGTGTGCGCAAATACCAATAGCATTAACATGTGTTAAAAAAAATCACAAACTCACAAATAAAAACAAAACACAGCTAAAGTGATGTCATAGTTACGAAACAAAACCGTTAAACAACCACCTGCACAAGGATGAAAGCCATGTACTCAGAATTACATACATATGGCGGTTCAATGCAGGGCCTGACCTAGGACAAGTTAAGTCCTTGCATTCCACTTGACCCCGCCTCCCCCCCCACCCCCTCACCCCCCCCAGCACAACTTAATGCCATTGACAGTGGGCTATGTCTGCGGAGGAATTTCATACAGGGCATGGTCTTCAGCAAGGCACTGAAGTGAATGCCCGGTTTTCATGGTCGAACGTCATTTGCAGTGGATTAAGTGCACGAAGGGATGGGCAATGCACAAACACAGCAGCTCGTGCCCTAAAACTGTGCACATTGTGTGAAGCTCAAATTCAGGTGAGACCACAGTTTGGCTGAAGGTGAGATAATACTTATATGAACTAATAACAGATCATATCACACAACATGAAAAAAATACACACGAATACAAATAATCGTGTTGCTATTGAGATATAAACCATTTCACTGGCGAAATGATACGTGATTTTACCAATGATACCGATTATGTAATTTGTTATTTTACCAATGATACAGATTATGTAATTTGTGAAGTTATCTGTGATGTCGGGAGAATAATGGTTTAATAAACATTTTTTTTAATACATTCAAAAATAAATCCATTATAAAACAACGTGCAACAATTAAAAACCTAGCATGTAATAATCACCACATTGCAACTCAAATGTAATTAAGTTCTAAAGATATTCATAAGCTATTTAAGTTTTTAGAAGGCTTTTTACTATATGTGGAATTCCATCCACATCCATCATCTTCGATAACCGGTTTCAGTGATTGTTATGATCTGTTTCATAATGCAACCTTAACTTCGGTAAGTGTGACTTCATGATTGTAGTAGTACCACTCAGCAGCTTTTTGTTATTACTTTTTATTTTTACAAAATGCTTAATTAGGAAGTATTCAGTTCACAACAGCCAAACAGGTCGTACTTGGGGGGTGGTCAAAATCGTCCTTTGTTTTCCATTGCAAAATACGCATACCTTTTTTTTTGGTGCAAAAATTATATATTGCAACAATGAATTTTGTTGGCCGTTTACGTGAAATTTAGAATATACCTCACGGACATTAGACCAGTGTCCCATGAGCAAAAATTCTGTCAATAAAAGGAAACAAGCATGCAAAATAAACCTAACCAAAAATGTGAAATGCACAAGAAAATACTTTCGTAGGAAAAATATTGCATAAACCTAGTCGCGCTGCATCCTTAAATCCACTGACAATTTACTAATCCCACCCAGTTATGAATATATTTTTTTTATTAAGACATTAAGCAGACCTTCTGACAGAATTACAAGAAATAAATGCAAAAATGCAACAAGGTTATAAATTCCCACAGAAGAAAGTGCCCTCTACAGAGGTGAAATGCAGTGCTGTTCTCTTTAGCTACTTATGCGCGATCAGAAGGCAAAAAATAACATGGGGGGCTCATCATACACAAAACGTTTTGTGGGCACTTACGGATATAACTTAATTTCTTTATCAGTTTGCGTAAACCTTCATATAGTGAACCAAACTGAAAATGGTTTTTGTGAAGTTTCATGTAGATTCGTCAAGTGCAGCAAAGGCCATTACCAAAAAGCACTGCGTTTTCAACGGTTAATGGGTTCTAATCATAACCATGGAGGAGCTACCAATATTCACAATGTTTCTTTACCAGGTTTGAGAAGCTTTTGGAAATATCTCTCCAGCAATAACTTTAACGCTTTTTTTCAGCTAAAAAGTGTAAGTACCAAAGAAAGTGTCATAGATATATTGGTAATCGAAAAAAAAGCATGTTTGTTAAGAGGACAGTTGCTACAAAATTCGACTAATCAACATGTAATTGAAAGTTTCAATTACATTTTATCCCCATTTAATCTAAATCCCAATTACAAAACAATTTTACGGTGATTTTTTTTTATTGGGGCTCTAACCTAACTCTTGACTTAGAGTTAGGGCTGCATCGTCTGAATAAAGTAATATTTTACTTTTTAATCAACCCTTACTGATGGGATTAACATTCATTGCTTATTATGCAGCCGCACAGGTTGACATACTGAACCAATAGCATGAAAGTTTAGCCAGCTCTACCAAGCCCATCCCTATAAATAGGAATGCCCTCGAAGAGCCACCACTGCCATTTTTACGGTCTTTTTTCTTTTTGACAACAGTCTGTGCGGCTAAGGACCCCCCAAACTAGTGCTATTCTGTGACATAATCTCTTGGTGCATTCTGAGAGGGGAGACTACTCCCTGGATGTCTTCATCCTATAGCCTCAAAGGGGAAGCCCCTCTAGTTGGCACCTACTTCATCTTAATATAATTCTTAGGATACAATGGCCGAGCCCAGGAGAGCGGTCAGCTGGCCTACCCACATAATTAATTCTAGAAGTGCGAGTAAGACAATGGATGCTTGTGAGTTGGTGTCTCTGAGCACACATCATTAGAATACATTTTGACACCGATTGCGCTCCTCAGAATAGGTTCCTGATAAATGCTACGCAAGCACTGCCAGTGCATCTGTTGTTCGTTTTAACCTCCAGAACTGACATGCATTTATTTGAAAGAATGGCAAACGGCAGATGGATGGTAGATCCTGCAGGCTAACCACAAAAGAAAGACAACCCCATCCATCCAATACTTCGTCATCTGCTGTTCTTCAGGGGCCTGTTTGGTTGGAATGAACATGGTTTATAATTCACAGTATCTATTCTACACCCTTCAGGGAAGAAGAGTCTTCCCAAAAATAACTCCAAGTAGGGAACTCTACTGCAGTAGGACGGCTTAAAATTTTCAACTTGCAAGATGTCCTACCTCTAGTACGACTAAACTTTGAAATATGAGCTGGATCGTCCCTCCAGCTTGATGTACACCTCTTAAAAACTTCTTAAACACAGACCTGCATGGATCTGGCTAGATTGGTGCTTTCAGAACAAGGGGTTGAGTGTTGACTGCTTTTACCTGGCTAAGAACACGTCTGAAATAAGCTTCTTAAGCATACTGCCCTGCAGTGCTATTCATCATGCATGAGCAAAATATCCCAGCTAGAAAAATATCACTTTAAAACTCTCCAGCACTCCACGGGGGCAGTCCGAAGGTTGTTGAAGAACTACTGCTGTAAATGCAAATGCACTCTGTGGTGACTCAAGAAAACACACTGCTTTTCTCCAAAACCTTTTGTAACTTTCTCCTTTATTTGGACGGTCTGCTTTAGCATTAGCCCATTACCAGATTCACTTGCCAACTTTAGAACAGGAATACGCTCCAAATGGTAAATGGGCACCTACCTGTGCCCAACTCCATGAGAAACTGGTATCCTGACTTGGTCTGACCTTATCACCAATTTGGCATGTTCGCCGAGGCATATACCTGTCCTTTGTAATGCAAGGTCCACATACATTTCTGTGACTTGGAGGAGTGCATTAATAATGTTTTGTGGCTCATTGGTGACTAGAATTTTCTTCTTTGTGCCAGATAGAGTGGGATCTATCCATGCCAACCCAGCTCCTCCTGGGAACTTTGCACCTCAAACTGACAGGCAAGGACCCCTCTAGAAGGGTCTACAAGCAATGCCAGACCTGCTTTAGCAGAGCACATGATGGAGGATGTGAACAGCTTCCCCATACAGTGGAAGTATATTGCGTGCACCCCGTGGCAGGAAGGTGGAGACCGAGACACTAAAGTGAAGGAGGGCAGAGAGAGGGCTTAACTTAGAGATACAATTAGGGACTTGTTACCAAAAGGCTGACAAACAGATCTTCATTACTGCCATTTGAAGAGTGGATCGACTGAATACACTCTTTCCTCTCAGCTAGACCGCAGAGGGTCAGACTCCCTCCTTTCCTCCCGGACCCTACACCAACCACCTGCGGAGTCCCCCAGGGGTCCTCCCTCAGCCCCCACGCTCTTCAACGCCTACATGGCTCTGATCGCCCCCATCGTCAGAACCCATTGTCTCAACATGGTTTCATACGCAGACGACACCAACCTCATACTATCCCTATCCAACTAACCCAACGCAGCCAAACACAACTTTCAAGAAGGCATGGAAGAGGTCGCCAAATGGATGGAAAGCAGCTGCCTACAACTCTACACCAACAAAACAGAAGTGCTCACCATGGGCCCACACCCCAACGCCTGAAATGACACTTGGTGGCCCCCGCCCTCGGAAGCCCACCCACCCCCACGGACCATGCCCACAACCTTGGAATCATCCTGGACTCCGAGCTCAAAATGGACCGCTAGATCAACTCTGTCGCATCCTCCTGCTTCCACACCCTCTGCCTCCTATGCAAGACCTTCAAATGGATCCCCCTCGAGGACAGAAAGACCGTCACTCACGCCCTCGTCACCAGCAGACTCGACTACAGCAACGCACTCTACGCCAGAATAAACAAAAACCTCACCCGCAAGCTACAAAACATCCAGAACACCGCCGCAAGGCGACTCCTCAACCTGCCAAGACACTGCCATATCTCCCAGCAACTGCGCACACTCCACTGGCTCCCCATCAAGACCAGAATCACCTTCAAGATCCTCACCCACACACACAAAGCCCTCCACAACACCGGACCAGCATACCTGAACAGCAGACTCAAATTCCACGTACCCCAAAGGACCCTACAATCAGCCCAGCTCTCCCACGCCGTGGTCCAGATCAGGAAGCCACTCCTTCGCCTTCCTCGCAGCCAGAGCCTGGAACACCCTACTGCTCCACCTCAGACAGACATCACTCCCCATCTTCACGAGAAACCTCAAAACTTGGCTCTTCCACAGACCCCCTTCTTGATGGACTGGAACCTGTACCTCCCCTCCTCCCTAGCGCCTTGAGACCCTTAGGGTGAGTAGTTGCACTTAACAAACCCCGTAATTGATTGATTGAATGCCATTTAGAAGATCGTAGGGTGCAGCTTCTTGCCACAGCCTCCCCCTCGGTCTATTGCCGATTGCTGCTTCAGAAAGGCTGATGACAGCCAGGTGCAGAGATCACATACTTAATTGTACGCACATTTAGGATACTCCTGCAGGAAGCATGCTCTACTGATACCTGCAGAGAAAGCAGTCACTCCGACACAAAGGCTGTGTCTGAGGAACAAGCAGAAAATTACATTTGACAGAGATCCAACTAATTCAGCTCTGAAGCCTTAGATAGTGGATCCACATCCTCTGCCTGGACAATGTGTGGAAACTGGGCTCCAAACCACTCAGATTGGTCCGGTGCCAGTCCAAGTTCTGGTTCACCAAGCAAGGGAGTACTCTGAAGAATATTCCAAGAGATGCAGTGTTCTCCGGCCCGGTGCCTGCACGCCAGCCAGCCTCCTAGAGGTGACCGACATCAATTTCACTTTCTGCTTGAAGAGCTGAGGGTCTGCCTAAAGTGCCCAGAAGGATGCATGCTGAGAGAGAGCGGAATAGTGTGCCTGGTGCTGAAGGAGGATATACTGTCCAGGGGGAGAAACCCAGCAGGTTCCCGGCGTTTGTGGCAGCCAAGAGAAAGCAGACTACCACAGCCAGTGAAGCCAGGCAGAAACTCTTCTGTGAGGGGGTCCCAAGTTTCTATGAGCATCTCCTGTGTGAGCATACCAAAACTTCTGCAAGAATAAGCATGACAATGTCGACCAGCAATCTGCTGTAAGCCTGACAGATTAGAGCTCTAGTTGCCAAATCACACAGACGAGCTGGGTCGCCCTCAAACTGGAAAGGCCCTGAACAGCCAGGAGGCAATAACTGCCATAACTACCCACCAGTGGCGTCTACTCCGCTATGGCGGAAGGTCGTCCACCCATTGCTTTCGAGCAGTGGAAAGGAAATATAAAATTATAATAACCTTAAGTCATTATCATTTTATGTTTCCTTTGCTTGAGATCTGCTCTGCTCACTGAGAAGGGAGGGGGTGGGGGAGAGTGGTATGCCCAGCCCCAAGTGTGCAATGACTGTTTGGCCCAAACCAGCCATGCGCATTCCCCCCTTCTCCATGCAGGCTGCCAAACATGCCCACCCCTACAGCCCCTGGCTGAGCGCTGTGTCACTGCAGCATTGTGACTGGCTTAGGGGAGGGAGCCTGGCTGTCCGGTTCCTGTTCCTGAAGTCAGAATCAGGAGAGCAGAAGCAGGAGAGCAGAAGCAGGACCAGAGACGGGAGACCCGGCTGGCAGAAAGGTACCTTTTTTTTGTTTTGTTTCCCTCGCGTGTCTCCCCCCTCCCCCCAACAGAGCCCTCGCCTCACACGTGATTTCCCCCCACCCCACCACCCCTGTGCGCGACACCCCCACGACCTCCCTCCCCCTCGAGCCATGCCGGCCGCCTCTGCTCAGCAGCTATTTGCACTCAGTCGAATAGACTGTACCTGTTGAAAACAAATGCCATTGCACTACCTGCTAAGCCAACTTTATATATTTGTCCCTGTTCCAATGTGAACTCGCCACCATGGCGCAAGTGCAGTTGCTGCAGTGAGAAACACTACGCAAATCTCACCCACCACAGAGCTAGAACTACAACACCAACTAGCAGGTTAAAGTAGAACTTAGCCTACAACTGGCATGGGAGACTCGAACGTGCAGTCGAGTCTGTTGAGTGGACTTGAGGCTTTTTGCCAAGGAAATGGAAAGGGTAAACAGACACTGAACAGAGTTACGCATTTGATTAATGGAATATCTGTAGTAATCTGCACCTGTGCCTTATTAAAGTGCATGGCCCATTGTACCTAGAGACTGTTGTCACAACATATCTCGTATAGCAAAGATACACAATACTGAAAGTTGAGTGTGGTTCCTTACTGAAGATCTTAACTGAGATATCAACCCTGTATTTCTCTTCATATAAAGCTGTGTAGTATTTAGGATATTTGACGTAATCTGCACTTATGCGTAATTAATGCATGTTTCACACATACTTGACTGGGGACTGTAATAGTTAATCCCTGCAATATGAGAATCTTACTAACAATACTGAAAGTGGAGTGTGGTGCCTTGCTAAAGATCTTGAGTGCAAATTAAACACTGTATTTCTATTCCTATAAAACTGTGTACTAATTCGTGTTGTAGAGAAATTAAAACGCTTCCTTTTAACCAAAAGAAAAGCATTCAGCTGGGCAATACATTACTGTGCCTGTTGATTGATTTCTGAGTTCTGTGCTATTCTGTACGCACTACTTTTCCGAGAAGTCTTGGAACACTGGCCCTCTGTACCCAGAGAATCAAGCACAGTCAGGGTTGTACTTGGCCCAGTTTGAAGAGCCATAGTAAGACGGACCCCTAAGTCGCCAGTGGCAAACTATCTCAACGTCGGTCTGAGGGTTTTGCAGGTACACAGAGGGTGCCTAGCGTCGAGGGCGGTGTGCCAATTACGCTTCCACCCCCCTCCGTGACCCATGGTGTACCATGAACACACCATATAAGTGCTGAAGCCTCCTAAACCAGGAGTAACTGGGAAGAGAATTCTCCCCCCCCCTTTTTTCGCACTTTTTTCCCTAATTTTCACTCTTCACGTCCCTAGGTAAGGGTGGGCCTTAGCGTGCCCAGACCGCCAGGGTTTAGTACACCTCTTTAAGTCCTGATGAATGCCTGGTAACTTTACACCGTTTCAAAGGCAGAAACATGTTGACTGACGAATAACTAACTTTGGAAACAACCACACAATTAATTGTGGACTACTTTCCTACACTTCATTTTAAATGTATGTCCTAGTGATCTGATAATAAATAATTTTTTTGATACACTTAAGACATCTTTTTAATTCCCTCACCATATCATATAATTTACCTTCACTGCACGCCCGAACACACAAAACCTACTCCGCAGTAATTCTGGCGTCGAAGCACACTAAAGAGGCACTCGGCCTCTTTAGTGGGGCCCAATGATGAAGCATGTCACCACTAGGTGGTGAGTGAGGGCTTTCTTAACTGATCCAAGTGAGGCCAGTTTTTCTTTCACCTGCTCCTGTTTGTGGTTTCTCAAACACCAGAGAACACTCTTTTGTTGTTCACATAGACTTAACCGGGGAATAAGAGTGTTTCATAACTCTCCCTATCTCTCTTCTTGTTGGTATAAACTATCTCAACCACCATAGTTGAAGCCCAGTATCCCCAGCCAGCTTTATGCTCCTTCCCTCTTCCTCATGCAAGGAATCTGCCAATGGATAAATATTCACTGAAACATGTGTGGTCTAGAGGAAGCCTCTCACACCTCGGGGCTTGCATGTGTTGGTTTCGGCAGACTACAGTCTGCGACCGCTCTTATTCATCAGGATTGGTATATCATGAATAAAAAGACACTGCAGGAGCCACCAGTGCCATAGATTATGAAATAACCTCATTTTAGGTGTACACTATTACTAACCGTAAACCCAGGAAATAGGCTTAACTGAGAGTATTCCATCAATCAATCAGGATTTGTAAATCATGACTAATCACTCATGAGGGTATCCAGGTGCTAGGAATAAGCTGCTGAGGGTGTTATCAGTCAAAGAGCCAGGTCTTAAGTCCCTTTCAGAATTCCGGGAGGAAGAGGTTCGGAGGTGAAGGGGAGGGTAGTTCCCTGACTTGGCGGTAAGGTAGGAGAAGGAACGTCCTCCGGTCTAGCTTCAGAGAATGAAGGAGGTATGGGCATGGGTGGAGGATCGAAGGTGTCTGGAGGGTGTATGGAAGGGCAGGTGCTGATGATGTATGCTGTGCCTTGGCTGTTAAGGGCTTTGTAGGTGTGCATCAGCATCTTCAAATTACAACTCTTTTGGATGGGGAGCTAGTGGAGCTTCTTGAGGTGAGGGGTGGTGTGGGTCCATTTAAGGAGGTCGAAGAGTAGTATGGCAGCCGAGTTCTGTATCGTTTGGAGTCATTTCAAGAGTTGGTGGTGATTCCTACATGCAGTGCACGGCCATAGTCCAGGTGGCTGGTGACTTGGGCTGGTGTTGACGGGGAGCCATCGCAAGATCTTTCGGAGAGTGAACAAGCAGGTGGAAGAGACTGCATTGATCGGTCTTTTCATGGTGAGCTTGCTGTCCAGAATGATGCCAAGGTTGCGGGTCTGAGTTTGGAGGGCCTCCATGGGCTGTATTATACAATGTAGTGCATTTTACTTGTTAGCGCTGGGTACAGCTTTCAAAATGTGCACTTGCCGTTAAAAAGGAGAGTGCACCATATTAGATTAAATGCACTGCCCCCAGGGTAGCAGCAAACTCGTGCTGCCATTGATGTTTTGAAGCAGCTGCTCTTTGTTTCACTGTGCAAGCGGCAACCCGCCTGTACTTTTAAGAGGGGTGAAATATCCCCTTGCAGGCGGGGACAGTGAGTGACTGCACCCGCTTGCAAGTGGATGTTTTGGGGGCAAATAGGAACAACCTTCACTCCCTCTAGAGGGCTGCCATCAGGAGCGCACTGACAGCTTCTTTACCTTTGCGACCGAGTTTATAATATGGCACAGGCACAGAGGCAACGAGATTCTCTCTTTGCATGGGTCCATGCCCCCATGCACATGACAGAACACCTGTGATGATAGCATTGGCGCTATATGTGCGCCAGTGCTATCTAAATTACCGAAGGGGCTGGCACAAGGACCTGCAGCCCCTTCTGTAATTCTCCAGGGCACTTTGTATAATATGGCCTTAGGAGTTGCTCCAGGGAAAGGTGTTCTGGAATATCAGCACTTCAGTCGTCTGTGTTGAGCGTTAAGCAGTTGTTCTTCAATCAGTCCACAACACTATCCATGCATTTGTGGAAGATGGTTTTGGTGGCAGGGTCTTCTGAGTGTAAGAGGAAGAGCTGGGTGTCGACGGCGTAGGATATGATGTTGAGGACGTGGGCTCTGATGACGTTGGCTATAGGTTAATTTAGGTGTTGAACAGGGTGAGGTTGAGTGATGAGCCTTGAGGGACGCCGCAGATAAGTTCATTGCTGATTTTCAAGCTTCCAAGGAAGAAGAGGTGGTGGGGAAAGGGGTCAGTGGGTGTTTCCAAGTGGATGGCATTCATAATGGCCTTGGTGTTCTGAGTGGTGAGCAATTCCTAAGTGGTGGGCAGGTGGTTGGAGTTGGCCGCAGTAGGAGTGAGGAACCTGTGGAGGTTCGTGGTTCAACGTTTTTTAAGATGGTGGATATCTAGTCTTGGAAGAAGTCCACTAGGGGTTCTCGGAAAGGGGTGATGGTGTTCTATGTGGCTAACACACTAGAGATCTCACAGATGATAAAGACTTTTAATGTGGTTGAAACTAGCTTCGATGCAGGGTGGCCAGTGAGAATCTTCTTGTGTCTTTTAGGTATTGGTGGTAGCTGCTGAGGGCTGTCTTGTGGGTAGCATCTGTGGGGTCTTTGCTGGTGCTCCATCTCCTCTCTAGACACTTGCAGTTGCATTTCATGGTTCTAAATTCCAGAATGTACCAGCTAGCCTCTTTGGTGGAGCTCATGAATTTGGAGGGCTTGATAGGAGCCACTTTGCTGGCACAGTTGGTGATCCAGGTGGAGAGGTTTTTGATGGCCTGTTCGAGGTTGGTGGCTGGTTCAGGCTGAGTGGTGTTTAGGGCGTCAGTCCATTGAAATTCACTTATCAGAACTTTGAAACAGTGCCCCTTTACTGTTCAGATTGCAGATACACTGTATTGTTGAATACAACTATGTTTGCCTTGTTTCTGCTTATTATCAGGTGTGTCGGAGGGCTGTGGTAAGGAACAGAAAACGTTACAGCTTTGGAAAATAAATACTTCATTTTTTAAAGGGGGACTGCAATGGTCGAATTTACAGTATTGTGATCGTAATCGGTTTGCAATCTTGATCAGAACAGGTTTGTAAATATTGTTGAACCTACCAAACTTTCTAGCATTGCATGATGGGGTACTGTATTCTCACTCTCTAAAATGTGCAGATGTTCACCCTCAATTAGTGATTGTGAACAGTTTATAGTATTGATAGCGAGGACCTCTTTTTACAAGTACATTTTCTTGCATAGGTGGTTTATTGTGCATTATGTTGGATGTACTATTTGATTTACCATTACTTGTAAATTATATTTAACTATTTTGAGATAGTAATAAAATAATTTATTTTACCGTCCTGGAAGGGGAATTTACACATTTTTAACTGTGAACTTTATTTCAACATGAACTCACTTCAGATCATCTCCATTAACTAGGTCTTGACTCCTCCATATCTACTCGCAGTTGGATTCAAGGAGTCTTAGAAGGCAATCTTTCCACTGCAGAAACATATCTAAATGCTGGTTAACATCAGTAGTAGCTGGTTGTACCTGCAGCTGTAAAGGCAAGAACACATCAGATAGTCGCCCCATTTGAGAACATTAGGTGTGTCACTCCTGCATATTATCCATGATTGGGATGAATAAAACAATGTGATCGAAGAAATACAGAAGAGGCACTCCTTAACGGGTTGCCAATATTACAATTAAACAATGCGGGGTGACTTTTCATAAGTCACCAGAATGACAGAAAGCAGTTGTTGATGTGTGGATTATGTACTATAACCAAGTTATTGTATTCAGTAAATGTAATACTCCTGCAGTGTAGCTATACAATGTAAAGAGCAGAGATTACTCAAACATCATTGTGCATATAGTGAATAACAAATGCCTCCATCCCAATCCATCATTGCTTCCTTTGACTAAGACACCAACAAAGCTGGGCCATTTCTGCTCTCTTAGCTTTTTCATGGTCATCTGTGTTTCATCCTAGAAAGGATGGGCTTTTTGCTCTTGCACCTTCTATTTCTCCAGTAGCTTGCCAACAGAAGGGATTTTATTTCTAGCGTGGACTTACGTAGTATCAAGGTGTGAACTCTCCTTAGTGATTTTCTTTCTTTTCCCCAATTACATCAGAACATAATAATCAACCCACAACAATGTGAGATTACAAATGACCACAAACACTTCTGGTCGAATAACTGCTGTTTCAATCCTGATGCTTATGTCTTATTAGGGCCTTACTTTCCTATTGTCCTTATCTTAAAATACACGTAAAATGGTGACCAATTGTTTTTACTTCAGTGCTATTCGACTGTTGGTAGCTGGTTTGGCTCTCTGTTTGCTAACAATTGGGGAAGTCTTACGTAGTGCCAAAGTAAAGTAACTTTGTGTTTTTTCAAGAGGGAAAGCAATCGTCTAGAAAAAAATACTTTCATAGACACAAACATCCCAATGTTTCTTTTGAAATTGGGTTGCTCAGTTGTGTGCAATAACAAGTTTGGATTGTACAAGAATTAATTGAAAACAAAGATGGTGAATATTAACCTTGCAAGTTGAACCTTGACCCGACTGATGATGGTTCATATGAACCATCATCAGTCGGTTCAAGGTTTAACTTGCAAGGTCTCTCTATTCCTCTACTGTGAAAAGAGTCATTTAGCTACTTATCTTCACTTTGTCTCTAGTGGAATCTTAGACCGAAAACAAGATAGTAATAAACACGCCCGAAAATGCAAACAACTAATTAGAATATTTCTACCTTATTTTGATAGTGAATATGGATAGTGCCACTTTTAAGAGGGCTGTTCCTCCTAGGCATAGGTTCTCTTCCATTGTCAATGATTAGGTACCAGGTTACCCTGTGACAAAACCGGAAACTGCCTCAACTGCATGTAATTTGATGCTGGATGCACAGAGTGTGCTTCATAGGCCGAAATGTCTTACCATGCTGATTCCCAACCTCATATGTTCAATTTTTTGCAAAAATGGCCCATCTGTGATTCAAGATAGGCAGAATGTTGGGGGACTGTAGACTCAGGCTGACAATCCCTACAGATGAAGAGTAATAAACCAAATAAATAACTTTCATCCACACAAGCCAGGCATATTGCCACTCTCAATGTGCGAGTAGCTTTCACTGCAAAAAATAGAAATGGAAAGGAACAAGGTACATTGTCCATCTATGGTCTATGTGAAACGTTTCATGATTAAATCAAGACGACAAAAGGACATTCATGGGATCAAGAGTTACAGTTTTTAATGATACAGTCTTCCACAAAGCGTTACCCTCGCTTATGCCTGCAGGCTAGTCCTGCATTAAAGAACGATACTAGTCACTAGTAAGCAGTTCGTCTCCACACAGTCAGAGAAGGGGTCACCTCTTTGGTTGCTGTATACTTTCTTCAGTGAAATGCAGGCTCCTGTAACGTCCTTGCAACGAAGCACCAGGCTCCGCAGCTGTGTAGTTTCTTGGTACTTGCAGAAGGATAAGTTAAGTTGTCACCACTGCCTCCAACTTCATCCTGAAGTAGCTGGTTGATGTCATACACAGGGAAGATAGAGGCAGGCAGTCCACCAGAGCACTTAATATACTCCCCTACACCTTTCAGGCAGGAGGGGCACCCACTCTTCTGCAAAGTAGTCACACTGAGACTACTGCTCAGCTACATGGCAGTCAAATTAATCCTTTCTTCTAAGACCCAGTGCGACGGTCTGCTGACAAAGTATTAGGGTAAGTTCACTCCTCTGGGCCTATAAGAGTGGAAGGGGATTGGTGCTACCAATCCTGAGAAGAGAGTCCAGTGCCAGGGAAGAATTACAAGCTAATAGGGGAAGGTTCCCTCTGGCCCTCCTGATGGTGGTTAACAGGCACAGGTCAAAAGTATTGCTTTCAAAGGAGTATGCTGCTTCATTCAGCAATCACTCAATCAGGGATATATTGAGCGCACTACTCACCCTAAAGCAGGGGTCTCCAAACCGGTCCTGGAGGGCCGGATCCATGCCAGATTTTTGGGATATCCCCATTGAGATACATGTAGTTATTTTAAAAATCTGGCATGGATCCGGCCCTCCAGGACCGGTTTGGGGACCCCTGCCCTAAAGGGTCCAAGGCGCTTCAGGAGGGG
Organism: Lissotriton vulgaris; assembly: GCF_964263255.1. Lineage (NCBI taxonomy): Eukaryota > Metazoa > Chordata > Amphibia > Caudata > Salamandridae > Lissotriton > Lissotriton vulgaris. Next base: position 307,321,757 of record NC_141693.1, on the reverse strand, counting down.
GAGAGTCAGCTCCTAGGTCATCTGGAGTGCCAGGTCTTGAGGTCCTTTCTGAAGACTTACAGTGTAGGGCTTCGTCAGATGCTGAGGGAGAGTTTGTTCCAGGTCTTGACCGTTATGTACGAGAACTGTTTGCCACCCGTTCTGACTCTGTGGATGCAGGATACTTCGGCAAGGGCTAGGTCAGCGTAGCAGAGGTTTCTCTTGGGGGCGTGGAAGGAGATTCTTTTGTTGAGGTATTGGGTTCCAATGTTGTGGAGGGCTTTGTAGACGTGTGTGAGCAGCTTGAAGGTGGCTCTTTTTGATGGGAAGACAGTGGAGGTCGCGGAGGCGCTGAGTGATGTGGTTGTGTCGTGTGATGCGGAGGACGAGTCTGGCTGTGGCCTTCTGGACGGGCTGGCATTTGGAACAGAGTTATTTGTGGATTTCGGAGTGGAGAGCTTTTTTGTATTCCAGCCTGCTGGTGATGAGTGCGCGGGTGACGGTCTTCCTGGAGTCAGGGGGGATCTATTTGATGGTCTTGCGGAGTATGCAGAGGGTGTTGAAACATGTGGAGAACAGCTGTTGATCTCTCACTTCATGGTAAGTCAAGTGTGATGCAGAGGTTGCGGGCGTGGTCTGTGGGGGTGGGAGGGTTTCGGAGAGCGGGGCCACCAGGTTTCGTCCCACCTGGCGGGGGTGGAACCGAGGATGAGGACTTCAGTTTTCTCCGAGTTGAACTTCAGGCAGATGGTGCTCATCATGGATGTGATGTCCTTCATTCCTTCTTGGAAGCTGTGCCTGGTGATGTTGGGTTCCTTGGGAAGGTAGAGGATGAGCTGGGTGTCGTCAATGTAGGATACTATGCTGACTCAATGTTTTCTGACGAAGGATGCAAGGGGGGCCATGTAGATGTTGAAGAGCGTGGGGCTGAGGGAGGATCCTTGGGGTACTCTGCATATGATCTCCGAGGGTTCGGAAAGAAAGGGTGGGAGTCTTATTCTTTGTGTTCGACCAGAGAGGAAAGAGTGAATCCAGTCCAAATCAGTTCCCTGTATGCCGGCGTCGTGGAGTCTGGTGGCTAGTGTGCTGTGGGAGACTGTGTTGAAGGCTGCTGAGGGGTCTAGTAGAATTAGAGCTGCAGTGTGGGCTTGAGGGCGAGGAGGGTGTGGATGTTGTCGGTGGTGGCTAAGAGGGCGGTCTCGGTGCTGTTGCTGCGGAATCTGGATTGAGATGAGTCGAGGATGTAGATTGTTTCTATGAAGTGCGTTATCTGGGCGTTGCGATATTCTCGATGTCTTTGGCGTCGAAGGGGGGAGCGGTGGGGGTGGGCCTGTAGATCTTGAGGTCCGTCGGGTCTCCTCAGGGCTTCTTGAGGAGGGGCCCTGACCGCGGCGCATTTCCAGTCATCAGGGAACGTGCCTGTTTCAAGGGGGCAGTTGATTGTCCGTCGTTGATCTGGTGCGATGGCGGAGACGGCCCTGTGGAAGATGAGCAGGAGTCAGTGGATGCTCCGGAGTGGATGACCTTCATCGTCTTTGCGGTGTCTTCTGTGATGACAGGGTTCCAGGTGAGGAGGGTGGGCTGGGTGGCGTAGCTGGTGGATGGTGTAGGGGCGGTGCCTTGGTCATCGAAGTTGTCGTAGAGTGGTGGAAGAAGGAGCTGAGTTTTTGCAGAGGTCCTGGGAGGGAAGGATGTCAGTGATTTTGCTGTGGGGTCGGGTGAATTCTTGTACGATTGTGAAGAGTTCCCTGGAGTTGTGGGAGTTGGAGAGGATTCTGTCCTGAATGGTTTCTCTTTGTTGATCTGATGAGTTGGTAGTGTGCCGTGTTGGCGGCCCTGTAGGCGGAGCATGCTTCTGGGGTTTTGCTGTTTCTACATGCTTTCTCCAGTCATCGGCACAAGCGCTTGGATTCTCGTAGGTCCATGGTAAACCAGTTGGCTTTCGTGTTGTGTCGTCTGTCGGAGTTCTGTAGGGGGGCAAGAGTGTTGGCGCAGTTGCCGATCCATTGGTGGAGGTTGTTGGTTGCTGTGTTGGTGTCTGTCGTGGTAGGGGAAGGAGTGCGGCCGAGGTGGAGGTGAGGTGTTCTTCGGTGATCTTGCTCCAGTTTCTGCATGGAAGGGGTGTCGAAGGCTTGTGTGCCATGGGTTTCGAGAAGAAGTGGGTGCAGTGGTGGTTAGTCCAGAGAGGTTCCATGGTGTGCCTAAAGCGAATGTGGTTTACTCCAGCGAAGATGGGGCCGAGAGTGTGTCCAGCCGTGTCAGTGAGGTGGAGACGAGTTGCTTCAGTCCAGTGTTGGCGAGGTTCTCTAGGAGGGCGGGGCAGTTGGGGGTCGCTGAGGTTGTCTAGGCGGAAACTCAGGTCTCCGAGCAATATATAGGCCTTGGAGGCAAGGACGTGGGGCACAATGTAGTCTGCAATGGTATTGGTGAATGGGGCGCGGTTCTGAGTGGTCTGTAGGTGAGTGTTCCGGAGAGTGTCATTCTGGGGTTGGGCTTGATCTGGAAGTGGATGTGTTCCATGAGGGGGAGGTGTCGTTCGAGATGGAGGTTGTCAGTCGGAGGTAGTTTTTGTGGACAATGGCAAGGCCTCCTATGGGGCAGTCTTTCCTCAAGATCTTGTATCAGTCAAGGTTGGCGGTTGCAATGTCGGGAGCGGAGATGACGTTGGTCTAGGTCTCTGTAAGGAAGGCGATGCCGGACGAGAAGAATTTGTGGAGGTCCCAAACTTCTACTGTGTGTCTGTGCAGGGAGCGTATGTGGAGGAAAATGCAGCTCAGGGGTTTGGGCGCGCTGGTGTCAGGTGCGTTGGCGGTAGCTGTCTAGGTTCGTAGGTGGGTAAAGGTGCGGCTGCAGTTTCGGTAGAAGAACGGGCCTTGGGAGTTGCTCGATGTCAAGAGCTGGCAGTTGTTGTTGCGTCCAGGGTTGAGTGCCTGCGAGTGCTGGAGTTGTAGCAGCGGGGAGGACCAGGGTCCCTGTAGCGTTCGGGCACAGACGGGCTTACCTTTGGTGCGCCAGCGGGCAACCACTGCGCATGGCCTCACAACGGCCGTCATTAAGTAGGGGTCGGGGGAGGGAGAGCAGTTGGGAGGCAGAAGCAGAAACACGCAGGGGGGAGGGGCCGCGAAGGCAGCAGCGGCGGTACGCAGCAAGAACAGAGGCAAACAGAAAAACGGAACAAAAGGTAGAATCACAAAACGGCAAAAAAGAGAAAAACTGCAAAAAAGAGAAAGACAGAAATAGACAGTTAAGACAGGCAAACAGAAAAAAGGAACAGAAAAAGGCTGACAAACATGAGAGCAAGGTACTCCACAGGACCACCAGGGATGAGGTGCAGGCAGGAGCCTGCGAGTGGAGAAGGGCATCAAACACCTACCTGGGAACCAGAAAGGCGCTGGGGGCAGTGCCTTAGCGACTGAGCTGCGCGAGGGGAGAGCAGTTTCCCTGCGCGGAAGGTCAGAGGTCTTGCTTGCCCTGTTGCGCAGCGGCTGCTATTAAGTAGGGGTCAGGGAGGGCCTGCAACTAGGAGATAGGGGCAGGAACACGCAGGGGGGAGGGCCCGTGGGGCCAGCAGTGACGGTAAACAGCAAGAACACAGGCAAACAGAGAAAAAGTGAGCAAAAGGCAGAATCTCAAACAAAAGAAAGACAGAAAAGACAGGCAAACAGAGAAAAGGAACAGAAAGAGGCTGACAAATGTGGAGCAGAGGAACAGGCTCTTCCACTGGGCCACCAGGGATGAGGCGCAGGCAGGAGCCTGTGGGTGGAGGAGGGCTACTCTGCTCCTTTCTGGACGAAACGGAGCAAACTGTCAATATGGGTGATTTTAGTTCCAAACTTTTCACCCCGCCCTGTGGTGTCCCACAAGGGTCTTCATTGAGTCCCATATTATTAAATATATATGTGGCTCCCCGAACAGTACTGATAAGGTTGTTGAGTTCTTCTACTGTTTCCTAAGTGGATGACACCCAAATATTCGTCCTCCTAAACAATGATACAGAAGAGGTGGCTTCCTGATTCAACAGATGCATGAGTGCAATTTTCAACTAGATGAACTCCTGCAGTCTTAAATTAATTTCGGAAAAGACAGACTCGCCTCTTCAGTCGAGATACCTCATTCTGGAATAATTCCTTGTGACCACAATCCCTTGGCTTCCTTCCAAGCCCAGTAGCTAAAGAGAGGAATCTGCAAATGGTTTTTGATACTAATCATCTGTCCTCTTCTTTGCCCATTTTAAAAACTCTGAGGATAATTCTCTTTTCTACCATTCGACTTGCAGAAAACAGTGGTCACCTCTCTGGCGCTATCAAAGTTAGACTACAGCAATTCCCCTCTATGTTGAACCCCAGCAAGGTGTTTTGGGAACACTTCAGAGACTGCAAAATGCAGCAGTCTGTGCTCTAAAAAGGATAAAAAAATGTGAACCCATCCCCAAAGCCAGGAAAGACCTCCACTGGCTACCCATTAAAAAGAGAGTTGCTTTTAAGGCGCTCTGTGTGGCGCAAAAGTCACTTTACCATCAGTACCCAGATTTCCTTAAAAACAAATTTTCAAGGCACATTTCAAATAGATCACTTTGCTCAGTCACAGCTAAGAAAGTGTCTGTTTCTTTTATTCACAAAGCCTCTTGGGGCGGTAGAAGCCTCTCCTATGCCAACTCCCACCTCTGGAATCTTATGCAAGAGCACCTGAGTAATCAATCTAACTTGCTTGCTTTTAACCTCTTAAGTGCTGCGTCGGGGCGTTGGCCGACGGCAGCACTACCTCCCCAGTGCTGCGCACGTCCATTGGACGTCCATTCAGCACTAGTTCCAATGGACAGCGCAACACTGGGGAGGGATATTTGCGCCGCATCTAAGGTGTTAGAAAGTCACTAAAAACGTGGTTGTTTTCTCTCCCCCTGTAGACTTCATATATGATAGTTTGCTCCTTCATATTATAGGCATCGCAAAGACGCCTTTGGGCATAGGCCGAGCGCTACAAAATTTAAATCGATTTAAATTATTTAGATTTGTACTGTGTAGAATAATGTCACATAGATGGCGTTTTTTGAGAATTCCGAACTCATTCTGTTTTAAAGTAAGCAAATCCAGACTGCAGACTCTTGACATTAATACTACTTTCTCTGTACTTTACCATAGTCTTATTTAAATAGTCAGATATGCCAATTGGGTTTAGCCAATCAATACATCTTTATATGTAGGGCTCAGAGCTTACACTCCTTCCTAATGCTTATTGTCAAAATAGGTCACAATCTAAGTGTGTAAACATAATTTCAAAAACGCCATCAAGGAGACTAAGCAAAAATGGTAGATCACTACAGAAGCTTCTGTAACCGATTTTCCTCCGGTTAACAGAGACTCGCGTCCTGTAGGTATACTATGCACACCAGGCGCACTAGTAGGTTTACAAAGGGACTTGTACTCTAGCACCCAAGGGCTCTAATGTGGTACCATAAGTGCTCACTTGTACGGGAGCATAAATATCTGCTAAGCACATATGCTGCCTGGTTTTCAACTCTTGCAGGGCATTGAGGATTCGGTCAGTCAAATAACATGATTTCGGCCATTTAGAGGTACTCAGGGATGCAATGCCATTTTCTAATATGAGCAGGTTAAGCTGGCTTCTCGCAGTATTGGAGGAGTCTGTATCTGTATCATAAGCAAACAATTACAAATTGTGGGTTGATTTGGGGGAACTACTGCTCGCTTGAGTGCTGTTCTACTTTAAATTTGTAGGATTTTGGCTGTTGATCTTTTTAGAAAGGCCAAGATGTTGGAAGGTCAATTCCACAGGTACAACTAGCTCTAGCAAAGTGACGATAGCAAGGAAGAATACTGCAATCTATCAACCTCCCTCCATGAACAGCAGGTACCTCACAAAAAGTTCCTACACGTTTAAGTGCAGGTACATATTTAATTTGTTTCACAAAGCCCTTATGGAGGAACGTCTTGAAATGGGACTCTACGTGTACTCTGTAGGGCCAGTGATGACGCCAGGCTCTGGATGGAGATGGGGGAATGCATAGCACAAAAACAGGTTGGGAGCTTGCTCTCACAATTTTAAGGTCAGAAAAACAGATGAATAGACCTTTGGGGGCTCTGAATCTTCATTGCACAACTGGTCATAGTTCTCCGACAGATGGAATTGCAGGAAACGTATGCAGAACTCAGACTTTAGGTACTACCCCTAAACGAGCATTAGCAAAACCAATAGGTCTCACCTATGTGAGATATATTGGGTTTGGTAATGGTTTTTAGACATGTTTCACAGCAGTGCGAGCTGCTGTGCAACGTCTCAAATGCACGAAAAAAAAGCGCCAAGACATGGCCACCACTGACCGCGTCACATTGTTTCTTTTAAAGTATGTTGCATGGCAGCTTGCGCTGCTGTGCAACATGTTAAAAAAAGAACAAGAAGGGTCAAGTCACACGAGGGGGAGGAGCGAGTAGCAACAACAGACAGCGGGGGACAGCAACAAGGGAGGCACAGGGAGGAAGCTGGGTGCAGTAACAAAAGAAGTAGTGGAAGCAACACAAGGGATGTGCAGGGAAGGGAGGTGCAGGAATGGGAGCAGCAATAATAGACACCTGGAGAAGGGCAGTGCGAGGGAGGTGGGAGAGAACACCAGACAGGGGTGGCAACATGGAGAAGGGGGGTTTGGGGTGGATAGAACCCCACACAAGGGGAAGTGGGGGAAGAAATAGTACTTCAATCACAGCACGAGCAGCAGACGGGCACTAATTAAGTTGAATCAATCAGTGCTTGGTCAATGCTATACAGAAAGGAAAGGAAATAATGCTTGGCAAGCTTTGGCCAATTAGGAGTCCGCAAAAAATAGTGACAATGATAAGCAGTGGGCGTTTCGCAAGAGAGCATGCAGCGCATGCTCAGTAACATGTTCAGCCTAAAAAAATACTCGTGGAGTATCAGAAGCTCGAGAAACCGCTAGGCTAGCATTGCCTCATTGGTCAAGAAGTGATTCACAGCATAAATGATCTTAGTTAAACTCTATTTTGAAGGAACGGACTATACCAGGCTAGACTGGAGAATTGGCACTACCAAGTAAATCCTTCGGTATAGAGCCACACTGAACTCGAGGTAGTTGACTGAGAACCAAAGTGTATATAGGGTGCTGACTCTCCAGGGTAGACTGGGCTTTGAATCCTTGTTAAAGTGGGTCTTCTGCAGTCGCTGGTATGCCACCATAGGGACCAGGAGTGCGGTCAGAGCCATAGAGGCAGCACTAAATCGATAAAGTAGTGTCCAGTACTGCAGAGTCCGTTCCCACCATTAATCTGTAGTACTTCCTGTGTCCCTTCAGGCTGCATGCATAACAAGCATTTGCAATGCAATAGGTCTTGCATTAGGAAAGTTTGAGCTATTGGTATTGTAAATGACCAATTTTTTATTTATGTGTTGGTTTTGAAAATAGCGAAATTAATAGCTTTGTCATTTACAATGCCAATAGCTTTAACTTTCGCAAATGTGACACCTATAGCATTTGTAACGCAGTATGTGTTGTATTTACATGACTTAGATGTATTGATATTACAAATAACAATGGCTTGTAATTTGTGTAATAATTATTACTTCAAAAAAAGTTATTGTAATTTAAAATGGCAAAAGCTTAAACTTTTGTAAATAACTTTTGTGAAGATTATGTTCATTGTATTTTAATATGAAGAAAATCCAAGAACAGAAGTGAAATATTAACACCTTTTTGTGACATTTGTAATAAAGCTTGAAACATTGAGCAAACATATTTGAACCAGTTGTTGTTGAATGATTGCACAGATTGATGCTGTGGTGGCGCGGAGTGATGTTGTGGTGGCGATGAGTGATGCTGTGGTGTTCAGTGATGCTGTGGTAGCGCATAGTGATGTTGTGGTGCCCATGAGTGATGTTGTGGGGCCCATGAGTGATGCTGTGGTGGTGCTGAGTGATGCTGTGGTGGTGCGATAGATAGAGTGAGTGCGATAGATAGATAGAGGGAGGGCAATAGATAGAGTGAGGGTGATACAAAGATATATAGAGTGAGGGTGATACATAGATAGATAGAGTGAGGCAGATAGATAGATAGATAGATAGATAGATAGATAGATAGATAGATAGATAGATAGAGTGAGACCGATAGATATATAGAGTGAGGCCGATAGATAGATAGATAGAGTGAGACCGATAGATAGATAGATAGATAGATAGATAGATAGAGTGAGGTCGATAGATAGATAGATAGATAGATAGATAGATAGATAGAGTGAGGCCGATAGATAGATAGAGTGAGACCGATAGATATATAGAGTGAGGCCGATAGATAGATAGATAGAGTGAGACCGATAGATAGATAGATAGATAGATAGAGTGAGGTCGATAGATAGATAGATAGATAGATAGATAGATAGATAGATAGATAGATAGATAGATAGATAGATAGATAGATAGAGTGAGGCCGATAGATAGATAGAGTGAGACCGATAGATAGATATATAGAGTGAGACCGATAGATAGATATATAGAGTGAGACCGATAGATAGATATATAGAGTGAGACCGATAGATAGATATATAGAGTGAGACCGATAGATAGATATATAGAGTGAGACAGATAGATAGATAGATAGATAGATAGATAGATAGATAGATAAGATAGATAGATAGATAGATAGAGTGAGACCGATAGATATATAGAGTGAGGCCGATAGATAGATAGATAGATAGATAGAGTGAGACCGATAGATAGATAGATATATAGAGTGAGGTCGATAGATAGATAGATAGATAGATAGATAGATAGATAGAGTGAGGCCGATAGATAGATAGAGTGAGACCGATAGATAGATATATAGAGTGAGACCGATAGATAGATATATAGAGTGAGACCGATAGATAGATATATAGAGTGAGACCGATAGATAGATAGATAGAGTGAGATAGATAGATAGATTAATAGATAGATAGATAGATAGATAGATAGATAGAGATAGATAGATAGATAGAGAGTGAGGCCGATAGATAGATAGAGTGAGACCGATAGATAGATAGAGTGAGATAGATAGATAGATAGATAGATAGATAGATAGATAGATAGATAGAGTGAGACCGATAGATATATAGAGTGAGGCCGATAGATAGATAGATAGAGTGAGACCGATAGATAGATAGATAGATAGATAGATAGAGTGAGGTCGATAGATAGATAGATAGATAGATAGATAGATAGATAGATAGATAGATAGATAGATAGATAGATAGATAGATAGAGTGAGGCCGATAGATAGATAGAGTGAGACCGATAGATAGATATATAGAGTGAGACCGATAGATAGATAGATAGAGTGAGATAGATAGATAGATTAGATAGATAGATAGATAGATAGATAGATAGATAGATAGATAGATAGATAGATAGATAGATAGATAGATAGATAGATAGATAGATAGATAGATAGATAGATAGAGAGTGAGGCCGATAGATAGAGTGAGGCCGATAGATAGATAGAGTGAGACCGATAGATAGATAGAGTGAGATAGATAGATAGATAGATAGATAGATAGATAGATAGATAGATAGAGTGAGGCCGATAGATAGATAGAGTGAGACCGATAGATAGATATATAGAGTGAGACCGATAGATAGATAGATAGAGTGAGATAGATAGATAGATTAGATAGATAGATAGATAGATAGATAGATAGATAGATAGATAGATAGATAGAGAGTGAGGCCGATAGATAGAGTGAGGCCGATAGATAGATAGAGTGAGACCGATAGATAGATAGATAGAGTGAGATCGATAGATAGATAGATAGATAGAGAGTGAGGCCGATAGATAGAGTGAGGCCGATAGATAGATATATAGAGTGAGGCCGATAGATAGATAGATAGATAGATAGATAGATAGATAGATAGATAGATAGATAGATAGATAGATAGATAGAGAGTGAGGCCGATAGATAGAGTGAGGCCGATAGATAGATAGAGTGAGACCGATAGATAGATAGATAGATAGATAGAGTGAGGTCGATAGATAGATAGATAGATAGATAGATAGAGTGAGGCCGATAGATAGATAGAGTGAGACCGATAGATAGATATATAGAGTGAGACCGATAGATAGATAGAGTGAGATAGATAGATAGATAGATAGATAGATAGATAGATAGATAGATAGATAGATAGATAGATAGAGTGAGGTCGATAGATAGATAGAGTGAGACCGATAGATAGATAGATAGATAGAGTGAGGTCGATAGATAGATAGATAGATAGATAGATAGATAGATAGATAGATAGATAGATAGATAGAGTGAGACCGATAGATATATAGAGTGAGGCCGATAGATAGATAGATAGAGTGAGACCGATAGATAGATAGATAGATAGATAGAGTGAGGTCGATAGATAGATAGATAGATAGATAGATAGATAGATAGAGTGAGGCCGATAGATAGATAGAGTGAGACCGATAGATAGATATATAGAGTGAGACCGATAGATAGATAGATAGAGTGAGATAGATAGATAGATAGATAGATAGATAGATAGATAGAGTGAGGTCGATAGATAGATAGAGTGAGACCGATAGATAGATAGATAGATAGATAGAGTGAGGTCGATAGATAGATAGATAGATAGATAGATAGATAGATAGATAGAGTGAGACCGATAGATATATAGAGTGAGGCCGATAGATAGATAGATAGAGTGAGACCGATAGATAGATAGATAGATAGATAGAGTGAGGTCGATAGATAGATAGATAGATAGATAGATAGATAGATAGATAGATAGATAGATAGATAGATAGATAGATAGATAGATAGATAGATAGATAGAGTGAGGCCGATAGATAGAGTGAGACCGATAGATAGATATATAGAGTGAGGCCGATAGATAGATAGATAGATAGATAGATAGATAGATAGATAGATAGATAGATAGATAGATAGATAGAGAGTGAGGCCGATAGATAGAGTGAGGCCGATAGATAGATAGAGTGAGACCGATAGATAGATAGATAGATAGATAGAGTGAGGTCGATAGATAGATAGATAGATAGATAGATAGATAGATAGATAGAGTGAGGCCGATAGATAGATAGAGTGAGACCGATAGATAGATATATAGAGTGAGACCGATAGATAGATATATAGAGTGAGACCGATAGATAGATAGATAGAGTGAGATAGATAGATAGATAGATAGATAGATAGATAGAGTGAGGTCGATAGATAGATAGAGTGAGACCGATAGATAGATAGATAGATAGATAGAGTGAGGTCGATAGATAGATAGATAGATAGATAGATAGATAGATAGATAGATAGATAGATAGGATAGATAGATAGAGTGAGACCGATAGATATATAGAGTGAGGCCGATAGATAGATAGATAGAGTGAGACCGATAGATAGATAGATAGATAGATAGATAGAGTGAGGTCGATAGATAGATAGATAGATAGATAGATAGATAGATAGATAGATAGATAGATAGATAGATAGATAGATAGATAGATAGAGTGAGGCCGATAGATAGATAGAGTGAGACCGATAGATAGATATATAGAGTGAGACCGATAGATAGATATATAGAGTGAGGCCGATAGATAGATAGATAGATAGATAGATAGATAGATAGATAGATAGAGAGTGAGGCCGATAGATAGAGTGAGGCCGATAGATAGATAGAGTGAGACCGATAGATAGATAGATAGATAGATAGAGTGAGGTCGATAGATAGATAGATAGATAGATAGATAGATAGAGTGAGGCCGATAGATAGATAGAGTGAGACCGATAGATAGATATATAGAGTGAGACCGATAGATAGATAGATAGAGTGAGATAGATAGATAGATAGATAGATAGATAGATAGATAGATAGAGTGAGGTCGATAGATAGATAGAGTGAGACCGATAGATAGATAGATAGATAGATAGAGTGAGGTCGATAGATAGATAGATAGATAGATAGATAGATAGATAGATAGATAGATAGATAGAGTGAGACCGATAGATATATAGAGTGAGGCCGATAGATAGATAGATAGAGTGAGACCGATAGATAGATAGATAGATAGATAGAGTGAGGTCGATAGATAGATAGATAGATAGATAGATAGATAGATAGATAGATAGATAGATAGATAGATAGAGTGAGGCCGATAGATAGATAGAGTGAGACCGATAGATAGATAGATAGATAGAGTGAGGTCGATAGATAGATAGATAGATAGATAGATAGATAGATAGATAGATAGATAGATAGATAGATAGAGTGAGACCGATAGATAGATAGATAGAGTGAGATAGATAGATAGATTAGATAGATAGATAGATTAGATAGATAGATAGATAGATAGATAGATAGATAGATAGATAGATAGATAGATAGATAGATAGATAGATAGATAGATAGATAGATAGATAGATAGATAGAGAGTGAGGCCGATAGATAGAGTGAGGCCGATAGATAGATAGAGTGAGACCGATAGATAGATAGAGTGAGATAGATAGATAGATAGATAGATAGATAGATAGATAGATAGATAGATAGAGTGAGGCCGATAGATAGATAGATAGATAGATAGATAGATAGATAGATAGATAGATAGATAGAGTGAGGCCGATAGATAGAGTGAGACCGATAGATAGATATATAGAGTGAGACCGATAGATAGATAGATAGAGTGAGATAGATAGATAGATAGATAGATAGATAGAGTGAGGTCGATAGATAGATAGAGTGAGACCGATAGATAGATAGATAGATAGATAGATAGATAGATAGAGTGAGGTCGATAGATAGATAGATAGATAGATAGATAGATAGATAGATAGATAGAGTGAGACCGATAGATATATAGAGTGAGGCCGATAGATAGATAGATAGAGTGAGACCGATAGATAGATAGATAGATAGAGTGAGGTAGATAGATAGATAGATAGATAGATAGATAGATAGATAGATAGATAGAGTGAGACCGATAGATAGATATATAGAGTGAGACCGATAGATAGATATATAGAGTGAGACCGATAGATAGATATATAGAGTGAGACCGATAGATAGATAGATAGATAGATAGATAGATAGATAGATAGATAGATAGATAGATAGATAGATAGATAGATAGATAGATAGATAGATAGATAGATAGATAGATAGATAGATAGATAGATAGAGAGTGAGGCCGATAGATAGAGTGAGGCCGATAGATAGATAGAGTGAGACCGATAGATAGATAGATAGAGTGAGATCGATAGATAGATAGATAGAGAGTGAGGCCGATAGATAGAGTGAGGCCGATAGATAGATATATAGAGTGAGGCCGATAGATAGATAGATAGATAGATAGATAGATAGATAGATAGATAGATAGATAGATAGATAGAGAGTGAGGCCGATAGATAGAGTGAGGCCGATAGATAGATAGAGTGAGACCGATAGATAGAGTGAGACCGATAGATAGATAGATAGATAGAGTGAGACCGATAGATAGATAGATAGAGTGAGGCCAATAGATAGAGTGAGACCGATAGATAGATAGAGTGAGACCGATAGATAGATAGAGTGAGATAGATAGATAGATAGATAGATAGATAGATAGATAGATAGATAGATAGATAGATAGAGTGAGACCGATAGATAGATATATAGAGTGAGGCCGATAGATAGATAGATAGATAGATAGATAGATAGATAGATAGATAGATAGAGTGAAGCCAATAGATAGAGTGAGACCGATAGATAGATAGAGTGAGATAGATAGATAGATATATAGAGTGAGATAGATAGATATAGAGTGAGATAGATAGATAGATAGATATATAGAGTGAGATAGATAGATAGATAGATAGATAGATAGATAGATAGATAGATAGATAGATAGAGTGAGACCGATAGATAGATATATAGAGTGAGGCCGATAGATAGATAGATAGATATATAGAGTGAGACCGATAGATAGATATATAGAGTGAGGCCGATAGATAGATAGAGTGAGACCGATAGATAGATAGAGTGAGATCGATAGATAGATAGATAGAGAGTGAGGCCGATAGATAGAGTGAGGCCGATAGATAGATATATAGAGTGAGGCCGATAGATAGATAGATAGATAGATAGATAGATAGATAGATAGATAGATAGATAGATAGATAGATAGATAGATAGATAGATAGTGAGGCCGATAGATAGAGTGAGGCCGATAGATAGATAGAGTGAGACCGATAGATAGAGTGAGACCGATAGATAGATAGATAGATAGAGTGAGACCGATAGATAGATAGATAGAGTGAGGCCAATAGATAGAGTGAGACCGATAGATAGATAGAGTGAGACCGATAGATAGATAGAGTGAGATAGATAGATAGATAGATAGATAGATAGATAGATAGATAGATAGATAGATAGAGTGAGACCGATAGATAGATATATAGAGTGAGGCCGATAGATAGATAGATAGATAGATAGAGTGAAGCCAATAGATAGAGTGAGACCGATAGATAGATAGAGTGAGACCGATAGATAGATAGAGTGAGATAGATAGATAGATATATAGAGTGAGATAGATAGATAGATATAGAGTGAGATAGATAGATAGATAGATAGATATATAGAGTGAGATAGATAGATAGATAGATAGATAGATAGATAGATAGATAGATAGATAGATAGATAGAGTGAGGCCGATAGATAGATAGATAGATAGAGTGAGGCCGATAGATAGATAGATAGATAGAGTGAGACCGATAGATAGATATATAGAGTGAGGCCGATAGATAGATAGATAGATAGATAGATAGATAGATAGATAGATAGATAGATAGATAGATAGATAGATAGATAGAGAGTGAGGCCGATAGATAGAGTGAGGCCGATAGATAGATAGATAGATAGAGTGAGACCGATAGATAGATAGAGTGAGGCCGATAGATAGATAGATAGATAGATAGAGTGAGGCCGACAAATAGAGTGAGGGCGATAGATAGAGTGAGGGCGATAGATAGAGTGAGGGCGATAGATAGAGGGAGGGCGATAGATAGAGGGAGGGCGGAGTTGGAGGGTGGAGGTGGAGTTGGAGGGTGGAGGTGGAGTTGGAGGGTGGAGGTGGAGTTGGAGGGTGGAGGTGGAGTTGGAGGGTGGAGGTGGAGTTGGAGGGTGGAGGTGGAATTGGAGGGTGAAGGAGTTGGAATTGGAGGGTGGAGTTGGAGTTGGAATTGGAGGGTGGAGTTGGAGTTGGAATTGGAGGGTGGAGTTGGAATTGGAGGGTGGAGTTGGAGGGTGGAAGGTGGAGTTGGAGGGTGGAGTTGGAGGGTGGAGTTGGATTTGGAGGGTGGAGTTGGATTTGGAGGGTGGAGTTGAATTGGAGGGTGGAGTTGGATTTGGAGGGTGGAGTTGGATTTGGAGGGTGGAGTTGGATTTGGAGGGTGGAGTTGGATTTGGAGGGTGGAGTTGGATTTGGAGGGTGGAGTTGGATTTGGAGGGTGGAGTTGGAGTTGGAGGGTGGAGTTGAGTGATGTGGTGTTGTCCCGGAGTGATGTGGTGTTGTCCTTGAGTGATGTGGTGTTGTCCTTGAGTGATGTGGTGTTGTCCTTGAGTGATGTGGTGTTGTCCTTGAGTGATGTGGTGTTGTCCTTGAGTGATGTGGTGTTGTCCTTGAGTGATGTGGTGTTGTCCTTGAGTGATGTGGTGTTGTCCCTGAGTGACGTGGTGTTGTCCCTAAGTGATGTGGCGGTGTCCTTGAGTGATGTGGCGGTGTCCCCGAGTGATGTGGCGGTGTCCCCGAGTGATGTGGCGGTGTCCCCGAGTGATGTGGCGGTGTCCCCGAGTGATGTGGCGGTGTCCCCGAGTGATGTGGCGGTGTCCTCGAGTGATGTGGCGGTGTCCTCGAGTGATGTGGTGGTGTTGTGTGGCGTGCAGCAGGGTGTGGCGTGCAGCAGGGTGTGGCGTGCAGCAGGGTGTGGCGTGCAGCAGGGTGTGGCGTGCAGCAGGGTGTGGCGTGCAGCAGGGTGTGGCGTGCAGCAGGGTGTGGCGTGCAGCAGGGTGTGGCGTGCAGGAGTGTGTGGCGTGCAGGAGTGAGTGGCGTGCAGGAGTGTGTGGCGTGCAGGAGTGTGTGGCGTGCAGGAGTGTGTGGCAGGCAGGAGTGTGTGGCATGCAGGAGTGTGTGGCATGCAGGAGTGTGAGTTGTGTGGTAGTCTGCAGCATGCAGCAGTATCGTTGTTTATACCCAAATGTCAATAAATACATTTATGGGGTGGAGGGGATGTGCACCCAGTAGTAGATGCTGACGAATGAGACAAAAATAAATAACTATAAGGAGAAATAGGCAAATTAAAGGAAACCTGTGAGAAAATGTAAAATAAAAGACCTCCACCAGCAGCCCTGGCGGTGAAGGGAACACCGTTTCACGCAGTTGTTTACATGTGTTTAGGCAAAACACTGACTCAGCAAGAGAGCACATGGCTTAAGTGGGCTTCCTTGCGTTCCATGTTGGATGTAGCGGAGGGCGGAAGGAAATGTTAATGATACTGGAATCGACCTATAGTTTTTGAAGGTTCACCCAAGGCCCATAAAGGAAGTACATTTAACTATGCATGTATGCTTTGTGATGGTTTTATCACAAAAGCCTAGCACACAGCTAAATGTTGTCAACATGACTTCCCTAAAAGATCGGTATTCTCCTTCGAAAAAAATTAAACCAACGTAGATTGGCATGTAATGCTATACTTCTGTAGCTGATATGCAACATAATGCCACTACCGTGTGCAAAATATTAAATAAATTTAACTTTAGAGGCCCCTTAACAATTCTACTTGTGATGAAAAATCTGGGGTCCGTGGTTCGGGAAGTAGAGGCGCTGGAAGGGCGTGTAGGATGAGAAACGGGAAAACACTTCACCAGCACACATGCGCAGACCACACAAAGAGCCTGCAATTAGAGAAAAGAAAGTCGCGAGCTTCATTGTGAGACTGTACGCGCGACTCCGATGACAGCGAAAGCGCGTGCGCACCAATTAAGGTAGTGACATATGCGCAGGTACGAGTTGAGTTTGGGAGTTTACGCGCGTGCGTAGTTATCCAGTTTGGCTTTTGAGCTTGCGCACTGTTCTCAGTTGGTGCATGAGTTGCTGTACCCGCTCTTTGGTTTGCTCAGAGCAGTGGCGAGTGCGCGGGAGAGAGGGAGAAAGGAGCGCGAGAGCCCAAGGCAATGGCTGCGGCAGAAGAGCGAGGGAGGCGTTTTTATATAGCGCAGACTTAACCCATAGGTGTCAGGGCGCTTCACAATAGGAACAGTATTGATACACGAGGCAGAAATTACAAGTGAGCATGCTACAAAAGCAAACGTTACGTTACATGAGGCAATAGTGACAATTGTGCAAGTATCAAGAGCAAACAAAATACAAGAGGTAGCAAACGATATGTTACTAGAGGATACAAGCTTCTCAGCATTGCTGTGTGGGGGGTGGGTGGGCGGGGGTGTGATGAGCGAGACGCGCGCACTGGAGAGGCAGGGGGTGGGATGACTGGGCAGCTGAATGCAGCGTGCACAAAGTGAAGAGCCAACAAAAGCTCTTGAAAATATGCCAGTGGGGAGAATGCGCAATGGGAAAGAGGCTGTGGGCTGTGTGTAGGCGTGCTGGAGAGGGAGGTGGTGTGATGAGCGAGAGATGCGTGCTGGAGAGGGAGGGGGTGGGAGGACTGGGCAGCTGAATGCAGCATGCACAAAGTGAAGAGCCAATGAAAGCTCTTGAAAAAAATGCCCGTGGGGAGAATGCGTGTGATTGTGTTCACATGAACTGTACTAAATCCGCAATGGTTCAAGAGCTTGTTTTGCCTACTATACTCTCGTCTATTTATCCCTGCGGGATAGAATAGTCGAGACCTAAAAATAGGCAACCTGAAGGTCAGCTGAACACAACTGGTCGTTGCTCTGGGCAACAAAGATCATACAGAAAGAAGGGACAAAATTAAATACAATTTACCTTTTAAGTGCGGACCGGGGCTTCAGACACAATTATAACTGGGAAACTGCCTGTTAACCCTTTCGATGCTCATGACGGAACGGTTCCGTCTTGAGCATCGGTTGAGCTGTGCTCATGACGGAACCGTTCCGTCATTACCACACCCATTAACATTGGGGCCCAGCACCAGCGGTAAATCGGGGCAGCACGGATGAGGTTAAGGAAAATATGGTCAACGGCTTCAGACTTTTTTTAAACAAATGTTACCGTCTTCAGACTTAAATGACCCTCTTCTAGCTACCCTTGAGAATATCATGGCCACAGGGTGAAGCAGAGTTGCTCACTAAGACCTCTGTCAGCGATTAAGGTGGACTCTTAGGCACTCCACCACACAGGACGGCTTAGCGACAAAGACTATTCGCTCCCATGACTGGACTGAACCTTCTCCCAGCCCCAATGGAGATGTACAGCAGCACTTACTGATCTGCTGATGATCATTCTAGCTCAAGGGTCTCAAATGACCTAATGGGAGTAAGTTCTGAAGGTTTACATGAATGTGGAGCAAAATGGCTCAGACAACCCGATCAGCGATTAACAGCTGGGCAGCACAGCTCTGCAGAAGCATGCTGGGGTCTTTATGAGACAGCACACCAATTTTAGGGTCAAACAAAGAACTAGTTTGCATACTATATTGATTTACTGGTGATAGCGGGAACATTCAAAGTGAAATGTTTTGAGCCATAATGGTGCACTAGTACGAAGCACTGCTCCAATTCCACAACTGACACAAATGAGTGCAGCTCTGAAATGTGTCCCTATCGGTAGTCTTGTGTGGCAGTACCTCAAAACAATCAGCACTAGCCATACCTCCATCCATAAAGCTATATGCCTCCACCCCAACTGATCTAGACCTTCTGTTGCTTTGGCTCACTAAAGAAATAAATGGAAACATCATGAAGTAAAGCTTTAATATCTAAAGCACTAGCTACACTATATTCAGCTATAAAGCAAGTGCGACTTGTGAAAAACGTTTATATGAGTCTCATAATTTAACCCGAGGCAGTCCAAATAACTTATGACTAGAACACACATACATATACATACAAACAAACACACACACACACACTCGGCCCATGCCTCGTTCCCACAGAAGCAAATATCACAGCCAGTATCGTACACACAATTAAATTAAAATACCTTGCCAGAAAAAGGCCTTTTTACCCTTCTGAACATCTCAAGGACACAGCTCATTAATTACATCTGCTTGTTTTATATGTCACATGAGATCACAATGAATAAAATCAACTGCAGGGGTAAAATGTCACTTAAAGTTTAAAGATGACATTAATGAAAAGCAACGCGGATTTACTGAATAATAGCTACTGATGCCCACAAAGGTTGCTATGCAATTAAAGTGTTTCTATTTCCCAACAACAGCAACCTAGTGTACCATTTAACATCACCCACTTCGGTTACTCTTTAATTCAGGAATGAGCAAATGGTTGGTTGGGACAAAACAAGTGAGGCAAAGAAGACTGCAGGCCTATGGCATTATTACACAAAGAGCACCGGTGTTTGTGCCCGCATTAAGTGACCCCACGTGTAATTTGGTATTACAGAAAGGGCAGCAGATGTTTGAGCACACACTTTTGTGAATAAGGATCATGCCAGCAGAAAACATGTTTGTCTTAGCATGATCCCCAAGGGAGAATTTCCGAATTTGCTTGGGCCGATTTCCCATGCTAATGAGAACAAGCACTGGCATTGCCAATAGGTCTCGCAGTAGGAAAGTTTGAGCTATTGGTTTTCTAAATTACATTTTATTTTTTTGTTTTGTGATTTACAATGCCCATACTTTTAACTTTTCGCATTAGGAAAGTTTGAGCGATTGGTATTGTAAATGACACTTTTTTAATTTACGTGTTTGTTTTGAAAATAGCATATCTACTGTTACTTACTGTGACCATGATGTCAAATGCTGATTTCTAGAATGGATATTTTAGTCAACAGAGCAACCAGACATGACTTATTTCACTGTGTTGCCCTCCGGTCACATTGTGCTTTTCCCATAAAGCATATTTGTTATCTGGCATGGTTTCAACACCAGAATTAACTCGAGATGCCTGAAGAAGTGTGAGCCACAGTTAGGACTGCCCTAGTTCCTGACAGGGTGTGGAGAAATCCAGGCCTAAATTGGCCACTGAGCACACCAGATCTTGAGTTATAGACTGCGCTCTTTGCCTGTTTCCACTCAGGGTCAACCCAGTGACTCGAAATCAGTATCCATATCCATCCTGATCACCAACAATTAGCTCCAAACCCTTTCTTGTAAACAATAACCCTGCATGCAAGACCTCATGCAGGGCTCCAAGCTCTGTATTGTAAACGATACCCCTTGCAAGCCATGGTTCATGAAGCGCATGTGCTGTCGCAGGTGAGGCCTAAAAAATTACCATTCTCATAAATACATTTAAAAAAAACATGGATTAAAACAGACATGAAAGCAGCCGTGGCACTGATGTGGACTACTTTTTGGCAGTCGTGCACTAGTGCACAAGCAAAATGCTGTCACTCGTCGTGCAAGAAAGCAAGTGACTGAAGTTGGGTGACTGGTTGCTTTATGCTATATGTGGTAATGAGGGAAGCAAAATGTGTGTGACACTTGAGCAGACCAGTGGATGAAGAGGGCTGATCGAAAACCCTTTTATGTATATATAGATGCATGTATTTTTATTAGGAATATGTTGGAAAACATGAGCGTAGTGAGATTGTCGAGGCCACACCCAAAAATGTCAGGGTGGGACAGCTGGTACCATCAGCCCCTGAGTTTCACCACTGCCCTCCTATTTGCTTGATCTGGATTGAGGTGGGGTACAAACCTGTGATTTGCACCTGACAGATAAAACTGAAGAGAGATACCCATCCTGTGGATCTTCCAAAAGCACCGGCAGCAGAGAAAAAAAATGTAAAAAACAAACGGCTCTTTCTAGAGTAGTGGAAAACTGTGAGAGAAGAAGCACTATTGGCCATAGCCAAGAAAGGTAATGTTTTTGGATATTGGTAAGGGTGATCAATTTGTTTGAGCAGTGTGTGTAACGTCACATCACACCTGAGGAGGAAAGGCTTTATTTGCTGAGTTGGAATTTTCACCTGTATCTTGTATATGCACAGCCAGGCTTGCACCTCCACGGGTCTGTCTTACTATGGCTCAGCTCTGCTAAAAACCATGCCTCATTCACGTTTGTAGAGCTTCTTGGTTGTCTATTTGAAGACTATGCGGAAGTTAAGAGAGCCCGCGCAGATGAACCTCCCGATCCAGCACCACTCGTGATGTGCTCAAGGACATCGTGCCCTGCGCTCGCCTATCTGAGATACCTACCTCTGTGTGACTCAGCAGACATCCCCCTGTACGCAGCACTGGCTTTCATCTCTCTAGCGATCAAACAGCTGTCGGCAGAGAGTTGATTAAAAACCGGCGTGATCAGCAAGGCCCGGCAGCATGGAGCCCTGCATGTCTCGCAACGAGGTGCTGCGTAACTCAGCTATGCGCCGCGCGTCACGGCTTCCTCCCAGGGCTGCTTTGCTAGTGTGAACCCTGGGTCGCTTTGATTGCTGGAAGCCCCTTAAATTTGTAAACCACGACTGAGGCAGACGAATCATAGTCGTACTCATTGACAAAGCGCACAGAAAACGAGCTATGCTGATGTCAGCTATTTCATGAAAGGTCGCGTTGTTGCAATCCCCGACAACTTGACAAGTGCCTGATGAAGCCTCGTGGTGGACTTCTAAAAGAGACGTGGTGTGCGCTGGCCATGTCATCGCTTGTTTGTTACTTTAATCCATGCTGTATAGCATGGCGGTCGCCTATCTGAGATACCTACCTCAGTGTGACTCAGCAGACATCCCCCTGCACGCAGCACGGGCTTTCATCTCTCTAGCGATCAAACAGCTGTCGGCAGAGAGTTGATTAAAAACCGGCGTGATCAGCAAGGCCCGGCAGCATGGAGCTCTGCAGGTCTTGTAACGAGGTGCTGCGTAACTCAGCTATGCGCCGTGCGTCACGGCTTCCTCCCAGGGCTGCTTTGCTAGCGTGAACCCTGGGTCGCTTTGATTGCTGGAAGCCCCTTAAATTTGTAAACCATGACTGAGGCAGACAAATCATAGTCGTACTCATTGACAAAGCGCACGGAAAACGAGCTATGCTGATGTCAGCTATTTCATGTGAGGTCGCGTTGTTGCAATCCCCGACAACTTGACAAGTGCCTGATGAAGCCTCGTGGTGGACTTCTAAAAGAGACGTGGTGTGCGCTGGCCATGTCATCGCTTGTTTGTTACTTTAATCCATGCTGTATAGCATGGCTAAAAACTTGACGAATCCAGTATTGGCTTTGTCAGTGCTTTTTAAGTTGTTGTAACAGTTTCACCACTGGCCTCATTACCCCGGGTACAAAAGTACTTTAGTTGAGCACAAGATGGAGGGACTGTGGCTGGGAGTGTTCAAAGCCAAGACTGGCAGTGGGAGGGGGATGAGGCAGGGATAAATGGATGGAAACGTATGCATTCCAATGGAGTGCTTACACAACAAGCGATGCGCGCTCTGTGCTGGGGGAGGGCCATTAGCCTGTAAGAACTCGCGGCAAGATCAAAGGAAGGGTGGAAGGGACATTGGCGAGCTGGGGAACAGATGGCCGTGAAAGTTTATGGCCCAAAAGAGCGTGCCTGTGGCCACGTGAACTCGAAGAAAACCGCACGAAAAAACCTGTGGTTTCACGAGTATTTTGAGCACTTGAATTCTCGCCATTTCCCATTCCTTCGGAAAGGAAAAGGCGAGACCTAAAAAGCCTTTTCTTCTGCGCTCTACGGTAAAGTGGGTGAAGGGGAAAACAAGCCGTCAGGAGGCTTAACAACCATGCGCATCTAGTTCCACATAGGAGTCTGTGCAGTGTTATTGCACCCTCCACAGGTGCCTACTGGGATGGTAGTTGGGTTTACCAGGAACTCCCAACCTAATTATGACCCCACAGATGTGGCCAGTCACACTGTGCAAATCCTGGGGGCTCCTAGTTCCCCCTTACATTGAGGGCTGGAGACTTCAAACAGCTAGTCCACTCCCAGACGATACGCTGCTCCTAGTGCAACAAGATCCACATTCCTGGGCCAAGAGGGCGATCACACGTAAGGGTTGAATAGATTGGATCTGTGTGCGGAAACAGAATAGGGCTTTTGGACTCCAAATGTCTAGAGGGAGTATAAAAAACAATGACCAGACTCACCCTACATTCTCTTCTTATATCGAGAGACTCCCACTGCTCATCAATGTAGCTCCCATCCCTCTCCGTCCTAGGAAAGAACTAGTTCTGTTAGTCCTCCGCATGCAATCAATAGGATGCTCCACTTTCTCAGTGCAGTTCAGCGTCCCTAGGTCTGCCATTAATGTGCCGAATCAAACTACAAGATGAGGTACTGGGGTCACCATGATTTTTTAGGTCTAATATAAGCCAAAACCTTTTGACTTTACTAAAATTGTATGTATAACGTGCTTTCTTATAAGGATTTTCTGCCACCCTCTTCATCCAATAATCTGTTATTGAGTTATTAACATTTTTCTTCCACCCATTATACTATGCAGCATGGGCAACAAATGTTTACCTTATGTGAGCCGTGGGCCAACTCAACTGTGAGTGACGGAATTCCGCGATAAGGAGCACATTCACAGACAAAAAGAAGTTCTCTTAACTGTCAGAGACTACTATAGCAATGTGTGCTTTTTGAAACCAAACCAATATTTTTGATTTTAGTCAATGGATTTTTCTTTTCTTTTTTTTTTCAAAGATTCGGGTTTGTTGCTGAGCCCTTGCCAACAATGTTTTCCAGGGTCTATTTATGTTACGCAAATGTATTTACCAGACCAAGGAAAATACAGAAGAAAATGATTGATTTCACAATTAAAACCACAACCATCTGGACAAAAAGTGGATGTATCAAATCAGCAAGGACCTAGTAGCGTGTGTACCTTGCACTTAGGTTATATGTCATTACAACATCCAACCATTACATAGGTCACCATATTACATATAACATGATTTGGTGCGGTTATTGGACAAAATGCAGTAGTACAAAAGCACATTTCACAGAGAACTGTATAATACGGAAATTATTACACAGTTCAAAGTGAAATACAGATCATCATAATCATCAGTATGACAGCCCCAAACCACTTGGCAGAGTGGTAAAGTTGTCAAGGCTACCATCAACTGCCAACTCACGTAACACCTGGAGACCAACAATCTGCTGGACACCCCTAATCCGAATTACGCATCAACTACAATACCGAAACCGCCCTGATCACCGCCACGACATCAGAGAAATGAGGGCCCTGATCCTCCTCGACCTGTCACCAGCATTCAACACTGTATCCCACCTCACCCTTATAGCCTTCATCACATCAGAATTAAAGGAGACACCTTCAAATGGATTGCCTCATTCCTCCCTGGAAGAACCCAGAGAACCCGTCCTCCCATCATTCATCTTGGAACCCAACAGCATCATTTGAGGCTTCCTTCAAAGCTCATTCCTTAGCCCCACACTGTTCAACACCTATAGAACTCCCTTGGCTAATGCCATCGGAACCCATGGACTTATCATATCCTACGCAAACGACACCCAGCTCATCCTCTCCCTACCAGAAGACCCCTCCCTCCACCACAACAGCCAACTTCAAAAGGTGCATGATGAGCGTTACCGTCGGAATAAAAAGCAAATGCCTAAAACTCAACCCAGACAAAACGGAAGAGCCGATCTTCTGGAACAACTCATCCCTGTGGAACGACTCCTGGTGGCCCCTCGAACTAGGACCCTCACCCACTCAGACAGATCATACCCGCAACCTTTGTATCATCCTGGACAGAAAGCTCACGATGAAAAGTCAGATCAATGCAGTCTCTTCTGTCTGCTTCCTCACTCCTCACATGCTCTGGAAAAGCTTTCAAATGGGTCCCCAACATAAGACGAAACGTCACAAGACCTAGTCAGCAGCTCACTGGAATACAGCAATGCACTCTACGCAGGAATTGTGACTCACTTCCCGAAGAGACTGCAGACCATACAGAGCTCAGCAGCCAGACTCCTCCTCAACCTCCCCATCAGACCAACATTATCCCTACCTCAGGAAGCTCCACTGGCTCCCCATTCAGAGAAGATACCAATTCAAGATGCTGGTGCACGCTTACAAAGCCCTTCACAATCCAGGACCAGCATACAGCAACCACTGTATTAATTTCCACCAGCCCTCCTGACACCTAAGCCCCTCCACCCTCGCCCACAATCCTCACATCTGACAAAACAGTGGAGAATACACGTTCTCCTACCTCGCAGCCAAGTCTTGGACCAGCCTTCCCCTCAACCTCCGGACATCTTGTAGACTCAAGACCGGGCTGTTCAACTGAACCCACCTGAAGCAGCAAGGCCTGCAGCACCTCAATACCCTAACTGGGGATTAGTCACGCTTTACAAATGCTGACTGATTCATACTAGGATTATGTGGCATGAAGACCAAATTATGCAGCAAGGGAATGTAAGATATATGGCAACAAAATTACATAGCAAATACATTAAATCAATCATTATGGGTAAACATTGCAGCCAAAGAATTACCTAAATCCACTGACCCTCACCATTCCCCATTTTCTTTATTAACACATCATTCAAGACAGGGTAAACGAAATGTAAACATTCTAATTTCATTCAGTGCCAGTTTTTCAAGCTAACTTACCAAAATATTCAAGTAATTTAAAAATTATATAACAGATATCATGTGTAACGTGTCATATATGGTCATCTCGGGGTAGTGTTTAAGGTGACATTTACCAACTATTTGACCTTCGGCCTTGTGGTTTACTAGGTCACTAAACACCACAATGGCAATATTCAAACACACAAAACTGTTAGTTATAAATTATCTGCATAATATACATTTGGCTGCTTTAATTGGACAAAATGCATGGGTATAAAAACCCTGATTCGACAGCGAACTGTGAAATGTGTGAAAAATGTTATGGCTGCCTGTGAAATATGGATTTCATCATCATAAGGACAGAGCCCAAAATACTATTCAGAGCTTTACCAAAGTTAGGGTTACTAGCATTATTATGTGACATGCACAAACAAGTTATGTAGCAAGGTTTTCTAAATTATGCAGCAAAATATGTAAATTATGCAGCAGTTTTTCTAGCAGTATCCAAGTCAAGTCATGAAGCTTTATTCGGTGCATAAAAAAGGACCATAAAAGAACAAAGTATATATATTGCATAATAATTACAGTTATTTACAGAATAAAAGAAAACTACCAGAACATAACAGACACAGTAATTTAAAAGCACATGCTTTTCCTAACTTTTACAGATTGAATTAAAAACGTGGCAGTTAAAAAACAGATTTCGACATGTTGCAAGTTAAAAATAAGACTCCTAGCCTGCATAACTGTACGTACGCCATATTTAAGAAATAGCGGTTTTAAATAGGTTGTACGAAAATTCATATACAGTTTGCAGATCTGGAGAAAGTGCACAGTGCTTTGTCTAGATACACCATCACACATACATGGCCCTTGCGGATGCTTTTTAATGGTAGGCAGTGCTACTAAATGGTGTGCTACACCAAACCTCAGCCTGGTTAGCACAAATTTGTGTGATGGCCTTATCACCCATATTAAATAAAGAGGAAAACCTTCTACAATGGTATAGCTGTTATAAAATGTAACAGTTGATAAAGATCCATTGGCCACAGTTCTCTTTCTTGCTGAATAAGCCAAAAATTTGGATTTCAGCTCAGACTTTGGGATTAGAGCCACTGCGCTGGGGTCCGCTAGGACATTTAAGTTAAAAACCTCGGAAAAACAACTAATCACATATTTTAGCCAGGGTATATTAGAGTATTTGTCCAACAGGAGACAGCCCGCAATGATTGATCTGGTGAAAGATATTTCCTCCTGAAGCCAGATTGACCGCCAGATCATAAGAGGCCTCAGGGATATTTGATCAATAAGAAAGTTGGTGTATGTCTCTCTATGGATTAACTCAGTAGATGCAGAGGTTGGCAGCGACAGGAGCTTTCTTAAGAAGGAATTTTCCTCCTGCTGCAATTTATGATCAAGTCTATGCCCCCATACACCTACTCCATATAGTGCAATAGTGACACACCTGGCTTGATAGATCTTAAGCATGTCATTTATACGTCGGTCCCCAACCTAATGAGCAAATCTAAAAACACCATATGCGTTTTTACCATTTTAATGCGGATGTTTTTAAATTCATTGGACCACGATCTATCATTGGAGAAGGTTATACCGAGATAACAGAATGTATCCACCTGACGCACCTTGTCTTTATCAATAAAAAAACAATTAGTTGTTTTGCTTTTAGCCCCACAGCTCATGGTAAACGTTTTCCCCTTTTATTAATTATTAATTTTTTATCAACGATAAAGGTGGAAAATCTATTAATCAAACACTGTAATCCTAATGGAGTTCTAGAGAGCAGGACAGCGTCATCAGTGTATAATAACACCGGCACTGGATTACCATTAATCATGGGGGCATCTGCTTTGACACTTTTTAAAATCTCGTCGATTCCATTAATAAATAAGATAAAAAGGAGGGGCGCCAATACACAGCCCTGTCTAATCCCTCTTTTAACTCCAAATTTTGGGGTGCATTCCCCATTGATGCCAAAACGTACACAAGTTGTTAATTTCATATACAGCCTGGCCAGGAAATAGATGATGCCCTTTGGTGCTCCCAACTGTAACAAGGCTGGAAATAGAATAGAATGGTCAACTATGTCAAAGGCACTTCTGAGGTCGGCAAAGCAAAGGTGAATTGCCCCTGGTTTGGCTTCGGTGTAAATCCCGATCAGTAGATCAAGATTTAAACACTGCTCGAGTGTACCCCGACCCTTTCTAAATCCAAACTGACTATCAGCGAGGATACTCTCTTCCTCTGCCCATTCCTCTAACCTTGCTAGCATAACTCGACTCATAATCTTGACTTAAGAGTCAAAAAGAGAGATCGGGCGGTAATTTTTCACCTCAGACCTGCTTCCCTTTTTATGTATCGGAATAATAATGGATTCCCCCCATGTTTCCGGGGCCACAGTACATACTGCTGCATTAAAAACAATAGCCAGAAGAGGACTCCACAACTCCGGCACTGCTTTATAGACATTGATGGGCACTCTGTCGGGTCCTTGGGCTTTCCCCCCTTTGCTTGCCCGTATACCACGTTCTACCTCGCTAACTGTGATATCCAGGGGTAGGATTTCCCACCTTCTCGGGTCTGTATCCAAGTGACAATTAGAATCAAAAATCTCTGAAAAGTGGGCTATCCAATCCTCACTCAGGACATTGGATGTTAACTCTGGCAGATTTTCACCCTTAAGAAAGGGAGAGTTCACAGTAGCCCAAAACAGAGTACTATTGGAGGACTCAGCAGCCTGGTCGAGAGAATCCCACGCCATCTACTGTAGCTCACTCTTCCTTTGCTTTAAGGCAAGCTTATATTCTCTTCTTAATTGTATTACTGAGTTGGAGTCCCTGGGCTTTTTGGCAAGAGCGTGTTTTAATTCAGTTAGCAGCCTGGTACATGAGTGGTCAAACCATGCCGGTTTATTTTTACGCTGGCCCCCTATAGATTTAGTAAACTTGACCTCAATAGATTTATTAATGTCATTAAAAGCAGATAAAACCTGTTTATGGTCAGTACATTTATCAAGTATGAGAGAGATTTCGCCCATGCAATTCCTGACAATAGAGCCAGTTAATTTGGTAGCTTTTTCGCCTACCCATCTTAAACAAACTCCATTTGGTCTATGGGGTTCCAAATTGGAGACTGTGGTACCCACATTGACAAAAAGGTTACTCCATAAAGTAGTTCTCAAAATTATACAATTATGATCACTTAAGGTAGATATTTCAATCCTAGGGGAGGCACAACAGGATGCAACATTAGAAGAGACGATCACATGGTCAATAACTGAGCTGGAGCACCAATTCTTAAATGTAGGGATGATTTGGCTATTTTCATCTTTTAGGAACCCCAAGATTTCCAGGTCATAACACCCGAAAAAATTATTTAATGCCTCTCCATATCGGTTATGACCAAAATGTAGATCATCCATGCCAGTATCATCAATAAATCCACATATTTTCCCAGTTGGCATTTCACATAGTGGGGTATTGAAGTCACCGACCCAGATAAAATCAAAAGAAACATTTTCATCTGAAATTAAATTCTCGACAGTACTGGCCAATTCGTCAACGACTACTACCCTGGAGCTGTCGAAAATGTTATTATAATAATTTACCAGAAGAATGTTATGGTCTCGACCCTCTAATAACCAGAGGATCTGGGCGTGTGCACCCACAGTGATATACTTTTTAACAATGATCGGGCGTTTAATAGAAACTAAGATTAATAGACCACCTTTGGCTCTATCTGGCCCATTCCCCTGCGCCAGCAAATTATAAGAGACAAAACCTTCATAGTTTACTTCTTCCCTGCACCAGGTTTCCTGGAAACAATGAATATCGTAACTATTAATAAAATTTAACCATCCCAGAACGTTCCTCTTTGATTTAAGTCCTACAACATTCCAGCTAGTAATGATCATCCCGTTACCCCCTGTACAAACCCTGTCCGATGGTAAGGATACAAGAGATCTATCTATTTCCCTTGCGTTTCCATTAGGCAGGCCCTCCCATTCAATTGGCAGGTTAGAATTCCCCGGCTTAATTAACGTAGAAATTGTTGGGCTTTCAGTTATTCCAATTGCTGGGTGGTTAATGATCTCACACCGAGACAGTGGATTATCCAGAATAAGTCAATCATTGCAATCCAAGCTACTTAAGGCATGGAAGCGGTTTTGTAATGGAATAGCTAGGTCAGGTCTAAGAAAAGGTGAGAACGGCTTCGATTGATAGGTATCAATAGAAGTTACATTACTGAGGTGGCTATAGAAGAAGCCAAGCGGGCGAACACACACACCATTTTCAACTAGCGGTAAGGAAGGTGCTCTAAGCAGGACTGTAGCGACATGTTGAGGGTACTTAAAATTGATGATAACACAGTCCCCCGTACTGGACTTTCTAGAATCACCAATCCAGTTGACCCTTCTGGTTGTTAATATATCATTTGTATAGGCGGTTGGGAACCCGCAGTTTTTATGTAACCATGAAACGGTTTTATTCTTGAGAGAGTCATGGGATTCCTGTTGGAACTGACTTGAAAGGATATCAACCGGGGGAACATTGGTTAAGACAACCACATAGGGGGCGCAATCTGGGGGGAGATTGATAAAGCGTCTCCTCCTCACTCCCGTCCACCCCCCAACATTCTTACCTCCTGTAAGTACTTTGTTTCCCTGACTCTCTTGATTTCCCTGACTCAGTGTGGGTAATTGGGCTGGTATAGCTATTGGATTTACCCTAGTCCCCCCCTCAGATGGTAATGCTACTTCCTTACTTACATAGTTTATATTGTTGCCCGTTTTGGTGACCTTCTTAGTTTCGATCAGGGCAACATGTGTCTTCAGAAGGCCACCCAATCTAATAACTTCGTTCGAAACCTGATCTAATTTGGCTACTAATGGTTTAATAATCATTTACATCTTGGCTTCAATAATGCTAACCAGTAAATTGAGTTGCTCAGGATTCAAGGTAGTCGTCCCTTCCTTTTCCGAGGCCTCAGTTCCCGCTATATTTTTTGGAGGTATATCCACTTTTTTTCCCATTGCCCCCCTGTTTGTTAGGTAGCTTCCTGCAAGCCCTTACTACTCTGCGCACCGGGGAAGGTCGTTGAGAGGTATCGAAGGGATCATCATCTAACACAACCTGACTTTGTGCTGGCGGAACTGGTGTTTCACTAATAGTTTCATTATTAATAATAGCCTGGACGCCTTGATTACAGCTATTATCTAAAGCCGGTGTATCAAAAGAGGTACAGACATTAGGTTTGGCACAGGGCCTAGCCGAAATGATGCCAATGCAGCTGCGCACGGCCAAAGGCCATGTGAACTGGGGAATGGTCACTCAGGGAGAGTTGGGTGCAGGGCCTGCTTGAAAATCCTCTAGCCCCACAACACATGCCAGAGCTCAAACTGCCAAAGGCAGGAAATCAAAAAAACAGAGCTATCAAGCGAACAGGTTGGTGGGTGGCAGAATTATGCTGTGTGCATTAGTAACTATAACTTGCAAATTTCAACGGTTTTGCGCTTCTGAGACAGAGCCATCATTCAGTTTGTACCAGGTTTTGGCTGTGATCGTTGTGGTTCAGTAAATGCAAACCTGCAAAATCGCTGAAATGCACCACACTGTAACTCATTCATCCTGCAGTGTTTTGTACTTGGTAGTCAGCATTTTTCCTGTACCACCGGCATAGTGGTGTAATGGGCATAATAGAAAGCTTGAATTATGGTGTGAATTGTATACTATGAGTAGGGACCTTCATGGCTTTTCAAAGTTCGTATTAACTGTAACAGTATCAGCATTTAACTCTTTTCAATGGAAAAAAGCATATTTTAAAGGATACATAAAACTGTGTAATATAGTCTAATTTTACTCTCAGGGGGTTATGTTGACATAAGCCACGAGGTCAAAGGTAGAGTGGTTTATATAGGTGACCAGAAATCTAAGATGGCAAGGTAGGACCATACTTCAAATGGTACACCTTATGTATATTTTAGATTACATGTTTATCTATAGGTAGTTCGTTGAAAAAGAAATTTCCTTCAAAGTGCAGCTTAGAATGATCTCTAATTTGAACTAGAATTGTAGGCTTAGTTAACCTTTCTTGGATACATTGTAAAAAAAAGCAATGGGCAATGGGGATATCGGTGGATTTAGGCGAATTTGCGGCTGCAGCGTTTACCATATAATTATGGATTTACTGAGTTTGCCTCATAATTTGCACATTTTACTCCAAAATAATGTTTCGATCTAAAATGGATAAAAATTATACTCACAGAGAATGCACTGCATAATTTGCATTTTTACAGCATAAATAACCTTAAGCATAATTCGATAATTTGGTCTCTTGGCCCTGGCAGTGTTGATTTGGGCGCTGTCATTAGATGATTAATTCAGTGTTCCACAGGCAACTGTGAAATATTTTCCCTATTTCACGGTTCCCAGTGAAATATGGATTTTTACAACCCTGCATTTTGTGCAAAAAAAGTGGCAAAACAATATATTATATACACACACAATAATATATATATATATATATATATATATATATATATATATATATATATATATATATATAAAATATTACTCAATTTTTGACCCATGCAACCAATCCAAGCCTGATCCAGGCAGTCAATGTCCCTCTTCTAACTATAGATATAAAAACACCTTGCTTTTCGCTGAATAAAGAGCCATCCGTGGTTGGAAAACCATAGGAATGGAATGTTGGACGTATTAGCTCTCATTCATGGGGACACTTTCCTTACCTGCTCTACTGGTTCAATCACTTTGACATTCTTGCAATACCAACCACTGAAAGGAAATGACCTATATCACAGTTTCATAAAAAGTGAGCCGAAAATGCAGAGACTGTCTGAGTAGGATCACACAAAAGTTCTCCTACAACATGCACACAGTCACAATACTGAGCAACCACAGTCATTACACAAAACGGCACACTTGTTGTAATGACACTATTTTGCACGCAGTCTATTTGCGAGTTTTTTTTTTTTTACAGAATCTCTGATTCTAGTTAGGGGAGCCACGGCCCCTGAGAAAAACCCTATGTATTTTTCCCATTAGGATCCACTGGAGAGTGACCGCTGAGCTGCTTGTCAATACGCATAAGCATTGTTAGTTAATTTGCCCCTTTCATAGTGAAATGAAACAAGAGCTGCCAAAAACGATAGATAGATAGATAGATAGATAGATAGATAGATAGATAGATAGATAGATAGATAGATAGAGAATGAATTGGTAAAATGTGAATGAATGAATGAATGAATGAATGAATGAATGAATGACCGCATGATGAGTGCATAGGTCTCCACTATGATAGTTGTTGCTTTAAAAAAAGATTTGCAATGTTCCCGCAGATGTTGCAAATTGGTAGTATCAACACATTCGGGTATTTCCAGCTCGGTACTTGTGCTTGGACTTTCGCATGTAATGAAGCCTTCACTGTTATATGACTTGACATGGCTTTTACAGCATACCACGCCCAAACCCTTAACACGTATTTTATTAAACATTAAGGATTAGTGTCTGCAAAGAAACTTGCTAAGGGAGAGTGGCTGAATTGGCTGCATACAAGGCACGTACGTCCAGGCACCGAGAGAAGCGCTTCAAGACACTTGAGGTTGTGTTAAACGATGTCAGAGTTATTCAGGGAACCAAGCATCATTGCCTGGGAGGCGAGTGGGAAATTAGAACAGAAGTATATGCCCTAAAAGCAGGCCAAGCTAACCTGTAAAACATGCCTGTCACTGAAAGGGGCACTGGAAATGTGGCCCAACACTGCCAAGCTGGGGGAATGCATTGGAATCCCACTCAAAGGAAGACACACATCTACTGCCTTGACTTATGACAACAAAATGCGACCAATAGCAAATAAGAGGCATAAAAACACAAAAGAGTTTACTGGCAACATTCACCAAGGGACATTATTTCTTTGCTGCTAAATGGGAAAGTTCCTGAAACACAAGGCGCAGTCACATAGCTCCCCAGTGGTGTAACAAGCATATGCACTCGCTTTGTGCACCTCTTGAGCACTAGGGTATAAGAGGAGGGGCTGCAGATGCTTGTGCAGAATCTTCTGAAATGCTGATAGCTCTAGTGCCCATGGAATGCCAGCGCTATCTTCAAAGGGTATTCCTTCATTTGTAAGGAGGCGAGGCGTGGCTCAATGCAAATCTGGGAATCATTTGCTTCTACACCTGCTGGTGCAGAGGCAAACAGGCCCTAGGAGGCACACCAATGGTCACTTACTACATCCCCCTGCAGGGGCATCTCGGACCCCTCTTTAAAGTGCAGGCAGGTTGCCCCTGCAGAGAGAAATATGGAGCAGCTCTGAAGCAGATGCTTTTAATTTCACCGTATGCGCTGTCCCAAGGACAGTGTGACTTCGCAGCTGCCCTGAGAGCAGCACAATTATCATAATAGGGCACACTGCCTCTGTTTGAGCCCGGCGCACTTGTTTAAAAGTGCACCGTGGTGTAAACAGGGACATTGTGGTCTGTCTGTAATATGGGCCCAGGTGTTTTTCCTGTACAGTTTAAGATAAATTGTGCTGATGGGTTAGCGTTTAGGATTTTGAGGGCCAGTACGCCCGTTTTTAGGGTATCCTTGCTGACAAATGGGTAATGCTGTTGAATATTTATGACCCCAAAGTAGACAACCCTGCCTTTCTCCATGACCTCTTGGCATGTATTGACTGCTTGGAGGTGGACTATGTGGTGTTGGAAGGAGACCCTAATATGCAGGTGTGCGATCAAACCTACTTCACCAGTATACACCATAGGGCTGTGGCCATCGCAGGATGCACTGTTGCATTTGGTTGACACTCATGTCTGTTTTGGTGCTTGGAGCTCCCGCCACCCCTCCTCTCCAGGGCTCACTGTCTATTCTGACCCCCCCTCCCCCAATATCCATCTGGACCAGGCTGGATTACTGGCTGCTGCCAGCCAATGTCGAGAGCCATGTTGGAAGTAAAATCAGGATCCCCCTAGATCCATGCCTTTTATATTCTCCCAGATTACCCCAATAACATGTCCCTATGTTACTCATCTATTTATTAGATAAGGACACAGCCGTATTTCCCGAAATATGGAAACAGGCTATAGTAACTCCTCTGCTAAAGAAAGTCGCAACACATGTTCATAACCCAGAGAACTACCGGCCCATTTCCCAGCTCCCGAACCTCTCTAAGGTCCTAGAAAAGCTGGTAAACAGACAATTGTCTAACTACCTGGAGGTTAATGAACTACTGGACTGTTCTTAGACTGGCTTTAGAGCCTCTAACAGTACAGAGCCCACTCTACTAGGCATCGTAAGATCACAGACTGATCAAGGAAAGGCTGTTGCCCTGATATTATTAGACCTGTCAGCGGCATTCAACACGGTCTCACATAGTCTGCTGTTGGAGATTCTCTATGAAAAGGGCATCCATGCCAAAGCTCTTCAGTGGCTTAACTCCTTTCTGAGGGACAGAACTCAGATGGTACAAATGGGCCAGTTTTCCTCAAAACCAAAAAGCATCAGTTGTGGTGTTACCCAAGGAGCCTCATTGAGCCCAACACTTTTCAATGCCCATGTGTCATCTTTGGCACTGATAAGTAGGAAATGGGAATTCAGCATTTTTGTCTTATGCGGATGACACACAGCTGATGATAAGCATTGAAGAAAGGCATGAGGACACAAGGGTTAAATTAAATAACTGCCTCTCAGAGATGGCAACCTGAATGTCCAAGCATTGCCCTAAGCTTAACGCAGGCAAATCGGAAATATTGGTTTTCGGAGGAGCTATTTTAATCAGGGATGCCACTTGGTGGCCACAATCCCTGGGTGATGCTCCAGCGCCTAAACAATGCGCAAAAAATCTGGGCATGAACATCGACAACACCCTGTCCATGCAGGATCATGTGCAGGTTCTGTGTGGAAGAGGTTTTGCGATTTTAAAACTCCTAAGAAGGCTTTTTCCGTGGATCCCACTAGAATGTAGAAGGATGGTTACACAGGCATTACTCATCAGCAGACTAGATCACGTAAATGCACTGTATGTGGGCATGGCAGATTACCTTTTTTCTCTCGTCTACAAGTGCTACAAAATGCGGCCGCCAAGCTTGTGTGCAACAAAAGCAGATTAAGTTCAGCATCTGCATGCATGAAACAGCTCCACTGGCTACCTATGCGACAAAGAGCAAGATTCAAGCTGCTGAGTCATGCGCACAAGGCAATGCATAACCTTGGACCCAGAATCCTTCAGAATAAAATCGAATTCTACCTCCCTACGAGGTGCTTAAGATCGCAACACCAAGCGCTAGCTAGGCCCAGACGTATAATGAAAGTAAGAACAGGAGGCCGATCATTTTCATACCTGGCGGCCAAACACTGGAACGAACTACCCTTAGACCTACGTCTCACGGAGGACTATGTAACTTAGGAAAAAACAAAAAAACAGCTTTTTCACATGACGCAAGTATGAGCAGCTGATGTACCCAATACAACCTACCATGTGTCCTGCAAAACAGCGCTGTGATATCTGTCAGGATGAATGTTGCGCTTTACAAATAAAAAATAAATAAATAAATAGTGGACCCCTTGTTGCTCACCGTCATGGTCCTGCCACGCACACTGTCGGGCCATAGTCCAGTTCTTCTCCGCTTGCAGGTCCCTTATGGTTGCGGAGTATAAAGTACTTGGAGATTCCAGAGTGAGTCTCTTTGTGACACAGTGTTCCGCAGAGAGGTACTCACAGCCATAACAGATTATCTTGAGCTGAATGTGGGATCAGTGGAGACACAGACCATACTGTGGGAAGCCTTTAAGGCCTTTATTTGCAGAGTATGTATCTCCAAGCATACAAGTGTATTACGTGACATAGGCACAATATTGAATCTGCTTTGCGAGACATCAATGAGCAGGCTGCTGCAGGCGGGGATTCTTGCTTCGGTCGACGCTATGCTTTATTGGTGGAATTTTGGGGCCTTGTGGACAAAGAGGTTGCGTATATGGGGAAACATGCCAGGGTTTGCCGTTATGGGGCGGGAGAGCGCCCAGGTCACACTCTCACCCAACTTCTGAGACCCAACCACTCACAAAACTATATCACAGAGCAATGCTCAGAATCCAGAAAACTAGTTCCTGGTTGCATAGAGTTGTGACAGAACTTCATCAGTACTATCGGAATTATACTCCTAGCATGTTCTGGAACTCCTCTCTGAAATATCTACCTACCTCGAGGAGGTGGCGATGGTTTGGCTGACAGATGGCAAATGCCAATTCTTGGCTGAACACATCACCAAAAAAGTCTCACTAGCCATCAACTCGTTTGACAGTTCAAAAACACTAGGCTAGGATGGCCTGCCGGGAGCCTTCTATTAGACCTTTAAGCAAATAGTAGGCCCCTCATCTCCTAGAACTGCACAATGAATCTCTGGCCATCGGCGCTCTGCCCTCATCCCTACGAGAGGACAGGAAACCTGGAAAAGACCTGCTCTGATGCTTCTCATACCGTCCTCCTGTCTCTCCTGAACCTCAACAATAAAATTCAGGCTAAGGTCCTCGCCACCACATTATCCCTCCTAATGGAACACATCATTTCACCTGTACAGTCTGGCTTAGTTTTACACAGTTCTACCGCCCTCAACCTGTGCAACATACTTATTGTTCTCAATAAGATTGCGCCATCCACTCATGCAGTCTTGGCACTGCTGGATGCTGAGAACGCTTTCGCCTCTCTTGAGTGCCCTTTATTTAGAGCAGTTTTGGGTAAGCTGGGCATCCCTTTGATTTTGATTTCTCTAATTATGCTCATATATGCCTTCTCTATGGCGCGTCACCATTCAAACGACCGCCTGCAGCTTACCCATGGCCCGCGCTTACTCTCCCTATACTAGGACACTGTCTTGCTATTTGTCCGCCATTGATCCGAAAACTTGCCCACCTTAGTAAGGGAGGTTGACTGATTTGGCGAATTGTCCGGACTCCACATTTAATGGGCTCATTTTGAGCTGTTTCCATTGACCGATGCGGTACAGCTGGTACCGGCCGAATATTATTTCTCCTGTGCAGCGGATGGCACTAAACATCTGGGTATATGGCTCCATCGAAACAGAGAGCGCGGTCTACTACTCAACTCCGGCCCAGCAATGGACAGACTTACTACCCAGGTTGAACGTTTGATTCAACTGCCCCTCTCCATGGCTGGTCGTATATCTATCATAAAAATGGTCGTACTTGCTTGTTTTTTTATACCTATTCTTGAATATTCCTATTTCGCTGCCTCAGTCCTTTTTTCTCTCCCTATGCCGCCTTCTCCTCTGCATGGTGTGTGCTAGGGGCCGTCCACGTGTATGCTGGGACATTCTTACTCTCCCCTACGAGCATGGTGGCCTCTGGGTCCCTGGTTTTTGTTTGTATTACCCGGTTGCCCAATGCCAGTACTCCCATCGCTGATATCATCTGGATGCCCGCATCCCTTATTTGAGACCTGACCCGGCCGTTTGACAACTGCTCTAATATTGCGGAAGGACATTCCACTTGATACCGCAGAAATCCACACCTTGCAGGGCATGGTGCTTACTACTACAGCTGTTGGGTGGGGGTCCTCTGTACTCCCCTGCTCTCCTCCCTGACAATCCCGGACTTCCACTGGCCAGAGAACAGCTATTACAGCGAGTATTTCACCACAATAGTCTACTCACACTTGGGAATCTCTTCCCAGATAGACATACTGTTCAGCAAGCTGCTGATATACCTTTCATGGACTGTTTCACTTTTCGGAGACTCCACAATACATTGCGTTCTCTACTTCCTTCCCTTCCATTGACCCCTGAGGACTTCCTCACTCCAACGCTTGTTGCACGTGACAGAGATAAGTTTGTTTCCGCCTATACCCTTAAGCCAGATACCACCACCACCACCAGGGTTCGGCGGGTGTTGGAGGACGAACTGAGTGTCCCTCTCATGGACAAAATGTGGACATATTGCTTCTCACAGATTTGAAGTTTCGGCTAATTACATGCACAAACTACTTCATTTCAAAATTATCCATCATACTTTGCTCTCTCCTTCAGATTTAGCTACATTTGATCCCAATAGATCTAACATGTGCGTGAAATTTATTTATTTTATTTTAAAGGTTTTATATAGCGCTGGCTAGACCCAGAGGTATCAGAGCGCTTTACATGAGTATCAGACCATAATTGGAGGTTACATCATTGCAAAGGTTACAGTTATTACAGCCTGGCAACATAGTGACAAGTAAGGTCGAGACAAACAAAAAGGACATAACGTATATGTAAGGGAAGAAGCAACCAAGGGGAGAGATTCGGGGGGGAGAAGTACGGGGGAAGTAGACAGAGTATGGAGGAGGGAAAGAGGGTGGGAGGGTGAGAGACACAGTATGGAAAGAGGAGGGGAGGGGACGGGGACACAAACTGGTAGACGAGTCAGAACTGCGTCCAAAGTCCAGTAAGCAGTGGCCCAGGAGAAGTGGTATCATTTCCCCATCTCTGCTGCGAGAGGCTCCCTATATGCAGTGGACTCTCTTAGAGGGGTCTCTGAGACTCCAAGGTCTACAATCCTGGATCCTTCCCCAAAAAGGGGAGAGGGAATGCTTTGGCAAGGGGTGCCATACCATACCTCAACTGTAAGTGGCTCCCTCAGCGCTGTGGACTCTCAGCGGGTACGCTGAGACTCCAGTGTATATATCTTGGATCTTTTCCCAACAAGGGGAGAAGGAGTGCTTAGTAAAAGGATACAAAAGGATAGGGGGCTAGGCGGTGTAGCGGGCAAGGGGAAAGATCAGGTGAGAGGGGATAGGAGCAAAGGAAGTAAGACAAATAAAGAAAGAGTGCTAAATGAGAACAGATAGATAGATAGGAGACAAGGAGAAAGCAGAGTTACAGAAATACGATGGGGGGGCCGAGACAGGAAGACGGGGAGAAAAACTGTGCCCAAAGTCCGGCTGGGTAGGTGTCGGTCAGGGGATGAACCAAGGCCGATTTCCTCAATAGTTGAACACAGCAGCTCCACTGGGCGTCGGACATAGTGCTCAGACTCCACTGTCAGGATGGAGATCAGGAGTGCTCAGATGGTCAGATTTGGGGGGGGGGGGGGGGGCAGGGGGGAGGAGAGAAATCTTGGTACGAATGAATGCCAGACTCCATCATTGGCGTCTGGAATTCCATACACCTGGAGCTGGTTTCACCCTTTTAGCCTGTACTTGCACTGTAATACAGGTATACTGGACCGCTGTCTTTGCGCATGCCTCATCCATGATAGAAGTTGCGCTCTCCCCGTCCCAGCACTACTGAGCTATACCAGATATATCTCGCTCCAAGTTCGCCGCTTAGTCTCCATGTGCCTTCTTCTGGCTAAGCTTGAGATAGCGCTTCATTGGGGTGGCAATGCAGCCCCAGCCGCTCCCAATTGGCTAAGAAGTAGGTCCTACTGTGACACAGTTAGCAAAGATTACGAAGACCTACAAATCCCATCTTCCCTCTCTTAAGATATCTGGGGACCTCTGAGCAACTACCTCAGTACATTAGAACCTGGAATTACTCATTAGTGCCCCCTCCCTTCCACCTTCACACCTTTACAGGACTGCACTCTGAATTACCCCTCTTCTCTGCTTTTTCCTGGGGTTCTGATCACTGGCATGACTGTCTCATGATTTTTGTTCCGATTCATATTATGGGAATTGATTGTGTTATTTGAATACAACTTGGTGTTAGCATCACCGATGCCACTTTGGAGATGTACCCACAAGCATGTATTTCGCTTCCTTTTCGTTGCATTGGTCTCTTACCTCTTTTTCTTGAAAATCAATAAAGAAATATAATTTTAAAAGGGGGGGGCGGGAGGAAAAATAGTTGGGATGATTCTAGGACGGAGAGTGGGACACAGCGAGTAGCCACCCAAAGAAGTTTGTGGTGATGTTGGTAAAGTGGGTGTAGGAAGATAGAGTGCGTGTATGGGAGACTGTGGACTGCTGGGGTCAGAATGACTGAGAGAATGTAGAATGTGGGAATTGAACAAGGTGGGAGACTGAGCCGGTTGTGCTTGCCGGGACTGTGCTAGATATCAGCTGTATTTGTACCAGGAGTTATATTACAATAAAGAAATACTTCTATGTATCGATCTTCCACTCAGACCCATCATTACAGAATTGGCGATGACTGGGAGCAACTCTTGGTACAAGACCCCATGCACTCTAAGTGCAAGCAACTTGAGTTTTATCAAAATACAATTACAAATGGACCTTTCTGCCCTCAAGGCTCGTTACACGGCAAATCAAGCTTTTGCAATGACGTTGCAAGACACACGGTGAGAAGTTTCAACTATACTTCTTTTAAAAGTATTTAGATTTCAGTTAACTGTAATCGGTGCCAAGGTTGTGGCGGTTGATTGAGGCACGAGCAAAGCAGCGAGTGGATGCCCGTCTCTCAAGCGTTAAATGCTGTGTTGAATGCGCATAAAGTTCTTGTGCTCAAGATTGTGATGTCTGGATGCGGGAGCATGTATGCGACTGCGCTATCGGGACAGAGAGCCCACGACTGTTAAAACAAAGCGCAGCGGTTTCCAGGGCGACGGAATCTGCACGTAAGGCGGCCATCTTTTGAGGAAAGCTTCATCAAAGTACAGCGACGGGCCCGCTAACAGTAGGAGACTGTTGTGTGCGATTTTACACCGCAATAGGCACGCTTTGGTTACTATTACCATTTTCAAGGAATCACCACTGCGATAGGCACAAACGTGACCAGATCGTAATGTGCTGCGAGATCTAATATACAGGATAAATTATGGACCATGGGATAGTCAACTCTTCAAGAGGTAGTTGAAGTTGTAAAGAAGGCAGAACTAACTGGAAGATGTGTGAAGGCTGTTATTCCACAAAAAACTTTATAAAATAAAAAAAATAAAAAATATGACAGAATAGGAGAAGGGAGTGTAGTAGCTAAAGTACAATCAATGAAAACACCTGAAAAAGTTGGAAAGTTGGAAACCAAGACCATAATTAACAATAGTAAAAGCGGAGAACATTATGACAGTCCAGTTTTCAATGGTAGATGTTTCAGGTGTGGGAAGTTGGGGCATTTGGCCAAGAACAAGAAATGTCCCGCAAGAAATCAAAAGTGCTCATGGTGTGGCATCATTGGTTGCTTCTAGGCGGTGTGCAGAAAGCAGAAGGGTGGAATGAAAGGGGTCAACTTGCTCTCTCAAGACTCAATTACTGACTCGGAGGAGCCAAGTGAGGACAATGTGATTATGTGTGTGCTAAACAATTAAGGAGTCTGTTCTTAATGAAGGATGTCAACAGGGGAAGAAACCCAAGTGTGATGTTAATATGGGAGGTGTTTTTTATTACAGTCACAGACGACTCAGGGTCGCCTTATACTAGTGTTAATGAGAAAGTATGGATGGATACATTTTCCCTGTGTTGGGGAATGCTCTTGAACCTACTAGCATTCGTCCTAGAACATTCATGGGAGAA
Organism: Lissotriton vulgaris; assembly: GCF_964263255.1. Lineage (NCBI taxonomy): Eukaryota > Metazoa > Chordata > Amphibia > Caudata > Salamandridae > Lissotriton > Lissotriton vulgaris. The sequence continues at coordinate 307,279,578 of NC_141693.1, read as the reverse complement.
GACATGGTTATGTCAGGAGTTAAAGAATTAGAATTCATTTTTAAAGCTAGGAGAGCATTGTGCAAGCTGTACGTTGAGGAGGCTGGACCTTCTGGGTTGGGTTGGGATGATCAAGGGGAGTTAGGGATAATTATCAATCCCAACAGCCAGGATCCTGTGTTAGTGGTTCAACAGGAGGATGCATTGATCGCAAGATCCTCTCAGAGTTTTGTGAGGTGTTTACAGGCCCAATTAGCGAGTTTAAAGGTTTCCAACATAAAATTGTCCTCAAACAGGGAGCAGAGCCTCAGATCCATGAAGTGAGGGACATGCCTTTAGCAGTGAGAGTGGAAGTGAAAAATGAGTTAGAGAAGCTATGCACAGAAGGTGTTTTTGAGAAGGTGGATGCTGCTGAGTGGGTGTGTCCCTTAGTTATTGCCCAAAAAGAAAATGGGAAACTGAGATTGGATGTAGATGTGACAGATCCTAACAGAAATATTATTGTGGATCAGTTTCTCTTACCGAAGATCAGGGAAATGTTGTCAGTAACTAAGGGGGTGAAAGGGTTCACAACTATAGACCCAACAGCAGCCTTTCAGCAGGTTCCACTCCACAAGAACAGCAGGAACCTTACTACGTTCATATCTCCATTTGGTTTCTTTGGCTTTGGGAGGGTACCTCTTGGATTAGCCTCAGCAGCAGCTTTTGTTTTAACACATTATGTAGGAGTTGTTTAAAAATGTAAAATATGTCCTGTTCTTCCAGGACAATATTTTAATAATGGGTAAAACCAAGGTTGACCATGATGGAGTAGTTTCTTTCCTGTAACTCCAGTTCTGTAGTAGGGGTATCTCTGTTATAGTCATAATCTAGTGAATAGTCTCGCCCATGTGCGTGGACCCCGGAGCAATCAAAAATAATCTCTAAAAGTGTCGAAAAAATGCAGAACTGCACAGACACTTAAGAGAGAATTTAAAGACATATAATGCAGCCTAAAAACAGGCTACACTGTCCAGTACTTCAACTAGAAATTCCACCAAAAATCCACAAACAGCAAAGCCTGTCCAGATTTCCTTTGCCCTAGCAGCAAAAACCCTCTGAAATGTTAGAGAGGAAGACATGGACAGACAAGCCCCATAGGCTGCCATTATGTGGCTCAAAACAGGGTACTGTGCCTTTAAGAGAACTTTCCAGAACTTCACAGTATCCCAGAATGCACTGCAGGTCCCTTTTACTTTCAGTTCTTTTTGAAGGCGTAACACGCCAGACCTGTAGCATTCCTTACATGAATATCTCTCCACCGGGGAGGAGGGCGGGCGCTTATGACTATAACAGAGATACCCCTACTACAGAACTGGAGTTACAGGAAAGAAACTACTCCTTCTGTAGTAGGGGATCTCTGTGTATAGTCATAATCTAGTGAATAGAATGGCAAGCCCATCCCCACACCAAAGCGGCGGTGGAGAAAGAAATCAACACCACTATTGCGCGAACAAATTCCGCAGCGAAGCCTGTCCAACCTGAGCATCTGCTCTGGCATCAGTGTCCAGACAGTAATGCTTAGCAAAGGAATGAACCGACTTCCAAGTGGCGGCCTTGCATATTTCTGCAATCGGCACATTACAGAGAAAGGCTGTCGTGGCAGCTTTGCCCCTGGTGGAATGAGCCTTAGGCTTACCTCCTAAGGTCTTATTAGCTTTCTGGTAACACAGTTGTATGCAGGACACAATCCACCTAGAGATGGACTGCTTAGAGGTCGCAAGACCCGTCCTGACTGATCCATAATTGATGAACTATTGGTCTGACCTACAAATATCTTTGGTCTTATCCAGATAAAATTTCAGCACCCTCCTAACATCCAGGGAATGCAAGGCCCTTTCCGCTGGAGACAAAGGATTTTGAAAAAACGTAGGCAAAGTTATAGTCTGGTTGACATGAAAATCAGAAATAACCTTGGGAAGAAATTTAGGGTGAGTACGCATAACAAACCTTAGCAGCATGAAATACAGTATAAGGTTCTTGGCAACACAACGCCTGAATTTCACTCACCCTGCGGGCCGATGTAATGGCCACGAGGAACGCCGCCTTCCAGGACCGGTGCTGCAACAAAGCCTTATGAATGGGTTCAAAAGGCTCCTTCATCAATCTGGACAGCACCACATTCAATTCCCATGAAGGCGAAGGAAGCCTGACAGGAGGGAACACTTTCTTCAAGCCTTCCAAAAAGTCTTTGATCACAGGGATCTGGAAGAAGGAAGTCTGTGAAGGGCTTTTCCTGTAGGCAGTCAATGCAGCGAGATGAACCTTAATGGAATGAACATTAAGGCCAGACCGGGCCAAATGTAGAAGGTAAGGAAGGATGACATCTTCCTTGCACGTCGTTGGGTCAAAGTTCTTGGACGCACACGAGATACAAAACCTCTTCCACTTGTAAGCATAAGAGGTCCGAATGGAAGGTCGCTTAGACTCCGTCAGTATGTCCATGCAATCTTCGGGCAGATTCAAGTGGCCATATTGCACTATCTCAGGAGCCATGCAGCCAAACTCAAAGACGAGAGGTTGGGGTGCAACATCTGCCCCCCGAACTTCGTAAGAAGGTCCGGCCTGCACGGCAGCTGTATGTGTGAAAGGAGAGACCGGTGAAGTAGGTCCGTGAACCACCATTGCCTGGGCCATTCCGGGGCAATCAGGATCATCCGTGCCCTGGACTGGGACAGCTTGATGAGCACCGCTGGAATCAGGGGAATGGGTGGAAAAGCGTACACAAAGCTGTTCGACCAGTTGATCCAGAGAGCATTCCCCAGCGTCCCTTGCTGGTAGTACCTGGAGGCGAAGTCTCGGCATTTGCTGTTCTCGGCGTTGGCGAACAGATCTACGTCTGGAGTCCCCCACCTTTCGACGACTTCTCCTAGTACTTCGTCGTTTATGACCCATTCGTGGTGTTCCTGAATCAGTCTGCTCAGTGCGTCTGCCTGAACATTCTGCACACCTGGTAGATGGGTAGCCGTTATCGTCAGTCCTCTGGCCAGAAGCCAGTGCCAGAACGTCTGCGCCTCCCGAGACAGGGTGCGCGATCTCGAGCCCCCCTGCTTGTTGAGGTAATACATCGTGGTCGTATTGTCCGTCTGTACAAGCAGAGAGGTGGTCTGGAAGGACGGATGAAAAGCCTTCAGTGCCAAGTGAACAGCTCTGAGTTCCAGGAAATTGATGTGATACGTGGACTCCATCGGAGACCACGTGCCTTGAATCTGTAAGTCTCCCGAATGCGCTCCCCAGCCGTGGAGAGAAGGATCCGTCACGATAGTCTGAGTGGGAATGTCCTTGTGGAAGGGAACCCCTCTGAGGAGATTCTCTGCTGAACACCACCACTTCAGAGACTGACGAGCATGCAGAGACAGTCGTATCTTGTCGTCCCAAGATCCTCTCCTCTGGTCCCATTGGTCCTCCAAGCACTCCTGCAGAGGTCTCATGTGTAGTCGTGCATGAGGAGTGAGGAAGATACAAGAGGCCATCGACCCCAGTAGAGAAGACACCGTCCTCACTGTTGTAGAGGGAGCGGTCATTAGAGTCTGAGCCTTCCGAAGGATCGATCGCCATCGCTCCTCCGAAGGAGACACGCTTGCTGACAGTGTGTTGATGGTGGCTCCCAAGTACTGAATGCACTGGACCGGGATCGGGACAGACTTGGACATGTTGATGTGCAACCCCAACTTGTTCAAGAGAACGCACGTCTTCTGGAAGTGTGCTTGGGCTTCCGAGAAGGAGGATGCCTTGATCAAGCAATCGTCCAGGTACGGGTAGACAAACACCTTGTTCTTCCTGAGGTGTGCCGCTACCACTGCCATGCACTTCGAGAATGTTCTGGGCACAGACTTCAGCCCGAATGGCAGCACTGTGTACTGGTAATGGTTGGTGCCGGCTTGAAATCGCAGAAACTTCCTGTGTTTGCACGCGATGGGCACGTGGAAGTACGCATCCTGTAGGTCTATGGCACAAAGCCAGTCCCCCTGTTACAACTGAGGAAAAATCTGATGCAACGACAGCATGCAAAACTTTTCTCTGCGAATCAACTTGTTTGCCTGCCGCAAGTCCAGAATGGGCCTGAACTCGTTCTTGTCCTTCTTGCGCACCAGGAAGAACCGGGAGTACAGACCTCTTCCTCTTTGAGACAGAGGTACGTCTTCTATCGCCCTTTTCCTTAACAGGATATCGGCCTCCGCCTGGAGCTCGCGCAGTTGATACTGCGAGCTGACCGGAGGGATCGCTGGAGGAGGGCTGATGAACCGAAGACTGTATCCATTGCAAACAATATTCAGCACCCACTTGTCCTGAGTAATTTTTCTCCACTCTGCCAGAAAAAAATGAACGCTTCCCCCCACCGGAGCGGATAACGGATGAAGGGGAAGTAACCGCTCAGGGTCGAGACCCGGCCGGGCCCTTGTTCGCGGTAGAGGACTGCTGTCCCCCTCTACCCTTCTGTCGTTTCTGGAAGGGTCTCCAGAACTGCTGCTGTTGTTGCTGCTGCTGTCTCGAAGACTGCCCCAGTCCTCTTCCTTGTGCGCCGTAGCGCCTTTGAAATGGCATGTAGGCTTTCTTCTCTTTGGGCTTCTCCAAGCCCACAGCCGTAAGGGTCTCCGCCTCCGCCTTCATGCGGGCCATCTCATCATCTGCGTGTTTTCCAAACAAAGTATCCCCGGAAAAAGGCAGGTTGGCCACCCGCTGCTGTGCCTCCGGCTTGAGTGACGGGAGCCGGAGCCAGGCATGTCGTCGCTGATTGATTCCATGGCAGTAACCATGGGCAGCCAACAAGGAGACATCTGCAGCCGCGCTGATGACCTGATTGGACACCAGCATCCCTTCCTTGAGGATCTCTTGGAAGTCCTCCCTCTTGTCTCTTGGTAGCAGTTCCACGAACTGTTGCAGGGAGTCCCACAGCGCCTGGTCATAACGTCCCAGCAGAGCTGTATCGCTGGACGCCTTCATGGCTGTGGATGAGGTCCCACACGCCTTCCTTCCAGCAGAGTCGATCCATCGACTCTCTTTATCTGGCGGTACGGTGGAGGACGGGGAGGTAGAGTGTAGCTTCCTGGCCGCCGTCACTATCACCGAATCCGGTACCGGATCAACTCTCAGAAAGGCAGGGTCCGAATCCGGGGCCCTGTACTTCTTTAGAAGTCGGGAGGGAGCGGCCTTCACCACCGCCGGTGTGAGGAACAGCTCCTCTGCGGGTTCCTTCAATCCAGGTACTAGTGGAAGCAAAGGGCGAGACAGATGCCTCTTGTGAAGCGTCTCGAATATCACTGATGTCGAAGCGATACCCAACTTCGCAGCCCCCCTCAGAAGGACCTCCTGGGAAGTGGCAATGTCATCCACTGGAGAAACCCTGGTCTCTGGGGAGTCCGATAAGGTCGGGGAGTAGGAATGGGTCCTGGAAGAGTCCGTGCGGGACCTAGACCTCCGCCTCCTATGGCGACGCCTTGATCTGGTGGAGGATCTATGACGACTCCTTGATGTTCCTCTCCGTCCGGAGCGTGAACGTGACCTCCTCGGCCGAGGGCGGTCAACCGGGTCCACCGGAGCGGGTGACTTGGGCTTGGACGGGGCCTTCGGTTTAGGCGTACCCTTGGGAGGCGTAGGAAAAATAGGCAACGAAGTCGACCTCGTGGAATTGGAGGCGGCTTCACTGGTAACCCTGGTCCAGGATGCGGTGGAGGCAACGGAGGAGGAGTAGGAGTCCTCGGGGGCAGGCCCCTCGGCAATGGAGGAGGGGGGAGTCATCTTCCCCGACGGGGTATACACCTCGGAGTACACCGAGCCCGGCGAACCTCCACCTTTGCCAGCCTGGGACGTTGGCGAACTTCCCACGGCGTCAGGCCTCTTTCCGCCTCTCTTTGACGTCGAGGAACGGCGACCAGACGGCGAGCGCCGGCCTCCTGATGTCGAGCGTCTCTTCTTCGGCGACGAACGCTTTCGCCTCGACGGCGATCTTCTACGCCGACCGTCTGCGCCTCGACGGCGATCTTTCATGCCTCGACGGCGATCTTCCATGCCTCGACGGCGATCTGTGCCTCAACGGCGACCTGGGCCTCGACGGCGACCTGGGCCTCGACGGCGACCCGTGCTTTGACGGCGACCCGTGCCTCGACGGCGACCTGTGCCTCGACGGCGACCTTGACGAGGACTCCCTCGACGCTGAACGCCTCCTCTTCGCCGACGGCGAACGGTAATGTCGCCTCAAGGGCAAGCGCCGACGCCTGGTCTGTTGACGTCGAAAGCTCGACGCTGACGACGAAGAGACAGTCACCGGGGACTTCGATGGTCTAGTAACATCCCTCGACGTCGAGCATCGACGTCGTTTAGTCTCCGACGATGGGGAGCAGACCGTAGTCATTCCTCTCGACGCCGTAGTGGGCGCAATAGACCCAGGCGGAGAATGGTGACGTTTGCTGGCCTTCCTGCCCCTGGGGAGCCCCCCAGAGGCCTCAGCATGGGCAGAAGAAGCCCCTCCAGACCCACCTTGTGCCTTCAATCTTCTTTCCTCGAGGCCCTGAAGTCTGATCTTCTTCCTGTCCTTCAGGGTCCTGCCAGAGAAGCCTTGACATATCACACACTCCACTGCGATATGTGAAGAAGGGAGGCAGAGGATACACACCTCATGGGGATCCGATTTGGCCTTCTTCCTGGAGCACTCCGGGCATTTATCGAATAAAGCAGGCATATTCGACAAAAAACAGAGTGCAAGAACCAAGGAGAAAGGCACCAAAGTACAATAAAACACTTAACTTGAGAAAAGTAGTGAAAAAATCACCAAAACCCTTAAAAAGGGAAAGCTCAATGCTCCAGGGTCCTGCTTGCAGGAGCCGGAAAAAAGAACTGAAAGTAAAAGGGACCGGCAGTGCATTCTGGGATACTGTGAAGTTCTGGAAAGTTCTCTTAAAGGCACAGTACCCTGTTTTGAGCCACATAATGGCATCCTATGGGGCGTGTCTGTCCATGTCTTCCTCTCTATCATTTCAGAGGGTTTTTGCTGCTAGGGCAAAGGAAATCTGGACAGGCTTTGCTGTTTGTGGATTTTTGGTGGAATTTCTAGTTGAAGTACTGGACAGTGTAGCCTGTTTTTAGGCTGCATTATATGGCTTTAAATTCTCTCTTAAGTGTCTGTGCAGTTCTGCATTTTTTCGACACTTTAAGAGATTATTTTTGATTGCTCCGGGGTCCACGCACATGGGCGGGACTATTCACTAGATTAGGACTATACACAGAGATCCCCTACTACAGAAGTCACTGTTTTAAAAGTAATGAATGTTTTAAGGGAGAAGCGGCTTACTGCTGAATTCTCAAAATATAAGTTTGCTCGGCAGAGTGTGACGTATTTGGGTCACGAAGTGTCGGTCAGGGGATTCAGACCTAAGAAAGGGATAGTAGAGTCCATTGAGAAGTCTCCCATACCAAACAATAAGGACAAAGTGAGATCTTTCCTAGGGTTAAGTGGAGTTCTATTCCAAATTTATTGAAGCCTTTGCGAGTAAAACATACAATATAAGACAGCTCCTTAAAAATAAGTGCAAGTTTGAGGGGTCAATTGAGTGCCAGGATGAATTTGATTCTAATAAGAAAGAAATGTGCAGTGCTTTACCTTTGCAAGATTTCAATCCTGCTTTAAAAATCAATTGTTACTAATGACACTAGTGGGAAGGGCATTGGAGTGGTACTAACCCAAGTGAATGAAAAAGGAGTTGAATGTGTAGTAGCTTTTGGATCGCGTGCTTTAACTGCCACAGAGGTAAAGTATTCTGTGATCGAGTGGGAAGCTCTAGCATGCGTATGGGGGTTGGAGCATGAGGGCGTGGCTTGGGCGCCAATGGGGATGGCGGCGTGAGCCTGTAGCGCTGCGCCCGATCCCAGCATTTATCCTGCTTATCCCTCCTGAACGCCGCTCTCGATGCAGGCGAACTGAGGGGAACAACAGGGGAAGCTGAGGCGGTCCTTACCGGCGAAGCGGTGGACCCGTGGCGTTAGAAGAGCTGTTTGAAGCTCGGAGGAGCCGCGCCCTGAATGCAAGATGGCGGCGGCCCCGAACGGAGAAGAGCAACGGGGAGCGGAGCTGCGGAGACGCATGGCAGAACTGGATTAACAGCACGGAGGGTCAGCGAAGCAGGAGACATCACCACCGGAGCGCAGGGGAAAGATTCTGGGGACAGCTGGAACCCCGCCGTGGCTCCAGAACGCAGTGCACGGGGACGGGGCAGCGGCTTCCTAAGATGGCGGCCGCAAGGCGAATGTTCTAAGCCCCGAAAGCGGCCCGTAGGGATTGCTGTGGAGAGGAGGCTGACTGCTGCCTATTGAGGCGTTGAGGTAAAGGAGGCGCCGCATCAGGTGGAGGCGGCCTGCGGTCATCGGCACCTACCGCTTACGGGCTGGGACCGGGTTGCGGCTTCCAGCAGGGATACCGGCGAAGACTCTGTGCCCCTGAGGAGAGCGGCTAACAGCGGACGACGCTGAAAACCCCGTCCCGGTAAGAGCGGCGCGAATGGCCTGGACCCGGTGGGGTGAACAGCGGTGATGAACGGAGCTGGAGCGCAGACTGTTTGAGCTGCCCGGATTAATAGAAGGAGGACACTCGGCGGCGCGGGATGGTGGCAATAGATAGGCGGCATTGTTGGACCGCGCTGGGCTGATTCCTGGGTCTCAGCAGGCGCTAAGGGAACCTGACCTGCACGAACACTATAGCTGTCCCCAAGCTGAACTGTAGCGACTGAGTGGGACCTCTGCTGATCGCAAGCCGAGGAGGAGCACCAGAGTGCATTGAGTTTGTACGCCATTGGCCCCCACTTCGAGAGCGGCGAATAACTACTAAGGAGGTTAAGCTGGCCACCAGAGCGGAGGGAGCGCTGGGCTGTGAGACCCGCTGAGAATAAGGACCTGGGGCTTGAAGTACTTGCGCCCGGATTGCTGAGTGCCGGGTAGGCTTGTGGCCGGGATCCTGTGGAGGACAGCAGTGCGGCTGAGATGTGAATAGGGTTGGCACGAGAAGTTGGGTGCTAGGAGAGGAGTGACACCTGAACTACTACTAACTTGAAGGCCTGAAAGGTGGTTCATCGGCCGAGGTTGGTGCGGAGGAGTGCTGCGGATAGCTCGAGCACCTGGAGTGGGGCCAGTGTGCGGAGGGGCAGTCGGGGGAGCAGCAGAAAGCTGGCTGAAGAAGTACCTGCCTGGCGCCGCACGACTGCGAAGAGAGTTGAAGATACCTGTGGTGGAGGCGGGGGCCCTAATGGCCGAGATGGTCACGAATACTCGAGGGATGGCGCAGAAACAGGGACAGGATCAAGCGAAAGGGCTGGAAGACGACAGTAGTGCCCCAATCTACCCGGAGGGAACAGCACGGGAATTGAGGCTGAACAAACGCCTGGATGGAATACTTGATGCCATAACGGCGACCAAAGAGGCCCTACATCAGGACAATCCTCAGGTCGCGACGGGATTGGGTCTCCTAAGAGCTGATTATTCCAAGCTGGCGGACAGGGTGAAGGAGAATTAACTACTGCTTCAGGATCTTAAGCCGGCGGTGGTCACGGTGGAACACAAGCTGACTGATGTGCTAGATCGCCTGGCAACACTAGAAAAGAGGGCGGAGGATTCAAAAGTCGTAATCGGAGAAACAATGTGCGAGTAGTAGGCCTGCCAGAAAAGGCGGAAGGGGATGATGCGGTCACCTACATGGAGAACTGGTTCAAGACGGTAGTGGCCCCGGAGGGCCTGTCCCCCTTTTTCTCCTTGGAAAGAGCGCATAGGGTTCCGGCCCGGCCTCCCCTGCCGGGTCACCCGCCTCGGCCGGTGGTAGTCAAGGAACTGTACTTTAAAGACAGAGACTTGTTGATACAGCGGGCACGTTCGATGGGTCCTTTCCAGGTGGAGAATAGTGCGGTCACGATCTTCCCGGACTACACCCAGGAAGTTCAAAAACGCAGGGCTTCAACCCTATCCGTGAAAAAAGAACGTAGGGATGAAGGAATACAGTATTCTCTGCTCTTCCCCGCTAAGTTGCGAGTGATTCTGGATGGGACGACACACTTCTTCCAAACTCCTGATGAAGCGTGGACTTGGCTTGAATCATACAGGGCCGGCACGGATCGAAGAGGAAGGGGAGAGCGAGGAAAGCAGAAGCCTACCCAGGTGCGCAAGTCGCAGCGCATCCGCAAGCGCAACAAAACCCAGAAGACGCTGCAGGGAACCCAAATGGCGGCGGATAAAAGAGGGGCTCTGGTGGCGACGGCAGTGATCACAGGCTCACAACAAGAGGGGCAGCCGATGGGCTCTGACTCAGAGGATGGAGAAGGGAAATCTGATGCGGATCTCTCGGATTCAGACAGTCCTGGGGGACCGCTGGTTACTCCCCAAACAGCCAATGGGATTTTTAATGAGTGACACCGCCGGGAGTGGACTACGCTTGGCTGACCCTGACGGTACCACTGAACTGGTAAACTAAAAGACTGCTGGTATTGTGGCGAACTATCGCATGAGGTCGGGGGCTCGGGGTGGGGGCAAGGCCTGCATCCTGTTGGCCCTGGACCACCCTCCTATTGCCCTTAAGGCCGTCTGTAGTGGCGACTACAGAATAGTGTTGTGTGTGTTATAATGGAAGTTTGGATGGGGGCTGATACTGTGTTATTGGGTCCTGTTCTGGGGGGGTGGGGCAGGGGAGTTGTTAAGGGAGTTTTGTGTGCGGGGCCAAGCTGTAATGATGTGGGCAGTCGAGAGCGGTTGTTGGGGCGAATGAGGGATGATCACAATGGGGGCATTACCTGATTTAAAATGTCTCACATGGAACGTCCGTGGCCTTCGAACCATGTCAAGGCGGTATAAGGTGCATGCATACTTGGTGAGGCGTGGAATTCAGATAGCACTGTTGCAAGAAACACATCTCACCAAACAGGAGTGTATTGCTCTGCAGAGGCGTTGGCGGGGCCAGGTATTTGGCACGGCCTATTCAGCATATGCGAGAGGGGTGCTGATATGGGTGAGGGCGGGAATCCCTTTCCAGGCTACGAACCATTTAGTGGATCCTGAAGGTAGATTTGTGGCAGTGGAGGGGAGATTGTTCGGCCGTGATGTGGTTTTGTGTAGTGTGTATGCCCCGAATGTGGACCAAGCCCGCTTTTTTGAAGGACTAACTGGTTCCTTAGCTCACTATCTGGCGGGACCGGTGATACGGGGGGGGGGGGGGCTTCAATTCCATTGTAGACGTTTCATTGGACAGATCGCACCCACCATTAACTGATTCCCCAGTACGTAGGCTTGCTAGGCATAGGAAAGATTGGCAGGAGAGATGGGGCCTTATGGATGTATGGCGAGGGCACCACCCGGACCGCAGGGATTATTCCTTTTTCTCAGCAATACACGATTTACACATGCGAATAGATTCTATGCTGTGTAGTGGGTCAATAGCTGCCATGGTGAAGCATGCGGAATATTTAACTAGGACCATATCCGATCATAATCCTCTGTTGGTGTCTGTTCAGTGGCAGAAGGTAAGATCAGCGGTCCTCACATGGCGGTTGCAGCCCGATACGCTGGAGGATCAGGTGTTCAGCGATAAGGTCCGGGAGGGTATCGAGCATTACTTTGGTGGAATGGGGGAATGGCTACCTCTAGGTCAGTGGAATGGGATGCATTCAAGGTGGTGGTGAGGGGACTATGCATTGATAAGTCCTCGGGTGAACGAACAACCGTCCTGGCCGACGTGGAGAGGGCGGAGGGTGCATTGAGAGATCTAGAACAGCAGAGACCGGATCGACCGGAACTGCACACGCGACTGCACTAGGCGAGGGAACTAGTTGCAGCCGAAACAGAAAGATTGAGGAGTTATGACTACAGATTATACACTACCAAGGTTCATGCGGAAGGGGACATGGTAGGAACGTTGTTGGCGAGACTAGCGAACCCGGAGCCGAGAGGGAACCCAATTATGAGTATAGAGGAGGCGACAGGAGAGGTGGTCTTTTCTCAGGCAGCCATCTTGTCACGCTTTACGAGCTACTATACGACTCTATATAGGAGTCAACTAGACGCAGAGGCTTCTAACATAGAGAACTATCTAGCGGGCGTTCAACTCCGGGTGCTGGACGAGGATAGTGTGGAGGAATTGGGCCGCGATATAACGACGCCGGAGATTAGAGTAGCCAATAAACAGATGGCTAGGAACAAGACGCCGGGAGTTGATGGCCTCCAGATTGAATTTTATGCCAAATATGTTGATGTTCTGGCGCCTAGGTTGCTGGAGGTATACTCGGAAGCCTTGGAGCTGGGGTATTTGCCTCAATCGATGAGAGAGGCGCTGGTGGTTCCGTTGTTGAAACCTGGGAAGGGAGCTAAAGATGTGGCCTCCCACAGGCCGCTGTCTATGCGGACGGTTGATTATAAAATTCTGAGTTGAATTCTGGCTACTAGACTGTTACCACATATGACTACACTGATTCATACAGACCAGGCAGGGTTCATTCCCACTAGGAATACCTCGGACAACATCCGTCGTCTACTTCGGGTACTAGAGTGCCGACTGGAGCCGGGTGTGATGCCAGCAGTGCTGTCTGTGGATGTCGAAAAAGCTTTCGATAGCCTAGAATGGGACTACCTTGATAGGGTACTGGAGAAGTTCGGGCTTGGGGAGCAATTTGGGCGCTGGGCGAGGGTTATCTACTCTTTTGCAACAGCCAGGGTGCGGCTGGGTTCTATGGTGTCCTCTGAATACCCGGTGCGCAGGGGAACAAGGCAGGGGTGTTCCCTTTCGTCTTTGCTGTTTGCGCTGGCGATGGAGCCCCTGGCGGCACGGGCGCGTTCGGGTGCAGTGTACGTTGGAATAATACACGGCGGGACATCGCACTGTATCTCATTGTATGCGGATGATCTGCTGCTGTTCCTGGAGAACACAGCGATGGCGCTAAAGGGAGCAGTCACAATGTTATCGGATTTCGGGAGACTGTCAGGCCTTAGGAATAACTGGAGCAAGACATGCATCTTTCCGTTGCGAGCGAACACGCCCCGACCACCCCTACCGGTAGATGTCATCTGGGAGGGTTCGTGCTTCACCTACCTAGGGGTCTGCATATTTCATGAGGCTACTGACCTGCTGAAGGGCAACATAGGACGCTGTATTAGGGCCCTGAAAGGGTACATGACCTTTTGGGCATCTCTCCCCTTGTCGGTACAGGGCCGGGTGGCGCTGCTCAAGATGGTGGCTTTGCCCAGATTGCTCTATTATTTTAGGACATTGCCGGTGTGGATCCCACAAAGGGTTTTTACAGAATTGAGAACATTGACGATTGACATCCTGTGGGGACACGGGAGGCGCAGGGTGGCACTATCTACGTTGATGAGACCTAAGCCTGAAGGGGGAATGGCGGTCCCCGATTTCGAACTATATTATTTGGCGGCTCAACTACAAATCTTGACACAGAACATCGCTAGAGAATTTAGGGGCCCGGACCAGGATAGAGGGACAGGGATTCAGAGACATATACTATCATATATTGTTATGCAACAGCGACTACAGCTGCGGGATCTCACCATGGAAGAGAGGACTATACGGCTATGCTGGCATAAAAGCCTAAAGAGAGCGAGAGCGAAGCGCCCGTATGCACCGGAGATCCCTCTGGGGATGCTGACGGCATTGCCACACGGCGGGGATTGGTCCCCATTACTAGAATGGGAGGACTTGGGCCTCCAGGTGGTAGGTGACCTATATGTGGATGGGGTGTTAGTGCCATTTGGAGTACTCCAAGATCAATTTGGTCTCCCTGACGGGAGTTTCCTGTTGCATGCGGCAGTGACGGCGGCGATACAGAAGCACTGGAAATCGGGGTTGTCCGAACCTTGCATAACCATGGCCTGCCAGTATGTAGTAATGGCTGCGGGTACGATCAAGGCGGTCACCTGCCTTCACTCTAGAATGCTGCACGAGTGGCTGGGACCGCTCACAGTCTTGAAGCAGAAATGGGAGGAAAGTCTAGGGAAGCCCATACCGGACACATCTTGGGGCCAAATATTGAAGAGAATATGGAAAGGGTGTAGAAATGCCAGATTTCAGCAAGTGCATTTCTTTGTACTACACAGGGCCTACTTGACCCCGGAGAAGATTAGGAGGTACTTCCGAGTGCAGGACGCAGCATGCCCCAGATGCTTGACGCCGGAGGTGGAGTTGGACCACTTAATGTGGGATTGCCCGAAACTAGGGACGGATTGGTCGGAGGTGGGGGAGCTCCTTAACGCAGTCACTGATAGACAGGTGGAGTTCGACATGGCGACATGCTTGTTACTCTGGTTCCCTCATACGGCCAAGACAGAAATCACGAGTAAATTCATTGACTTAGGACTTGTTTTGGCCCAGAGAGAGATCACTTGGCATTGGAAGTTGAAAGAGGGCCCATCCACTAGGCGATGGACGAACGAATTGCAGAAATGGGCGCAGAGCGAAAGTGTGGTTAGGCTTCGACAGGCCACAAGAACAGCGAATGAGAGGGGTTTGGAAATTGCAAGGGCCTGGGAAGCGATAGTGCAGGCTTTAAATGACTATTTGATTGTAACGAACCTTAAGAGATGGTCAGTGCAGGAGGTTCCATGGGACGTGGAGGCATGTAATACAGGCTTCTCCAGATCGCAACAGGATTTAACTGAGAGTTTATAGATACGGCCCACGTCAGCAGCAGTTGGGGGGGAGGGGGCGTAGGGGAGGGTTGGGGGGCGACCGCCGGGGCTAATGAGAGATACTAGCGAGGTTTACACTCAGGTATGGGCGAAGATGGGGGTCTCCAATGACACAGATTTCCAATTAAATGATAGGACTGATTGACTGTATTAGGCCAGGAGATTTTGGTGAAAGGGCGCTACAAAGGATGACTGAACATGGTTGAGTCGTGTCAGCATTATGTGCAGGCGCTAACGGGGTACACTGCGCTTGGCGGATTGTATTGGGGGGGGGGGGGGGGGGGGGGGGGAGTTGGGAGTTATAGAAAAGCAGAAGCCAAATTGTGTTGTTGACCAGTTGCCTCGCTGAGAGAGGGTTGGGTGTCTGTTTTTTTCTTTTATATGTCCTTATTTGGGATCTCCGACAATCCGGTAATTAACGCCTCCCGACCTCCGGGATGTGGGCTGAACAGCTGTGTACAGTGTTATTACTGGCAGGAGACTCACGATGGTCAGAAATTGGAAGGTCGACACGAATCATTGTTTGTTTATGAATCTGCAATAAAAATTCTTTAAAAAAAAAAATGGGGGTTGGAGCATTTTAGACCTTTCATTTGGGGCAGAAATGTGGTGCTGAGAAGTGATCATAAGCCTTTAGTGAGAGTCGTACCTACTAAAGGGTTATATTCTGCTTCTCCTAGATTGATACGTTGTCTGTTAAATTGCTGGATTTCAGTTATACGGTAGAGTACATGCCAAGAGTACGTAATAAAGTAGCAGATTTCTTGAGTAGATTACCACTACCTGTACTAGGCAATATAGGTGAAGACATTGAACAATTTAGTGTGGCGTGTTTAGGAGAGAAGACAGAAGTCATTTCTGCAGAAGAATGATCAAGTGCTTATGAGAAGGATCACATGTTATCCAATGCCATAATCTGGGTAAGGGATGGGTGGCCTGCTAAGGATCAAATTTCCAAAGAATTGAGAGCATTTTGGGAGTCTAGATACAAACTAACTGTTGGGAACGACAAATTATTAAGGAGTGGTAGGATTGTTCCACCTGCTTAACTAAGAAATCAAATTCTGGATTTATGTCATGTAGGACATTTGGGTATTGCAAAAACAAAAGATCACTTGAAAGAACTATATTGGTTGCCTGGCATGTAGTTGGCTATCGAGAGGAATGTCAGAGAATGCAATGTTTGGTAAATGGCAGACAAGTCACGTTACGCCATCCATTATGCCCTGTTAAATCTCCGGTTATGCCATGGGAGAGATTAGGATTAGACATTGCGGGTCCAATTTGGGAGGGACCGGCTCAAATGTTCCTGATTGTAATGGTAGACCATTTTTATAAGTGGCCGGAGGTAGAAATTGTGGATTGCGTTGATGCAGAGACCGTGATCAAATTTTTGGACAACATTTTATTTAAGAGAAGAGTTGCCCAATTAGGTTACCACGGACAACGGTGTACAATTTATGGCTGCGAAAGTAAAAAAATTTTTTAACGTAATTGTATAAAACATTGTACCATCCCCCTTTATCACCGAGCAGGTAATGGGGCTGTGGAAAGGTTCAATAGGGTAATTAAAAGGGCTGTGCAGTTACATAAAAATGTTTGTTTGGAGTGGACGACAGAATGATTTAGAAAATTTTGAACATTCAGTTTGGCGCTGTGTGTTTCCACTGGGCACAGTCCTTTAGAGTTGGTATGGTAGAACTGCACTCACCAAAGACAATATTGGATGGATGCCATGTGCCATAAGGGTGAACCGGGAACCTGAGAGTGAAAGCTAAACAGGCGTGTAAACAGTATTTTGATTTTAAACACAGTTGTAAACCAGTAAAATTGCAAATACGGGATGTTGTAAAAGTCAAAAGAACAGGTGTGTTAAAGAAGGATCAAAGCAGATTCTCAAGACCACATACGGCGACCAAAATATTTTGCAATGCGGAGTTGTTAAGTAATGGAAGGTACACCATTTCAGTTTGTTGTCTTTATGCAACAAAAGTGGCAAGGAAATAGAGAGAAGTGTTGGTGATTGGTGGATGAAGGATGAGCACTTGCCTAGTGAAACAGGTAACGGTTCTGATGAGGGTCCAAGTGGTAGTGTGAGTTCGAGGGATACCATCATAGGGGGAGTGTCATCATCAGAGGAGAGTACTGAAGGAAGGAACCTTAGGACGGGTAGGTTCGGCAGGATTATAAGGAAACCTACCTGGTTGAGTGATTTTGTAGATCACTAAACTGGGAACCTTCCTGGTCTGGTGTTTTGTGGATCACTAAACTGGGATCTTGGGAGAGACCTTACTTTATGCCCGGTTATGTATTGTATTTATTTTATTTTATATTAAGAAATTGTACTATAATTTCCTTAACCAAAGTTATTATTGTTGTAGATATTATTGTTGGTCTTCTACCTTGCTTTAGCTAATAAAAATGGGGAACATTTGTGGTAATGTGGGTGTAAGAAGATCAAGTGCTTGTATGGGAGAATGTGGAGTGCTGGGGTTGGAATGACAGAGAATTTAGAATGTGGGAGTTGAACTAGGTGGGAGACGGAGATAGTCTGTGCTAGATCAGCTGTATTTGTACCAAGTGTTATGCGACAATAAAGGAATACTTCTATGCATCTGTCTTCGACTACAACCCATCATTAAAAAGTTGCAATAAAAACAGGATTCAGACTGGTCCAACTATAGACTTTGCATAGAGCTTACTTAACCAGAACACTCCTGACCACCATTGGAAGTACCACTACAAATATGTGTCTTAGAGGGTTTAGACAACCAGGCAGTTTCCTCCATATACCACTGGGCTGTCCCATCCTGGTGCCCTACTGGAGGGGTGTAGAGTTGTGTTTTAATGAAAGGTTGCAGCTGAAATACCCATTAACCTAAAGTTGCTCATCATCAACATCTCAGGAGAAATAGTTGAATAGATATAAAAAGATCTTCCTCCACACTGGGCTAACTTCTGCAACAAAGAATATGGTCAAACGGGGTGCATCCAAGGCTCCCCGAGCCTGTAGCTTTTGGACAGGTACCTTGATTGGTGGAATCTGGCTGAAAAGACTGCATGAGGGCAGGGGCTGCTCAAAGAAATGGGAAACAACATGGTTCCACTAGAGAGCGTTAAGGGGACAGTAGCAAGAGAACATGATAAATTAATACCACAATGCAGATTGCAGCTACAAAAAGGAAATGGGGGCGAAGGAAAGAGTCCAAGATAACCAACATTGTAACACACATGCGAGAAGATGGCGCCATTGATGCGGCGATGCGATGGCGGTGCGATGATGCCCTGGCAGCCTTGCGACAACTCTGTACTTTGGAGCCGCAACAGTCCATGCAACACGCTTCTCCGGTGATGTGATGGCGACTCTCTCGAGGGAGTCACGCTTCTCCGGTGATGCGACAGCAGGCAGCTTCGATGAACACATACATCCAGGGAGATGCAACAAAGGCTCGCTTCTCCGGCACTGTGATGATTTCAGCTGCGGCGGCGACACGCTTCTTCTCGATACGTCGCGCTTCCAGCTCCCAGCAGCACGCTAGTGACTGGAGTCAGAATTCTCAGCAAGGAAATTCAGGAGGGAGCTGGAGGTGAAGTCTTTTGTCCTTGAGACTTCAGCAGGAGGCAAGCACAGTTCAAGCCATTGGAGAATATTCTGTAGATGAAAGTCCTTACAAAGTTCCTTCTCCATTCCCTTGGCAATGAAGCAACAACTGCAGGCCAACCCAGCAAACAGCACACTGGCAGAGGGGCAGTCCAAACTCCTGCAGCTTCCTTGGTTCTTCTCCTTGGCAGAAAGGTTTCTTGTTCCAGAAGTGATCTAATTTCTTGGGATCAGGGTCCCAATATTTATACCCAAAAATCCTTTGTTCTCTGAAGGCAGAGAGACCTCTGCCTAGTTCAAACCAGTTTCTGAGCACTTTGTTTACATGACTCTCTTCTTCCTTTGACTGTGCAGGGCAGAGACATCAGCCGCCCAACAGGAGGTGGCGCCAGCACAGGGGAGGGAAAATACAGCCCTGGAGCACTCTGTTGACATGATTCCTCCTCTCCTTTCACAGTGCAGAGACATCAGACATGCCACAGGGGGTGGAGCCAGCATTATAGAGGGAAGGCCTAGCCCTATTCAGGTCCCAGGTGCAACTCCTCCCTCCCATCTAGATCTCTCTATTCACCACTGGGCTGCCCCAGCCTGTCTCCTGGAATCCCCCAGCCCTGAAGTGACATGATTTTGATTTCAAATATATATGTTTGTGCTAATTTCTGTTGAATTCGTTTCATAATGTATTTTTGTGATCTGCGAATTTAAATAATTTTATAAATGAACTCTCACTTTTTGTAAATATAAACGAAAAAATAAAAAATAATGTTTTTCAATCATGTCAAAATGATTCTTCTGTAGAAATAATAAGCTGCTTTCTTGTGGGGCGTTTATAAGCTACAGGCTATGCTTTAAAGAAATATAGGTCTGCCAGAGGTCTTTCATTGTTTTTGGCCTTCTCTTTCCCCCTCTTCTTGGACCTGAAGTTAAATTAGGGGGTACCTTTATGTCATTTTTAATTCCAGTCGAGACGAGCCAGTGACAAGATAATCTGAGAGCATATACAGCGCCCTTGCAGGTCAAAATAGAAGCAAGGTCTGTATAGGTGTCTTGTTAGTCAACCCACTGAAGATGAAAGACGATAAACACCATGAAATCCTCTTCCAGGTGTAGGAACAACTGGGCCCTTGAGTAACTGAAGTTCAAGAAAGAACCAGGAAAAGCTTTAACAAAAACGGCCATGACACCCAAGTAAAAGGAACCGTTCCATTTCCACTTTTGTTTAGGATGTGGCGGACATAACTGCCCAGTTAGGGCCCCCATCAACTCTCATGTCTCAATATACTGTGCTTACAAGAGCGAAGACTTAACTGCACAGTCCAAACAGAATTACACAGGCTGCTCAACTGTCACTGGTCTGCAGGGTGAAGATAGCACTTTAGCTGCCACACTGCAAAGCTCATACATTTCAGGCATTTTTAATATCACAAAAGAAGGGACATATAAGAAATTATGAAGATGGTGCTCTATCAAAAGGGTTAGAGGGACTTTTGCTTGCTGTCCATGTGACTGACCTCTCCACATGAAGCATTTTGTAGTAGAATATTTTAAAGCCTCCTCTTCGACTTTTGGTTATTCTGAGTTGGTGGTAGACTGTTAGTATTTAAAGTCTGTGCTGCTATTCAAACTTTATAAATGACCCTTTTACTGATTACTAACAAAGTAATTGAGGAAACCTAATTTCGGTCTTTAGGAATATTCATAGTTTATTAATGCACAACATTTGGCTCTCCTACCAACTATGAAGGGGTTCCTTTACAAAGAGCAATACATTATCCTCTTATGTGCGGGGTAGCAGTCTGAAATCATGTCTGGGATGGTCACTCTAGGTTCTCCTCCTCAGCTTTATAAAATCCTGCAGAGCCTCCCTCAAAGAATTAGTCTTGGTGCTAAGATTCAGCCCACTGTTGAACGAGTACTAAAATGTTGCGGTTCTGGAAATAGTTAATGCATTCAGTAGCTTGAAAAGCAAAATGCGAAATATCAATAAGGACCGGTCCTCCTGGTGCAATTTTTAAGAGGGCAGGGTATTTTTTGTAATGGTGCATTCTTTACATGTTCACATTCAGAACTGCTGTTATTTTGGGCTGATTGGGGAGCATCATTTAGTTGAGCAGCCTAGCCTGTATGCATTTTATGGACTACCAATGCCGCATCATGGTCCAACGTGTCAGCAGTACTCCTAATGAGGTCTTCGAAGGCAGCCGGAAGTAATCTCTTTCTGGGAGAGATCCGTAAGGGAGGTGAACGAGCAGTTTTGCTCAAGTACCTGGCCAAAATACTTTAATTTCTACAAAGTAACCCACATTTTAAATGTATGCCTGGTAGGGAAATAACTGCGATTTGTAAAAGTGTAAATGCTAATCAATTCTGTGGCCTCGCCTCAAGGTCTCTGACAAACAGAAACAATATAGACAAACGCACACCTTTACGTCCTCTGCCTTCTTATTTGCTTAGCCCTGGATGTGTATGTGGCAAGCCCACAAGTATTTAAGAAGAATAAGAGAGACCTCTTTAACCAACCAGGGGAGTAGGATACTACTATTAGGTACAAAAAGAGTTTTCCCTTGGTGGGCAATTTATGCAAATACTCAATTGTGAGGTTGTCAACACATGAGAAACATCGCGAGATACTAGCCCATACGTTGAGTCTTACCCAGTTCAAAGGATCACCAGACAACATAAACAATATAATATACTTTTATTTAAAAATACAATAGGAGTATTGCAATTAAAAATTATAGACTTAAAATTCATAACGACCCGTCATTATATCTTAAATCTAATTATAATCTTCGAGCCCACAAGCACAGCATCAGGCATGCTTCTGTTACTTACCGGTAATTGTTTTACTCTGTGTCATACTCTTATTTATCTCCATTACGTAATGAGGCCTCTGTGCCTCGTACGCCTACCTCCTAACGCTATAAAAAGTTACCGCCCCCTGCACACCTCCTGTATGGTACAAGCCTCCCTAGGCACAGCTAGCCTGACAACCAGGAGGGAGGGCCATAATGGGGAAAAGTGAGAGTGGGGCAAGAAGTAAAGTGATTATAGGTAAGTAATTATCTCTGTTACGCAATCAGACATACTAAGCCAAAAAAGACCTGGACTCCCCCGGAGTGAAGCCATATCGTCTCGCCACTGCCTTATTCAATTCAAATATCTGCATAGGGCCTATTATACTAGACACCACCTCTGGGGATGGTGTGATATCTTCCCACCCGTGTCTCAGATGTGGTGTTGATGAGGAGACCTTCTCCACACAGTTTGGAGTTGTACAGCATTGCAGCCCTTTTGGAGGGGAGTAACCTCCTGCCTGGTCCGGGTGTTGTTGTGGGAGGTTCCTCTGGACCCCAAACTGATTCTCCTTCACAGTACGGAGGTAATCTGAAGGAACAGATACAAGCAGCATCTTTTATTTTTGGAACTAACCTTAGCCAAGCGCGACATAGCCCAGAATTGGAAGGAGTCGCCGCCATCGGTGGGTGTGAGGAAGATGGCTATGGATAGGTGCACAGGTATGGAGACTGCAGTCTTTCAGGCGAGGGGCTGCCCCCAAAAGAAAAGCAAGATTTGGCAGAGGTGGCATATTTATCGAGGCATTTTGTTATTGCCTTTACTCCCAGCTGAAGACTTCATTGAGATGAAGGTATGATCGTATAGGTCTGAGATATTAAGGAGGGTCCCTACTTTCTGAACGATACATGTGTCTTGGGGTGTCTCTGATGTACAGCGTTCTGGCCTGGATGTACTAAAAACTTCAATAAAATGTATTTAAAAAAAAAATGTAAAAAAAAGAAGGACCAGGACAACTGTACAATTTCGCGCTGAGACATGCCCCAAAAAAATGCATAGAAATGGTCAAACAAAAAGTAAAGACAGGCCAGTCCCAAATCAGTGGATAGAACTGTAGAGCCAAATACCTGACCCCAAACATATGAGCGGAAGGAAACAGATAAGACAACGAGACAAGCACCCACGTGTGGTGAGCCGACAGTACAGCCACCAGAAAAAACACTTGCAAAGTCAGAAGGCACAACCCCACAGACGACAGAGGCACAAACGGGGGACACAGGTGAGCCCGCAAAAACCAGATGCAAATCCCATGAGGGACACACCACCAGAGGGAAAGGACGTAGAGGGGACAACTCCTTAAAGATCCTGAAGACTAGTCCTAAAATCGATCACAAGAAACACCCTCCACTCCCCACTCCGGAGGGATTCCAGTACCAGAGTCAGAGAAACAGAAAGAGGAGCCACATGCAACCAATTGCACAAAGCCCAAAACTACATCCAATGTCGGGTATAAGAAGACCCGGCATAAACCTTTCAGATGCCAGCACACAAGAGGAGACAGAGGTGGGCAGACCCCGCAACATGAAGCCACCCTGTGCAATCGCCAAACGTCAATATGGGATGCACCAGAGAGAGCACTAGAAGACACAGAAACCTCAGGATAGATGGAACCAACAAAAGTCATCACTCCAGACCCTCCAGCGTAATCCGCAACAGCACGAACTAGGCAGAGCAGGACCATGCTGGAGCCAGCCTACCACCAAAGGCTAAGGACACATGAGGGAATCCAACCCCGAAACCGACTACGTGTGGCAAACACCAGTAAAAAGCAACCATGTCCAAAGCGAGAGCAACAAAACAGGAGCCATCAATAGAGCTAGCAGAAGCAAATGAAACTACAGCACCCATGAGTCCAGGCAATGGAACACAAGGCCCAAAACCATCTGGAACCGCCACCAATCCCACTCAAAAAAACCTTGACCCTGTGAAGGAACCAGGTGCAACTACCATGCAAGCACACATAACCCAAGAGAAGACTGAAGAACCAGCACTAGCTGCACATGGGAACAATGCAGGGGAAGAGAAGCCCCCATCGACCAACAGCTGCTGAGATATGGGAAGAAGTTAAGCCCCTGCAGACGAAGAAGCGCCAACAGGGGAGCACACATCCCAGCACAACCCCGAGGGATGAACTCCTGGCCAAAGGGAAGGACATGGAACCGTAAGGGTCCGACCCCTCAGAGAGCCCCAGAGCCTCTGAAGACACGGACCAACAGGAAGGCATGCATCCCACTGAACAATGGTAGTCAAGAAGACCCCAGGAGACCAGAGGAAAAAGCAGCTATAAGAACAGCCCCTAGAATGGAATGGATGTCACCCAGTCTGAGTTGCTACAGAACCTACACCGGCCGAAGACTCCTGAACTCAATGGTACCAGTAACAGCCATTCGACCACCTAGAGACTAGCGTTCACAAGACAACCAGAGTCAGGTAGTGAAAACCTGCTGCCAATGATACCCTGGTCGAGCCTAGGCACCCTACGTAAACAGGAATGGGACCCCACACGAGGGAATCACGGGACACTCCTCCACTCCTCTCCGGCACCGATCAAGATTTAGAAGGAAAACAGAAACCAAACCCGAAGGACCAGGAGTCTCATCTATCCTGGAAGGATGCTGACCAGAAACAGATGGATCCGTGACCCAGCATACCCGAGGAGGACTAAACAGGTGCCATCAAATTACAGCAGCTAACAAAACAGCCAAGAAACTAGCCAGTAGGCCCACCTGGACCACCGAAGGAGGCACCAACTCCAGACTGATACTTAAATGATAAAAAGTCAGCCAGAACATCCCAAGGCACCACATGCCTCAAAGGGATGGACCCAGCCGATGATGCAGAATCCAGACTAACCACTAAAGACCCAAGCCAGCAAAGCAAACTCATGGAGGACAAGGTACAAGGGACTGCAGCACTAATCACCACCTAGACACAAACTGCTGACTGGAAAACATACACTTCAGCCGGGGTACCACTAGTCCAAAACTGAAACACAATATGAAACTCAGTGGAATGCCTCAGGCAAGGGGCTGCAGGTACCGCAAGGTTTGAACAAGTATCTCCACACTTAGTGTCCAAGACCTTAACCACCAAGCCACAAAGACATAAAAAAGGAGATAAACTAATCATGTAGTAACTCCAACAGAACGGACAAAACTGACAGACCGCCGAAGCATTGCATTGTGCCGTTTCATATTGAGTGAAACATGGCCCAAGGGCATAAGAGCGCTGTCCAATACTACTAGACCACACCTTGAACACTAGAACAGACCCATGTTCCATAAGCCAAGGTAAAGATAGATTTGCCCAGAAACATCGGATGCAGAGCAGACACGGAGACCAGAAACACCTACCTCAGGACCAAAAGTTGACATCACAGACCAACAGTTCCACCACACTAGTCTAAGAGATGTTCTATGATAAGACATCTAAATGTGGGAGTAAAACTATGTGACCGGATCTCAATTTAGAACAAGTGTATAGCTTACAAGGGAATCACAAACAAGCAAATCTATGGCAGTCAGAGAGATTTCCCGGTGTACTCCAATGTAATTGTAATCGCATTTACATAGGGTTTACTACAACTGATGAGGCGTTGAAGTGCTTTACGCCGAGCAGCACACTGCTCTGGAGCCAAGGTTACAGATAATAACATTTATAAATATAGTGACACTCGACAAGGAAAGCGTTTTGGCACCTGCAACCTATTAACATCTTCAGAGGGGAAAAAATTCCTCTGAGAAGCTTTCTTCCACACACCTCATTAAATATAGGAGTGTTATCTTCATATCCTAGAAAGGGATCAGAAAGCACACCCCTACCACTGACAGGACCAAATATGCACTTTTTCAGTGTGAGAAAGTTCCTGTTCAAGTATCTGTTAACCCATCAACTTATGACACACATAATATTCCATCAATCAGGGCTTTAAATGGTCCAGTACTGCCCGGTACAGAGTACCGACACATTTATTTCGAGCTGGACAGTTCCGGCACTTCTCATGAGTGATGTAATACTTTTAATTGGATAGTACCAGCACTTCTCTGAAACATGCAGGTACTCTGTTACAGAGTACCTGCACTTCCATTTTACAATTTCAAGCACTGCCACCAATCCTGATGATTTCAATAGTAAGTGTAAACAGTGCATTCTTAGAGTTGCGTTACCACCAAGAGTTATAAATGGTGTGTGGATTGAAATCAAAGTATCTTCTACTCAAAAGACCATCCCAATCCAAGGAACAAAGAGAATCATATTGTGTGATGCACTCCATTAGTCATTCGGCCCTCAACGAAAATTGAGAAGTATTCTTTAAAAAAAATATTCAGAAATCGAGATTTTATGAAGCAAAGGGATATTCTTGTACAGACAGGACATTCATTAACCGCAGGCAAATATTAGCACAAGAAACACACGCTATGATAATTGAATATGTAGAGAGAACTAATACACGAAAAGAACTGTAGAATGTCTAATAATACAAATCTTGCTTCCTGCTAGGGGGAAAGGATCCGTAATTATGATAAGTTACATTAAATTCAAAGTGCAACAGCAGGACACATGGACACTATCTTGTGATCCCAAGAAGTGGTATGTGTTCTAGGATTTCCAAACCAGAGCTATGTATGTAAAGCTTCGACATTATATGCTTTGTAACTTTCAATTGTTTCCTGTCCAAGTACAGTGGTTTCATGTTCCCAGTCAAGAGTGATTAGCAGAACAGCCCATTCAGGAGCACAGAAAGCAGTGTTGTCGAGCTCCATGGAGACCGACTGCGCAGAGTCGGTGCTGATCCTTTGTTCTATAATCCTGGATACAACTCCCTGCAAACCCTCCCTCATGATCTGAATTCACAGCAAACAGTCCACACAACTACCTCTAAAATGTCATCAAAAGGCCCTCTCATCCCCTGGGGCGACAAGATGTTCACCCCTCGTGTCAACAGTAATAAGTAACCATACACAGGGCCTCTTTACAGGTGCTTTATTTTAAGGGCGGTAATACCGCAAAAGGTAAACGCAGATAATGCAGAGTGGGCAGTGCTCTAAATGGGCAGGCACTGCTGCATTACATTTAATGGGAATGTATCAGCACTTCAAATATTTACAGGATGCCATATTACCTTCCTAATCCATGTTTCATGCCCGAAAGGAGGCATAACCAGCATAGTCGCTGTCCTGAGCACAGACAAGTTTATCAGTTTCAAGGAACTGTTCCCCCTTTTTCATTTCTGCAGGTTTTTCTCAGCGATATAAAACCACAGTAAAATTAGTGAGGTGCGTTTTTACCCTCACCAATTATAATCCAGATTCAACTTGGGGTTTGGGGGAAGCAACTCAGAGCACCAGTGAGCGTTAGCAATGGAAAGAAGCGCAAGTGTGAGCACATGAGAGAGGATGGCATGGAGAAGCAGTCGGGCTACAGAAAGCAACACGGATTGCAAGGAGAGACGTTCACAGGGGAGAAAGATGCACTCTAATGGAGTGATTTACAGAAAAGAAAAAAGTAGTGCTGGTAAAGCAAGCAGTGGAAGCTACTATACCAGACAATCAAAGAGATTATAAACAGGGGCGGCTCTAGGCTCATGGCGGCCCTGGGCAGGGAGCGTAGCGAGGGGGCCCCGGAAGAGGGGGTCCGGGCGGGACGGAGTGCGGAGGCCAGTGAAGAGGGGGGGATCAGGGTGTTTGGAAGTGGAACAGAGCTGGAGGCCACCAAATGCCTGGCAGGAGCCGCCACGCAAATATGTATCCATCCTCAGAGGATTATTATATTAAGGATATATATTAGCGTGGTGGCCCCTGGGGTTTTGTGGCCCTGTGCAGGTGCACAGCTTGCACATGCCTAAGGCCACCCCTGTTGTAAACAGGCAATGCTCTACGGGAGAGACAAACTCAAGACTGACAAGCCGGGACATGAATAAAAAGTAGGTAAATGGAGAGCCAACCAAAGGCAAGCAATGAGAGGGCTCCAAACCAGTTTATGTTCTTGGTACGCCACAACATGCTTCATAAAAGACAGCACATGTGCGGTGTGTAGAATCAACCTAGAAATTGGGGCAAGACTGGTAAATTAATAAGGGATACAAAATGCCATGATAGAACAGAGGAGAATACACGAAACTGTTTAGAAAGCTTCTGAAAAATGTCACTATAAGTGATACAAAGTGAAATATTAACACAGGATCAAATACAAAAGGACACCCAAGCGGTGTGTTAAACTAGAAACATGGTAGGTGGCCTAAAAGAAGTTATCCACAAAGATGTGCTTGTGGAGCAGCTCAAGCAATTCACTCCTGTTAGTATTGTGTCTTGGTGACTAAACCTTGACCTAATGGTTGAGGCAGATGGACTGTATGGCTAGTGATCATGCCCTCAAGGAGAGTAGCAGTCAATAGGCACCATGTCTAAGGAAATGTAGGGTGCAGACTCATGACATCTTATGAAGAGAGTCCATAAACCCAAGATGGTCCCAGACACTTATTGCATTTTACTTCAATAGCAGTTGGTGCAGTTATAGAATGTGTGTGAAAGGCCCCCAAAGAGGACTTCCTAGCTCTCAAACAAGGTTTCAATGAGGTGGTTAAATATAGGAACTCAAGTAGACGGCTGCAAAACGGAGCGAAGATATGGGCTGCTTATGGGATCAAGTTACAAACAAAAGGATGCACATGTTTGTGAATACGACGTTCAAAATCTTGGCCTCATCTTGAATGTGGAGCTTACCTCTGAGGCACACACTGGCTAAGTAGTACCTTCTGCAATATTCGGTTTTTACCAGCTAAAATAAGTGCTGCCATTCTTTGACAAAAATACGTCCGAACGGCATTGCTTCTCAAATTCCAGACTTTGCTATGCAAATGCTCGTTAAGTTATGTTAGGCAAATTCAAAATTGGCAGCTAAATTGGTACTGAACCTTGGAATATTTGCTAGTGTGACAGCAGGTCTAAACTCCCTTCTATTGTCTAACATTGTAGCATGCACGATATATCAATGCCTCAAAAGAACAAGCATTTGCAATGCAATAGGTCTCGCATTGACGAGAGTTTGAGCTATTGACATTGTAAATAACAATGCCTTTTATTTATGTTTTTAAAAAGAAAACAAAAATAAAAGGCATTGTTATTTGCAATCTCAATAGCTCAGACTTGTGTCAATGCAAGACCTATTGCATTGCAAATGCTTGTTTTTATTGGAGTCTAAATGAGCGTCTTAATCTGTAGCTGCACATTTATTCTGACCTACTTTCAATTACTCCTGAGCATTTCCCCTCACACTTTTACTCGTGCTGCATTTTCACACCTGACAACTGCATTTTGCTTTGTAACTAGTTCCAAGGAAGGAGCAACAGCGAACGTGTCCGAACGGCAACATAAGAAGAGGGACAGTAACGTCAAAGAGGGAGGCTGAGACGAGGGGGCGAGAACAAAGGAGAGGACCCGGTTCCCTCTGGAGGTTTGAGGTTCAGCAGAGGAGAGGACAAGGGAAGGAACACTAGAGGGTGTGATGCGATCCAAGGGAGAGGTTGAGACCAGGGAATAGTGGATCGAGCAGATTGCAGAGAGAACAAGTAGTACACAAAAAAGGCACAACTACAGGGGTGAGTGCCTGAGCAGCAGTACGGTACCTTCTAACAACATACCTGTCAACTCACCCGTCCTTGGCGGGTATCACCCTAGCACCCCCATCATAGCCTTCCGCTAAGTCTCCCTCTTGGCAAACTTGCATCACTCTCAAACAAAATATTTTTCCTCCATCCAGTGTAATGGGTCACCCTTTTTGCAAATCTGTATCACCCTCTATTCACTATAATGCGTCGCCCTCTTAACCTTCGCGCCTCACCCTTGTCGAGAGCCAACTTGCTGACAGGTATGTGAGGAACAGCGGGGCTTTGGTGTGCATCAGCCCCGCTGCAGAAGGTCCGGGCACTCGCACGTGAATGGATAAAGACACTCATTGTGCGCCTCAGAGTCGCCCTGCTTGTCAATAAAGCATTATTGTATAGCGCGGTTGCGCTACTCACTCACAGTCTGAACATGTCCTCCATGTCCTTGACCTGCTTGCGGCTGAACTCCTTGTAGGGGTTAAAGACCCTGCTCTGCCGAGGCCGGGCGCTGCCCTCGTTGATGTCCTGCCGGCGGCTCAGCTTGGGGCTCAGCTCGGAGTCGGCGCTGGGGTTGGGCGGCTTCTCCTGCAGGGCCTCCTCCCTGGCGCAGGGCGTGCTGTCCTCCGGGGGCTCCGCGCCCCCCAGCAGCAGGGGAGCATATGGCACAGAGCCGGCTGCTCGCCTCCTCGCCCACTCCGGGGAGAGGGACACGCAGCCCGCTCGCCTCGTCCTTGAGGTAAACAACGTCCCCTAAACATAGCACCTAAAACTGTGGAGGGAACCTCAGCCGCCCCTCTGGCAACCACCCGGGTGTTTTTCTCACCCGGTCTGCGGTGCAGCCTGGACATCTACCAGCTCTGCCCACCTCCACCTTTTAAGAAGATGACATCTGCTCTCCTTCCTACCCAGAAGAAAAGGAAACCATATACTCTCTTTACCCACCCATTCCGGAGATGAAGGGAATATCAAAATGACCCTCCCCTATATGCACATCTTTTGCCTCAGCACAGCGTGGAAACCTGTTCTCCTCACCTTACGTCTGATGGCATAAGTGCCACCTGTTCTCTTGCCCCCCCCTCCCAAGGGTTGCCACCTGCATGTTAGTGCCCTGCCTGGTACAAAAACAAACACAAAAAGAACAAGCGGAGGATCGCCGGGCGCGAAACCGAAAACGCGGTGGGAACGCACGAGACGCCGTCGCCGTGAGCGTGCACATAGTCTGTCCCGGCGCAAGCTGAGGATCGCAGAGAAGACACGCCGAGCTCCGAACCTGAATTGGAGCCTGCTGCCGAGACCCGCTGCAGAGGGAGAGGGACACTCGGAAAGAGCCCGGTGAGTGGGAGGCGGGGGTGGGGGTGTGAGAGGGTGTGAGAGGGTGTGAGTGAGTGAGTGAGTGAGTGAGTGAGTGAGTGAGTGAGTGAGTGAGTGAGTGAGTGAGTGAGTGAGTGAGTGAGTGAGTGAGTGTGTGTGTGTGTGTGTGTGCAGCATGCCGGAATCGGAGCGAGTGTTCACGCGCGCGACCTGATCCGATTCCGGCATGCTGCGCGTGCCCATCTCTTGTGTCACTTTTGGCTCCTTGTAAGCAGAGCTGACGGCTATAGGTCTCGCGGCGAGAACACGCTTCGCGCGCTTTCGCCAGGGCGAGACCTAAAAATCACTGGTGGGGGGAGGAGCGGCAGGGGGCGACCAAACACCAGTTGCAAACCTTCTTATGATATCAGATCAAGTAATCTTGATCTTACAGTACCAGTATTTCAACTGTGGAGTAAAAAAGATCGAAGATCAGAAATATGTGGCCCAGAATATGGAACTCTTGCTCTCCAACCAACACTGATAATCTTCAAGAAAGCCAATACACTTCATTTGCAGCCGAAATGTAGCCATACTTGGAAGTTAGGGATTCATTGAGGGTGTGTGACATTAATTTAGGGATTATTCACACTTATTCTACAACATTGGTACGCTTTGTGCAATTGAGATTGAAGATACAGAAAGAACATCATTCTTTGTAGATGTCCAAAGTTTTGTGTTTTGAAGAGGAAATACTTGAACAAGATGGTAAACATTTACAGTATAAAGACAAAGAGGTCATTACATTTATTTATAAACTAATAAATATGAGAATGCGTTATACGGTTTTTAAGCTGTTTTGGGAGGGCAATGAAAAATCTGTATACAGCAGATAGAATAGTAGAATCCCTATGTTGGTAATGAATATGCTAAATATATTATACATGGTCCCCTTTCTTTGAAGGTCCAAATTAATTGATAAGTCGGATTCTGACCGAATAAGACCATAAGCAAATGGCAGATGGCAGATTCTCTAGAGGATGTGAAAAGAGAATGTTAGTCAGTGTATTATTCAAGCAATAAATAACAAGTTCAGCTGTTCTGTGATAGCTATAGCAATCATTAAGGTCACCCAAAGTATAGAATACATGTTAAGAGTTCTTTTTTAAGGAGCTGTGCCAGACACAATTGGCACAACATTCTACTTCACCCAGGTTTCAGCCTTCCTTCTATTGTCAATAGACCTCATGGGAGGTAAGCATGATCGATGAGCCAATCACCATATTTCTAACATCAGCAAATATTTTTTTTAAAGAAGAAGAAAAAAGGGAGCAATTGAACGGAGGTCGCCTATTTTGGACTAGTCATGTTAAACTTTAAACATCCAGTTGTACAATAGAAAAGCCTCGAATTGTGTTGAAAATAAGCATTGAGCTTCGGATGCATTTTAAATGAGTCCGCTCTGCTACCCCTATCTGTACATAGCTGGACAATTTTTAGGTTTCGGCTACCGTCCCACTGCGTAAGCAGTGGGCGGAGCCGAAATCTTATGTTTGTAGTATGGGGGCCTGAACAAGCCCCTCTTCTCCATTGGCTGGCCTCGTAAATGCTGGCCAGCCATTGAAGGAGAGGAGCGTCACTCAGTTCAGGGCCCGCCTTGACGCGATTCGGGGGCGTTTCTGGGTCTTTTTTTAAGTCCCGCCCTCTCCTCTTCCCATTGGCTGGAATTTTACCTTCCAGCCAATCGGAAGGGGAGAGCACGCCCCTGAATCCCTACAGGACGCTGTGCTTTCCGAGCAGCGTCTACCGAGGCCATGAGGTAAGCCTCTACCCCCCTGTTTGTGCCGTTGTTTCTTGTTATTACTCTAATCAAGCCTCGGGCGGTGTTACGTGTTTACGACATGACGCTCCCTGTAGCACGGTTAGGGTCTGTCGTAATTGCGTCACGACGCTCTGCAGTGCTTGGGGGGCTTTCCCCTCTCTTACTACCTATGTTTAATACGAGCGTGCGTCTGGTGGTCGCCGGGTCGCGTTCCTCTCTGTGCGAGGTGACGTCAGACGCCCGCCACGCCGAGCAGGGGAGGGGGCGATAGAGTGGGAGAAACAAGGAGCTAGAAGTTATGGCAAGGGTACCAAAGAAACTCCGGCTTTAAGCCCCGCCCCTCCCGCGTTCCACGCCGCGAGCTCAAGCCCTAGCCTTTAACGGCGCGGGGCACCCGTTACGCTTTGTAGCCACGAGCGCAGTGGAGACACGCCCCTTACCGCTACGAGCGCACCCTGTGTTTGTTAAACCACATCCCCGCCCGCGCGCACCGGCGCCTGCGCACTGACGCCGCCGCTGGACCCCCTGGAAGTGTCCGGGGCCCCGACGCCGAGCACCCTCTGGCTGCAGCCCAAGACCCCGCCATGGCCGCCCCCGCCACCGGGGAGGCCAAGGTGATTTACCACCTGGACGAGGAGGAGACCCCGTACCTGGTGAAGATCCCCATGCCGGCCGAGCGCATCACTCTGCGGGACTTCAAGGGCGTGCTGCAGCGGCCCAACTGCAAGTACTTCTTCAAGTCTATGGGCCAGGACTTCGGGTGAGAAAGCGCCGGGGGGTGGCACCTGGGCAGGGACCAGGGGGCTCTGGCTGGGGGAGGGGGGCATTGGGAACTGTACTGGCACAGGGGGGAGATGCCCGGGCAGACACATAGCGCATAGAGGGTCTAAAGGCAAAGTTATGGCAGAGAGAGAGAAGCATACTGAAGGAAAAGTAACTGAGAGGCACACCAGGGAGTTGGAGGTTGTGGAGGCACAGTCAGGGGGCGTCAGGGAACACATTCTTTTAGAGGTACTATTCAGGGGGGCACCAGAGAGTAGGGGTCTGTGGGGTCACTATACAGGGGGGTACCAGGGAGAAGGGGGAACCAGCAAGGCAGGTATTTCGGAGGGACAATACAGGGGTGATCCACAGAGACTGATCCTTTGGAGGCAAAATATTGAAGGACACCATGGAAAGAGGTTGTACAGGTATGCAGGAGACAACCCGTGAGAAGGTTCCTGTGGAGGCACATTACTAGGGGGAATAATCCATTTTAGGCGCTATTCGGGGGGCACTACAGGGGAGACAACGAGGAGAAGGGGCCTGTGGAGTCACAATACATGAGAGCACCAGGAAGAATGGGCCTGTGGAGTCACAATACAGGAGAGCACCAATGAGAAGGGGCCTGTGGAGTCACAATACAGGAGAGCACCAATGAATACAAATTTTGTCATTTACAATGCCAATAGCTCTAACTTTTCCAAAGGCGAAACCATTGTATTGTAAATGCTTGTTTTTCAAGTTACCTCAATGCGAGAAAAGCATTTGAAGAGACCTGAACTAAATCAGAAGAGATCATTATAGATCCAAACTCACGCAGATCCATATACAAATTAAGTGCCCAACGGAATGGTGCGCCTCATCAGACCAGATAACCTTCTTTCACCATTTTATCGGCATTTCTAAAATTTACTTTTCCCATAATTAAGGCCGCCGTTTGGCGCTCCTAGAACGCGAGGTGGGTGGGTGGCATACTTCACTGGCAGTAGGTGCTGTATGGTGCACTTTTGCCACCTACGGAGGCAGCCATTACTCACTAACAGTAAGCATTACGTTTGTGTGTATTCTGTGTAGTGAGCAAGTGGTGCCTGTGAGAAATTGGCCTGATATGCAGTGCTCACTATTCTAGTGATCACTATGTATCAGTCCAAATGACCCTTATTGATGATTGGTTGTAAGTCAACCGTAGACCAGCTATCCTAGTAGCATGGACAAGAGCAGTCTTTAGGCTAGACTCTAGAGGGCGTGTTAAGCCAGCTGTTATACCATCACATATACCCCTTGAACACTAGTGAAAGGACACCACACAAGTTGTTATGAAAATAAAAGGATATTTATTTAGAACACAACAGCCCTGGACTCTTTATGAGGACAGGGCGCTAAGCACAATACAAAGCTCTTAAAGAAATACTGAAAGTCGCACAGTTTACACAAATGCCCGAGGGGCACGAAAAACCATATACTCTAAAAGTGGAATGCGAAATACTAGCAGGTAAGTAACTAGTCTCAAAGGCTTTAGGATCGCTAGGACTGGACTACTGAACCTTCAGATTACGAGCAGGAGGCCTAGGGAGATCGGGTGAAGAGTGTGCACTCTCACGCGGGATGCGGGACAAAGTCTATGGATGCTAGATTTCGTAAAGTTAGTGTTATCGGACGAATCCGACTAGGTAGAGCTGAAACGAAAAAAGATCTGGACACTTGGATAGTTAAGCTATGCAGGAGCACCGAAATGCTCAGGTAACCTAGCCCAGGGGCTGCGGCTGCATAGGGCTGAAAAGACGTCGGGAATCCTCGTTGCAGTCTATGGAGCCTGAAAGAAGAAGTTGCTGGCAGGCGACCAGTGATGACGTTCGATGTGATCCAAGCCTGGATCGGTGATGGAGGATACCTGTAAGCAGAGGGGACCAAGTTCTGAATCACTAGCCAGTGATTAATTGGGCACCAGGATGGCACCGGACGAAGTCACCTCGACCAGGTGAGTGGGCGACGCTGGGCTCTGCAGTCTCTCGGACCAGGAGGCGTTGTCGGCGACCAGGATGGAGGTGCGAGCTGTCCCACAAAGGTATCTGCTGTCGACGTCGCTGGACCCAGGATTGGGGCAACAACTCTTGGCAAATGCAAGCCCACACGGTGGACTCAAAATGGCGTTTGGAGTGGACCAGGAGGGTCCGGGGTGCTCCTCTGTTGGAGGGGAGCAAGGGCCAGTCTGGAGCAACCAGACCAGCGTTGGAAATGTCGTCGTTCGTCGTCAGGAGGGCCACAAGCCAGCAGGCAAGTAGCCGGACAACGCGGTGAGCAGCAAAGAGCAGAAGGGCCCCACGCAGATCTCGTGGATGCTGGGGGGCTGGTCTTCGGTGCTGGAGCTGCTCAGGGTTAGGGCTTCTCAAACCCCAAAGCACTCACTCGAGGATCCCTCGGCGGTCGTGCTGGGCAAGCGTTGTGCAGTCTTGAAGATGGCCGGTCCCTCGAGGTGTTGTCACACCCACGAATCTCAGCTGGGCTGATGATGCAGGTAGAGGTCAGAGGTGCCAGGGAAGCCGGGTCTCGTCGAGCTGGGCAGTCTTGATCCAGAGGAGAGACTTACAGCAAACCGCGATGCGCTTGGGTGGTGCCTGCTGGGCAGGGTGGCTACTCCTTAGCCACAACGGAGAGTCTTCTGAAAGGTTCAAGAGTTCTTTCGTGGAAAGTCATCAAGATTCGGAATTATCTAATTTGGGAAGGGGGCCCGCTCCTATCTTTATACAAAGGAAAGGGGCTGGCACGCGACTAGGTCCTGCCCATGGGTGGGTCCAGGAAGGAGGGTGGTTACACCCCTCTCCCATGCCGGACTTTCCCCAGCTCAGGGGCTGGTGTGCCCGTGGAACTGGTTCTAGCCGGCCTATGCATAGTGAGCACCGGGGTGCCACTTGCAGTCACCTTCTTCTAAAGCCCTGCCTACCCAGGATACACAAAACCCTCTCTGGGATGGTGCTAGCACCGCCCCTGACAGGAAACCCTTTGTCCAAGCTCTCCTCGCTGTAAGGACTCCCAGCAGCAGGAGGTCAGACTTGTGTCTGTGGTGGCAGCATCCATTTTGTGATGCTGAGGCTCGAGTTAACTTTAACCGGGGTTCACAGTTACACACATGTCGTGTCCCTCTAGAAGGGTGGAATGCTAACCCCGTTGCCAGAATTGGCGAGGGGTTAGTATTCCAATTCGTATGACACCTTACTCGACATGTTTTGATAAAGCGATACCAGAGTTGGCATATAACCGCGAGGATTATAATGCACTTAAGAGTATATGGTATGCGTTATCATGGAACAGCTATTAGGACTTGGTTCCGCAAACTGCAAACGGGCTCAGCTCATGCCAGAGCACCATCTCACAGGATTCCAAGCACTCTGCCTTCAGGATTGTTAAGGCCTGCCATAGGAGTGACTGATAGGAATCTATGTGTCCATTTTAGGGTTAGATATAGGTATACTATATCTAAAGCAAAGGGTGATTACACCACCTTGCCCCAGCTGTCGTGCAGCCAGTTGTGTCAGATTTAGATGGCCAGCCAGGGGTGGCATAATACATGCTGCAGCCCCTGGTAGGCCCTGGGTACACCTATGCCCTGAGTTACAGGGTCTGATAAGGTGGCCCAGTACCAATTGGTAAATGCACCTAAGGTATACACGTGTCAATTTAGTGAGAGAACAGCTAGGCTGTGGGTCTGATTAGCAGGCCCACAGCCAGGGAAGTCGTAAACCAGTGAAGCAAAAAGCAAAAATCTGGGGTGATCATAGGATTGCAGACCCTACTCTCCTACAGTGCCTACTCCTTTTGATTTCACATGGAATACTACGGGAATGAGTGAATAAGAACTGCAATACCACTGTTTCTATCGTTGCCTAAAGATTTATAGTAGCTAGAAATAACAGCACTGTTATGAAACACTATATAAGCACTAAAACGGGTGTTACTTCAACTCAATTTAATGACACTCAGCAGGATAAATAGAGGAGCTAGTCCTGGTGGGACTAGAGCTTTTGAGCTGCAGATGACACCGGATGTCAACCAGTTAAGACTACACTTAAATAGGGGGTCATATGGATTGCATCTTGTGTGTGTGGTTTTAGATGAGAACAGGGCTAACACGGATCAGTCTCTGTAAGCCTTTAATCAAGGTGCAAGACTCCATGTGGCTTCACAACCCAGTTCGTTATGATATTAATCAAACCTATTGCAACACTCTCTTAAATTCTAGTGCTGGGACTTAAACAAAGAAATCCAAAATCTTTGAACCATAGACTTAAAGACAGTTCTAATTATTAATGTTTTTCCCATTACAAGCCGAAAAGGTGTAGATGAGCAGGACCCTCAGAACAGCAAGGGGGCTTACGCCAGCCCGAACAGAGAACCAACCACTAACCATGAAAGAAAACACATCATAAAACAGTTTAGCCACCGACTCAGCAGAGTGCATGGGGGGGATGAATTCAGGGACTGTCAGGGCTTGAAGTGGGGGTCTCTCAAAGGGCGAGTCCACTGTAATAAAGGGCGTGGTTTAAAAACACTTAAGCTAAAAATCTATGCTTAGCTTAAGCGTGCTGCCCGACTTGTATTTTGCTGTTTCTGTCATTGCATCCAGATATATGATACTAAAAGTCACATCATACCTACAACAAGTCGGGACTACTGGCTTCGTCAATGGTTTTTAGTTGCATAAGATAAATAAGCAGCAACAATGGCTTGGATATAATATTGAAAAAGCTTC
Source organism: Lissotriton vulgaris (assembly GCF_964263255.1). Taxonomy (NCBI): domain Eukaryota; kingdom Metazoa; phylum Chordata; class Amphibia; order Caudata; family Salamandridae; genus Lissotriton; species Lissotriton vulgaris. The sequence continues at coordinate 307,242,218 of NC_141693.1, read as the reverse complement.
CACTTAAAGCCCTGGTGAAACCACGACAATATTGCTGCTCCCGAGTTTCAAAAAGAGAAGGGAAATCCAGAGAGAAAAGGGCTCTCTTTAAAGATGTATCTTCCCCTACAACGCTCACCATGCCGTAACTTCTCCACTAGTGAGATGGAGCAATGTGAGCAGCGCACATCCATGTGCCTGCTGTCACAGCAGTACGGGAAAAAAACGGACTGCCTGTGCCAGGGCACACAACAGAGCCCGATAGAGAACCGATTCGAGCTACCCTTAAAAAAACTGCACGGGCTCAGCACCGGTGAGACCCGGCACACTTAAAGCCCTGGTGACTGGTAATCTCACTGCTGGTAGCGTACAGACTGCGGGGGAGGCAACAGAGAATATCGCTGGAGAGAGGCAGAGTGCCTCTGATCAGAGAGGACATGTATATACATTGAAAGGATGTTACAAATCAGCCACGTGGCGAGCTTGGATTTGTTATTCTCAACCTGACATTACGTGCACGTCAGCAAAGGCCGGAAAAATGTGTTGTTCACACAGAAGTCCCTCCCCTACTCTGAGCTAGTAAAAACCATATCTAATCGCTCACTGAGCTGATGTTGCTATACTCTGCCAAAAGTGCGCATTGCACGCATAGTGAACATAGTTGTGCACGAACACGCCCTGCAGGATGACATGCGGCCTGGAATGTGGAGTTCACTGGTCCTCCCACAGACCTTCCTTCCCAGCCTCCACTTGCGAAACGCTTCCATGAAAGTGAAGGCCCTCGTGTCTGCAATTACCAGTCATTCCAGAGGTTCAAAGCCAGCTTCAGAAGCCATGAGCACTTCGCACCTTCTAGGACTGCGATGCTTTGAAGGTGCAGGGCAGGGCTAGTTATGAGCACGCGTTTATATTTTTAACTAGAGTAATAATTTACAGCTTGAGTGGAAAATTAGCAACAGGGGAACGTGCCTTGACTGAGGAAATAACAGTCAAGGCCACCAGGTGACTCCAGCACTAAGTTAGCAGTTATCTACTCCTGGGTTAATTTAACAACCAAATACATTCTGGGAGATGTAGGACTGTTTCAGTGGCTCTAACTGAACTAACACCTGAACATAAGGATTTGTAGGACTAGGGCATTGTTTATTTGGTGGCATTAAATAATCTGGTAGTCTTACTAGCAGCACAAAAAACTCAAAAATTAATTTGATTTTGAAACAGCAGAAGGTCTCCAGAATGAAGGTGCTAGAACATCAGAGTGGCAGCTTATGATAAGACTATGTATTTTTGAGGGTGTTATGTTGGGAGATCCATCAAACCGCGTGGGTAGAGTGAGCCGTTCTATCAGTTGTAGATTATCCGAGCAGGAGTTCAGCTCAGATCTATTAGCTTTGGGCAGTGAGCGTAATGTACTCAAGGTACATTGTTGTATAAATTCACATTTGGATCTCAAGAAAAGAGGCCACACCCAGAGAAGTCCACAGCTCAAATTAATTCCTTATTTCCCTATACTAATTCATCACTAATCCTTTTTGGGTTGAGGCGTAAAGTGCTACTCGCCGCAAAAGCATTTTGACGCCTCGTCAGGGGAAGTAAGTGCTATATAAATGGAATTACAATTACAGAAAAGTGGCCACGCCCGAGAAGTGTCAGAAAAGTGGCCAAGATGAGGCAATAGAAATGTGATTGCAACGCACCTTTTAAGTGCCAGGGCATTCACATGTATTTAGGAATGCAGTGACTAGACACAGCATAGTTGTACAGTGGAATCTACAACAGTTGTTACTCTCGAAATTCCTGCTCTCACCTGGACATGTGACTTCATCTGAATGCAGAAAAAGTACACCCATCCTCCTAGTTTGTCAGAGCGTAAAAACAGAACTGTGGATTTATGCTCTGCTATAACAAAAAATTAACAGTTTTTAGATTGCACAAAGGTTTTCAGGCGTACATTAGGCAACTGACAGCTGAAGCTTTACAGTCGCACTTCTCGAAAAGTGTTTTGAATTCCCAATAATATTAATGAAAAGACAAATGTGCAAATGAGAATGTGGAATTGACTTTATTTCAGTGAAATCACACTTATTTTTTTTCTCCATGGGATTTGCTAGGGTAATAACACGCAAGAGTAAATTAATCCCTTTACATGTGCAAATCACATTTTGTGAATTTTAAAATTCAATGTCTACTTCAAAGTTAAACTTACAAACGCACCAGTCTTCATGATTTGGGTCCTACAGGTCCAGGTCTCTGAGAATTAGGCAAGCGGGTGCATTGTCACAGGGGAGACCTCTACACCCTGAAACGTGAAGGAAGACTTAGAATCTGACTTTGAAACAATATATGCTCCCGATTTCAAGAGTAGTGGGGTGATAAATATGATATACTAAGAAATGTATAGAAGCAGTGTGCCCTAAACATCTTTTACAAAAAAACTTTCCAAAAAGATTCCTAGTAACTCTGCCTACAAGCACCTTAACATCCTAGGTTACCCTCTTCAGAAGAGACATCCTACGAATCTTCTATTGAACAATTAGTGTAGCTATTTACAAAATACTTACATGTACAAATAGCTTTATTAGGCAGTGCAAAACCTACTTACCCATTTTGAAAGTGCTCTGAGAACTTATCAGGAGAAGAAAAGTCTTATGCACATACCAAGCTATACAATTGTAATTCACAAAAATCTGTTTCACACTCTATGCCCTTATGTTTGTGAACAGCTGCAAACCTATACATTTGTGTGAATACACAAACTTCTCTCTTACCTTCCAAACCTGGAAATGGTCCGAGGCTTACTCCTATCAAGGGCAGGAATAAATCCCTTTTCAGAGTTGAAAGGGGAATGGAACTACCCTAAAGTTTGTGAGGTTGTGGAGGAAAAGTGTTTTCTGCGGGAAAAATATATTCCACGTGAAATGAAAAAAAGCAATTTTTCACTTCAACGAAAATGTGTACCATGTGGAAATGTTCACAAGCAAAAACAATTTTAAATGAATTTTTTAGCAATGTGAAAAAGTGTAGCGAGGGCAAAAAATAAGAGAAGCAGAACATCTTTTGCCGGACTACATGACTACATGAAAGAAGAGGCTCTTTTGGTCTCAAATGCCCATGAGGTTTCTGCATTTTACCTGATTCAATTAAAGCGCTCATCTCCTACACCACCATTATAAGTGGGCAGAAAATTGCATTACACATGTATTGTAATTAGGAGGCTCTTTTTTACGTCTTTGATAAACAGTGGGTGTGATTAGAACTGTATCCCCTGTTAAATTTCGACAGGTCAAATCTGCTGAAATTTAAAATGAGAAAGTTTAATAAAAATGAATAGGCTATATAGATTTTGATTGTGGTAAGCCCAAAAATCCAAGTTTTTACACATTTCATAGGTAAAACTCCTAACAGGCTATAATTATTGTTTAAAAACGCACTAGTCATAATGAGAGCCATAATATATTTCCTCCTGTACCAACAATGCGGAAGCCTTCCACTGAACTTACGTAGTTGGTCACAGCACAACACCTAAATTAACAGCTTTTTTTTTTTTAAACAACTGTAGTAGGAAATCAGGTGTTTATCTGCTCCAGCCCAGTTTAACTCTTTTACTGCTCAGAAAAGCTGAACAGAGGTACACATTTCCCAGACACCGACAGGGTCATGGTACTGGCATGGACTTCATAAGGGGAAAAGATGAGTGAGTGGCTGCTGGCCCGCTTTTTGTACCACAGCAATAGCCTTTGCTACCCCTTGGAGCACTGTTAAATATAGAGAAGTTCATTTCTGGGAAACAATTTGCCATTTAAAAAAACATTTGGCCCAAAATGTTCAGACCTCCCTCCTCTGTCCTCTCAAGCCTCGTGATATCTGTGGTCCCACCTCGGTTACGAATAAGCATAGGTAAGATTCATGAACTACAGCTCGCTCATCCTACAAGCAAATCTCAAAGTACAACAGGAAATACAGGTTCTGCCACTCAACTATCTGATTGAGATGTTCGTTTATAAGCTACCATGGCTAAAGCAAAGCCGACCTGTGCCTGGTCATCGAACAGGAATGCCAGGCATTTTCCACGTCACCTGATAAAACAGGCTGCATTTTCACCTGACAGTTCTGGTATCAGTGGATGAGTAGCACGTTGTAGCATTATAAGTCCGAAACACATAGCAATTCAATGCCTGTCAATAACCATTCGTGAAGAATGATCAGCATTTCCTGTGCCTTCCTACTGAACAAGCATCGTTTGTCTGTGCTGAGTTCACCGAATTATTATGCATGCTTGCAGTATTAATGTGAGGTGGCATGGTGTGCAAAACAATGGACTGGAATGTGGCCCAGGTAATTACTGGTGCCCGATATTAATTAAAGTATACATACATCCATTTTTTGTATACTTTCGTGTGGTATTTGAACGATGCATGGAATATATCATACATATTACACATTATACATTTTTATCAATGACACATTGTGTTCAAGTGGCTGAGATGCTGAATGTGCATCACACAGTTCTAATCCGGACCTCCCCGCTTGACCTATATCCTTTACTTCCCACTGTGGACAAAATAAGGAGTGCCTAGAAACAGTCTAAACACTGAATGAAACACGATTTAAATAAAATCTATAAAATAGTACTCTACGTTGTGGTCTGCATAAAACGTTGCGGAACACAGAATACCAAAAACGGACAAGGATTTGCTGCAACAGCTATAAGCAGCTCAGCAACACACACCTACATAATTTCTTGTGTCTAGAAATGTGACCATGTTCACTACAGCTATTGTCCGTCTTACGGATGGCTCATAAAATAAAACTCAGTCAGTGATTGAAATGCACTCAATTACATAAAAGTAACCAAAATTAGTATACAGTTTCAACAATGGAAACAAATTTAGCGCGCAGTGCTGTTATGAGCCCTGCCTAGACCACACGCACTGATGGCCTAGGCCTTCATAGTGGACCATATCAATCAAAATATCCCAAATAATCAAACGATATAATATTGAAAAGTGATAGAAACAATAATGCAAAAAGATGTAATAAGTTGCTTGTAGGCTTGTCGTATTGTCTCAAACGTTACATCACGCTTGTATGCAACGAAAATATAGCATTCTCAACTTGGAAAAGGTGTTCATGGTTGTAACGCATGACCCAATGCATTTCTGGTGAAAAGCACCCTTCATTAGGGTTAACTGTGAATTAAAGAGAAAGAGTCGATAATTATACATCTGAGAAACTATCACAGGTTCAAAAACAGAAAAAATTGAATGAGGAAAGACTAAACTGCACCCATCCAAAATCATTGGGCCAACTGTCATTGCGATGCACGTGCAAACCTTACTACAAATTATCAACCCATCGTGAACTATCTGAAAAGCAACACACAGAATCATAAAAAAGTGAGTAATAACTCTTTGCAAGAGAAACCAATGTCTTCCGTGGACGAAAGAAAGCAAGGAAGTAAATGAGACCAACAAATCTCAGCATGCAATGGTCTATGGAATTCCAGCTTACTATCGATAGAGACCGTTGTGGGAGAACCTGAAAGAGTGTATTCATAGGGCTATTATCAATACTTGGAGTGAATCATGAACAACATGAAATAAACAAATCAGAAGAAATTATGGAATTGCTACAAAATGAGGAGGGAAAATGCCCTGCCAATACACAAAATGGTGATTACTAAGAATAAATGATGGGCCAACCATACCAGCATCAAGTTAGAGTAGGGTGTGGAGTAAAAATATCTTTGAAATTCAGCGCAGTGTTCAGAAATTGCCATGTGCCAAACCACGTTCTTCAACTGTTGACTCTACAGTGCAAGCTATGTGGTTAAGTAATCTAATTACGAAACAATTGTGCACGATAAGTTAACATGAAAAGTGGTGATATATCTGTAGAGTACAGGAATCCAAAGTCACATGCACCCACGCAACGCTGTGACAAGGAGGTGTGCCCCGAGGGAAGTGCCAGAAGAATCTATAGAGGAAACGAGGTGCGATATCGTAATACGTACAAAATTACAGAAGGATAACATAAAATCGGCCCCAAAAAGGAATGAGTCACAGCAGTAAAATGCTCTTAGTGACCATCAGTGGTTCTACTGGGCAACAGATGGAAATTACTACGTGCACATGATCTGGTTCATGACTCCACTACTATTAGTGCAACAGCATTTACATTTGTGGCCTGGAGGAGAATTAAGTCTCGACCAGTGAGGCAAAGTGCTTCCCCATTGTAAATAAAATAAGAACAAATAAACCACAGTCATAAAATAGTAGGATCGACAACCCAAGCAACGCCAACATGGTAAACTTAATCGAGAGCATGAACAACCTCGATCTCACTCAAATCGGCACCGACCCCACGCACATAGCAGGACACACTCAGGACCTAGTCTGCATAGCCAGCAACATAATCAAATACAGCTATACCTCCGAGTCCACTTCACCATATGCATCACCCCATACACTGCCACTGACCAGACCAGCACCGCCCACTGGAGTAATGTAACGGAAAATCTATCGCCGCTGTCCCCCGCATCCGAAGAACGACAGCCGGAGGCAGATCCTTCTCCCACCTCGCCGCCAAGACCTGGAACACCCTCCTCACCAACCTACGGCAGACCCAAGACCTACTGGCCTTCAGAAGACTACTCAAGACCTGGCTCTTCGGTAACAGCACCCGCCCCCAGTGCCCTGAGTCCCTCACTGGTATGTAGTGCGCTCTACAAGTGTCCTGATTGATTGATTGATTGAACAACACCATCAACACCTCCCCCGCGGACACCACTGCCGACCTCAAGGTGGTCATCCAAAGTTTCAACATCTGGATCACCAAATGCGCCGACATAGTTGCACCCTTCAAATCCGCAAAACAAGTCAGACCCTCCAAACACACCAACTGGTTCACTCCTGAACTAAAAGCCTTCAAACGACTAGAAAGGATCTGGCATACCATCAAAATACCCAGCGACTGAGCCAAATTTAAAAACGGCTCTCAATATCACATACGACTACAAAAAGCCAAAAACGAGTCCTAGCCACCCGCCTCAAAGCTAGCTCCAAACACAGCAAGGAACTTCCAAGCATCATCAAAGAGTTTACCAATCCTTCAGCAACTGAGAAAACCGTAACACCCCTTGCAGGAGCTCTGCAACACCCTTGAAGACTTCTACAGCAAACTCGCCACCATCGACAAATACTTCGACCCACAACCAACCAGCGACAACTTCGCCGAACTAGTTAACAACAGCGACTCCACCTCAAACACTATAATCACTACATGGGATCAACCAACCATGCAAACCACTGCTACCATTATGAGCTCCATCCACTCAGGAGCACCAAGAAACCCCTGCCCCCACCACATGTTCAAACTGGAGAGCATCTCCATCCGTAAGAAACTCACCACCATCTTCAACTCATCAATCAACTCTGCCTCCTTCCCTGAAGGATGGTTACACGCAGGAGTAAAACCTAGTTAAAAATACCTACAGAAGACCTATTAGAACTTCGAGCCCATCTCTCTGCTCCCGTTCCTGGCTAAAGTCCTGGAGAAATAATGTCCAAAAACCTAGAGGTCAACAACCTCCTGGATCCATCCCAATCAGTATTCCGTGCTAATCAAAAAAAACGAAACTGCACTAAATCGCAGCCACAGATGACATCTGATCTCTCCTACACCAGGCAGGGACCAAAGCCCTGATCCTTTGAGACGTCTCCGCAGCATTTGACACAGTGTCACACTACACCCTCCTACAAGGACTTCATTAGATGGGGATCAAAGGAAATGCCTTTAAATGGATCGCTTCTACCTCACTGGCAGAACCCACAGTGTCCACCTTCCGTCTTACACCTTAGGCCCAAAGATCATCATCTGCGGCATTCCCAAAGGGTCCTCACTGAGCCCAACCTTGTTCAACACATACATGGCCCCCCTGGCCAGGCTGGTCAAATCCTATGGTATGAACATCATATCATACACAAACAACTCAGCTCGCCTTCTCCTCAATCCCCACTAATATCAAAACCATTTCCCACAGGTGCATGACCAGCGCAGTCAGCTGGATGCAAAACAAATGCCTCAAACTCAACACCGAAAAACAGAGGTACTCTTCTTCAGGAGCAACATCTCCCCATGAGACGACTCCTGGTGGCCAGTGAAACTGGGACCCTTGCCCACTCCCACAGACTACTTCTGAAACCTTTGCATCATACTCAACAACAAGCAAATCATGAAGAAGCAGGTAAACATTATCTCCTCAGCCTGCGTCCTCGCCTTCCGGAAAATATTCAAATAGCTCCACATTAACACCAGATGCACCGTCACCCAAGCCCTCATCACCAACCGCCTGGACTACGGAAACTTCCTCTAGGTGGGCATGACCTCAAAACTACTGATCAAATTGCAAACCATCCAAAACATCCTCCACCTCCTGAGAAGACCCCACATCACCCTCCACCTCAGAGCGCTCCACTGGCTCCACGTCCAAAAAAGGTTTCAGTTTAAACTACTGACCCACGCGTACAAGACCCTGCACAACAAAGGACCTGCCACCCTCAATCACAAACTGAATATCCAGCAACCTAGCAGGTAACTACATTCAACCTCCCTCTACCACACACCCACATTCCTCAAAAGCAGAAGCAGCTGCTGCACCTTCTCCTACCAGGCCGCAAAGACCTGGACTGGCCTCCCACTCCACCTCCGGACTGCACCCACCCTCCAGAAGTTCAGAGATGGCCTAAAAACCTGGATGTTTGACTGACCACTCCCAGCAGCAGCCCCCTTCTACCACCTTCGCCTGGATGCCCTCACAGGTGATAAGCAGCACTCTACAAATCGTTAAATTGATTGACTCTTATGGACCACAACAACTCACAAGGAGCCTATATTTCAAGTCAGTTGTGTCTCTTTCAACGCGAACAGCAGAAAACCACAGCTGCCATTGTTCTCCTTCTTTGCAATGGTCAAACACATTTTAATTACTTTATCCAATATCATGTAGAAGCCACTCTGGTATCACAGAACCACATGCAATAAATTTGTACATCATTCAGCAACTTTGTCCTGCTGAAGGCCAGGACATCATTATACATTTACCAAGATTTTTTTTTGTTCAGTGTGAACATGCTGCCCGATGACGCTCTCGCTTTCAGACAGTGGAAACATACAAACTGTAAAAACGATAATAGAAATAATAAAAAGCATGTAGCTGAAGCAAAACGCTCTGTGCCGTACGTTTGCCGCCATAACCATGAACTAAGTGTCTCATGCAGAGAAACACCTTCCATGGGGGTCTTTCCAGCGTGCTCAACATCTCTCCCTTTGATACTATATAATACTTCTACCTCCAGAAACCAAGCCTTGAACGGACTGCCAAGTCAGTAGAGAGAAAAGAGACCGTGGTTAAAGCACACAAAAGATTCAAGAATGTGGTTGTTTGGTAGAATGCAATTCTCTAAAAGTCACTAACGAATACTAAAACCATTACAGTGGAAAACGCTGGACTCCAAGAGGTATTACTGTCAGCAGGTCAAACACTAGGAAGCAGAAATTTGGAAAGACCAGAACAGATACTACTCCAATCGTCTCATCTACTCATCGTCCACTTTGGAAGAGTTTTTCACAGCATCAACCTAGCACCGCATTCTGATTGCCTGAACAGAGCTCATCGGTTCAGGATTCCTATAACAAATTGCCTCTTACCAAGGTTTGAGTCACTGGAAGAACGCTGCCCCTTTCAGCTCTCCTATGGTGAGTCTGGACTACATAAATAGATTCAACCATCGTACTCCAGGAAACCAGCTTTATATTCAGCAGATTAAGAAACTGCCAACCAGACTTTCATTATTCTCACTTTGAACCTCCTCTTAATCACTCTATTGGCCACGCATCCCTCAACCAGTCTATACACCTGGCACTACCAGGTATCGAACCAGGGTTTCTCCACTAGTTGATGTGTACCCACAGACAAAAGTTCATCCTTCACTTAAAGAAGTAAATTTGGCTGAAGAATTTTTGTTTCCACAAACCTCGCCAAGGAGGCACATCCTAACTCCAACTGAACTCTTTACCAACTGCCATAAGGTAAGTAGAGGACAACCTTAATCTCCAGGGAGCCCTTTAAAACAGGACTGTTCCACCCGCTACTTGAGGGATTAATCAGCACCAAACTGACCACAAGGGCTCTCTATTACAGGTACTATATCCATAGATTTACTAACCACAAAATAGGGCACCAACTAAATAAAGAAACTATAGTCTATAAAGTGATGTTTTAACCCTGACCAAAGCGTGCTTGGAATGTTACTTGAGAATCGGGTTTGTTTAGAAATTATAAACGGATCCATCTAAATCTCTCTGCAAAACTGGTATATTTAGCTGCAACAGGAAACCCACCCTGGCATCCTTGGAGCACCTCTAAATCCTTCAAGCTTCACAGTAACTTTATACATGTACGGAAGCATTAACCAGTCATTTCTCCCCAACTCATAAAGCCCTCTATACAGATCTAAAACCTCTTCTGCTATACTACAAAATCTAGCCGCTGTGACAATTCTACTGCAACATGTTTCTACAGTCGAATACAACGTAACCATCGGTTGTGAGCAATAGTTCATGAAGGACAAACATCTTCCCCTGCAAAACCTCTCCAACCACTTCTGCATACTCCATCCAGACGTTTGTTTTTTTAACTGGTACAGGAGGTAATACTTCTACTTTTAGACCAAGCAGCTAAATATTTGCATAGTGACCATACAATAAATGTTGTTTGAGTTTCCTCATATACGCAGTGAAATGCAGACTCTAACCTGCTACCACTCCCAGATTACTGTATCATCAAAAGCAAGACGGAGAATCTTAGTGTGGTAAAAGTTTCAAAGCAGTAATGTTCAGGTTCAAATAAACAAAACAAATTGATTTTTATTTGGTGCTTACAATACCCCATATTGGGGTTAACTTACCCATGATAGTGTGCTTTAATTCTGATTAAATTCTTCCGCATGTCTATTTTGGATCCCATCCTGCTAGGCATGTTACAAGGGTCCTCAAAATCTCTATGATGAGTCTATATCATTGACTGCAACAGGTCCCAACCAATAGAGCGCAGATGAACAAGCCAGGTTACTCTTTTTTTCCTCTGCTACCAATTCACCTACAAAAAACAGATATCCAGAATATTAACTCAGCTGCTGTAAATTAACATCAACATCTTCAATGGCTCTCAGGCAAAATTTCAATTTAATTTACAACTTTTCAAATTTTAAGCCACTTAACACGAAAGATAGTTTTTAATTTAGAAAAGTAGAATGCACGTAAAAGTAAAAAGCTGTACCAGAAACACATGTTTCCAGTGTAACTGTAATGTCAAAAGATTATTTGGGGGGTTTGGGGATATCGAGTAGACTTCCAAAAGTCACAGGCTTCACTCTGAATTGTCACAAAGAACGCTTTTCCGGAGGGAAAAAAAAGAGGATTTGAAATTATGGTTGTAATGATTGTGCTACATGCAGATAAGAGCTAATCCTAAGTGGCTCAAAAATAGCAAATACTGTGGTATACAATGGCATCATGGGTTTTTCTAAGACCTGAACCAGACAGAGGGTATCAGAAAGCTGTCGTTTCAAAGAATACTTAATTTTATTTTAAAATAAAGGAAAAAAAACATTTAACACGTAAAAACCCACCACAAAACAAAAACCCAAGAAAATTGCCAGAATAAAAATGTAGAGCATTTAAGTTATTAAAAAGTCTGAGAACGAATGCATTTAGCTTAAATTGTTGTAACATATGCACCTCGAAACGCTCGTTGTATAGCTCACTTACCGTAAATCGCTTTTTTCTGGTGTATTTCGATATATCATTCAGACATCTAACTCTGTCTCAACTGGCGTGGTCTTCAAAGTTAAATCCACCAGATCTGGTTTCTAACTCTTGGTCCAGGAAAACTGGACAGATATTGACATCTAAGATTAATTTCCTTTTCCCACTTTTAGCAGCACTGTGGTTCTCAAACCACGCACATTATAGCACATCATGTAACTATTCTGCTGATAAAAAGGCACTTCCCTCTTCAGACATTTACAAAACTGCTAGTAGTCTTTCAGACATTATTAAGCATCCTTACTCGAGAAACTTGCATCCTTTCTTATTCTTTTAACTCCTCTAGAATGGTCTCCATGACATACAAATCAATTTTACATTGAAGCACCCTCTTATAAATAATCTAACTTTATAACCAAACTCAGTGCACCTGCAAACTCCTGCAGCAGCTGTTCAAAGCAGCTTTACTTTATTGGCACATCAGGTACATTTATTTGACTTGGAAGTGTCTAGTTATGCAAGTTCTTAGGTGCAAATTTTGCTCTGTGTGTGCATCGCTATTGGATAGGTTTGCGGATATTGGTTTACGAAGTGAAAATGATTACGCTTTTGTGATTCCATGCCCTAGATCTACCTCCTTAGCCTTCTTAGTCTGACATTCTATGGCATCACCCAAGGAGTATTGCAAAAGTGTAAAATGTGTCAAGAACTGGACACTGATAAGGACTTATTCAGTACCCTTGTCAGACAGCCTAAGGAAGCGGGTGACTCTTCGTAGTAGACATGGTGCCATTCAGAACAGAATATTGTATGTGAAAGGTGTTGCTTTATCTCCTTCAGTCACAATTAGGAGGAAAAACACACAGAGGAGGAAAGAGCTGCTTTGGCAATCTTGTTAATTTATAATGAAGATGTAGGTAATGCTAGAGAAATCAGCAAGGCGCCAAACATCTTCCGACAGTAAGGAAGAGAATGGAGCAAGAAATGCCAAGAGAAAGTCTCAGAAGGACCTGAATTTGATGGAAGAAGGGAACTCGTTAATTACACATTAAAATTGTGTATATTGGATTTGCTGTACAGCAACTGCAAACTCTTATGTATAATTAAAACACCAATATGTTTGCTATTATGCTATACATTTGTGGTTAACGCAGCTATAGAGATCAAGCTGTTGGAAACTGCTTCCAACCCCACCGCTGAAATTATGATCGCTAACATCAAAGTTTCTTGTGTGGAAACGTGGCGAGTTGCCCTTGTGCATAGACCCCCCCCAGGCCCAAATCCAATTTTGTGAACTTTCTCTTGGAATCAATAGTCTCCCATGCACTAGCAACGGAAAACTTTATTTTGCTTGGAGACTTTAACTACCATGCTGAACTTCTGTCCGACCCGGAAACAACCCACTTAATCGGTACAATGGAAACCTTAGGACTGATCCAACGGGTCACCGGCCCTACCCATTGAGCGGGTCACACACTCTACTTAATTTTTACCAATTCATCTAAAATCAGAAATGGGGCCCGCTTCCCATGCTATGGACTGATCCTCACCTCCTAAAGTTAAGCCTCCTATCACCCCCGAGTCCACTTCCGACAATAAAAAATAAATAAACAAATAAATAAATAAAAGAGTCCCCATCAGCCCTGGCGCAAACTGACCCCGGAAGTTTTCCAAACACATTTTAAACTGCAACAAACACACTTGGAAACCCCTGTGGAACAAATGGCAACCAACTTAGACTCCGCCATCTTAAAAACTTTAGACAAATCTGTCCAGCATATCTAAAGATCCCCAGTATAAGGAGAGAACTGAAGAACGCCACATATCAACAAGCACTGGCGTTGCCAATAGGTCTCGCAGTAGGAAAGTTTGAGCTATTGGTTTTGTAAATGACAAAGCCCTTTATGTATTCTAAATGATAACAACAGTGAAAGGCATTGTTATTTGCCATTGTAATAGTTCCACCTGTCGTACTGCGCGATCTATTGGCAACGTGAGTGTTGTTCGTGTGTGAGTGGCGTTGTGTGTGTGAGTGGCGTTGCGTGTGTGAGTGGCGTTGCGTGTGTGGCGTTGCGTGTGTGAGTGGCGTTGCGTGTGTGAGTGGCGTTGCGTGTGTGAGTGGCATTGCGTGTGTGAGTGGCGTTGCGTGTGTGAGAGGTGTTGCCTGTGTGTGAGGCGTTGGCTGTGTGATTTGTGTTGCCTGTGTGAGTGGCGTTGCCTGTGTGAGTGGCATTGGCAGTGTGAGTGGCGTTGGCAGTGTGAGTGGCGTTGCATGTGGCAGTGGCGTTGCATGTGTGCGTAGTTGAGTGGCGTTGCATAGTTGAGTGGTGTTGCGTTGTTTAGTGGCGTTGCATGTGTGAGTGGTGTTGCATGTGTGAGTGGCGTTGCATGTGTGAGTGTCGTTGCGTAGTTGAGTGTCGTTGCGTAGTTGAGTGTCGTTGCGTAGTTGAGTGTCGTTGCGTAGTTGAGTGTCGTTGCGTAGTTGAGTGTCGTTGCGTAGTTGAGTGTCGTTGCGTAGTTGAGTGGTGTTGCGTTGTTTAGTGGCGTTGCATGTGTGAGTGGTGTTGCATGTGTGAGTGGCGTTGCATGTGTGAGTGGCGTTGCATAGTTGAGTGGCGTTGCATAGTTGAGTGGCGTTGCATAGTTGAGTGGCATTGCGTAGTTGAGTGGCGTTGCGTAGTTGAGTGGCGTTGCGTAGTTGAGTGGCGTTGCGTAGTTGAGTGTCTTTTAGTAGATGAGTGGCGTTGCGTAGATGAGGGTGAGGTGTTGAGGGTGAGTAAGGATGAGTGAGAGTGAGGGTGAGTGAGGTGTTGAGGGTGAGTGAGGAGTTGAGGGTGAGTGAGGTGTTGAGGGTGAGTGATGGTGAGGTGTTGAGGGTGAGGTGTTGAGGGTGATTGAGGTGTTGAGGGTGAGTGCGGGTGAGGAGTTGAGATGGAGGCGTTGAGTGTGAGTGAGGGTGAGTGTGAGGTATTGTCATTGAGTGTGAGTGAGTGTGAGTGAGGGGGTGTGAGGGTGATGGGGGGTGATGGTGAGGGTGCGTGAGGGTGTGTGAGTCTGAGTGTGAGTTATTGTCATTGAGTGTGTGTGAGTGTGAGTGAGGGGGTGTGAGTGTGTGAGTGTGAGGGTGAGGAGTTGAGGGTGAGTGCGTGTGAGGGTGACTGTGGAGTTGAGGGTGAGTGAGGTGTTGAGGGTGAGTGAGGTGTTGAGGGTGAGTGAGGTGTTGAGGGTGATTGAGGGGTTGAGGGTGATTGAGGGGTTGAGGGTGAGTGAGAGTGAGTGAGCGTGAGGGTGAGTGAGGGTGAGTGTGAGTTTGGGTGAGGTGTTGAGGGTGGGTGAGGCGTTGAGGGTGAGTGAGGATGAGTGAGGGTGAGTGAGGAGTGAGTGTGAGTTAGGGTGAGGGGTTGAGGGTGGGTGAGGGTGAGGGGTTGAGGGTGAGTGAGGATGAGTGAGGATGAGTGAGGATGAGTGAGGGTGAGTGAGGGAGAGTGAGGGTGAGTGAGGGCGAGTGAGGGTGAGTGAGGGCGAGTGAGGGTGAGTGAGGGCGAGTGAGGGCGAGTGAGGGTGAGTGAGGGTGAGTGAGGGTGAGTGAGGGGTTGAGGGTGAGTGAGGGTGAGTGAGTGAGGGTGAGGGGGAGGACCCAGGACCTAATTGGGACACAGACTGGCATTTCTGCTCCAGACGACTAAGAAGCGGCCACAGAGAGCCAAACGATAAAAGCACAACTAACGAGAGGCTGAAATTCTACTTGAATATTCTGCCCGCGTTGCCTTGTTCCTTTTGAAAAGGAGATACCAACGCTGAGCGCTGAGATACAGCGTGGCACTTCCTAGCATTTTCGTGGACCTCAGTCGCGTATTCTGCAGATGCGTACAGAAAATGCTCGTCTATAGATCCCAACATGGGAGTAGAAAACGGAACATGGGGACTGAACCACCACCACAACGGACACGACCATCTGTCGGGCCAACCCGAACCGTTTGCTGCAAATGGCGGCATGTGCGCTGCAAAACAAGGGGGTGGGGGGCTGCAGCGCACAGCCCACCCCTCCAAAGCAATCGACAGAAGAAGCATGGCGTCCTTTTCTGACCCAGGTGCACGCGAGAAAAGGGCGCGCGTGCAAAACGAAAGCAGACGCCTTTCATGATGTTGATAAACACGATTGATTTTTGCCATGCATGAAAAACCATGAATGGAGGGAGAGGGAGCCAGAGAGCAGCCAGCCAGGCGGTGGAAGCGGTGCGAGCACTCGGACAGGAGAAACGCGACGTGCACCAGAAACAAAAAAATGAAACGCCGGATGGGGGCGGGAAAGCCTGGTGGGAGGCGTGAATGCGCGAGGGGAGGCAGGCGGATTGGGAGAGAAGCCTGATGGGGGCGGGAGAGCCTGGTGGGTGGGCGTGAATGAGGGGAGGACTGGGCTGGGCTTGCATGCGGATTGGGAGAGAAGCCTGATGGGGGCGGGAGAGCCTGGTGGGTGGGCGTGAATGAGGGGAGGACTGGGCTGGGCTTGCATGCGGATTGGGAGAGAAGCCTGATGGGGGCGGGAGAGCCTGGTGGGTGGGCGTAAATGAGGGGAGGACTGGGCTGGGCTTGCATGCGATGCGCGTGCATGTTGACGGGCACTGCATGAAAACCGCGGGCTGAAAGCCCTTTGGTTTGAAGAGAAAATAGCCGACTTGAATTCTCCCCATTTCCCATTCCTGCGGAATGGTAAAGGCTCGACCTAAAAACTACTCAATAACATGCCTGACCCCACCGTGAAATTGAGGGAGAAGTGGGCGACAGAAATATAGGGACCTGGATGACTCGGAATGGTCGGAAGCATTGGCATCACCCAAGGAGGTGGGAATATCCGCACAACTTAGATTGGTGCAGCTTAAAATTCTACACCGCATATATTACACAAGAACCACCCTTCATAAGCTACAGAGGGTGCAGCAGCCGTATTGTCTACGAGGTTGTGGGGAAGAGGTAACTTTTTTCCACACTATGTGGGACTGCCCAGCGATAGCGTCAGTGTCTGCGAAATGGTACTTAACACCTGTCTCCAGTACTCCACTATCTGTTTTGCCTGAGCCACATAAATGTTTATTAAATGTATGGGATCCAAACGATCTTAATTGATACGGTCAAATCTGGGCTACACTGGGCTTCATGGTTGCGAAGAGAGATATTGCTCAGAAATGGGGTGTGGAGGGGTTACGGAGATTGGCGGGATGGTGCAAAAATATGGACCTTACTATGGTAATGGAAAGGGCGGTATATGCAAACAGGGGATGCCCGCCAAAATGGAAAAAAACCTGGGCGGCATGGAATGACTACAGGGGGGGGGGGGGGGGGGGGGGGGGGGGGAGATCTGCTGGACCTACTACCTGAGCGCGACTCGGACAGCTCATCAGATGATGATGCGGATGGGGAGTGATGGGAGGCTGTGGTAGTGGGCAACGAGGAGATTCGATCCGAAATGTAACATTCTAATTATACTTGAGGAGACATGAAAGTATGCAGACATATGACACTGGAGACTGTAATAATGCTATCTATTCACTGTAATGATAATGCTATCTATTCAATGTAATGACTGTTGATGAGAAACCTGTTTAATAAAAACAATTTAAAAAACTTTAGACAAGGTCATCCCCAGGACAAATGTCAATATGAAATGTATTGCATCCCCATGGTTCACCGCTGCTTTAAAAATTGACAAACAATCTAGCCGAGCGGCTTAACGCCAATGGCGTAAATCTAAAACGGAGGAGGACAGCAAGAGCTATAATCTACTGCATTCACTCTACTTAAAAAATATCAAAACGGCCAAAAAGACCTTCCTAACTCCACGGGTAAATAACGCAGCCCATTCTAGCAAGGAAAAATATAAAAAACTAAAAGAATTTACCTCGCCCCGGGCTGAACAGTCTCACTTTGTGCCTAACCAAGAATCGGTGGACTCGATGTCCGTTTTATTCGAAAATAAAATTAAAACAATTTACTCCTCTTTTTCGAACATTGATCCAGGTCAATCTCAGCTAACCAACAAAACATGGGTAAATCCCCTCCCGTATGCACACACGGCCACTCCCTCTCTAACTCAATTTGACCCGATAACAATCACCGAAGTACTTGAGGGCCTAAACAAAGTAAAATCTGGCTCCCTAACGATCCCCTCCCTCCCCGCTCCTGCACTAAAATCATACCGTTACTGGCCAATCCACTCATGAACATTTTTAACTCTTCATTAGACCAAGCCAGGGTACCAACAAAATGGAAACACGCCCTAGTAAGGCCTATTCTAAAATAAACCTCAAATGACCCCATCCAAATGGTTAATTACCGGCCCATTTCCCTACTACCCTACTTTAGGAAAGTATTGGAATACTTAGTATACAAGCGGCTTACAGCATTTGTGGAGGTACACAGGATTCTGGATCCCTCCCAATCCGGCTTCCGTGCCGCCCACGGTACAGAGACTGCAGTCCTAGAGGTTGTGGATAATATCTGGCTTACGTTGGACAAAGGCGAGTCAGCCATTCTGGTCCGCCTGGACCTATCAGCAGCTTTTGATACCATCTCCCACAACATTCTGAAACATCGATTGTGGGAGATGGGTACCAGAGGAAAAGCCCTTGACTGGTTGGGAAACTATCTCACTGACCGCTACACCACAGTTCAAGTGGACTCCCCAGCAGCCACCTAGTTACCGTGGGGGTTCCCCAAGGGTGTATCCTAAGTCCTATGCTGTTCAATCTATACTTGACCCCGCTGGCCAACGTCATCAAATCTTACGGCTTCGACACTGTATCATACGCGGACGATACCCAGTTACTTATCACATGCGGCCCAGACTACTCTGACACTCGTACCCGCTTCAAAAACTGCATGATTGATATAAGTAACTGGATGATTAGTAACAAACTCCAACTAAATGCCAGTAAAACTGTCATTATTCTGTTTGGCAAGGCCAATGAATTTTGGTCACAAGAATGGTGGCAGCCGGAACTGGGCTCCGGTCCCTCCCCTAAACCTGCAATCCGTAACCTAGGGCTAACAACAGACCGTGCCCTGTCCATGAAAAATCATGTCAGCCAGGTAATCGACGTCTGCAACGGGATTATGCGTAATCTCCGGAAGATCTTCAAGTGGCTTCCAATCGAAGCCAGGAAGCCTTTGGTGCAGGGTTTGGTCATCAGCCGGCTCGATTACGGCAATGCCCTTTGTGTTTAACTCAACGAAAACCTGCTTTCCAAACTGCAGACCCTGCAGAACGCGGCAGCCAGACTGACTCTTGACCTTCCGCCTAGAACCCCTTCCGCCCCTACTTTGAAAAAACTACATTGGCTCCCCATCCGTCAGAGAAGCCACTTCAAGATCCTGAGTCTCACGCACGCCATCCTGTATAACATTGCCCTAAATACTTCCGAAAGAAGCTTAAATGGTATGTGCCAAATAGACCTCTAAGATCCAGTAATAAATCATTCCAGTTTCAGCCTCGTGTCCGTACCTCTCGAAATGGCCACCGCTCTTTTTCCTACCTTGCCCCTCGGTTGTGGAATAAACCGCCCCCTCACCTTTTATCCATTCCGGAACACAAATTCTTCCGGGCAAGTCTTAAAACATGGTTGTTCCCGAAATAATGCTTGCCGCTGCCTGGAACATCTCTTCGGCACTGTTCAACTGTTTTTCTCTGCCTAAGCGCCTTGAGACCTTATGGTGATAAGTTTTGCGCTCTATAAAAAAAAAACATTTGACCTGACCTGATGCACGCTATTGCCCCTTGAACATTTTCTGTGCCGATTAAAAAACGAAAACTTGAGAATTTTGAAATATATTTTTTAAGGTTTCTAATTGCTCCTTTTTTCCCCATTTCTGAAGTGTGACTTTATTCTTTTAGCATATGCACCAGTGAACGGATGACTGCCATATTCCTTTAAAACGGACTTAAGTACACCTATCATTCCTGCATGGCACCAATGAGTGATTGTCACACTTATTCATGGTCCTTCTGAGTTGAACTGACTCACCTCAGACTCTCTGGTAACTTAAGCCGTTTACTTTTTGTGAGGCTTCGGTAGTAAGTCTTGTGACCTCCTCCTCTGCAACAGAGGAAGATTTTAGGACATTCTAATACTGCATGAATTTATGACAAACTTTGTTTTTCGTGTTAGTATTCTTTGCTTGTTACTACTGAATAGAGTATAAGGAGTTTCTCTCACATGTGGCTCTATGGACACATAACAACCCCTCCTAAAATCACTTCTGAATATATTCATCGGCTAATGCTTATGTAAATCCCATCAAGTTAGAATGCAGCCTCAATAAATGATTGTGGGATTACTCATTGCACTTTTCTGTGTTTCAGACTTGCCTTGTATGTTTTTGCTTGTCTTGATGACCCACTGAGTAATTTTAGGGTTGAAATGCAGTAGATTGAAGACCCTTGAACCAGGAATACACTTAATACATAACAATTTATAGATGTATTTTCGCGCTATAGTTACTAATCAGTTCTGATGATCCCTTTGGTCTTGTGTATAATCGCACACAGCCGTACTTTATATCAAGTACCGTGTATTTTTCATTATTCCGCTACGGAAACCATCCTGGGACAGGTCCGCTTATCGCCCACTTTCTATGCTTAGCACGGACTAGAAGATCCTGAGTCGGATTTTAGCTACCACGCTCCTTCTCTATATGACGACGCTAATACACAAGGATCAATGCGGGTTCATCCCAAATAGGGACACGGCTATTTACCTAAAACGCCTATTACGGGTTCTAGAAGCTGATTCTTATCAGAAGGAGGCTGCGACTATTTTGCATTCAATAGTCTGGAACAGCCTTACTTGTTCCAGGTCATGCATACATTTGGACTAGGGAACAAATTTGTAGCTTGGACAGCACTGTTATATAAAAATTCCACTGCCAGGGTTAGAAGAGGTGGGTTGATCTCAGACACCTGTGAAGTGGGCAGAGGAACGAGACAGGGATGCCCATTATCCCCCTCTTATTTGCCCTAGCTATGGAGACACTGGCGGCCCAGGCCAGGACAATGCATTGCGCTTACTCCGTGATCTTGGTAGACTAGCCAGGCTCAAAGTGAACTGGGCAAAGTCCTGCCTATTCTCGACAGTTTTGATTAATCCTGGCCCCCAAGATAGTGATGGTGTGAGTATAGACGTTTGACGCATCTAGGGACCCAAATAAATCATACGTATGGCGATTTACTGGAGGGCAATACCGGTAGGGCCATCAGAGGGTTGAAAGGTAACTTTGATTTTTGGGGCGCACTGCCTCTTTCAGTAACCAGCCGGCTGGCCCTACTTAAAATGGTGACCCTTACGAGATATGAGTACTATTTTCGGACCTTACCAATTTGGGTGCCGACAAAGACACTTTACACAAATCAAGCCATGGGGAAATGGCAGGAGGAGGGTGACATTGTGAGTCCATATGAGGCCGAGATCAGAAGGGGGTCTGGCAATGCTGGACTTCGAGACGTAGCTGCTCAGCTACAGTGGCTCACACAGGAGGTGGCGTCTGGATTTCGGGGAATGGGGGGAGACTGGAAGTGGAGTTCCGTCACTGTGAGTACTGTCCCAAATTGTTTTGAAATTGTCCCTCCGACTCCGTACCCTACCGGATGTATTACGAACAGCACAGTAATGCCGGAATAGGAGCCTGAAGCGTGCGCAGATTATATATCCCTACGCACCTAAAATCCTTCTACCCATGTGTGATGCATTGACGCATGGGGGTAACTGGTAAGCGTTGACAACCTGGAAAGAGCGGGGACTGTCCACAATAGGAGACTTGTATGAGAACAGTACTATGATCCCCTTTCATGATTTACAGGAACGATATGACTTGCCCAGAGGGTTTTTTTGTTACACTCGGCGCTTGCTGCGGCTATCCGAAAGCATTGGAGTGACCACAGACATCGATGTGGTGGCAATATATAGTGACGGCGGCAGGAACCTTCGAAGCGGTCACCTGTCTCTATAAGCGCATGACGCAAGAAATGGTAGTTCCTTTGACTGCATTGAGATTCAAATGGGAAGAGTTTCTGGGGGATGAGGTTACAGAAAAGGCCTGGGCGGATCTTGTGGAAAGGGCATGGAAGAGTACTAGTGTTGCCCGATTAAAACTGGTGAATTTTTATGCATTACACAGAGCATATCTCCCCCCGGCAAAGATGAATAAGTATTTTGACACTGGAACAGCAGCATGCCCATGTTGTAATAAGGAGGGAGCAGATTTTCAACATAAGTTTTGGGATTGCCCTCAGCTGGAGAACTATTGGGTAGATGTGGTCACATTATTGTCTGAGATCACCGACAGGGAGCTAGAGCTGGCCGCGGGACCCTGCCTCTTACATGGATTCCCCCATACGGCCAAAAATAAGGTCACAAGCAAATTCCTAGGCCTGGGCCTACTATTAGCTAAACTAAATATTACCATGCATTGGAAAGCAAACCGGGGTCCAAACATTAAAAGATGGAAGGCAGAATTAATTAAATGGTCGGAGTGTGAAGGTATAGTTAGACTGCAGTTAGCAAAACGAGCACGGAGTAAGAAAGCATTAGAAGCAGCGAGGGCATGGGAAACTTTGGTGGTGCTCCTAAAGATCCCGGATAATGAGAACGATGAGGAACCCACGGCTGGCGCTCCTGATGAGCTGGATTAGATAGCTCACTCCTGGGCACTGTATGACAAGGCGGACCTAGGCACTGAACATTAGCAGTCCCTGTCACGGTTTGGTCTCCCTGAACATTATTGTAGTTACATTTGGGGAACTAACCTGTAGTAATCCCAGCCTGTATATCAATTGCTGATGTTGTGTGGCGTGCCTGGGGGGGGGGGGGGGGGTATTTAGAAGTGTTAGAAGCCTAGGACTGTATTAGGGTATAGGATGTTGACGATCTGCATACTATATGATTATTCCTGTATACAAGACTCCTACATAGTGGATAGGGAGATGGGGAATTCATATGTAACTGAGTTATTATGCTTATCTCAAATACAATAATGCCCTCGGGGCATTGTGTGATTTACCTTTCTTCTGCATTTTCCCGGTAGGCTCTCAGCTGATTTCAGCTCCCCGGTTCATCGCAGCCTTTCTTTTTCATTTAAATGTTCGCTCACTGGCCAAACACTACCTAGAAATGTATGATCTGGTTCTGGAGGAATCTCCTGATATGTTCTTCTTAACCGAAACATGGCTTATTGAAGACATGATGGCTGAACCTAGCTTAGCGCTGCCTCCAGGTTATAACATTCTTACTGTTAACAGAGAGTCTAGAGGGGGCGGCATTGCGGTCATTTTCAAATCCTGCTATTCGTGCTTATTTGTCAAAGAAGCGATGGAGGGTTTTGAATGCGCTTGTTTCAGTATCACTTTTAGCGCCCACTCGACTACCTCAGGGCTGTTAGTATATCGCTCTCCGGGGCCTGCCAAGAAATGTAAGTCTGCCCTGATGGAGGCTACCTGCACGCTCGCAATGGGTACAGCCAATTTAAGCATCCTGGGTAACTTTAACTTGCATTTTGATCTTGTGCAAGATATCGAAATTTGCAGTCTGCTTGCTGATCTAGCAGCCTGAAAATTAAATCAATTAGTCCCCGGCCCAAACCATTTAGCTAGTCATTAGCTGGACCTCGTCTTTTCTAATATTCCTTCTGCGTCGGTGGAGACACCTAAAGCCGTAGGCTGGTCTGGTCCTCCCTGGTATCCATGTCCTTCCCTGCATTCGAGCCCCCTAACAAGCAGAAGTGGTCTATAGATCCTTCTGCAACTGGATTGTCCAAGTGCTGGACTCCCTCATTCCAGCTGAATGGTCTAAAGGTCGCACGTCGGACTCTAGTCCATGGTATAATGACTGTGACAAAATTGCGTAAATTGTGTAAAAAACTGAAACGAGCTTGAAGAAAGGACTTTGACCCTGCGGCTAA
The DNA here is from genome assembly GCF_964263255.1 of Lissotriton vulgaris. Taxonomy (NCBI): domain Eukaryota; kingdom Metazoa; phylum Chordata; class Amphibia; order Caudata; family Salamandridae; genus Lissotriton; species Lissotriton vulgaris. Next base: position 307,218,467 of record NC_141693.1, on the reverse strand, counting down.
AAAGTGTTTTCTGGCTGCTATTAAAAGCTATCATAGAACCATCAGGGTGGCCTATTAAGCTAATAGAATCAAGCTAAACCTAATCCGGCCAAATGTATTTTTTAAATTCTCAAGGACGTCAGAGTAAGAAAAAATTCATCTGAGCAACAGTGTGAGGACCTAGCAAACTTCTTTGTTGATAAAGTTAATATCATCTACGGTCTTTCCCGCAAGGGTCTCCTCCTCCTGTTTAGGGGCGGCCTTAGGCATGTGCAAGCTGTGCACCTGCACAGGGCCGCCAAACCCCAGGGGCCGCCACGCCAATAACTGTGCCAATGCGGACTGGGCTGCAGCTTCACTTGCCAGACTCAGACTAAACGTTCTGGTGCTCTGAGTCATAGTGCCGTGCGCAGCTCTCTTCTACAATAGGGACCAGTCTCTGCCCCTGCTATTTAGAACTGCGGGTGCTCAGCGTCGGTACTCGGCAGGACCCGGTTCACTTAAAGCCCTGCTGATTACACATCACTTTTGTGAGCTTGCTGCATGGCATTTATGACTGATGGCCAGTCTGCATGGTTACAGGCATGTGTATTGGACTTTCTGAAAATGTGTGCTTACGGGGGTGTTGGTCTGTCTGCATGCCCAGTGGGACAATGCATTTGCCTTCTGTGTACATGCACTATATCAAAGCCATTATACCAGTTGACTTTTTCTGTGCTTGCTATTGGTGTGAAAGCTTGTATTTAAATTAATAGATCTTGAAATTTTAATCCAGACTTGACAAGTATAGAGAGAGGCCACCCATTTTACCTTGCGCCCCTATTGATGCTAGTCTGGAAGTAAACTAAGGGCGTTGCGAGGATAATCGTCCCTTAAAACTGTTTAACCTCTTGAAAGGGCGGATAATCTGGTCTTTGTGGTAATGTGCACTTCTCTGCGGGGTGCCCTGGCTCCACCCACTGCCATAGGATTAGCTGTGTTGTCACCCCCTGTTGTTCAACAGCGGGGCTCCCGAGTACTGAACAATCTCTGGTTCGAGAGCTCTTTCAGGCTATGAATTACCAACACGCCACCATTATATCTCTTCCGGGGCACTTTAGGCCCTATCCGCAGACTAGGCCCCATTAAGTGCAGAGTTAGTCTCACGCATTTTATCAACATTGTGGTGGTCAGAGACTGGTTGCAGGCTGGGGGCAAATGAAGGCTTGTACCTATACAATATAACACTTTTTAAATCTTAAGCACTGCGCAGCCCTGCCTGGAGAGAACTGGGCGCCGGACCTGCCTCCCAGCAGAGTCGTCGTTGCCGCGTTAAAGTAACCACTGCCAGGCAGCTGACAGACTCTGTGGCGCAGTGGGGGGTGTGTCGGATGTGACCTCACAACAGGAAATTAGGTCTGAGAAGCCGCGCAACGCCGGGGCTGCGGTCGGATTTGAGTCTGGGGAGCTGTGTCGTCGGTTCGACCGGGGGTACATTTCTGTAACTGGTAAGGATTAGCCTCAGCAAGCAATGCTTTAATGTTCCAGTTTATCCGTGAGTTACTCTTTAGATCTGCCTGGAAATGTACTGTCTTGGGCCGGGCGGTACAGCCTTAGAGCCATTACATACTTCACATCCGGGGTGGGGAGTATTTTGATTTTGTGGCTAACTCTTTTTACTCTAGGGTCTCTGACGGTGAGGAGTGTGGAAGGCTACGCTGAGGTTGTTAGATTAAAAGCTAGGGCTTCTGAGGGTGGAATGATGGTCTCTGGCAGCCATCTAAGTTGGTCAAGACCTGTTAGGGGTCCCTGAACCTTTCAGATAGCACACTGGAAAGTGGGGGTTGTTAAGGAGTAGCTGGGGTATCTGTATGCAGGGCTGAATGCCTCCGAAGGGCAGCTTCTTTTTGTGACGCCACTGCCTGGCAGGGATTTGGCAGCCTTCAGTCCGGCTGACATCCGCCATGCGTAAAACACCTTCCTGAGCTCCGGGGGGCTCTGCCCCGCCCGGACCCCTCTTCCGGGGACCCCTACCTATGCTCCCTGCCCAGGGCCGCCATGAGCCTAGAGCTGCCACTGCCCGGAGGCTATTCCCATTATTACACAGGAAGCGTTCACATTATAGAGTGGGAAAGTTAAATCTGGTTCCCCGGCTGATCCTTTAAAACCTGCCCAGTTTAGAGACTCGCTCTCTGTCTTCCTGGCCCCTTTGTGCCAGGTTGTTAATACTTCTTTTACTACAGCTGTGGTCCCTTAGCAGTGGAAACAGGTGAGGGCATCTCATAAACTCAAAAAACCTTTGCTAGACCCGGCCAAACTGGAACATTTTCAGCCGCTATCCCTCCTTCCATGGGTAGCTAAGATTGCGGAGGCTCATGTTAATAACATCTTAATGTGGTTCCTGAATACCAATGACATCTTGGATCCCTCTCAGAATGGTTTCTGCCCTGGTCACAGTACGGAGACTGCTCTCCTGACTGTAACAGAACATCTGCAGACCATTCTCGACTCCGGTTATAGGCGGCAGTGATCTTGCTTGATCGTAGTGCCGCATTTCACAAGGTTTCCCATGGGATTCTGTTACATCTTCTGGAGGAAGCGAGTGTTGTGGGCCTAGCTCTGGAATGGTTCAGATTGTTTTTGACAGGGAGGTCATTCCGAGTGTCGGCCCCCCCATTTCTTTCCCAGGCTCATTCCATCGGTCAGGACGTGACTCAGGGCTCTGTGCTGAGCCCCGTATTGTTTAATCTATACGTTCAACCTCTTGCGACGGTCGCCAGGAACAAGGGCATCACCATGGTCTCGTATGCAGAAGATACGCAGTTGGTGGAGGCCCTCTCTGAGGGCTCCATGCAGGATGCTTCTTGGTTTAGGAGGGGCCTGGCCACCGGAGTGGATGACCACCAACTGCCTCCAGCTGAACGCCTAATAAAACGGAGGTGTTGCTGGTGGGGAAGGATAGGAGTCTCTGGAGTGAGCAATGGTGGCAAACTGTTCTTGGTAGTGTTCCCACCCCTAAGTTGGTGGTCAAGAACCTGGGGGTATGGATGGACTCTACCCTGAGTTTCAAGATCATACTAAGAAGGTTGCCGGCACCTGTTTCGGCCTCCTTCGGGGACGTAGACCCTTGTTGAGGTTCTTTGATCCTCCTACGCGCCAGCTGATTGTCCAATCAGCCACTCTATCTAGATTAGATTATGCTAGCTTGTTCCTTCTGGGGGCTAATCATGCTGAGGTCATGCACTTGCCGCGTGTCCAAAAAGCTGCCGCCAGAGCACTGTTGGGGCTTACGCGTAATTGCCCCTCTACTGGTGCCATCCGGCGGCTATATTGGCTACCCATGGCCAAGCGGATCCAACTTAAGACCCTTTGTTTGCTTTTAAGATCCTGAAGCTTGTGTCACCCGGCCTTCTAGCTAATCTGCTAGTTCCTTATGTCCCGACTCGCAAGCTGCGCTCCCTGGGACAGCACCTGGTTATAGTCCCCCGAGTGAAGAGTCTTTGGGCCGGGGGACAATCCTTCAGCTGTGGAACACTCTGCCTTTCCAGATCCGTAGCCTGGACCGCCTGTTGGACTTCAGGAAAGCTATTAAAACTTTTTCTCTTCCCCTCTGCCTAGCCCTTTCCCATCCCTTTGTATGTTCCTTGTGTTCTGTTTCTTAGCCTCCTTGGTCTTTTCAGCTGCTGACAGCGCTGGGACGCCTCTTCGCTGAGGCACCTGTGCGCTATATAAACTCAGGTAACATATCATAACATAACATAACTTGGTCTGTGTGTAACCGGACGCAGGTCGCGTCATTCGATGTGCCTGTAAAAATGTTTGAAAATCAATCACATTTTTAAAAAAAAATAATAAAGTCATGTGTTTTTTCAGCACCTCTGACATTTTTTCGCAATTTATATTACCTGATTGAAAAAACTAGGATCGATTTTTACACTGTTAATTTAGCAGGCTGCCAATGTACATTTATGCAGCCTCACGTCATTTTTCAAACCGACAAAAGGCATTGTTTCTGTTAACCAATTTCCGGCTACTTAGAAAACAGATGCAAATGACATAAAGGAAACCTTCTTTTAGATGTTGGTTTGGTTATAGAAGCACACTTGTTTTTTAACTTTTACAGGAGGCACTTGTCATGTTTACACGCGCCTTCTCACGTGCTATGTCTCGTGTAATCTACTGAATGTTATTATTCAAATGTGTATGTCTCATGCCACTTCCTAGAACTAAGGTGAATCAGTCATGGTTAGTTAAATCCACTTCTTCCAATGTAGATTTAGAGAAAGTTAAAGAAAATCTTGCTCATACTCATAGTATTAATAAAAAATACTTTGATGGGAAATTTGGTTCTAAAGTTGATCCGAAAGTGGAAGTTGGCATGTTGGTTAAAGTAAAAAAAAACATGGAAGGTTAAAAAGGGAGAAAGTTTGTTCATGGGTCCTTTTGAGGTCATGGAAGTTTTGAAAAATTCAGTAAGGTTGTCGGATAATAAAGTATGGAATCTCAGCAGGATTGCTATTCTTAAAGCTGATAAAACGATTTATAACAAGACTTTTAGCTCGAACCATTCAGATTATTCTTATTGAGATGGTGATTTGGATGGTAATGCAATTTGTGATGAAGATGGAACAATGGTTAGTAGTCCAGGTGTGGGGGGTGATTCTTGTCAAAATGTAAATATTCAGTCTGCTAATAATAATGATGTCATCTTGCAGAAAAGAACAAGAAAACCTAAGTGGATGTCGGATTTTATTGCTTTTGTCAAAAGGAAAATTGGAAACTTAATATGAAATTGTATTTGAAGTTTTTTTTTTCTGCTTATTTATTAGTTTTGTTTTATTAAGGGAGGAAGGTGTGTCATGTTTACACGCGCCTTCTCACGTGCTATGTCTCGTGTAATCTATTGTATGTTATTATTCAAATGTGTTCAAGTGTGTATGTCTCATGCCACGGCACGATCGGTCATCGGGCCGTTCAGCTGAAGACATACGGTTAAGTCAGTTGTTGTGAGCTGACTGGTGCTGCAAGATGTGTAGCCGGTGGTGCTTCCTTCTCTCCGAATAAACTTGTGATTCATTCAATTTATTGAGTGTTTCATACTCAACAGCACTAGATCCACTTTTGGGCCAAGCAGCTAAATATTTGCATAGTGATCAAACAATAAATGTTGTTTGAGTTTCCTCTTTTACGCAGTGAAATGAAAGGTAAATATAGTTTGCATATTCAGCTTTCTACTTTTAAGTACTGGTAGTTACTGAAAGTAGAATTACAAGGTTTAAAATTTGTCAAGTATTATGTGCTGTTGCCCATAATTTAAAGTGTATTTTTCTTATATATACGCAGAGTTATATCAACCAATCAGTGTTCATAAAGCGCAGCAGTGTCACGCCCTAAAGGTAACTGGGCTCTGTGGATGCGACGTCACCGTCGAAGAGACGGGTCAGAGAAGAGAGAGGAAAAATAACGGGCAAAAAGAGGCACAACCCAAAGGCAGCAGAGGATAGTGGACTGCTGGCAAGCTGGTCAGAACTGTCCCAGTGGGATCTTGCACAAGTACCTGCTCAATGGAGTCGTGCTGCGGCCTCTATTAAGGTCCTGGAGGGAGGGCAGGTGCCGAGTGGCGGCAGGAGGGGAAACAGCGAGAGGAGGCAACGGCACAAAGAAAGAAGAAACGAGCTGAAAGAGGATAAACATCAGGCAGATCAAAGAGGGAGAAGAGGAAAAATAACAGGTACAACAAGACGGGAGAGGCAAAAACTGAGGGCAGAAAAATAGCAGAAAGCAAGCAGAAAAAAATGAAAATGAGCAGCTGAACCACAAATCTAAGGCAGCAGACAGTGGGCAATCTGGACAGGAGCGCAGTTGCAGGGGGAGCTTGCACTGGAGGACCAGCATACAAAGTTGATTGTTAAACCAGAAGTATGGATCGATCGGCACTGCAAAGTAAAAGGAATTGTCCTTAACTATCATTCAAATAGCTTTTTGTTCTGGCCTTTGACACACCTTGAGCTGCCTCGCCATATTAGTGTATACAAGATAATACACGTAGAGGGACTTTGAGACAGCGGTCTTCAGCCATTGGTCTGTTAAGTTGTCATTCACACGTTTTTCCACCTACCACAGCATACAGCAGGAGACATGGGTCCGCCCACTTCAGCCCCTCGTTCTGTTCACTGAGTAATGCGGCTGCCCGAGGCCACGCAGTGGCCATCAGGAGGGCGGCCCCTTAGACACCGAGGGCTTCCCCCCGCCCCTCGCTAGCCTCTCTCCTCCCCCGGGCAGGCAGAGTCCAGAGGGGAGCTAGAAGGAGCTGAGTGGGTACGTCCGGTGCGGCAGGCAGGGCGAGGGGTACATAAGCCCCCCTCGCCATCTTCTCTGCCTCTTTGCCCCACCGGACATGTCGGAGTGTCTCTCGCGGGGTGACACACATTTTCCCTCCCAACCTCTCACCCTGTGTGTCAGAGTGTGGAGGACAGTTTGAACGTTTTAATGTTTTAATTTTCTTGCAGGCGGAGTTACAGGGCAATCCGGAAGCAGAGAAGGTCAGCACTGGACCTCAGCGGGCACATAGGGGTGCCAGAGCCTAAGACCTGGGGCCTCATGGGAGGTTCCGGGAACGCGTGTTGTCGCCCCATTTTCCTTCGGGCGGTTGTGGGCCTGTGCAACCGGGGGTTTGCCTAGTACGCCCCGCAAGGGGCGTGAGTATTAGGTTTACCAGAAGGGGCAGCACATGGTGAGCCAGGCAGCACCGTGGCGAACCATCAGGCGGGCAGGTGGCGAGAATGCGGCCTGCCCTTGGATTGCCCATAAGATAACCCACTATGATTACATAACGTTGTATGTAATAAAATAAACCTGCGACAGTTTCTTCCCAATGTAACACTGGTGTCTAGTGTGTTATTTGCAGGATGCATGCTAAGTGTGGGGGTGCTGTTGCCCTGAAGTGTCTATGGCCTCTGCTAGCGCAAAAGCGCATTTCTGCCAGCAAAGTAGTGCACTTCAGGGTCAGATCCTATGCCAATGTCTCCTTTTATTATTTGAATTTTTGTCTATTTTGTTATTATTTTCTTTTGGGGAGGGGGCGATGTCCTGGCAGCTCCTGGCGCACTGCTAACGTCCAATCTTATGTCCCCCAAATAGCAGGCACTAGCTAAACTCGAACGTTAAATGTATTGCAAAGCAAAATCAGACCACTAGGTCAGAAACAAGTTTTTATTAGGTGCTGAGTTGTTCAAGAATGTAAACTGTTATTCCCGAAAAAAACAAGAAACTTTGTATTAGGCGCCGACCAAGAGCATTTCGAGTTAGTAACCAATTAACAGTGCACTTTGACGCTAATACCGTAGTGTAGTAGTTACTCGTCTACCTAGACAATGAGAGTCTGCTCCCGCAACTGTGTATTCAAATCCCAGAGCAGCATGTTATTTGTATTAGTGAATTGCCTATTCCGATTAGTGGAGAAAAGATTTGTATTGCCAAATAGTATCTATTGCTGGTTGGATATACTGTGCTTAGCTTTTGGAAGCACATTCCAAAAAAATAAAAAATAAAAATCAAAGACCGTGCAAAGATGCACCACTAAGTATTACAATTAGACCTCATCCCCCCACCCTCTCTCCCGCTTCAGTATTCAGTTGGAAAGTAAATGCTAGAGTTTATCAGTTACTCTTTAGCCTCTGAAAAAGGTTGCCACTGCCATCATGGGTTCGAATCCCAGTAGAAGACTTCTTTTTTATTATCATCACTTTTGTGGCTTTGTGAATAGTTCATGATTGTTTTTGTAACATGCTTGCAGAAACTGATCACGGACTGTATATAGTAGCACCCAGTCTCCTACTACCAGATGTTGCTGCTGCCCTCTGCTGCAAGTCTCTTCCCACCAAGGCCTCGGACTTTCTCTCTCACGTCATGCTTAGGGTCTCACCTATCTCTCGCCCCCTCGAATACCACTAGAGATGTATTACTATTGCCACGTCTCTCCCTCATCACCTTCTTGCTTTCCTTCCTACCAACCCTCCAACCCCTCTTCCAGCCTCCCCTCTCATACTAAGAGGACTGTTGCTGCATCCATGTTCCAACTCTTCTCCCACTGATTCTGTTCCGCTTCTGTCTCTTTTCCAGGTCTTTCACTCTCTTGCACCTTTGTGTCTCCCTTTTTCTCCCTCTCCTTTTCACTCCTCCAGATGTTTTGTGCTCCCCCTTTTGTTCCCCCCCCCCAACCCGAGAGTGGGCGCCAACCTTCTCTCCAAATTTTTAAAGCAAACTCAGAATCTCATTTTGTCCCTACATTTGGGGCTGCTTACTCGAAGAATGAAACATATTAGTCCATAAAAGCCATGAGTTCACATAGGATTACAGTAAACTGCTCATTGTGCACCTACAGACCACAGCTTTAATTAATAAACACATTTCTGGAATGCTTTTAAAAAGATAATGCTATAGCTTAGTGGTTACTCCTTTGATTCAGAAATGTCAGCTACTTGCATTTAGGCGAAAAAAGCTTTCTCTAGTTTCAATTAGTGTTCTCACTTACGAAGACGTGTGCTTTCTGAAAGTCATTTTTTGCATAGGCAAGTCCAGAAGTGGAGCAGACTATATGTAAGACGCATGCGCCTTATGAACCCCTCTGCTGCCTCTCGTCTCCGACACTCTTTGTTTTCATTATTAAAGAAAAGATATGTCATTAATACTTTTCAACTTTTACTTCAATGCAATAAATAAACGCAGATAGAGAGGGTGCACATCCAGCAAGAGTATAACCATATTCAAAAATTCGTCAAAAATGACACCAAACGAAAGACTCGGTGATAAAAGCAAAATTCAACAGAGCATATGAGCACAATTCATATCGTAAAGTGTAGGGTAAATTAGAGTTCATATATTTACAAAATAGCTTGGACATTTGGGGCTGTATAAGATAAAACATGTAAAAGCATCAATACAATCCTAGAGAGTCTAATATATCTCCACAAAAGTTTCAAGCCATATAATAGTACATATAATATAAAAGTCAACCCAAATAATAAAACCAATAACCAGTTCATCCTATCACGAAGTGCTGTACTCGTGCATGTGCAACAAAGAGTCCATAGAGTGCAAAGAGCATGTATACATTTAGTCTCAATACCAAATCGTCATGCCGAGGAATCTTAGATGGAGTAAAGTAGAAGTCAAATACTGTTTTGTACATCTGGGCCTGCAAGCCCGAGGAGCAAAGTACTCCCTTGAGCTGGTATCAAATCTGGCCCGGAGTTCCACAAAACAATACCAAGACTGGTCCCTAGAAAGAGTCCACCAGTTTCACAAGCCCATGCCTCTTCTACCTCGTCAAACAAGATAGAACCCTTCCCGTATATCAGTGGCATCCGAGACTAAGTACCCTGGATTTAATTATATTTTGCTAATATAGCCAGCCACTACCCTTTTCCAGGTCCAAACTGTCAGGATGTGCCCTACGTGTTCATTATATTCATAACATTCCAGTCTCCGGACCAGGAATTTTTTAGCAGTCTTTTTCTGATATTGAGCGGAGGAGGGATCTATCCCTGCACTTACTGCCATGACCAGCTGAGCCATATCATTATAAAGTTGTGGATATTGCTCGTTAATAAGAAATTGGCACTGGTTCTGGTGGTTTAGGCTAAACCTATACATTTCTCCCCTAACTCCAGCTTTGAAGGCACCCATGACCAACCCAGTGCTTCTTTTGCTTAAGTAAAACAAGCATTTACAATGCAACGGTCTCGCCTTTGCAAAAGTTAGCGCTTTTGGCATTGTAAATGACAAATGTTTTATTTATGTGTTGGTTTTGGAAACAGATAAATAAATGGCATTGTCATGAGCAGTAGAGAGTGAGTAGTAGAGAGAGTAGTAGAGAGAGTAGTAGTGAGTAGTAGAGAGAGTAGTAGTGAGTAGTAGAGAGTAGTAGAGAGAGTAGTAGTGAGTAGTAGAGAGTGAGTAGAGAGTAGTAAGTGAGTAGTAGAGTGTGTAGTAGAGAGTAGTGAGTGTGTAGTAGAGAGTAGTGAGTGTGTAGTAGAGAGTAGTGAGTGTGTAGTAGAGAGTGTGTAGTAGAGAGTGTGTAGTAGAGAGTGTGTAGTAGAGAGTGTGTAGTAGAGAGTGAGCAGTAGAGACTAGTGAGTGTGTAGTAGAGTGGTGAGTGTGTAGTAGAGTGGTGAGTGTGTAGTAGAGTGTGTAGTAGAGTGTGTAGGAGAATGTGTAGTAGGGAGTGTAGTAGAGTGTGTAGTAGAGAGTGTGTACTAGAGAGTAGTGAGTGTGTAGTAGAGAGTGTGTAATACAGAATGTGAAGTAGAGAGATTGAAGTAGAGAGATTGAAGTAGAGAGATTGAGGTAGAGAGATTGAATTAGAGAGATTGAGGTAGAGAGATTGAAGTAGAGAGTGTGGAGTAGAGAGTGGAGAGTCTGTAGTAGAGTGTAGTAGAAAGTAGTGAGTGTGTAGTAGAGTAGTAGAGAATGTGTAGTAGAGTAGTAGAGAGTAGTAGAGGGTGTGTAGTAGAGTGTGTAGTAGAGCGTGTGTGTAGCAGAGTGTGTAGTAGAGTGTAGTAGAGTGTGTAGTGTAGAGTGTGTAGTAGAGAGTGTGTAGTAGAGAGTGTGTAATGTAGAGTGTGTAATGTAGAGTGTGTAATGTAGAGTGTGTAATGTAGAGTGTGTAATGTAGAGTGTGTAGTAGAGTGTGTAGTAGAGTGTGTAGTAGAGTGTGTAGTAGAGAGTGTAGTAGAGAGTGTAGTAAGTAGTGACTGTAGTAGATAGTGTGTAGTAGAGAGTGTCTAGTATAGAGTGTGTCGAAGAGAGTAGTGGCTGTAGTAGTGAGTGTGTAGTGAGTGTGTAGTAGAGTGTGTAGTAGAGTAGTGACTGTAGTAGAGAGTGTGTAGTAGTGTGTAGTAGAGAGTAGTGACTGTAGTAGAGTGTGTAGTGCAGTGTGTAGTAGAGAGTAGTGACTGTAGTAGATAGTGTGTAGTAGAGAGTGCCTAGTATAGAGTGTGTCGAAGAGAGTAGTGGCTGTAGTAGTGAGTGTGTAGTGAGTGTGTAGTAGAGAGTAGTGACTAGTAGAGAGTGTGAAGTAGTGTGTAGTAGAGAGTAGTGACTGTAGTAGAGTGTGTAGTAGAGAGTAGCGACTGTAGTAGAGAGTGTGTAGTAGAGTGTGTAGTAGAGAGTGTGTAGTAGAGTGTGTACTAGAGAGTAGAGTGCGTAGCAGAGAGTAGTGACTGTAGTAGAGAGTGTGTAGTAGAGTGTGTAGTAGAGAGTGTGTAGTAGAGTGTAGTAGAGAGTAGAGTGCGTAGCAGAGAGTAGTGACTGTAGTAGAGAGTGTGTAGCAGAATGTGTAGTAGAGAGTAGTGACTGTAGTAGGGAGTGTGTAGTAGAGAGTAGTGACTGTAGTAGAGAGTGTGTAATAGAGAGTGTGTAGTAGAGAGTGTGCAGTGATTTGAGTTTTACATCAAATTAAAAACGGGAACGGAACAAACTCATCCTATACATTATTGTGGTAGGTGCCCACGCATATAGGGTTAAATGATGCGTTAGATGCCACAGGTCCCACCAACACGCTTCCTTTATGATAGGAGAATGCCCAACATCGCGGAGATTTGCTCTCTGCTCTTCCCGGATATTTGTATTTTCAAATGTATAATGTTATCCTGCTAAACGAAGACGATGCTCAAACTATAAAAGAAGAGGGTTTCACAGATATGTTAGTCCTTCCGGGCAAACGAAATGACCCAAAGAAAGATCAAGTGACAGTTTAGAGCTCCAAGTGAGTCTTAATAAAATCAGTGTCTGGAACGCATAGCATCAAAAAACGAGCGGGGCATCAAACTGCAGTGTCATTCAATCAAAGCTTCAAGGCTTCTGAGCGCTAGCCGAGAATTATTTTTTGTGAAGCACTAATCACTGTGGAAGGTGCCCCTGCTATCCCAGATGTGAGAAGTCAGTCTGATATGAAAATAAGCAGTATTTGGAATGAATGTATTTGGCAGGGGGAAGGTGGGGCGGCGCAAGACCGTACTGACGAGTGAACAGGAGCCATTTTGTACCGAGTGATTCTGCCTGTGTGCATGTAGACAAACCAGACAGCAGCATGAGCATGTGATTCGGTAAAATAACAAGCATTTACAATGCAATGGTTTTGCCTTTGTTAAAGTTAGAGCTATTGGCATTGCTCTTGACACTCTGAAGCTCCACTCTCCATTCTGAAGCTGCACTCTGAAGCTGCACTCTGAAGCTGCACTCTGAAGCTCCACTCTGAAGCTCCACTCTGAAGCTCCACTCTGAAGCTCCACTCTGAAGCTCCACTCTGAAGCTCCACTCTGAAGCTCCACTCTGAAGCTCCACTCTGAAGCTCCACTCTGAAGCTCCACTCTGCACTCTGAAGCTCTACTCTGAAGCTCTACTCTGCACTCTGAAGCTCCACTCTGAAGCTCCACTCTGAAGCTCCACTCTGAAGCTCCACTCTGAAGCTCCACTCTGAAGCTCCACTCTGAAGCTCCACTCTGAAGCTCCACTCTGAAGCTCCACTCTGCACTCTGAAGCTCCACTCTGAAGCTCCACTCTGAAGCTCTACTCTGAAGCTCTACTCTGAAGCTCTACTCTGAAGCTCCACTCTCCACTCTGAATCTCCACTCTGAATCTCAACTCTCCACTCTGAAGCTCCACTCTGAAGCTCCACTCTGCACTCTGAAGCTCCACTCTGAAGCTCCACTCTGAAGCTCCACTCTGAAGCTCCACTCTGAAGCTCCACTCTGAAGCTCCACTCTGAAGCTCCACTCTGAAGCTCCACTCTGAAGCTCCACTCTGAAGCTCCACTCTGAAGCTCCACTCTGAAGCTCCACTCTGAAGCTCCACTCTGAAGCTCCACTCTGAAGCTCCACTCTGAAGCTCTACTCTGAAGCTCCACTCTGAAGCTCCACTCTGAAGCTCCACTCTGAAGCTCCACTCTGAAGCTCCACTCTGAAGCTCCACTCTGAAGCTCCACTCTGAAGCTCCACTCTGCACTCTGAAGCTCTACTCTGAAGCTCTACTCTGAAGCTGCACTCTGAAGCTCCACTCTGAAGCTCCACTCTGAAGCTCCACTCTGAAGCTCCACTCTGAAGCTCCACTCTGAAGCTCCACTCTGCACTCTGAAGCTCCACTCTGAAGCTCTACTCTGAAGCTCCACTCTGCACTCTGAAGCTCCACTCTGAAGCTCCACTCTGAAGCTCCACTCTGAAGCTCCACTCTGAAGCTCCACTCTGAAGCTCCACTCTGAAGCTCCACTCTGAAGCTCCACTCTGAAGCTCCACTCTGAAGCTCTACTCTGAAGCTCCACTCTGAAGCTCCACTCTGCACTCTGAAGCTCCACTCTGAAGCTCTACTCTGAAGCTCCACTCTGCACTCTGAAGCTCCACTCTGAAGCTCCACTCTGCACTCTGAAGCTCCACTCTGAAGCTCCACTCTGAAGCTCCACTCTGAAGCTCCACTCTGAAGCTCCACTCTGAAGCTCCACTCTGAAGCTCCACTCTGAAGCTCCACTCTGAAGCTCCACTCTGAAGCTCCACTCTGAAGCTCTACTCTGAAGCTCTACTCTGAAGCTCCACTCTCCACTCTGAATCTCCACTCTGAATCTCCACTCTCCACTCTGAAGCTCCACTCTGAAGCTCCACTCTGCACTCTGAAGCTCCACTCTGAAGCTCCACTCTGAAGCTCCACTCGGAAGCTCCACTCTGAAGCTCCACTCGGAAGCTCCACTCGGAAGCTCCACTCGGAAGCTCCACTCGGAAGCTCCACTCGGAAGCTCCACTCGGAAGCTCCACTCTGCACTCGGAAGCTCCACTCTGCACTCGGAAGCTCCACTCGGAAGCTCCACTCTGCACTCTGAAGCTCCACTCTGAAGCTCCACTCTGCACTCTGAAGCTCCACTCTGAAGCTCCACTCTGCACTCTGAAGCTCCACTCTGAAGCTCCACTCTGAAGCTCCACTCTGAAGCTCCACTCTGAAGCTCCACTCTGAAGCTCCACTCTGAAGCTCCACTCTGAAGCTCTACTCTGAAGCTCTACTCTGCACTCTGAAGCTCCACTCTGAAGCTCCACTCTGAAGCTCCACTCTGAAGCTCTACTCTGCACTCTGAAGCTCCACTCTGCACTCTGAAGCTCCACTCTGCACTCTGAAGCTCCACTCTGCACTCTGAAGCTCCACTCTGAAGCTCCACTCTGAAGCTCCACTCTGAAGCTCCACTCTGAAGCTCCACTCTGAAGCTCCACTCGGAAGCTCCACTCGGAAGCTCCACTCGGAAGCTCCACTCGGAAGCTCCACTCTGCACTCGGAAGCTCCACTCGGAAGCTCCACTCTGAAGCTCCACTCTGAAGCTCCACTCTGAAGCTCCACTCTGAAGCTCCACTCTGAAGCTCCACTCTGAAGCTCCACTCTGAAGCTCCACTCTGAAGCTCCACTCTGAAGCTCCACTCTGAAGCTCCACTCTGAAGCTCCACTCTGCACTCTGAAGCTCCACTCTGCACTCTGAAGCTCCACTCTGCACTCTGAAGCTCCACTCTGCACTCTGAAGCTCCACTCTGAAGCTCCACTCTGAAGCTCCACTCTGAAGCTCCACTCTGAAGCTCCACTCTGAAGCTCCACTCTGAAGCTCCACTCTGAAGCTCCACTCTGAAGCTCCACTCTGCACACTGAAGCTCCACTCTGAAGCTCTACTCTGAAGCTCTACTCGGAAGCTCCACTCGGAAGCTCCACTCGGAAGCTCCACTCGGAAGCTCCACTCGGAAGCTCCACTCGGAAGCTCCACTCTGAAGCTCCACTCTGAAGCTCCACTCTGAAGCTCCACTCTGAAGCTCCACTCTGAAGCTCCACTCTGAAGCTCCACTCTGAAGCTCCACTCTGAAGCTCCACTCTGCACTCTGAAGCTCTACTCTGAAGCTCCACTCTGCACTCTGAAGCTCTACTCTGAAGCTCCACTCTGCACTCTGAAGCTCCACTCTGAAGCTCAACTCTGCACTCTGAAGCTCCACTCTGAAGCTCTACTCTGAAGCTCCACTCTGCACTCTGATGCTCCACTCTGAAGCTCTACTCTGAAGCTCCACTCTGCACTCTGAAGCTCCACTCTGAAGCTCCACTCTGCACTCTGAAGCTCCACTCGGAAGCTCCACTCTGCACTCGGAAGCTCCACTCGGAAGCTCCACTCGGAAGCTCCACTCGGAAGCTCCACTCGGAAGCTCCACTCGGAAGCTCCACTCGGAAGCTCCACTCTGCACTCGGAAGCTCCACTCGGAAGCTCCACTCTGAAGCTCCACTCTGAAGCTCCACTCTGAAGCTCCACTCTGAAGCTCCACTCTGAAGCTCCACTCTGAAGCTCCACTCTGAAGCTCCACTCTGAAGCTCCACTCTGAAGCTCCACTCTGAAGCTCCACTCTGAAGCTCCACTCTGCACTCTGAAGCTCCACTCTGCACTCTGAAGCTCCACTCTGCACTCTGAAGCTCCACTCTGCACTCTGAAGCTCCACTCTGAAGCTCCACTCTGAAGCTCCACTCTGAAGCTCCACTCTGAAGCTCCACTCTGAAGCTCCACTCTGAAGCTCCACTCTGAAGCTCCACTCTGAAGCTCCACTCTGCACACTGAAGCTCCACTCTGAAGCTCTACTCTGAAGCTCTACTCGGAAGCTCCACTCGGAAGCTCCACTCGGAAGCTCCACTCGGAAGCTCCACTCGGAAGCTCCACTCGGAAGCTCCACTCTGAAGCTCCACTCTGAAGCTCCACTCTGAAGCTCCACTCTGAAGCTCCACTCTGAAGCTCCACTCTGAAGCTCCACTCTGAAGCTCCACTCTGAAGCTCCACTCTGCACTCTGAAGCTCTACTCTGAAGCTCCACTCTGCACTCTGAAGCTCTACTCTGAAGCTCCACTCTGCACTCTGAAGCTCCACTCTGAAGCTCAACTCTGCACTCTGAAGCTCCACTCTGAAGCTCTACTCTGAAGCTCCACTCTGCACTCTGATGCTCCACTCTGAAGCTCTACTCTGAAGCTCCACTCTGCACTCTGAAGCTCCACTCTGAAGCTCCACTCTGCACTCTGAAGCTCCACTCGGAAGCTCCACTCTGCACTCGGAAGCTCCACTCGGAAGCTCCACTCGGAAGCTCCACTCGGAAGCTCCACTCTGCACTCTGAAGCTCCTCTCTGAAGCTCCACTCTGAAGCTCCACTCTGAAGCTCCACTCTGAAGCTCCACTCTGAAGCTCCACTCTGAAGCTCCACTCTGCACTCTGAAGCTCCACTCTGAAGCTCCACTCTGAAGCTCCACTCTGAAGCTCCACTCTGAAGCTCCACTCTGAAGCTCCACTCTGAAGCTCCACTCTGAAGCTCCACTCTGAAGCTCCACTCTGAAGCTCCACTCTGCACTCTGAAGCTCCACTCTGAAGCTCCACTCTGAAGCTCCACTCTGAAGCTCCACTCTGAAGCTCCACTCTGAAGCTCCACTCGGAAGCTCCACTCGGAAGCTCCACTCGGAAGCTCCACTCGGAAGCTCCACTCGGAAGCTCCACTCGGAAGCTCCACTCTGCACTCTGAAGCTCCACTCTGAAGCTCCACTCTGAAGCTCCACTCTGAAGCTCCACTCTGAAGCTCCACTCTGAAGCTCCACTCTGAAGCTCCACTTTGAAGCTCCACTTTGAAGCTCCACTCTGCACTCGGAAGCTCCACTCGGAAGCTCCACTCTGAAGCTCCACTCTGAAGCTCCACTCTGCACTCTGAAGCTCCACTCGGAAGCTCCACTCGGAAGCTCCACTCGGAAGCTCCACTCGGAAGCTCCACTCGGAAGCTCCACTCGGAAGCTCCACTCGGAAGCTCCACTCTGAAGCTCCACTCTGCACTCTGAAGCTCCACTCTGAAGCTCCACTCTGCACTCTGAAGCTCCACTCTGAAGCTCTACTCTGAAGCTCCACTCTCCACTCTGAAGCTCCACTCTGAAGCTCCACTCTGAAGCTCCACTCTGAAGCTCCACTCTGAAGCTCCACTCTGAAGCTCCACTCTGAAGCTCCACTCTGAAGCTCTACTCTGAAGCTCCACTCTCCACTCTGAATCTCCACTCTGAATCTCAACTCTCCACTCTGAAGCTCCACTCTGAAGCTCCACTCTGCACTCTGAAGCTCCACTCTGAAGCTCCACTCTGAAGCTCCACTCTGAAGCTCCACTCTGAAGCTCCACTCTGAAGCTCCACTCTGAAGCTCCACTCTGAAGCTCCACTCTGAAGCTCCACTCTGAAGCTCCACTCTGCACTCTGAAGCTCCACTCTGAAGCTCCACTCGGAAGCTCCACTCGGAAGCTCCACTCTGAAGCTCCACTCTGAAGCTCCACTCTGAAGCTCCACTCTGAAGCTCCACTCTGAAGCTCCACTCTGAAGCTCCACTCTGAAGCTCCACTCTGCACTCTGAAGCTCTACTCTGAAGCTCCACTCTGCACTCTGAAGCTCCACTCTGCACTCTGAAGCTCCACTCTGAAGCTCCACTCTGCACTCTGAAGCTCCACTCTGCACTCTGAAGCTCCACTCTGAAGCTCCACTCTGCACTCTGAAGCTCCACTCTGAAGCTCCACTCTGAAGCTCCACTCTGAAGCTCCACTCTGAAGCTCCACTCGGAAGCTCCACTCGGAAGCTCCACTCGGAAGCTCCACTCGGAAGCTCCACTCGGAAGCTCCACTCTGCACTCGGAAGCTCCACTCGGAAGCTCCACTCTGCACTCTGAAGCTCCACTCTGCACTCTGAAGCTCCACTCTGCACTCTGAAGCTCCACTCTGCACTCTGAAGCTCCACTCTGAAGCTCCACTCTGCACTCTGAAGCTCCACTCTGCACTCTGAAGCTCCACTCTGAAGCTCCACTCTGCACTCTGAAGCTCCACTCTGAAGCTCCACTCTGCACTCTGAAGCTCCACTCTGAAGCTCCACTCTGAAGCTCCACTCTGAAGCTCCACTCTGAAGCTCCACTCTGAAGCTCCACTCTGCACTCTGAAGCTCTACTCTGAAGCTCCACTCTGCACTCTGAAGCTCCACTCTGAAGCTCCACTCTGCACTCTGAAGCTCCACTCTGAAGCTCTACTCTGAAGCTCCACTCTGCACTCTGAAGCTCCACTCTGAAGCTCCACTCTGCACTCTGAAGCTCCACTCTGAAGCTCTACTCTGCACTCTGAAGCTCCACTCTGAAGCTCTACTCTGAAGCTCCACTCTGCACTCTGAAGCTCCACTCTGAAGCTCTACTCTGAAGCTCCACTCTGCACTCTGAAGCTCCACTCTGCACTCTGAAGCTCCACTCTGAAGCTCCACTCTGAAGCTCCACTCTGCACTCTGAAGCTCCACTCTGAAGCTCCACTCTGAAGCTCCACTCTGCACTCGGAAGCTCCACTCGGAAGCTCCACTCGGAAGCTCCACTCGGAAGCTCCACTCTGCACTCTGAAGCTCCACTCTGAAGCTCCACTCTGAAGCTCCACTCTGAAGCTCCACTCTGAAGCTCCACTCGGAAGCTCCACTCGGAAGCTCCACTCGGAAGCTCCACTCGGAAGCTCCACTCGGAAGCTCCACTCGGAAGCTCCACTCGGAAGCTCCACTCTGCACTCTGAAGCTCCACTCTGCACTCTGAAGCTCCACTCTGCACTCTGAAGCTCCACTCTGAAGCTCCACTCTGCACTCTGAAGCTCCACTCTGAAGCTCCACTCTGAAGCTCCACTCTGAAGCTCCACTCTGAAGCTCCACTCTGAAGCTCCACTCTGAAGCTCCACTCTGAAGCTCCACTCTGCACTCTGAACCTCCACTCTGAACCTCCACTCTGAAGCTCCACTCTGAAGCTCCACTCTGAAGCTCCACTCTGAAGCTCCACTCTGCACTCTGAACGGTCAGACTCCAAAAATCGGCCCTAATCACAATAGTATTATTTCACCTGCGTGAATATAAGTCTTTGAAATTCTGGCCAGTGGTAATACACACAAGTAATATAAAATTGTTGTTCCAAAGAGCATTAAATGGAAATAAAACAAGTACCAGACCCATTGACGCCTGCACCTTAAAAGTGAAACTGACTGAAGCAAGCGCCAGGGCCACGTTGAAAAAAAAAGCCACACACATTAGATGCAGTCAAGGCCGCACGAGGTCAGAAGGCACTCCACATGAACAACTACCAGACACATTGTTTCATTTCACTTTGAAAGTGCAGGCAAAGTGAAACTGACTAAAGGAAGCGCACGGCCCATTAGATGCAGTCAAGGCGCGCTCACGAGGTCAAATCTCCAAAGGAGAAGCTCGTGACAGCCTGACTACAGCAGAAAAAGCTCGTAACAGTCTGATGTCCACAATATTCCCTGAAAAGTGGCAACATAAGTTGTCTCGCATAGACAGCAAAAGCTTCGCTTTTGCTTTCGTCTAGGCGAGACCTAAAAAAACTCTGGGATCTATTCATTCATATGTTCTACATAGGCTGGATCCAAGAAGAGGCCTCTCTTAAAGGACCAGCTTTTAGCACTCCTTGCAAGCCATTCCAGAGCGAGCTCAATTACCGAAGGGTTATGATCGATCATCATTCTAGGGAATAATTAAGATGGCTGTAGCACAAGCTTTGTTAGAATAAATCAATGAGCATAGGGGGAATGATCTTGTCTGATACGGCATTCTGTAATTGCCCACCTGCTGTATTTATCTGCAGAGCTACGACCAAAAAACACAAGTCTTACTTCTAGCGAGCACTGCAACCTCCTTAGTCTTCATATCCTGTGTAGAGCAAGTAGCTGAGCTCAGGTCTAAGGTTTCCAACATATTCCTTCTAGCCCCATCAGGGAGTTTCTTGGAGGCAATATAGGGTAATATAGGTCAGGCTTAAGGGCTTTCAGATCCTCAGCTACTCTCCTTTTAGCCCAGTAATTCAGGCCACAAATATTGACCGTAGATATACGTAATTTAGACATAATCATGCAACTTCCAATAGCCTGCCCTACTGAAAACTATCCTGTCATAACCTTGGAAATTCCTGATGGGCCTAATTACGCAAATGCTCAGCACAACCATCTCACACATCCATTATCTTTCCCTGAAATTTCCCTGCTGATGCGCACCAACCTTTTCTCTCCATTTTTTTTTAGTTTAACCCCACAATTCTTTCCCCCAAGTGACTCCTCTCCCATCCAACCTCCACAACCCCCTCCCCCACCAATCGCGAGAGGCAAACAGACAAGTGATGGCTTGGGTGACGTTCCTGTGTTTACCCAATGCTGGCTCCCCTCCATCCCAATCACAAAGCCTTCATAGACATATGAGCGGCTAGGGTAAGGACATATGGAGAGCAGAAAACCCCACCCAAAAAAAAATAAAAAATAAAAATGGAGAGGCCGATTTACAAATGCTTCACAAAGCAACAGCAACAAGTACCCGGTTGCTAAACAATTTAGCACCAGCTTTTAAGAATTCTAGAGCCTACATCTAGTGCTCCGCTTCAGAGTTAAAGAAGAAGAAAACCACCCTTGTCCATTCCCCGAACACTCACCAAACCATCAAATGATCATGCAACTCAGTCCATCCACCTACTGGGGTTTTTTCTTTAGTGCTGTGGGGTAAGTTAATTTAGGTAGTCTTTAGCTTGTATCTCAGAGGTAAAAGTTTTTGTCTTGCCCTGGACGATGGTTTTTAAGCAGGCTGGGGCTAATAAAAATGCTTCAGCTCCTGTCTCTTGGAATAGCTTGACCAGATGTCTTAAAAGCCACCTGTGCTCCAAGTGGTGTGGCAAAAATCAAAATGCACAAAAAAACGAAATTTCGCTTTAAACTCTGGGAGTCCGGACAAGCCTTCTCAGAGATAGCCTGTGACAGTAAAAAAATAAAAAAAAGTGGGGGAGGACTGCCCAAGGACTATTTTCTGTTGCTTCATTCAGGCTTGCTTTCAGATCATTCATGGAAACATGTGGACTTCCTGGACCTCAGTATCCCCACACTTTTAAGGCGCTTCAACATGTATGTTCTGATGTCACTCCCTTCAATCGCCTCTTTTATCCCAAGATAGCGCAAGTTATTCAGTCTTTGACAGTTTTCGAACTCTTCAATTTTCCACATAATATCTAATATTTGCCAAATTTGGGATTCTGACTGACCCTTCAGGAGCCCTATATCAGCTTTGACTGTTGCAATTCTCGCTTCGATGGCATTGAGCTTTTCTCCAATCTCGTTGCAAGATTTTACAACTTTTTTAAGTCGCCTTATAGCTGTTTTGTCGCCAGCCAGGCCTGCCTGCATTCAGCTCTAGTATCTGCTTGATGTTCTTTTATCAAGCTGTAGCTCTGTTTCAACAAGAGCTCCACGGCGTCATCAACGATGTTTGAATAGCTGGAGTCTTTCAATGGTAAGATACTCCCTTTCCCCCCTTTCTTGGTACATCAAACCGGTATCTGAGTTGTCCCATTTTAGTGCTGTTAATATTTGAGGTTCTTTTCCTGTCTTTGGTTGGGAGAGGCCAGCTCTACTTTCTGATCTCCTTTGGTGCTTCTGTCGTTTAACCGTGCCCCTGGCGCCATGGAAGCACTGGTCTCGCTAGCCTCACAGAGGAAGGCACTGGTCTCAGCCTCACTGGAGCTGGGGTTAAAACAGGTGGACTCTGACCTAACTGTAAGGGAGTAAAACTTAACCCCCCTCCTTCGCATGAAATGTCCAAAATGTTACTTACATTAAAGCTATCAGCTCTGAAGTTGTTGTCTTCTGAGCACTTTATTTCTAGGCAGGATCGTTTGCCCACAAGACTTACAGTTGTGATCTACCAGGGTGTCCTGACCAATGAGGTTTGACCGGATACCACTATCTGCCAGCTGAATTTGATGGTTTGCAATTTGCTAGCTTTCTTGGCTTGTTGCCTTACCAAGCCCTAGGAAAAGTTGATCCGGTCCAATCCTGTGAAACCCACTCTGCCTGCATTCCAGAGGCACCAGGGCCAGATTCTGAGGGGGTTGAGCTGGCGGGTCAAGTATGTATGGTGACAATTGTGCACCCTGGGCTGAAAGTGGAGTCCAATCCAATCAGGTCATTGTACTACAGCCGAAGGCCCCAGTGTAGTGTAGTTCCTATATTCTCAATAGGCTCTGTGCATTGGAATAATATACACTATAGATTTGACATAGAGACATACTGACCTCAGTCCTATCGAGTATACTAAACTTAATTGTGAGTGCCAGCTAGCTCAGAGGTCACTAGAAACTCTCGAATTCACAAGGAGGAATTAGTTTCTGACAACCGCATAAACAGGACAACTTTGTTTCCCAAGAATAAAAACGTATCTTCAGAGTCATGGAAACAATAGATAACTATTTTACTCAGTCAATCATGCATGCTTCGTTTCTACAGAGTTGCAGAGAAAATAGAGACACTGACGTTTCAATAAAAGGGGTTTATTGAACAGTCTTCTCAAGAGAGGTGAACTGCTACAATCGTTAGACAGAATGCAAAGTATAATGCATACAGCGTAAACAGTAATATAAAATAATACTGTAATAGCATAGTCTGGTGCTATGACATATAAAAATACATACATACGGGACGCGCTAGTTCTTGCCTTGTTGGGGGAAAGAGTCCTTCCTGGTTGGTATCCTGGTGGTGACGGAGTCCTTGGAGCCTACTATTGCTCCGGTTGACGTCCTTGCTGCTGCCGGTATTTGAGAGGAGCCGCGCTGACCCTGGTGGGTCTGCAAGTCCCAGGGTACACAGCACTGATGACAACGCCCACAGCTGAAGGGGGAGGAGTGTAGTGATTACAAAACTGCCTCAGCCTCTCCGCGGCGCAGGAGGCGCGCGGGCGAAGCCCGGGCCAAGGGCGGGCCCGTCCTTGCCCGTCATAGACCGGAGGAGGCCGGGCTGGGCCCTCCCCCCTGACATTTGTTCCGAGAAAAGGTACTGTGTTGTGTTACTTACTTATTGATAATGGTAAAGAAGAAAATCACCTGATCTAAACCAAATGGAGGGGTAGGGGCCACTCTTGACTCTTATTTAGTGAGAGCAGCCAGCATGCTAACCCAGGAGATTGAAATAACTGAAAGGCGTCTTTCTATGGACCCAGGGCATTCTATTATAGCTATTGCACATGACATTCCAGAAGACTCTGTCTCACAGCCATTAACACTAACTCCAGGGGTACCACGGCATCTGATAGATTTGGAACCGACGCCTCTCCCTTCTACTATCTGTCATGATCAGCCCCAAAATGCTTCTTCATTAGGTCTTACTGAAGACGCTTCATCTTGCGTTTCCTCGCCGCTTGCTCCGATCTCGAAGAGGTATACTAGAGCTGGTGGTCTGGTACCTCCTACTAAAGCTAAGCAGCAGAAGGTGGCAAGGAACCCAAAATCAAAGCCCAAATTGATTAAACAAACGGTCCTTAATAATCAGTCATCTATGGAGGACTTATCCATCTCTCTTTGGGCAACTTTAACGGAGAAACTAGAATTAACTCTGGCTCCTATCATGAGCAGACTAACTTCTATTGAGGAAAGGGTTACTGTACTCGAGCAAACTAGTGCCTCCGTTCTCTCTAATGTTCAACCCTTAATTATAGCCCCAGTACAACAGGAGCACCCTGGTCAGATAGCTGTGCCGAAGGGCCGGCATACGCAGGGGTCTCCCCCAATCGGTGTAGTTCATCTTCTCCTTGTTGTGGATAGTCCACCCATTCAGGATGTAGCCCGAAATAGCGTTATCCTTAATTCTAACTATATACACGCAAATAACAAAAAGGTGACTCCTCTTCCACCCTTCCTATTCCCTCCTCAAAATCACAAAAACTCCAACACGAGAAAGGGTCCTTTCATTTCGTTCCAGAGGCCACTCAATTGGTTCTTGTCTTGGCCAATGCTCCCCATCTGGGACCAGGCCAAGTGGAATCATCAGCTGCTTTAATTGATAAAGCATTAAATTGGTTGATTAATAATATGAAGATGTCAGAAAGGGGTGGTCAGCAACTAGCAAGGGAAATCATTATGGCCAGAAGGGTGCCATGGGTGGGATATTATGAGAAAAGATTTGGGAGAGATTGTATAGCTATCAATTTTTCAAGCCCCGAAGTGTTATTCAATCAGACCCCTTTTGACTAACTTACAGGCCAACGATAGGGCCGTTCAGGAATCTAACACACCTCTATTGGCACATTCCAGTCCCCCTATAGATCAAGGAGACCTTATTAAGAATTAGTTCCCGATTATCATTCCTACCACTCAAATTATCATTGCCCAGTCAACACTAGAGAGAGTGGCTGACATTTCAGTAAGCATAGAGAGATCTTCAAACGCCAGGGCAGCTTCTAAAACTATTGATAATATGTCCTTGGTCTCATGGAATATTGCAGGTATTGGCCATAAACTATTGTCTCCGGGTTGGTATAGTTTTATTGATCAGTATGACATTTGCCTTTTCCAGGAGTCATGGTCAGTGGGCCCCGTTTTTCGTGTGGGATATCTTAATTTTTATACCCCTGCAATAAAAAAGCCCAAAGGGCGACCCGCGGGTGGTCTGGTGGTATGGGTTCGCCAGAGCCTGCGTTGCAAAGTTCAGCGTATTTGGTCCCCAGATAACGATATCTTGGTGGTTAAGCTTGGATGGAGCCATGATTGCTCTGTGGCCATTTTTAACGTCTATGCTAGGGGGCTAATTGGGGGGCATAGTTCAGAGATAATATCTTCTCTTGACTCACAGTTAGATGCTTTACTGGACCAAATTGTTCCGATTGTGGCCGGGGATTTTAACACCACTTTTGAACCACTTGGCCAAGAAGATCAGGAGCTAACTGCTGAACAGGATTTCAGATGGGGTATTGCTAAACTTGAGGTACCAGTTGTAAAAAGATGGTAAGCAGCTGCAATTCAAATAAAAGCTATGTGCCTGGAAAGAGGACTTAGAGCTGCAAATGGGCAAACCTTTTCTGACCAGCTGGGAGCTAATACTTTTGATAATGGGCGTAATAGTAGCCGAATAGACTACTTGTTGGTTGATATTAGACTTTGGTATAGTCTTGTGGATATGCTCGTAATGCCCCGACTTGAAAGTGACCATAACCCTCTTTGTTACACATTTCTAATCCAAAAGGGGGATAGAGGCAAGCCTCCTAGGGGAGGTGTATCAACACTTTACATTGTCGCTTCCAACGATATGCGCCATGTCAGATGGAACAAATTTATTGAAAATCCAGTTAAACTGGCTGCTCTTAAAGACGAGGTTGTGAGTCAACTGACCAATTTAAATACTCAAACCAATGGTTCGGATTTTCCTCAAATTATGATTGAGGTCCACACCCGACTCTTCTCTAGTTTAAGAGAGGCAAGGGAGTCCTGAGGCTTACTCAGAGGGCGGCAAAAAGGGAATGGGAACAAGATAGGTGGCGGGATTTGAAACGTGCCTGTGAAGCTAAAGATTCCAAACAATTTTGGAATATCTTTAAATGGGATTGGGGAGGGCGTCCAGAGACCCCTCAAATCAATGTTGCTCAGCCCCAGTATGCCTCCAGCCCATCTGAGGAAGATTACTCTCTACCTCCCTATATCTTTTATCAAGGCCAGGTGTTTTCCATCAAAGATGTTAACTTAGCACTAGATTGTGTGACAAGTGGTAGAGCCCCAGGTATGGATGGCATCCCTGCAGATGTTTTTCTAAGCGACAGATTGACCTGGTGCCAGTACTTCGTATTATTGGCCAATTCAGTGGCAAAGGGAGCACCCATTCCTCCCTCATGGAAGGGAGCAGAAATAATTCCTGTTTTTAAAAAGTGAGATAAATCCCTCCCCAGCAACTATAGGCCCATCAGCCGAATAGATTCAGCACAAAAGGTAATGGGCCGACTAGTACAGAATAAAGTCCAGTTGTGGGTAGAGGAATTTAACATATTATCTCCATTTCAAGCTGGCTTTCGCCCCTGCACCAGTTCTATTGATCAAATTTTTCGCCTCATTACAATCTATTGGAGGAATGTGGTTTTGTGTAAAGGGACACTTTACGCCGTATTTGTTGACCTGAAATCGGCCTTTGATCTGGTCCCTCGTTGTAAACTCTGGAGAGTCCTCAGTGATTTGGGGATGGCAACTGAGTTATTGATGCTCCTCGTCCACCTACAAGAGAACAACTTTGCTAGGATTAGATGGGGGGCACAGGGTGAGGTTACAGACTCATTTCGAGTCGAATGTGGTGTTCGACAGGGTTGTGTATTGGCACCCACCCCGTTTTCTTTATACATCAACGGGATAGTGGATCATCTCTGCAGATCCCCCACTGACGCCCCCGTGTTGGCGGGGGTTCGTGTACCTGTCCTCATTTCCGCGGAACACCACTCTGATCGTCTCCAGGACCCGAGTGGTTTACAGAAGGCTGTTAACGCATTTGGGGAATTTTGTCTTTCTCGGGGGCTTAAGGTCAACACTGCAAAAACAAAGTTTATGTCATTCAACCAGCATAAACCCTTTAAAGGCAGAATCTACTTGAATAATATTCCCCTAGAACAGGTGGATGCTTTTAATTATTTAGGCATCACGGTTCAGAAGAATATGGGTTGGAAAAGTCACATGGATATGACCATCTAAAAAATACCATCAGCATGTAGGTAAACTGTCCACCAAACACAAATCCTCCTTCACTAAACCAATCACTCCAGTTCTAGAAATATATAACATCAAAGTGATATGCTCGGCCCTCTATGGAGCCGAGTTAGAGGGATTTATTAATTTGAGACATCTTTTAAAAGCTGAAAATACATTTTTACGTGGATTAATTGGTGTCCCCCAAAGTACTCCCATGGCCCCGCTCTTACTAGATCTAGGTAGGAAAAATGTGGTGGATATGGCAAGGCTACGCCCACTATTGTATTGGAGGCGAATTTGGACCACCCCCAAACTAATACATTATGCCCAGGGTCTTAAGGACGTGATCCTTGCAGATCGCTTTCACAAAATACATTGGCTAAATGAACTAAGGTCTCTTCTGGTAAAGCTGGATTTTAAATTGTTGTGGGATGAACCAGGTAGTGCAGTTTTTCCCACAAAAAAACAACTGAAACAAAAATATTGGGAAATGGTCCTGATGTCATCTTACTTGTCCGGTATGACTACTAACTTGACAGGCCAATTTTTAGATCATAAATCTTGGCCGCCTTGTGAATCATACTGGGTTATAATTGAGAGGCCTTTGGATCGCAAATTGTATTTTCAATTTAGGATAGGAACCCTACCAATCAAAGCTTTTACTTATAAATGGGCTCCTTTTTCAGATAAAAAATGTCATAATTGTATGGCCATGGCGGAGACCACATCTCATCTATTTTTTGTATGTCCTTTACATGCAGCCCCACATCGTAAATGGTTGAGACCTATCTGCACCTCCCTGGGCACTCTGAGGTGTACTGATGCTTTAAGGATATTAGGATCTTTTTGTTCTCCGCATATAGCTATTGCTCTAGCCAGATTTTTAAGCTGGGCTTGGATGATTCCCACCCGCACTTTATTGCCAATTGTTGCCAGCTAGCTATAAGGTCTTATTTGTATACAAGAATTGTTTTACCCATGAATACATTTTAATATATTATAAATTAATTTTATCAAAGTTCTTCTTATTCGACAGCAACTAATGGAATTTAATACCTTTTTAAATATGTGTAGCGTATATGTATTATTTATCTTGTATTTTGATAGCGGTTAGTATTGTGTGTGCTTTTATGACATACTGTTGAATAAAGCTTTTTGAAATTGAAATGGACATACATAACACACAGGCTAAAATACTCAACTGGTGCTTCTAAAATACGCCTACCACAATGTACCTAACCTAAGTCTAGTACGAGGGAAGAAGTAAGTGTGGTCTTTAGCATAAGTTTAGTTTTACCAAGAATTGCCAAAGGTTTCCCTAGGTTCTAATCAGCTCCATACCTTAGAATGAGAGAGGTTGCTATCTCTTTCACGGACTCGATTTCCCAACACCCCGCAAGGGGAGTCAGAAACATTGGAGCTGGATTTCTCGGCAGAGGAGGACAGCTTCTGATCAGTGCGTCAGCTGGAGAGTTGGCTTCCTTCGGCACTTGCTGTAGCGAGCTGCGTCGTGCAAGTAGGTAGTCGAACGGCATTGAACCACACTGTGCTTTGCCATAGCAAGTGAAGGTATATTTATACCTTGAAAGTGTTTTAGGAATGCCGGCTTTGACGTAAAGTCGGGCATATGAACGTCATGAATGAACCCCTAAGGAATAGATGTTCATGTCTAATAACTGAGTTCTTGGAGAAATCAAGATTCAAGCAAGGGGAAGTCCCTAACGGCTTAAGAGTCTGGTTTTCAAAGCAATCGTTGTGACGTAGATGAACGGATGGAAGTAGCCATACCTGTATTTGGGCAGCATGGGCTATGCCTAAATAAGGACTGGATTTCTATGCCTATATAAGGGCAACGCAAATTGTACCTATATAAGGGCATGAATCCAGGTCTGCTCTCTAGGGTACCTGAAATCAAAAGTTCCACCGCTGCATTAGGACCAGATTCACAAGGGGCAGCCGCCGCTTTGAAAAACTCTAATCGCAGGCTGCGGAGCCTCACGCTGTATATGCAGGA
This sequence comes from Lissotriton vulgaris, assembly GCF_964263255.1. Classification (NCBI taxonomy): domain Eukaryota; kingdom Metazoa; phylum Chordata; class Amphibia; order Caudata; family Salamandridae; genus Lissotriton; species Lissotriton vulgaris. The sequence goes on along the minus strand of NC_141693.1, from coordinate 307,189,939 downwards.
CTAAGGGTAGTGTGCTTATTTTAGGGACCCTCCAAAGCAACCTTCTTTTCCACGCTCTGTCCATCTTTCCCCCATATATAGGTTTCTCTTTTATATACCTAGGTCTATCTGCACATACACTTGGGAGCACCCTCTCACTTTGTTTCTTTCTCACTACCCCTCATGCTTTCCAAGTGTCTTCACTGACTGGAACCTTCTGCCACTTCCAAACTGGAGATGTTCCAGAGGGGTGTCAGCAAGTCGCACATAGCCAAAAGGTGACAGCAAGACTACTGAATTCCTCACGGTGTGCTAATATCAAACTTGAGCGTATTCTTAGTGGAAAAAACACCATAAGAACTTGCACAAAGGATTGGTCAAAAACCTGGAAATAGACCTTTCTGGGACATGGCTAGAACAAGATGGCTGACTAAAGCCACTGATGACACATACATACAATGGAATCGGTCTAAAATCAACAACATTAATAAATATGGATTATAAGATCTAAGCAATGGTCTTAGTATTGAGATTAGAGACATTTTTTAATAGGCTAATACACCCAGCCATACATGCTTCTACATGGGTAGAAAGGCCTATGACAATGTCAGGATGTTTTGTCACATACTAGAAAGATTAACAACCATGAAATCCCCAGTGGCTGCTCTAGCACTGAACATGGAGAAAGCCTTTGACAAGGTATGATTAACTTTGTTAAAGGCTGTATTTCAAAAAATTAAACAATTATGGGCAATGCCAAAAGGTCTGGCTTTAAAGGAATGTACGGTAATGTGAAGCCAATAAATAGCATGGGGATTGCTTGTATTTGTGTGGAGGTAAAGAACTGTTGAATAATATTAGCATGGATTAAAAGGTTCCCTGACAGTTGCACGGTCTAGCCAGACCTAAAATCCATTCAGGTTAATAACTTTTCGCCTCCCATCTGTGCAGCAGCCAGAGAAAGACAAACACCATAAACGATCTACTTATCTAAGGCACTTTTACAGCATTACTTTGTCATGTGTTTCCCTGAAAGTTCACACTCAGCCAGCTGGATAAATAAAAAATAAAAATGATCACAGCTGCTGGAGGGCTAGCACTTTGGATGGAAGCACCCTACTTCTGCCCAATCAAAACATGTACTCCTGGCTCTCAACATGTTGGCGGAGCCATAGCCCCTCTAGTGACGCTCACATAATTGTGTGGCGATGGCTGTGCCGTCAAGCCAGATCATAATTTGGAAACAATTTCACTTGCATGATCAGGGACTTATACTCAAATCAAGAAGCAAACATAAGATTCAACTGCATCATTCCTCCTCATTTAGCTTGTTAGGGGGCACACAACAGGAACGCCCTAATCACCACTCCTATTCTTACTGGTTCATGAATTGTTTTTTATACTCATTGAGATCTGATGTTAAAATCAAAGTGATCTTATTCCCAGCTGGCAAACATTCAGTTAGGGCCCATGAGGACAATGTACTAATTTTCACAGAAGAAAACTAAGCCATCCTCTTTACTATAGAAGAAATAAATAGTTACTCAGCTGTGTCAAGAGATTCCCTGACCAAAGTAAAATCAGAGGTATTTCTATTAAACGTCTACTCCACACCAGCAATATTAGGCTCGTCAGGTTTGAAATGGCAACAGCACAAACTCAAATATCTAGGCGTCTGATGAATGTGGAATAAAAGAAGTTAAAAATAGCAATTGAATAATTATGTTTACCACACAGACTTTTTGAGACCCTTGGACTGGAGTCAATATTTTAAATCTTCGATCAACTACAGTGAGGAAAAACTTTCCTTTTAGGTCTGGCCTAAAGAAAACTTAAGCTCTCTCATCAACTTTATGCAATAACAATAAATAAGGAATGAAACAACACAAATACATAGAGGAGCATACAGCACTGGCACTGTGTCTGTTCACATCTAGCACTGTGAGTGGCAGCAGTTTCCTGTTCAGATGTGCAATTCAGCCTAAAAATAAAAGCCCTTCAGGAGCAGAGCTGGTGGGCCAATGCTCCACTTTGCCAATGCAGTTTTTTTTTCAATTCTGTTGCAGCTGTCTGCTAGACGTACTAGTACCAATTCTTTAAAACATACATAGAGAGGGCGTTGGTTCAATCCAGAGAAGTATTACTCGTACATCAACCATGGTCTATTTTAATATTTCATTTTCCAGGACGTGATGCAATCTGGATGTATAAGGCACAATTTTACATCTAAAAGCGACACTCAATCAGATCAAGCGGTGGTTCATGTAGGCGGGTCCTTTGTCACAGAGGGCTTTGTAGGCATGGATCAGGAGCTTGAAATGGCATCTCTTCTGGATAGAGAGCCAGTGAAGGTCGTTTTGGTGCTCAGCAATGTGTGTCCTTTTGGGCAGGTTGAAGACCAGTCTGGCTGCTGCATTCTGGAGTCTTTGCACAAGTTAAATGATGGTGCCGGCATAGAGTGCATTGCAGTAGTGAAGTCGGCTGATGAGAAATGCCTGCAACACAGTTTTCCATGTGCTGATGGGGAGCCATCCGAAGATTTTGCAGAGCGCACAGATCGTGTGGAAGCAGGCTGAGGAGAGAGTGTTGACCTGACATTTCATGGAGATGTTGCAGTCCAAGATGATGCAGAGGTTGCAGGCGTGGTCTTACGGCATGGGAGTAGGTCCAAGCTCCGCTAGCCACCAGGAGTAGTTCGAAAGGCCGGTGGGTCTGCTGAAGATCAGAACTTCTGTTTTGACTGTTTTGAGTTTCAGGCAGTTGTCTTTCATCGATATGTAAATGTAAATGTAAATGTTGTGCTTTTATATAGCGCACAAATCACCCCCGAAGGGGTCTCAAGGCGCTGTGCACATACCGCTGTGGAAACCTTCCTGGCCTTTCCCTGTGAAGTGCCCACTCCTGGGCACCCCAAGGTGAAGCCAGGGTGCTTGATTCCAGTCCAGGAGAGACATGGCTTGGCAGTTCGTGCTGGGCTGTTCCATGAGGCACAGGGTCAAGGCTGATTTGCATATGGCCATGTCTGAACTGGTGTGGAGTGCAAAATAAACGATGGATTTAGGCCCAGATATCTGTACTGGGGTGAATGTATGACATTGTTCTGCATTCTGTCCATCAACTGTTGTTTTTGCATTTGTCACCCCGAGTGGGATGGGTATGCTCAGACGTATGCTCAGATGCTCTCCACACCACTGGAGTCTAGCTATCCTGGCTGAAGACGGCTGATCGCCAGAAACCGATCCTAGAATGCTTGATTCCGGTCCAGGAGAGACATGGCTTGGCAGTTCGGGCTGGACTATTCCCATGAGGCACAGGGTCAAGGCTGATTTGCATACGGCCATGTCGAACTGGGGTGGTGTGGAGTGCAAAAAAACGACGGATTTAGGGCCAGATCTCTGTACTGGGGTGAATGTATGACATTGTTCTGCATTCTGTCCATCAGCTGTTGTTTTTGCATTTACAGAGTGGGCATACAGTAGTAAAACAGGAAACGCAGTGTTGCATGCAATTTCAAGCTACCGGGTAGTGATACACGCAATTTCAAACAGCCAACCAACATAAAACAAATTCTGCTTACATCCAATTTTACGTTCACGCAGCAGACCTGCAAAGTTGCACTATTACCCAAAATGAGCACAGTAAGGGAGGGACCGAGTTTCGAACAACAGATCGGGAGGAGCTGGAGGAACGGGACGGCACCTCTGCACTACGGGGGTCTGCAGTAGGGGAACAGCGAGCAAGAACTAGGAGGTCGCAGGCTAACAGTTGAAAGCACATCTGTCTGTCTGGAAGTAGTTGTACTTCCCCACTAAAACGGCATGCGATACTTTTTATTTAAATTTTTTATTGTACGCATATAGCTGTTATGTTTAATTTTTAGGTCTCGCCTGTCGATGCGCATGCGCATCGAGCAAGCGAGACTATGGTGGCTTATCCACTCTTTATCCAACTTGCAAGGAATCGTGGCGATTCCTTGCAGTGCACGAGAAATTTAAGCTCAATGCGCATGCGCATTGAGCTTAAAAGCGCGTGCACATGCCCCCAGCCGCCTGCCTTGCCTACTCTCCCAGCTGGTGCCGCTCCACCCCCTGCGGCATCAAAGGCTTTCACGGCCGGCCGGCCATGCTTTCAGTTTCACGACCGGCCGGCCGTGTGAAGTACATTTCAAAGCCCGCTCTCCCTGCTCCGCCCCCTGCTCCGGCCGAGACACATTTCTCCTCCCTCCTCCCCCCTCCTGGGTCAGGTTACCCTGCTTTCTCTTTCGCTTTTTTTTCACGCTCATGCTTATGATTTCTTTATTGTATCTTGTGCTTCTCCGCCCATCTAATGGTTGTTAGTGCGCTTTACGTTTGAACAGCCATAGAAAATGAGATTTCTTATATAATAAATATTTAACTTGCATACAAATGGGAGTGCTTTAGTGGGAGAGCGTGACAATTGTTCATAGGGATCATTTGAAGATAGGGAGGTGCGTCATTTCCTGTGGAAAACGCGGAAGAGACTTTTCACAGTTGAATGGAAGGGGTGAAGGTAAAGTGTGTTATAAGAGGCATTATAGCATGTACACATTTTGTTTGGCCGTCTCATTGAAGTAACACGCATGCAATGCACTCTATACTATTTTAAGCTCATGCAATAAAATAAGCTCTTGAATTAGTACTTGGAAAATATTTCAGTACATAGACTTATGACACGTGCATTGCGACTAGGCTCATTTCAGTAATATACGTGTGTTCCAATTGTGAAATGACATCCAGAATTGATATTCTATTTATCACACCAAGCCACCCTGTGCTTAATCAAATCGCTCCCTGTATTATATCAGAACGCAATTGATAACGTGTTTTTAAATATAAGCCCCTTTTCCATCTTTGTTTTGTTTTTGTTTTGCCAAGTAAGCATAGGCATTCCAGCGCCTATCGAATAACGTTTCGAGGCACAAAGGGTCTCACAGTAATGCTTTTCACCACTTTTATTGTGACACTTTATTATCGCCAGGTCATTATTAATAATTAAAGGATAGGCGATTACACACGATCCTTACTTATCGTATGCATAAGCAAATGCATATTATTTTTGGTAAATGCGGGTTTCACCAAATTCAAATGCCTACGCAGCGCCAAATGAGTTTGAGCGATAAAGGCGACACTAGAAAGGGAGCCGGGAGCAGAGGAAACTGTCCTGTCCTGTAGCATTTGTACTTGCATAATTTTACTCAAAAGACCATACCCTTTAATTATTTACATTTTTCTCCAGCCACATACAATAAAATATATATTTTGTGAAGAACTTCTTAATCCTCTAGTGTGGTTTCCTGATTTTTTTTACTTGTTTTTTATTAAATCCGCCTCCACTGTATCAGGGGTTTCACGATTAGTGCTGGAAAATCAGATTTAATGGCGCTGAAAAAATGTAGATTAATCGTGCTGGAGCAGCGGTTTAATAGAACGCCCTCTTTGTTTATAGCATCCAGGGTAAGCTGGCAGCCTCATTGGGAAGCATGCCTGCCCCTCTCTTTGAAGTGTTTTTTGTACAGCAGCGCATTGAGGCGGCGCAGGCGCTCTACACGTGACCTATGACATAACACGCGGTAAAGCTTCTCAAAAGCACATCAGGGGTTAATTGTTAAATTTAAAAGAGGACCCTAGACACATATTCTCTCTTCCATCCTACAGAGGAGCCCAAGCGCCTATCTTACAACTTTTCGAGGCTTCGAGGCACAAATGGGTCTCACACCAATGCTTTGACGCTTTTAGTGCAACATTTTAATATGGCCAGGTTGTTTTTTTTAATATTTTAAGAACAGAAACATACATGGGATCGTACTTTGTTACTTTTTTTTTTATTTAGCTGGGACTGAGGGGGGGGGGTGAGAATGTGATTTCGGACAATATATGAAAACACTTCCCACTGCCCCCGCCATTAACTAAAATATGAAATGGTTATTCAGCATTCAGCAGTCTTTGGAAATTCCTGGAGGCAGAACAAGTGTTTGCACTTGAAGGGTGTGGTTGGCTTCTCGGATTGCAATAATGTCCAATTGTCTTGAAAGAGCTTGGCAATTCAAATCACACCTGTACTAAAATGCAAGGCACTTAGCTGCCCTCCTTCCAAAATATCAGATATACACATACATTGTATTTTTTTTCTGTTTGGTGCATTTCTTATCTGCAAAGGACACTCTGTAAACAGAAAGCATCTCCAAATGTGCCCTCCATAGCAATACATATTATTATTATTATTATTATTATTATTATTATTTCTCACACCCTCACTCACCCTCACACACACTCACGCAACGTCACACACCCGAAGCCTCACACCCCCTCACTCACACTCACCCTCACACCCCCTAACCCGCACACCGCCTAACGCTCACACCCCCTAACACTCACACCCCCTAACGCTCACACCCCCTAACAATCACCCCCTAACCCTCACCCCCTAACCCTCACCCCCTCACTCTCACCCCCTAACCCTCACCCCCTCACCCTCCACCCTCATTTACCCTCAACCCCTCACCCTCACACCCTCAACCCTTCGCCCTCAACCTCACTCACCCTCACTCACCCTCAACACCTCAGCCACACCCTCACTCACCCTCAACCCCTCACACTCACTCACCCTCACTCACCCTCAACTCCTCACCCTCACTCACCCTCACTCACCCTCACTCACCCTCAACCCCTCACCCTCAAACCTTCACCCTCAACCCCTCACTCACCCTCACTCTCACTCACCCTCACTCAGCCTCAACTACTCTCACTCACCCTCAACCCCTCACCCTAACTCACCCTCACCCTCACTCACCCTCAACACCTCACTCACCCTCACCCTCACTCACCCTCAACACCTCACCCTCAACCTCAACCCCTCACCCTCACTCACCCTCACCCTCACTCACCCTCAACCCCTCACCCTCACTCACCCTCACTCTCACTCACCCTCAACCCCTCACCCTCAACCCCTCACCCTCACTCACCCTCAACCCCTCACCCTCACTCACCCTCACTCACCCTCACCCTCAACCCCTCACCCTCACACAGTGCAATAGGTCTCAGACCATTTCAGTTACAGCTTTAAGAAATGTTTATGGCTTTTTTTATTTGTAATTCTTTAGCATTGGCTACAGGAAACAAAAATGCTAAACATTTACAAAAAAAAAACCCATAAACAATTCTAAAAGCACTAACTCTAATGGTGCGAGACCTATTGCATTTCCAATGCTTGTTTAATATGTATGGAATACGTCGGCAATAAAAAGCAGTTTGGCCACTTAGTCAGTTATGGTCAGTCCTACTGACTTCATCAACCCTTGTTGGATGATGGCTCTTATGGTTTTTAGTATGGCATGCATATTTAATAACCACCTGTGACAGACTTTAATTTTGCCACCTTTACATCTGCACTTAGATTTTTTTCCTGTTCCGTTACATTTTCATGTGTTTACTTTTAACGCGTGGCTTTTGACTCCGCTTTAGCGGTCCTCACTTGATTGTCTTTCCCAAAAACTCCCCCAAAAAACATAACATACAACATAGAGGGATTTTGGGTCAGTGAACTTCATGCACGTGACTGTTGAATTGCCATTTAAATATTTGACTTCTGCTGACAACAGAACACACCATTAGACAATAGGTCAGCCTACTTTTCCCACTGGCTCACTATAGTTTCAGTCACTTCACAAAGCCTGTGCACATTATTCCCATCTGCCTAAAAATAGTTCATTCCTCTTCTGAGAGGAAATTGGTTCAAAATTTGCTTTTTGATTTTTAGACAAACTTTATGCAAGCTTGTCAAGCAAGTGGCGGCCACATTTCGTGGTGGCACATTTTTCTTTTCTTTTGTGGCATAAGCTTGTAATAAAAAATTACAAACCACTGTACTGCCAATTCCAGAACTACTGACATTGTCAATGCTTGTTGTATATGGAATGTTTAACAACTGCACATTGGCAAAATGCAATTACACCAGAAACAATATGCCCGTCAACCGCATACAACTAAGATAAAACTCCTAAAATATTTGTAATTGGTAGATGAAACATAGATGGACTTTAAAGATCTCACGCGAGTTAAATTAGCTCATCTGACTTAGCTATATGCTGTGAATTTGAACACCTCTTTCTTGAACTTTATAGATGAATGATTGCATCACAGATGTTTTATGAAGATTATGGATTATTACTACTTTTTTTTCACACAAAATTATTTGTGTAATGCTATTTTATCCTCATCGGTTTTAAGGATGAGTTTTGTTAGAAATACATTTACCTTGACTGACTTAAGGAGCTGTGTTGAGAGTATTCTGCATTGATGAGTAAACTGCTAGTTAAACTAATTAAGACAAACTAAACACGACAGAGTAGTTCTATGAAGTATTCCGGTCTGGCCCATAAAAGGCCACTAATTTGGCATTTGAAGGTTGACTGCAATTACCAGGAGAGTGTCAGTTTTGTTGTGGAGTATAGTCACCGCTTGATTCCACGCAGATTAAAGTTCAAGTGGGTATGCCGGTTACATGCTTATTTCAACAGTAAATGATCATTTTAACAAACATATTCAAAAAATTGTGCCAAAAGCAGGGAAGCCACCTTGCTGCCAGATCCAGCAGACGTTTTCTGGCCATCTCCTGAACTCTCAACTCGTAGCCCTACAGTCTCCCTATCCTTCCCTCACCTCGCCCTACCTTTCTGTATACATTTACTCTATATCTTGGGTCCCCACTACATCCTTGTTCTCACCATCTCTTGCCCCAGTGAACATCTAATCATCCCTGTTACCAGCTCCTTCCGTATTCTCCCTGTTCTTGCCTACTATAGTCCTCTGTTGCTCTTGCCGGTGCCCGCCCGCCCACCCCAAGAAATAGGTTTGCTGTACAACTCTCTAGAGTTGCACTTTATAAATCTCATTTATTCCTAAATGTAGCTTAGAGCGAAACATGGTATGTCTTGCTTTCAAATCGTTCCCAGACAGATTTGGTATAGTACCTATGGAAGGAGTAGCAGACTAGCTGCAAATCAAGTGCTAGACTGCAACCCATCTATTCCCTCGACTGTTTTAACTGAATATTTTCTTTGGCAGTTGATGGTCTGAAATGAGGGTTTTGCAGTCGAGTAGCAGTCGAGACAGAAAACAACACTTCCTATGATATTTAGCAAACAAGCATTTTCAATGCAACATGTCTCGCATTTGCGAGCATTTAAGCTATTGCCATTGTAAATGATAATGCCTTTTATTTGTGTTTTTAAAAGCAACACATATATAAAAGGCATTGTTATTTTTAATGCCAACAGCTCAAAGTATCGCAAATGCGAAACCACTCTGGTTGCACCTCTTTCTTTAGACGCTGCTCCCGTATTCATGTTACAGTGAGAGGCGTCTAAAGAAAGGGGGTCGGCTAACATTAAAGTGAAAGGGCATATGGTGCGCTTTCACTCAAAGTCATGAAAGCAGCCTGCGATGTAAAATAAATAATTAAATAAGTGCGGCAGCTAAAGTGAAAACGGAACACGCTGTATATTAAATAATTAAATAAGTGCAGTCGCTATATAGTTAAAGCGGACTACGTTGTAATTCAAATAAATACATTACTAAAAGTATGCTGCGATGTTGTGGGTGGAAAAGGGGAACATCATTAAAGACTGCCTACATAGGTGCCTGTTACAATCGCCGCGCTGGTGTGAGCAGTGTGATCCGGCGCTGACAGCGAGTGGTGCATTTTTAATGAGAGTCTGGCGCTAGAACGGTTGACTGAAAAACCGTCTAGCGTAACTATCTTTTTATCCTGTGTAGCGCTTTGGTGCTATTTCTATTTTTAAAACAACTAATGGGGGGTAAATTTGTGTGCTGATGTAAAACACTTTGGTCTGCACTTGGTACCCACCTGATTCGGTCCCCGGTCCGCACGGCGATTTTGTGCCGCTTGAACGGAGGGACGTGACTCCTCCCCCTTGCTGCGTCACTTCACCGACTCCCTACATCAGGAGATGGAGACTCGACCGCGCAGCTGGCGAGCGCAGTAGGCGCGCCGACAGCGCGCCGAAGGCGCGCCAAAGGCAAGCCCGTCCGCGGCCGGCCGGGGACAGGGGCCACGACCCCTGGACGAAATGGGGCAGTAATACGGTGGAGCGCACAACAACTCCGTGCCCTTTGTCCCATATTCACTAAAGCCTGTCTCCATAACCTAAAGGCGGAAGAAGATAACAGCTGCAAAGAGTGTCAGTTTAACTGGCACACTAGAGTTACGCAGAAGGCTGAGGACATTACGCTTATATGGGGGCTACTGAATACAAGATCTATGCGGAAGCATAATCTGGACATATACGATCTGCTCACTGATATGAAACTCGACCTCCTATTCCTCACCGAGACGTGGCTTGAATCCAACTCCGAGCCGGATGTAGTTGCTTCCCTCCCGGCAGGCTATACCTTGGTGAGGTTAGACAGAGCCTTGGGTAGAGGTGGTGGGATAGCGATAGTATCTAAGTTGCCGCTATGCTGTCAACTCGAACCACTCTCCATTGCTGATAGTGAGACAGGAGCCTTTTCTATTAAGGTTAATGCAGGCAATACGGTGAAGGGCTTCCTGGTCTACCGCTCTCCAGGTCCATTTACTCGCTTTACTACCAGCTTGATTCAAGGTATAACGGAAGCAGCCCTGCGTAGGGATAAGTTTCTGCTATTAGGTGATCTAAACATCCATTTGGATGACCCACTGGACAAAGGAGCCGCGGACTTCTGTCAGGAACTACACTCTCTCCAACTACATATTAGATCCCAGGCCCCTACCCATCAAAAGGGCCACTTACTGGACCCTATCTTTGCCAACTGGGATGAAATTGAAGTTAAGACCCCCTTACCAATTCCCTGGTCTGATCACTTCTTAGTGCCTTTTGTAATAAAGGTCCCTGCTGGCAACATCCAAAAGCGAACTAATCCGAAATACTCGAGTCGTAAATGGGCTGCTTTTTCCAAAGCCAAGTTCGATACTGCGCTGATTAAAAGGTGGCAGACCGATACCACGTCCGATAGATTGGAAGGTCGCATCAATGATGCTTTGGATGACATAGCTCCCCATTGTCATAAGAATCCCTGTAGTAGACCCCAGAAATCCGCACCCTGGTTCAGCGATGAGCTCCGCCAAGCTAAGGCGGAGTGTAAACAACTCGAAAGGCAGTGGAGGGTGGCCTATCTTGATCAGGCAAAACAGAGGTATAAAGATAAACGGAGAGACTATCATAGCTTAATCAGGTGTGCCAAAACAACCTATTTTTCAGGCAGAATAGGGGAAGCTAAAAATTCCACGAAGGAGTTATTTAAGATTTATAAAGAAATCTCTCTGTGGTTCATCTGCTGACCCGTCTAGTGTCTCAGAGGAATCATGTAACCGCATCGCTGCTTTTTTTTCTGAAAATGTGCCTACCATCTGCTCTACTTTTTCAGGAGGAAAGAGAAGGGGATCGGAGTTTAGAGAGAGTGAACTAGAGGATGTGGGTGTCAATAGGCTGGAGAACTTTCTCACCCCACCCCCTGACAGCCTACGGAAAATATGCTGCTCCATCAAGTCAGGATCCCCTCGCGATCCGGCTTCGCCGAAATTACTTGCCGGGAGTATCGAGATCCTTGAGCCTTATATTAGGGATGATTCAGATCTATCATTTAAATCGAACACAGTACCTAAAAGATGGAAGCAAGCAGTTGTACTCCCGCTTCAAAAAAAGCCTAATCTAAGTTGGGACAGGTTGGATAATCTTCGTCCTGTTTCTCTCCCCCCCCACCTGGCCAAAGTGGCAGAGAAGGTGGCCAATCTTCAGCTGATGGCTTATGTGGAGAAGGCCAATCTGCTCCATCCAACTCAGTTTGGCTTTCGCTCACGTCACTCCACTAAGTCAGCGCTGCTTATGGCCACTGAGACCATTAGGCAAGGGGTAGATGAGGGGCAGATGATGGCCCTCATTCTACTTGATCTAAGTGCAGCTTTCGACACTGTAGCACATTTCACCTTGCTACAGTGTCTGAACAAGGGTGGAGTCACAGGGTCAGCGCTGAGGTGGATCCAATCTTTACTGCCGATAGGGGCTTTCAGGTTAGGCAGGGAGAACACTACTCTTGTATGTTCAATTTGGATCAAGGGGTACCTCAGGGCTCTGCCCCGAGCCCTACCCTGTTTAACCTATATGCTTCCCCCGTAGCCAATATTGTGGAAAGCCATGGCATCCAATTAGTGTCATATGCTGATGACACACAGGTGGTCATCTCGCTGTCACGGACACCGGATGTTGCAACATCCAGCTTCAGTGCTTGCATGCAGGAGCTTGCATCCTGGATGTCTAACAACTTCCTGAGGTGAGGCGTAAGAATCCAGGGAGGCGCCCACTGCCATCCGGGGGCCTCCCATGAGGTGTGGAGCTCTGGGGGCCCGTTTGAGCCTTGTGCAAGACAAGTGAGGTGCTGGGGAGGCGGCCTTCGCGAGTGGACCACTAGGATCCTCTGGATGACTGCCGAGGTAACGGGCCTAACCAGGACTGCGGCCTGCATCGGAGGGGTGGCGGCGGCCAGTGATCTGGGTGCCCCTTGAGGTCGGCACTAGCAGTGATAGCGGGACAACAGGGGAGGCACCCACCGTCATCGGGGTGCCTCCAAGAAGTCGGGAATTCCAGCGGCCAATCGGGGTCCTGCGGGCTCCTGCCTGGGGACCCAAGTGAGGCCAGAACGGAGTCCTGCACTGGCGGACTGAAGCACTGGAGCCAGGCCACGGAGCGAAAAGTCTCGGAGGACGACTGAGACAGCCCTTGAGGTATTGGACCTTCCTCCTGCCCCTAGATTGCACCCTCAGCACACGCGGGGAAGCGGTGGGAGCCGTGGGGCCAGAGGAGCGGTGTGGGCCCACTCGGAGGGGGAAGAGGACGTGGATACCCCCCCTGCCACACTCATGCCCTTGTTAAGCGACGAGGGGTGAGAGGGGACATCTGGAGCTGTCCTGGGGATCTGGATGGTCTGCGGACCAGGCGCGGTGCCCGTTCTCCTTGGGGTCCGCCGCGGCTGCGCCAGTCCGGCCTCCGTTGAACCTTGAGGCGCGGTGAATGGGTACCGAGGGACTCCATCTACGCGAACCTGATGCTGTGGTGAGTGAGAGCTGGTGTTGTAGGTAACCGCAGCAGCGCGCAGCCAGAGAGACAGTCGCGGACTCTGCACATCTCCACTGTGTGGGGGCTGCTTGGGGACACTTCTGCTGCTGGTACGCCCCGTGGGTCCCTTTATGCACCTGCAATGGGTAAGGACAAGATACCCCGCGCCTCTCAGCCAAACACCATAACGCAGTACACCTCCCAGCGACACCCTTCACAGCGTATTACACGTCAGTCCGGACAGGAGGTAGAGGGTGCGGTCCCCTACGAGCTCACCCGGGAGGAGCTGCTGAAGGCAATACAGGGGTCCCACTCCACCCTGGAACGGCAAATCGAAACTGTGTCCATAGATGTGAACCTTCTGAGGACAGACTTGCAAAAAGTAGCAGATAAGGTCTCCACTGCGGAGGGGAATATCGTCCAGCTGCAGGGAGAGGTGGCGTCCCTCAAAAAAACGGTCTCGCAGCTGACTGCCTCAATGGGGGCGCTGGAGCGTAGGGCGGAAGATGCGGAAGGGAGGGCACGCCGCAGTAACATTAGGGTTCTTGGAATTCCGGAACGCTCAGAGATGGGCAATGCGGAGCGCTTTCTGGAACACCGGATCCGTACAACACTCTGCCCCATGGGACTGTCTGATGTATTCATAATTGAGCGCGCTCATAGGGCATTGGTCCCGCCGGCAAGGCCGGGTGCCCCGCCGCGAGCCCTCATCGCTAGGATCCTGAATTACCGAGACAGGAACGGCATCCAGAGAGCGGCTAGGGATTTGGAGAACCTCACTTTCAAAAAAGCTAAAGTGTCCATCTACCCGGACAACACTCACCACGTACAGGAACAGCGGAAATCCTTCCTGGCAGTCAAGCAGAAACTTCGGGAGCTACACCTGCAGGAGATGCTGCTTTACCCTGCTAAGCTTAAGGTCATATCCCCGTGAAAGGCACATTTCTTTGAAACCCCCGAGGAGGTATGGAATGGATGGAGATCAGGGGGGATGCCCTCCCGCCGGGTGAAAGGGGGAGCCAGAAGTACATGGGGGACACGACCTGTGAGGAGACGCAATAACAGGCGCAGGTGTCCATCAGACGCTGCTGAACGCGAAGAGGGAAGGCGTGTCACGGTAGGTGACGATGGAGCCCTCTGCTTGGAATTATCGGAGTCCGAGGGCCCCCTGGAGCCTTCGGTAGATCCCCCTCGGGATGAGGTATTGGTCCCGGATACTCTGCAGCCCACCACGATAAGATCCCTGAAACAGTGGGGGGATTCACTGGCTGCCTCTGTGGCCCTGTCCTGAAAAACATATTTGGCTGTGTTCTGGCTGGTCCTGCAACGTGAACGTTGGCTGGCTTGCCTGGACTCACTCACAATGGAGAGAGTGTTTCAAAATACTTGGATTGGGTGGTGGGTGTTGTTCCTGGGGAGGTGGAGAATCTGAAAGTTGTGTATGTTTCACCCCTGAAGGTCCGAGTCCCAGGTTAACGTCGAATTAGCTGGTCGTGTCGGAAGCTGGGTGGAGGAGGGGAGTCTCCTTTTTCGTCTGTTGAGCCCTGTTGGGCATATGGGGTGGCTGTGCACGTCCTGGCACCAGCAGGGAAAATGCATATCAGCATGTTTTGTTGTTGCAAGTATATTACTCGTGGGAGGGGGGTGGTTGGGGTTTTGGGAGGGATTGTTGAGGGGGATTGTTGCAGGCATCGTATGTATCACAGTTCGGGCACAGGGACGGGGTGGCACCAGGGGTAGAGTTCTGTGGCTGGGTTGGCCACGTCATCAAACATGGGGTATAAGTTTTTAACCCCTTTTCAGCTGGGCAAATTCCCATGCTGTGCTGTGGGAGGTCAGCTAGTCATGAGCCACGGTGGTCGTGTGCTCATGACGAGCTGAGCTCGTCATGACCACACCTGTTTCTTTAGAACGTTCGCACAGCAGGGGAATCAGCCCAGCGTGCGAGCGTTCTAAAGGTCATGACGAGCTCAGCTCGTCATGAGCACACGAGCACCGTGGCTCATGACAAGCTGAGCTCGTCATGAGATTCGAAGGGGCTAAGTTGGAATGTGAGGGGGCTAGGCACATGCACTAAGAGATATAGGGTCCTGTCCTTCCTTCGCAGGCATGGAGTTACCATTGCGTGCCTCCAGGAGACCCACCTTGGTGAAGATGGTGCCCAAAAATTGAGGAAAAAGTGGCCGGGTCAGGTGTTCCACTCTTCATTTTCCACATACGCCAGGGGAGTCCTGGAATGGGTGGCACCCGGGGTCCCGTTTGCTATCCAATATGTGAGACGGACATACACGGCAGATACCTGCTCCTCCGGGCGAAATTGGATGGCAGGAATGTAACCATACTGAATTTGTACGCGCCCAACATAGATGACCCTGTTTTTTTCCCCAAACCCTGCAGGAGGTCCTGATTCCTGACCTGGAGGCACCGGTGCATTGGTTCGGAGATTTTAACTGTGTCCTTGATCCCGTTCTCAATAGGTTTCCGCCCCGAGCTGGCACAAAACCACGTATCACAGTGAAGCTTAGGGAGGTCATGGGGAATATAGGGGCTCTTGATGTTTGGCGCCTGAGGAACCAGACACATAAGGTGTACACCTGCATAGTCGCTTAGATAGGATACTAGTGGCGAATGCAGAGTCAAATATGTCCCTTGAGGTTACCCATCAGGTCCGCTCCTTATCTGACCACTCCCTGGCGTGCGTGTTGACTTGGGGGGCTCGATTTTCCCTCCCCTGGACTTGGAGGTTGCCGGCAGATATCCTTCAGGACCCAGTGGGGAAGGGATATTTAGAGACCGCTCTTAAGAACTACGTAGACCTCAATTGGGAGAGGGGCAAGCTTACTTTAGCCACTAGGTGGAAGAAGGTGCTCAGAGGAGCGGGCATGGGCCTCACGTATGGGGTTCGGAGACAGCTCCACCAGTACTTGGGGGAGGCGGAAGATAGTCTTTTAAACTTGCAAACCTTGACGGACCCTGATGCCTCACAGCGGGAGGAGGAACAGACCGCTCGGTCTCACGTTCATGACATCCTAGACCGACTTGACAGATACACCCTCGGCCAATATAGGCAGCGCCTTCACAGAGAGGACGATAAATCGTGCCGCCTGTTGGCCTGGATCCTTCGGCGGGAGCAGACCCCGAAGCGGATAGTGGCCCTGCGGGAGCCTACGGTCCACTCGGAAGTGGGCATCCTCAGAGTTCTCAAGTCTCACTTACAGTTGGTATATGCCCGCTATCACCGAGACCTCTTATCTTCCTTACCTTCAGGGTTTGACCCTGCAGTCCCTTACCAAGGCGGCGTAGGACGAGCTAGATGAAACCCTGACGCTGAGTGAGGTGCGTGCGGCATGGGTCGCTTGCCAGGAGCTAAGTCCCCGGGGAGTGATGGCTTCCCTCCTGAATTTTATCAGGCATTTGAGGGTACACTTTTCTGTCTCCTCTTGCACGTATTTCTGGAGGCGTTCGGGCATGAGACCCTCCCACTGAGTGTGACTCAGGGGGAAATCTGTATGATCCTGAAACCGGGGGATAAGCATGACCCTTCGGCGTATCGTCCAATCACAATGATCAACACGGACGTGAACATCTTGACCAAGCTATTAGCCACGAGTCTGGCGCCATATATGACCCAACTGGTCCATGCGGACGAGTGCGGGTTTATTACAGCACGCAACACGGCCATGAACCTGCGGCGGTTGAATCACATTATGCATGAGGTTTGTGGCAGGGAGGAGCAGATGGTTCTGGTGTCAGTCGACTTCGCTAAAGCGTTTGATACAGTTGATTGGGGGCATCTACTAGAGGTCCTCCAGGGGGTGGCCCCAACTTTTGTCGCTAGATTCGGATCCTATACATGGCCCCTCGCGACAGGGTGAGACTTGGAGTGGCACGATCGGAGTGGCAACTGGGACGGGGTACACGCCAGGGGTGTCCCCTCTCACCGCTCCGGTTTGCCTTGGCCATGAGGCCTTTGCTGTCCGAGTCCAAACGGAAATGGCACAGTGGGGCATTACGGTGGGAGACACATGCAGTGTCATCTCCTTATATGTGGATGACGTCTTGTTTTATTTGACAGCTCCGCGGGAGGCACTGCCGCTATTGCTGCACCACCTAGATCGGTTCGGCGAGGCATCGGGAATGAAACTTAACCCCGTCAAGTCTTTGATTTTCCCGCTTGCGGGGTTTGACTCTGTGCCACTGGAAGACTTGCCGGATCTCAGGCTGCGCTGGGAACGGGAGACATTCCGTTATCTCAGGATCCAGGTGGCCCCGACGGACTCACAGCTACTAGTCTGGAATATCGATCGGATACTCAGGTCCCTACAGCAATCGGTGTCCTTCTGGAACTCATTTCCACTTTCTTTAATGGGACGGCTAGCCGTCACCAAGATGGTAATGCTTCCCAGGACGCTATACGTCCTCCAGAATTCACTGTGTCCTCTTCCCCCGCTAGGGTTTTGCACTCTCAACAAGTTGCTTACGTCCCTGCTTTGGGCAGGCGAAGCAGGGTAGCCCTCCACACTGTTGTTCATAGCTATGAGGAGGGAGGCCTGGAGGCGCTTCGACTTATACTATTATGCGGCACAACTACTGCCTGCGGCCCGGTGGTTCGCGGAAGAGGACAGCTGGAAGACGCGCCTCTTGGCGGGAAGGGCGAACGTACAGACACTACTGAGCGCACTGATGCAGGGAAGGGGAGTGGACGACACTCTGCCGTATGTTGTACACCACACAGCAGGCATCTGGCAGCGGTTTGTGGAGAAGGTTTACGGCAGGCGCCTTCCCATAAGGAGCTACCAGTCTGCATACTGGCCCCTTTAGTTGCCATGGCGGAGCACGTCTTTTCGCAACTGGCGAGAGAGAGGATGTGAGACTCTGGCTGCTCTCTACCCTGAGTCCTTCCTGACTTATGAGCACACGGAGGAGACCTTCGGTCTTGGAGGGGGGCAGTATCTGCACTACCGAGGATTACAAGATGTGGTAAAGGTTACTTGGCCCCAGTTCCCTGGTGCACCCCCGATGTTCCACACTCTAAACATTCTTCTTTCAATGCGGCAGGGGGCGTAGACTAATTTCTCTGCTATATACGGCTATGAAACAGGATTCCACTCCACCGGTGCCACCTTCATGGGAGGCGGATCTTGTTGCTTCACTTGAACAGGGGCAGCGGAAGCGAATAGGGTCCCTCACCCGCAAGGTGTCATGCAACGCACGGTTCAAATTAATACACTTTGATTTCCTTTACCGTACCTATCTGACTCCGATATCGTTGAAACGTTTCTCAGGAAACAGGGGGGACAGCTGCCCCAGATGTAGTGCAGGGGGAGCGGGCTTCCTGCATTTAGCCTGGGACTGCCCTTTGATCAGGAGTTTCTGGATGGGGGTGGTAGAGCGTATAGCCATCACCACAGGCCTCCGGATAGCACTGAATCCCTTACATTGTTTACTGGCGTTGGTTCCTAAGCCCAAGAAAAGGAACCTTTCCTATAAACTATTGCAATTAATGTTGGTGCTGGCTAGGCGTAGGGTGGCGATTACTTGGATGGGACCGAGGGCCCCAGAGGTGCCCACCTGGCTTAGAGATGTGAGAGAATGGTCCCTCGCCAAGTAAACTCATATGCAACTTACGCGGAGGGACGAGAAACTGCAGGACAATTTACTCGCCTGGCGAATCATGTGTGCATCGGGGGCGGTCATCCCAAAGCGTGTCTGATTGGGCAAGTGAAGAATTGTTCTCGCCAGTGGGGTCGGAGTCTGAGGGTGGGGGTGGGACTGCTAGACTTTATTCAATACGGAGAGTTGGGCGGTGCTCGGCTACTTCCTCATGCTGTTACTTATTTGTCTGCTATGCTGTTAATCCCATGTGTCTTACCTATCCAGGTGATACCTGTGTCCTCAAGTGCCGTAATGAGGTTGTCGAGCTGTGTGCATATGTTGTGACGATGCCAATTTTTTTTTGGGGGGGGGGGGGGGTTCTTTGTACATGTTACATTATTTTTCATTTAATAAAAAAAAATAAGAAAATAGTGCTCACTGACTTATAGAGCAGACCGTGTAACAACACAAGTAAAAAAGTCCAGGCTCTATGGGAGGTTACAAATGCAGAAAAGGCAGTACCAAGGAAGGACTATTAAGCCTATTTACAAATGAAAAGCAACGATTTTGCAAGGACAGTAACAGGAGCCAATTGAAAAGATGTGCGTGAAATGGGCAGAGCTTCTATGCCTAACTGGAATTCAACATGCCTTGCAGAGCAGCGCATGTACTGCCCAGGCTCAACCTAAAAAGAACCAATTGTAATCAAGTAGGTACACCAATGACATCAAAAAACCATGCTATAATCTTGACTAAAAGGAACAAGTACTCTGTTCGTAGGAAAGATCAGCATTCCTTTATTATAAAATTCTAAATACATTATTGCCTAAGAAATAATATAAAGGTTTTAACAGTATATGAGTTAAGCACATTTCTTCGTTTTTCATAATAGTTTCTTCTGCGTATCTCTCGTTCCTTTTTCCAGCTTCAAACTCCTTAGTGTTTTTCCTCAAACACAGGCTTGACATATGGGGGGCGTGGCTTGGCCGGCTGCAAGATGGTCGCACTGTAAGTGGGCTCTGCCGGCCAAGCTCTAAAAATCCGCCATCATCCTGCTGACATTGTACTCCACCAGGCACTGCTTAGCCTGGGTCGGAGACCTCTCCTGGTGCGGCTCGTAGATCGGGGGTTGCCGCTGGACGGACGCCGCCGTTGAAACGGGTGAATGGCGCCACCGTCTGTGGGGACTGCTGGCGGGGTAGGGGTCAGCCTGCTGAGCTGGCCGGTCCGCTGGCGCAGCGGCCCCACTGCTGCTGCTCTGCCCTCCGGGGTGTGCCGCGGCGCCCAGCCGGTACTGAGGGGCGGCGGTCCCCCATGGAATCCCCGACTAGCGCCCCCCCCTTCTGGGGGCGCGCTTGACCCTCTGCTGGACCCCTGCCTGCTGACGATCTGCGCGAGGTGCTCTCCACCACTCTGCTTGCTCTACCTGTCGCTCCTGATCTGGGCATACGGTGCGGAGCGGTACCGGCCTAGATTTTCCGGGCCCTCTGCCGCGACTGTCCTTGCCTCTGCTCCACGGCTCCCTCTGCTCCACGGCTCCCTCTGCTCCTGGGATCAACGTGCCGACTCACTGCCACACTTTCGCTGAGGTTGGAGGCCCGCCTGCTCATCGGGGTCTTACCCTTGTTTCGGGAGCCGCCCCCACACCACCCGTCACCGCTCGGCCCCGGGGGGCCTCTATCTGCTCCTCCAGCTCTGAGGCTGCTGGCCCTACCCTGGCTCCTGCTCCCCCTGAAACCTGCCTGCGACTCTGCCGGCCCGCCTTGGGGCCCTAACCTACGCTGCAGGCCCGCTTACTCACGAGCCCCTGGGTCCTCTACCCCCTCCTCCCCTCTCTGCGGATTGGCAGGGGGTGGCTTCGGGGGACACCAGACTTGCTCTCACTGCCCATCCACGGGATACCCTCCGGGCACCCATTGCACCATCCTCTGATCTCTCCGGGGGGACAGCCCTACCCGGCAGCGGTGCGCCGGCCGCTTTCCTTCCTGATCCGCTCGTGGGCCGTCAGCAGGGGTGCCTTGGCTCACTGGCCCTCTTCCCTGACGCTCTTTTGGTGCCCTCCACTGGCGGGTAGCGCTGCCGTGATCTGGGCTGGGTCTTGGTGGCGGACAGTGTATGCTAACCTGAGGTCTCTGCTGAACCACTTCTGCCTCCTTGGACTGGTGGCCGGGTCTTGGCCCCCCCTGCTGCCTTGCTGGTGTGCCCAGGAACGCCCTATCCCCTTTGCTCCTGGGGGCCCTCTGTTCTCCGTCGACCCGCCTCCGCCCGCACCATGGGGAAAAACGACCCTAAGCAACCCAAGATCGCTTTCGATCTGCGCCGCTCTTCTCGAAAGGATGTGGCTGGCGCTGAGGGCACGGACTCTGCTTCCGGGCTGTCTGAACCCGCGCCTTCCCGAGTGGATGACCTCAAAGCCATCATGCTCGACGTTAAATCCACTGTCACAGGAATAGCTGCTCAGCTTGATCAACTATCAGCTCGCCTCGATCACGTGAAGTCCCGGGTGGACTCCCATGACAACAGGTTGCTCCACGTTGAATCCAGTGTGTCCGACGCCGAGGACTCAGCTACCCAGGACCGGCAACAGCTGCTGCAGATGGATAAACTCCTGGCTGTTATTCGGGAAAAGAATGAGGACTTGGAGGCCCGTTCCCAAAGATGTAATTTGCGCATAACGGGTCTGCCAGAATCCACAAACATAATAAAAATGGAGCGAAGACCTGATTAAAGAACTTTTTGGCGGTGTCCTGTCCACAGTTTTTGTACTGGAAAGGGCACACCGTTCGCTTGGTCCTCGCCTTCGCCCTGGCCTCCCCCCCTCGACCGATCATTGCAAAGATTTTAAACTTAGAGATCGGGATGCCATCCTCCGGGCAGCCCGTGAAAAGGGGACCATTGACCACCGTGGTAACCGCCTCTCCTTTTATCCGGACTACACCCTTGCAGTGCAGGCCACCCTACAAGAATTCCTTCCTGCTAAACGGATCCTGCTCAAACATGAGGTCTCCTATTCGCTTGCCTATCCGGCTAAACTGCGGGTCCGCCAGGGCGCCAAGACTTTGGTCTTTCAGGACCCTAGGGAGGCCATGACATTCTCCAAGAAACTGGAAAAGGAGTCCCGTTCAACCACTCCCCCGACGCAGCTTGGGAAGTCCGGACACCTTAGTGACATTGAATGAACAGTGCCGCTTGTATCCTTCGACTAATTATGTCTTTTTATTGTTGATGTCGGTAGCTTACTAGCTTGGACACCCTGCGTCCCTGCAGGGGTGTGTTCTGGGTCCCGCCATGCGCCCGCAGGATGATTCCCTATTCTACTCTTTTGTTTGACCCTCCTAGCTGTGGGTTCCTGGGGGGGGGGGGGGGGGGGGGGGTCTGCTCAGCCTGTTTGGGGGGTTGGTGTGGGTGGGGGTTGGTTTGAGGGTTTGTTGCTTGGTTCTGGCTCTGAACTTTTGGGGGGTGGAGGGGTGTATTCCCTGGGCCTGTCTGGAATGCTGTGGGGGGGTGGTATTTGGTGGGAAACATTGAACTGTTCCACTTTTTCCACTCTGTGCGCTGCATGTCTGGGGCGTTTGGGTGGGTGGGTGGGGTTGCTCCTCCTAGTCAAGGGGGTTGGTTTGCTTTTGTTGTTGTTGTGCTGCTTCTTCCTCCCACTTTTAGCTCTAGTGCAGATTGTACTCGATCCTCAAAGCTCCTATCTCAGGCGCATGTTATGCAAAGCTATGTAATATGTTATGTCATTGCTCTCCCACCATCTCGACCGTTCCTCCCTTTGCTGTTGCCTCTGGAGTGCTGGTTGATGCGATCTGTCTACGATTGCCCTTTTCCTTTCCTGGCCCCTGCTGCGCCCATGCTTTTTCACTGGCCCTTCCTTCACTTTTCTTCGTATGGCCCACGTGCTGCTTGCTCCCATATCCCGCACTCAAGGTTACGCTGCCTGTCCTGTCCGGTCCCATGGCTAATATCAGTTGTTGGTCCTGGAATGACCGTGGCCTGAACGATCATCGTAAAGCCAGTCTCACCCATGCTCACCTTCAGCGCCACAATGTTGACATCTGTCTCTTGCAAGAGACTCACCTCCTTCGGGGCTCGTACTCAAGACTCTGCGCCCGATACTAGGGTGAATCCCACTTATCTATGTACTCCTCCTATGCGAGGGGTGTCTCCATCCTGTTGCGTCGCGGCCTCCCCTGAAAGACATCCCGCGCCTTGGTCGACCCGGAGAGCCGATATGTGATTTTACACAGCACCCTGCTTGCCCAGCCCGTTACCATTGCGTCGGTGTACGGCCCCAACACGGACTGTCCCAAGTTCTTCCACACGGTCTGGCACCTGATCTCCT
Source organism: Lissotriton vulgaris (assembly GCF_964263255.1). NCBI lineage: Eukaryota > Metazoa > Chordata > Amphibia > Caudata > Salamandridae > Lissotriton > Lissotriton vulgaris. Next base: position 307,166,894 of record NC_141693.1, on the reverse strand, counting down.
CCTGCGGCCCTGATCTGGGGTGGCGACTTCAATGTCGCTCTCTCCGCTGACCTGGACAGATCCGGCTCTCACAGTTCCCACCCACGCGCAGCTGCTGCTCTATCCACCATATTGTCAGACAATGCACTAATTGATGTGTGGCGTCACCTCCGACCTACTCTCCAAGAGGGCTCATGTATGTCGGGCGCCAGGGGTTGCTGGTTGCGCATTGACCTTTGGCTAGTTACGCCGGTTGTCCCATCTTCGACTGTGAACGCCGCCCACATGGAACGTACGTTATCCGATCACTCCCCGGTTTGTCTGCTACTGCGTCCCCCGGACTCCCAGCGTTGCACATTTACCTGACGGCTCCATTCCGGAGCCCTTCGAAACACTGTTTTCTGTGACGAAATCCAAACTGCCGCTGTTAACTATTTTGATCTTAATGTCGGCTCCGTTGACTCTGCATCTATTTTATGGGAGGGGTTCAAGGCATACATCCGAGGTGAATGTATTTCAAAACAGGCTGGCGTCCTTTGGGCCATTCGCTACACCCTCACTAGGCTTTATGGAGAGATCCGGGATCTGGATGCCTCCATTGCAAACGGGGCCGGACCAGACGAACTGGCGCTTTTGCGGCAAAAGCACTCTGAATTTTCGGAGGAGGCTGGCTGCGAACTCTTTTCTGGGCAGGGAGGGTCGTGCTCGCCGCTTTGGGGAGGGCGATCGCCCCGGACGCACCCTGGCCAACTTGCTGCGTCCGCCGAGGGCCTCTTCCTACGCAACTGCCCTTGCTGATGGCGGCCCGGACCGTACCACTTCTCCAGAGGAGATAAAATCCTGCTTCCTTGACTTTTACTCCCGGTTGTATTCCGCCGCTACCCCCCCTCTTCGGAAGACTTCAACCAATACTTTGAATCCATTGCAGTGGTGTGGCTGGCGGACTACCACCGCAAATTCCTTGACGAGCCCTTCTCGAAGGAGGAAATTTTGGCGGCCATAAATAGCTTACCATGTGACAAAGAGTCCGGCCTGGACGCCCTTACGGCCACCTTTTATAAACAATATGCTCCCACTCTCATACCTCACCTCGCGGCCATGTATAAGGAGTCCTTTGACACTGGAACATTTCGGCCATCGCTCCGCGAGGCTTCACTTACGCTGCTCCTTAAACCTGACAAGCCTGCGGATCGGTGCGATTCCTACCGCCCGCGCTCCCTTATTAACATGGATAATAAAATGTTTGCTAAGCTACTCGCCTCCCGCATCCTCCTCCTGATGCCGACCATTGCCCTTCCCGACCAGTCTGGCTTTATTCCCGGTCGGGCGACGTCTCACAATCTTCGCACCATCTTTTCAGTTCTGCATCAAATCAACCCTGACCTTCCTGCCGTTGCTGCGCTGCTCGATGCCATCAAGGCGTTCGACAATGGAATGGCCTTTCCTCTTCTATGTCCTCTCGCGCATGGGCTTTAGTGAGCACTGCCTGAGAAACATTAAATTGCTCTATACAGACCCACTCGCCCGGCTTCGTATCAAAGGCCAAATCAGGGACCCTATTCCCATATTGCGTGACACGCGACAGGGTTGCCCCCTGTCGCCCATGCTGTTTGCCATTGCCATAGAGCCGCTGGCTGCCCGTCTCTGTCAGCACCACACCCATAGGGGCATCGGCTTCTCGTCCAGTTCCCTCAGGACAACCTAAGCCCTCTGGAATAAGTCCATACTTTTTCCTCTGACGGATGCCACCCTCCCTTTTTCGCCGGACTATCCCTTGGAGTGGGCAACTGGTCCAACCCGCTACCTCAGCATCTGGCTAAGCAGAGACCCGGATGACCTATGGAGGTCCAACTTTGGCCTTGCGTGGATTGGTTGGAGTCTAAGATTCCCCAGTGGACTCGGCTGCTCCTCTCACTCTCTGGCCGCGTTGCCATTGCAAAGATAGTGGTCCTACCCAAATTCCTTTATTTGTTTTACAATATTCCTATTCCTCTGACTGCTTATTTTTTCCGTAGGTTGCGCTCTCTCATGGTATCTTTAATCTGGGCAGGGCGACAACCCAGGATCGCTTATGACATTTTAACCCTGCCAATGTCCGCCGGTGGCCTGGGAGCGCCTGATCTTCGCCTTTACGCCCTTTGCGCTCAGGCCGGTTTTCTGCACTTCTGGCTGCATCCCAACCCCTACCAGCCTCACGTGGCGGTGGAGGCTGATGTCGCCATCCCTTGGCCCCTCGCTACGCGCTCTTCGCTCCTGCGGTGCGCCCTCGCACAGAGGTTAACACGGTGGAGATGCTACGGTGGGCATGGTCTTCTTTGCGCAAGTTGGCTGGGCTTACTCTCCTTTCGGCGGGCACTATGCCCATTGCCAACCACCCAGATTTTCCTCTACTTGAGTCCTCCTGTATGTCTTGGCACGCAGCATCAGGAGGCCTTTAAACTGTGGCCGATCTTTACCCCAATGATTCTTTTTATTCGCTCCCGGCGACGCCATCTTTAATGGACACGCTTTTATATTACCAGTTGCGGGCCACCTGTCGGACGCTGCATTCAGACTTTCCTCGGCCTCCCCCCACTCTACCCGCTTTGGACTTACTGTACACCTCCACTTCCCCATGCAAGCTCGTGACCAGATTGTATGCCTCTGCTCTCTCGTCTTCGTCGGCTTCCACGACGCGAGCGCGCAGGAGTGCTGACCTGGGTCTGGACATCTCGGACGCGGACTGGCTCTACTGCTGCAATCAAACTATTAAACTTTCCCCAAACTACCGGCTCCGTTTAATTCACTTTAAATTTCTGCACAGGTTCTATCGCACTCCTCAACATCTTCACCGCCTGGGGCGGATGATTCATGCGTTCGATGCTCCGCTCCTGCTGCGGAATTTGCTCACTTGGCGTGGCTCTGCCCCCGGGTGCAGGCATTCTGGCTTGGGGTTTCTTCCGCGATTTCCGACATGGTCGGCGCTGACATCTCCCCGGACCCCCTTCTTTGTCTACTCTGCTTTGTCAAGCCTTGTTCTAATGTGTCGCGCCGGCTGATTTCGATGCTCCTGGTGCTCGCCAAACGTCGGGTGGCTATGTGCTGGGGCCGCCGACCCGCCCCCACGGTTTCTGCCTGTTTGGAGGATGCATCCCGCTGCCAATTATTGTTATCTGAATTTTGGGACCTGATGCCGGCTAGGTCACGCCCGGTTGACATCTGGGGTCCACTAGTTGCCTATCTTCAGTCCCCCCCCGTCCCCCCCCCCCCCGGGGAGCCTGGGTCCCCAACACTGTGATTCTGTTGCAGGTGTCGCCACTCTGCGCCGCTTGCCCTTTACCGCTGATAGCTTTTCTTCTTGACACTTAATTGACCCGAGATTTGTATTTCTGCACTGTACCGTGTATTGATGATCTCTGGATTGATTGTATTGATGTTTTGCACCTAGTCAATAAAATTTAAACAAATAAAAATTAAAAAATTAAAAAAAAATAAAAAACACAGGCTTGACATCGCTTCAGAGGCTTTTCTGCCTCCTGGACAGTACTTTGCCACATGCACATGGGACTTTCAGGCAGCCGTTTGCTTGCTGCTTTACTCAATAGACGGCTCAAACTTTGCTCCAATGCATCACTACTTCTTGGACAAGGAAGCTCTGGCACATTGTAGCTGGAGGGTGCTATTTCTAGGGGTGGGCGGAATGTTTTATTCTGCCCGCAGCATTTTGGACACTGCGCATTACTCTTTATTTCAGAGTAATGGCAAAATTCCACTAATTGCCACATGGTGGAATTTTTCTCCCACAAGGCTCCGGAAACTGCAAGCTGGCTAGCGCAAGAGAGATTTGGCATCCCTTTGCAGGATTTTCTAATGCAGGCAGTTGCTGTCCGATTGCTCCCCTTAGAGTAGATTTGCTGCTGCTCGAGTAGATTTTCTACTTCATAAGCAGCAAAATCAACTCAAATGGCAGTGCACTCTTGCACAGCGCATGGTGCCGCACCATTGATTTTTCAGTCTTGCCCGCGCTACCGGCGCTAAATTGCAGCATGAGCTGCATGTTTTCCTACCATTGGTGGAACTCCACGGAATCTTGTGACGTTTTTATGTGAAACTCCACCAGTTCCACCCACCCCTAGCTTATTCCTGATAGGACTTGGGAAGCATCCAGCTTCAATGCCACCCTTGGCACTAAGAACTCACACTGCCAAAGAGTGGATTTGGCCTACAGGTGCTCCTTCTATATCAGTTTTTCCATCAGAATGAACCTTTCTTCTGCTTTATTGTGTTGGTTTTCACTTTGCCTCTTTAACAATATCTTTTTGGTGATAAGTGTATATTAATTTTTAAAGTCAATATTTTTTCTTACATTACTTCTTTCTCACATTTCTTTCAATTGAGTTCTGTCAGAAAGCATTCTGTAAATTTCTCTGCCTTTTTTCAATAAGGAAGACAGTGAATGCTTTAAAAAAGAATTACATGCTTTCATTCCTCTGATAAACTGGAAGTGACTTCCACAAGAAGGGACATATAAAAAAAAATTGTAACCTCTGCAAACAGCATTATTATTAGAAAGTACTGAACGCCCTCTGTTGCACAAAATAAGTGAAGTATCCTTAGGAAGAACCCCAAAAACTTTAAAGGAAGTTGCAAATTCTAACTTCAGTAATAGTTCATCAAGCGGCAGACCGATTCAGAAAGATACCATTTCTCGTAGTTACATTTCTACATTTTCTGACAGCATGTTTGGAGAAGTTTCTTTACATCTTGCCAGGCTATTTTTTTCCCATGAACTTCAAAGTTGTGAAGGAAAATTTACACGCATATATATGACATTTATATAGCGTTAACCTAGCCAAAAGTCAGCGAATGCGGTACAGGGTAAAAGTAAACGACTGATAGTACAGGTAGCTGGGTTACGGACGGTTAATACTTTGTGATGTAGTGTTCTTTAAAGAAGTGAGTCTTCAACTCTTTCCTAAATTGCAGCAGCTTTAGGGTTGTCCTGATGAAATTGGGGATGTTGTTCCAGATCCCAGGTAAACAGTTGGAAAAGGCCTTCTGCCTTATTTGTTTTTTCAAAAGGTCTGCTGCCTGATGGCATCCTGGCTGCGGGTGTGCAGGTAAGCATGAGAGCTGGTTATGACGATTTGCTAAACGATACAGATGGTTTTGAAAATAGTGCAGCCGGCAAGAGGAGCTAATGGAGTTCCACTTGGATGGGGATCATATTTTTTCAGAACCAGGAGCAGACGTACTGAGACAATCAGGATGGAGTCTTGGAAACAAGGGTGCTGGGTGTTACTAACCACTTATATGTGAGAGTGCATGAATTTCAACATCACTTCTGAAATCGCTTTCTGGAAGATACAGTTTCACTTTAGAGAGCTGGTACCAGGCCGTCCTTGATTTGGGCAAAGTGTTCCTTGCTGGTGAGGGTGGTATTCACAGTGATTCCAAGTGACTTGACAATTTGTGAACTCGGGGTTCAAAGCCATCAAGGTTCAGGAAATTGAGCTTGGTTTATTGTTTGTGGTTCTTGGCAAACAATAGAAGTTCTACCTCTGGTGCGTTGAGCTTCTGTTAGGCGTTGGACATCAAGTTCTGGATGATGTGCAGGCAGTGTTAAGAGACATTGAATGCCTAAACCAGAAGTGACTTTCAAGTAGAACCGTTTTTCATCTGGATATAGGTGAATCTTAATGCTGTTATTTGAGAGTAGGGCACCAAGCAGATTCACGTTGAGGTTGAAGAGAAGAGGGGAAAGTAGAGAACCTGAGGGTACTCTCCAGGCAATAGTTATCTTTCAGGACCTGGAGGTGCCCAGGTGAACAATAGTTTTGGAAAGGTACAAGGAGAACCAGAGAAGGGTATTGCTGGTGAATTCTAGTCGAGGTTCCAAGGTGCATATGAGGGTGGGATGGTCGTCTGTGTCAAAGCCAGTTGAGAGGTCCAATAATATCAGGAGGCAGGGGTCTACCTAACCTGTGGCAAGAGGGCATGGTCTATGACATGTTAGGTAGTGGTCACCATGCTTCTGGGTGATCGAAGTCAGACTGTACGTGGAAGGCTGACCATTGTGGGACTGTATAGGACAGAGTGGACGTGAGACATGAAGAAGGCATGGTGTTGTCAATGTGCAGTCCAATCTTCTGTAGTTGCTATTTTCTTCTACTAACCATTTGATGTCTACAGCCTGTATCCTGGGTCACATGACGAGGTGTAGTTGGCAGTTGACTTCTGTGTATTCCTCTCAGATAGCATTGCTATAGAGGGTCTGAGTGTTGGTAGGATGGGCCATCCCTGATTTGATAGGGGAGCAGCGCTATCAACTACCACAACTGCACTTCAAAAGCACTGGCTCAGCTCACACACAAAGGATTTCACACTATCCTATTGTGCCCCCAGACAGACCGGGACCGGGAGGCAAGAAATTCCAGACACCTCTGTAGGGGTACACTCCAGAAGCTTCTCCCACTTCAAAGTGGGCACCCGATATAAATACTGGTCCCTCAGACTCACTCTTCTAGGTCTAGAAGTGATCTGCAGAAGGACTGCATATCTATTGGAATGACTGGCCATCTGCTCCGCTACCTGAGAAAGAAGGTCTGTGTCTGCACCTTGAACCCTGGACCACCACAGAGACTCTACGGGCTACTTGGAAGGGTTTCTGATAGGACAGAAAAGGCTTCAACAGTCTTGAACTCGCACCTGGATTTTGCGATTCCTAACCCCTCTTCCCCAGTCCTTGCAGCTTCTCATCGGAACCAATGCAGTGCAACGCAACTCAACACAGACCTTGCATCGCCCATCAGAACCGCGACTGTGCAACGCCCATATTAAGAACATAAGATACAATTCTTAGCATGCCTAAATAGGTCCCTGTATCCGGCCTCCACTCCATTGCGGTCAGCCTGAACTTGTCACTTTGACCCATTTTGGCGTAACCAGATAATGATTGGCGCTTTGCGATTTTAAGCACTATTTTTTCCTAAACCTTTGAAATTACATATCCACTAATTGAAATGTTGTCATTTTGTGTCAATTAATTAAAATGTACTCTATTTTTCTCAAGGGTCTGTTATTTTCCTTGTATTGTATTTTCACTTTATTACTGTTGGTGTACTGCATACTTTACAGATTGTCTCGAAGATAAGCCAGACTGCTTTTGTGCTAAGCTACCAGAGGATTAAGCAAAGGTTAATTTAGCGGCTTTAGTGATTAATCCTAACTGGGGTTGTGGCTGTTGCATGATAAAGGCTCATGCCATACTCAACCAACAACCCCATTTCTCATAGAGCTCATTCTGCCAGCAGAGCATCTAAAGCTTTTTAGGCTGGCTCAAGATTTAAGAACAGTCTCAGATCTGGTGATTGGTATAACGATTCAGTCTTAATTTGTATTACACGCCTATAGCTAATGCAGTTTCTAGAAGTGCAGCTATGCTTTGAAAAGCATAACTGGATCCTCTGGCCCAATCATAAAATGCAGATTTTCATACGTGTTAGTGAAGGAAAGTCTAGATTTTATAAAAGACGAGGAGGGCACTGTTATCCGCCTCATTTTATTAATTGCTCTCCCTCTGTTTTTTCAGCGGCTCCTTCTCCAAGCAGTGCTATGTTTTTAGAAATGGGCTGCCCATGAGCGATTCATTAATACACCTTCAAACCAGCCCTTCCTCCACATAGCATTCCTGGCTTCACTATATTTCATCAAATCATTACAATGAGATTTCCTAGGACTTGTTCATTCTACTACTGGCCTTTCTATAGTTATCCTTATATTTGCACTTCCTCATATTTTGAGTCGCCTCCCCTACAAGAAAATCTGACTTGCTCCTTTCAATCCAGAATAACTCAGATCAGTAACTACAAAGAAAAAAAGTGGCCAAATCAAATGCTTTTTTGGTGCTTATTTTAATTTATTATTTAACCAAGCTGCACAGGATCAGGAAAGCTGTGGAGCATGGCTTAAAACCTTTGGCAAAGTCAATAGGTCCCAAAGGTGATACTCGCTGGCTTTCCTAATGTTTGATCTATCTTGGAGACTTTCTTTCATTAACCACAAGGAAAATCTGAATTGCACATTATAAATCTAAATGCCTCTTTCATGCCTATTGTACCAAATACGTTGGGGTGACGGATCTGCAAGGGGTCATAACTTTTGCCCGACAAGGAATTTGAGGCACAAGATAATTGCCAATGATCAGGCAATTTAGTTAAGAGGAAACTGGGATTAGGAGGCATATCTCCTGATTCTGCAACAATTTAAGACTGATCACATCATGTCATCCGTCTGTACAATATATTAGTAAGACGCCTCTTCTTCAATGCAAGAAGTAATGTTCTTGTGAAAATAATGTGGCCAACTGCCAAAACCTTTTGGGGGACAGATCATAACAACGATCTAACATTTAATGACTGGGGTAAGTATTTTTCCCACAATACAAAACACTAGCAATGGTTTGTCTGAAATGTGCAATCTATCTAAAGTCAGTACATGCTAACCCCTGAAAAGCTTACTATATATGGGCCACTCGTTTTGGTGCAATACTTCGTGGCTTACTTCCAAGACTTCCCTAATCAATACTGCCAACTGAAATTAAGTGCTATTTTGCGTTACCAGACCCTGCTAACCAAAGAGCATTCAGCATACAATACGTGTGAGCCATCATCGTTCTTCTCATTCAAAGATCACATAGTTAAGAAAACATTCACATCACTGTGACTCCCATATCATATTTCTCTGATGTGGGCCTTCCCTAATGTTAACTCACTCATTTGTGACAAAACCAAGCTAACTTTAAAGCCCCTAGGGAAGAGGTTATAATACCACATCACTGCTCAAATTTAATCCATGCTGTTAAAATATTACTATTCAATGTGCATTAAATAACATCACTGTTTGCGGCATTATGTATACTGTGGTTTATCTTTAAATATACGCTGTTTCTGCATCTTCATGATACCTGTGGCTTGTATACCTCAATCACAGATCAAATTGAATGTTAAACCCAAAAAAACACCTCTCCAGTGTAAAGCTAGTCATACTCCACATTATTTCAACTTGGGTGTCCTATTATCATTTGGCAGTTTTTGTGTAACAGGTATGAGGCCAGCAAGAGTCGGAAAGCTTTACATATATCAACAAGATAGGGCAAAACTAAAAACAACAGCTTTAAAGAAACAATCTGGATAATAAGGAAAAGGTAAACAACTCATCCGATCGGGTACAAAAAGAAGGAGTGCTTAACTAATATTTATTTCGTAGAATCTGTTAATTATATTTCTAAGGATATCCCTCGCTTAATAGCATAAAACAGTTCCGATGGACCAATGCATTTGTCGGAGTAAGAAAACACTCTTCACTTGTGATATGGAACTTAAAACCCGAAAAACGTTGCCAAGTTTGGGTGGAAATTGGCCTCCAGTTTTAGACAGAGCAAAATCCACAGAGAACTTTAAAATAAGTTATACATGAACAGAAGTGGCGAACTTCGTACTGTATGCTTGATTTACATATTTTCTTTGCTCCAATTGTAACCTGTATGCACGCTTGAGATTTTTGCTTTTGCTCCATTTATACCATTAATTTTATCCCAAAAAATTGAGAAAAAAAACTAAGGCACCACACATTTCGATTACAGTAAAAACAATGACATTCTCAAGAGCCTTGTAAAAGCAGTCAGAGCTCCACGCCCACTCACACGATTAGTTGATAATATGAAAATAATTGGATTTTTTTTCTAGGCACCTGCCGCGCGTAATTCAGAGACAAACAGGCGACAAATTAAACCCTCTACTCTATACTGGCATTCTTCGCTTTCTTCTGCACCTTACAAATACCTGTCAACTGTCTTGCCAGAAAAATTCCAAGTCTCGCACGTAACAACCACACAGCAGCAGGTGGAATGTCATCAAAAGCTGTTCTTACCTCTCGTCGTCCGATAAAAAGCATCTTAACAATCCGACAAGAGGTACAACTTGCATACGACTCTGACCCCACTTCGATATAAGAGGAACTTTAACCGACTTTAAATAAGTGAAGACAACAGGTAGAGGAAATCGGAAAGCTAGTTTATACTGATTGACAGGGCAGGGGCGGTACTGGGAAAGAATGGGTGGTTGCACCGCCCCATAAAATTGTGCGATTGGTTAACAAACAAAGGCACGCCCCGGAAAGGACGGCCCACCGACGACCGAAGACACCGCCCGCTGCCGCCCCGGAAGTGATTGCTCAGATGATCTATGAGCAGTCGGTTCTTGTTTGTGTTTTAGTCTATTATATTGTCATACATTATAATATCTACTGCCAGGAGTGCACTGACCCTCGTGAGCTAGAGGCTACGGCGTGTAGGTTGTGTGGTTGAAAATGCGCGTCTGTTGTACACGATTTGTATTTGGGTGCTAAAGTCTGCGAGAAGGATGCCTTAGGACAAGCGGTCCGAATTCTGTATACCAGTTTAAAAGACGAGAGTAGTTTTCCCACAGTGCGAGGCAGGTATGCCTGTAATTTCTATCGAAGATTAATGCCATTGCAGGCAAAGCACAATATATCGCTCACAAAAGAGGGTGTAGCTGGTTTAACATGTAAGCGGTGCTTTAAAATGGGAAAAAATAAGTGCAGGTACTCCTTAAAATGAGCTAGAGTTATGGCGAGGGTAGGGGGCTAATGGCAAGAAATGATGTCTATACGGGTTGCAGCCAGGGGTTTAAGTGGGATGAAAAAACGAGGGGCTCTTAAAGGGGCGCGGTCAATGTAATTAAGGGCGTGGCTTAAAACATTTCTGTGCTTAGCATAGTGTGCCGCCTGACTTCTATTTTGTTGTTTCTGTCATTTTATTTTATGTGTTTTTAAATAGCGCAGACTTTACACGGGGCGTGAGAAGCGGAGTCTGACAGTCTACTTACGCATTTCGTATTTCTTTTTAAATGCTCTTCAGAAATTGGCAACAAGGACACGTGAAAGTCCATGTAAAGTTTATTGTATGATTTCCTAAAATTATTATGTTACATAAAATACACATATCACAGTGTAGAACACGGTTTTGAAAACCCTTAAAAATCACACATCCTGAATGGGAACATATTTTACAAGGACGATAAAATTAATCCAAAACAAAATATTGCATCTAGATATATGATACAACAAGTAACATCATACCTACAACAAGTCAGGACTATATGCGTTTTCCATGGTTGTTAATTGCATTAGATAAATAAGCAGAAACTATGGCTTGTTGTATTTAATATTGAAAAAGCTTCCACTTAGCGCCCAGGTGACCCCAGGACAGTGTTGCTGCTCCTGAGTTTCAAAATGAGAAGGGAAATCCAGAGAGAAAATGACTTTAATTTTTTTTTTTTTTTTAACGATTTCCTTTCCCCTACAATGCTCACCTGGCAAGACGTCATGCCGTAACTTCTCTAGTGGGAAGTGAGCAGTGTCAGAAGCGCACATCGATGTGCCTGCTGTCACCGCAGGAAAAAACACGGACCACCTGGGTCAGGCACAAAACAGAGCCCAATAGACACCTGTTTCGAGGCCTCCTTTAAAAAACTGCTGGTGCTCAGCACTGGTGAGACCATGCCCACTTAAAGCCCTGGTTGCAGCACAAACCAAAACCTGTGATAAATGTGTTTATATAAATAAATACATTTCTTTATTCGGTATTTCATGATAAAAATCCATAAAAGCAGTATTATCCACATTATATCAAAAAGTAAAAGAAAAAACAATGTTTACAATAAAAGTTTGAGGAAGAATGCTTAAAAATAGTTCAGTTCTCTTTACAATAAATACATTTCGTTGTGTTATAAGCAGCTTCCTCACAAATTATTTCTATGTTTAAAAATACATTTCAGGAAGTTAACCATATGGTAACAAGTAACTTCAGAATCTAAAAATTGAAGGCGGAGCATGGCAGGGCGGCACTGTCTTAAGTCCCACAATTCAGCAATGGTAGCAACCAAATTCTGCGATGAACATAATCATACTTACAGAACAATACTGTATGTATAGTAGTCTGGACTGATATGTCATCGCAGGGACAGTGACCTAACGTTTGCTCCCAGGTGTTTCTCATGGGGAAGGCTACTAACCTGTGGAAAAGGTTTAACTGAATCTGGTTAGTGGAAAGCGGTCAAAAATGCCAATTTCGAGCGTTAGGTAGGGCTGAATTGTGGGGGTAGAGTGGACCACGATTGCGTGGTGGACAGAAGGTTTCCCTATTTCAGTTGTAAGTCTTAGTCCATCTAAGTGGCTCAGGGCCATTTCTTTCAACTCCTTGGATATCTCACAGATCTTTTCTGGTGTGATGTAGTATGCCTCCAGGCCTAAGTCGGTAAGAAAGTTTCTGATATAGGCAAGCCATTTTATTTTTCCCGAATGATCTAATGCCATTTAATCTGCCACAATCCCTTTGGTTAACATGTTTTTATCTGAGGTCCATATGCGGCGCAACAATAGCAATGGTTGGATTCTTGCCAGGTCCTCGATGTGGGGTATGCCTAATTCAATGTGGGATGCATATGTGGAGATTCGCCTTGGTGCCACCAGGAGGAATCTTAAAAAGGAGTTTTCTGCCACATGTAGAGCACTGACGTCCGCATGCCCCCAGACCCCAGCCCCGTACAGAGCTGCTGTCTGGCATTTCGCGTTATAGATTTTCAGTAGTTCCACAGGCGACCGTTTGCCCAATTTGTGTGAGAAGGACATCAAAGCAGCTATTGCCCTCTTAAAGGAATGCTTTCTGGCCTCAACTGCCGCTTTCCAATTCAGTTTTTCATGTATTGTAATGCCTAAATAAGGGTACTGGGCCGTCAGTTCAAAATTTTGGTTATTGAGGGATATGTCCCTAAACCCTTTTTTCCCCTTTTCCTGCCACCATTACGAAGGTCTTCTTAATATTAATGTGGAGGTCAAGGGTGCCCATGAAGTCCGCGTACCTAGTCAATGCCTTTTGTAACTCACGTGGAGTACGGGCCAGGATGACAGCACCGTCTGCGTAGAGGAGAGCGGGAATCGGGCGTTGTTTTACCTGTGGGAGGTCTTGAGCCCCCCTCAAAAGCTCCGTCTCCAGACTGTTTGTATATAAGGAGAATACGAAGGGGGCCAAGACACATCCCTGCCTGACTCCGCGCTCTACTCCAAAAGGTGCAGTTAACTCGCCCCTAACACCGTAGCAAACTCTTGCAGAAGCCTTGGAATATAGTTCCCTCAGAAAATCTAAAAGTGAGGGGTCCACACCCATTTGTGACAAGACTAACCATAGTTTTGAATGGGACACGCAGTCAAAGGCTGCAGACAGATCCACGTACACCATATAGAGCTTGTCTTTTTTTGCATGAATATATTTTCCCACAATTATTGACAGGTTTAAGGCCTGCTCCACTGTACCGAATCCTTCCCGGAAGCCAAATTGTAACTCTGACAATACACCCCTATCCTCTGCCCACTGCTGGAGATGCTCAAGGATGACCCTACCAGCTACCTTGCCCAATGAGTCCAACAGTGAGATGGGGCGATAGCAAGTAGGCTCCTGGCGATCTCCTTTTTTAAAGATCGGGACCATAACAGACTTGGTCCAAGATTCCAGGAGCCCCTTTTTTGCGGCTGCCGCGCACACCCTGGTCAGTATAGGGGCCCAGAGGTCCGTATTATATTTAAAGATGTCCACCGGGACTCCATCGGGGCCTGGAGCTTTTCAGTTTTTACTTAATTTTAGAGTCGTGAGGACTTCGGAGATGTCGAATTCTATCAAAATGGGGTAAACGACAGCTGGATGAGTTATGTCTTCACTTCCTAAAGGCGTTTGTTTCTTGAAAATTAAAAAAAAAATGAGAAACCCACGCTCCTTTTCCTATGGCCACTTCTTTTTTTGGGAGATTATCGTCAGCTAAAAAGGGGGATTTTACTACTCTCCAGAAAGCCTCACTGTTTTTATTTAGGGCACTTTTATGTAGTTCGTCCAACAAGGCCTGTTTTAATTCGGCCTTTCTCTGGTTTCGGACAGACAGATATTCTTTTCTAAGTCTGGCAATTAGCTGTGGATCTCTATCTTCATTATTCAGGGCCACTTTGAGCTTGGAGTGTGCCGAAGTGCAGCTATGGTTGAACCAACCTCTCTTATTTGATGTTTCTACTTTTGATTTTTTTTGTTAGGAGGCCCTTAATGACGGTTAAAATTTTGGAGAAGTTGCTTAAGACTTCCGCCTCTGTTGTAATTAAATCAAGGCATTTTATGATGTGAGGGTAGGCTAATTTAATCACCTCTTCGGTGATTTGTCCGGGATTTATCTTCCCCCATTTTAAAGTATAACCATTTACCTGAGCCAGATGTAGTTTGTTCTGGTTCAAAGCTTAAGCTATCGTTGAGGCAAGGGATTGTTGATGGAATAAGTTGAGTTCTATCCTGATACCGGAGTGGTCGCTTAGTGTATTTAATAGAACCTCAACATGCTTAGTCCTATTTGACAGACCGTCTGATAGGAGGATGTAGTCGACAGTAGACTGGTAGCCCCTCCCTACATATGTTGGTTCTAACTGTTTAGTTTTAGAGTTCAGATTATTAACTATTAAGAGGCCTAAGTCTGACAGAAGATCGTTCATGGCTGTGCCTGATTTAGTATGGCAAAAATGAGTAAGGGGGATATCCAGCTCATAAACCATCCCACCACAGTTTTTACTAGAGTGTGGACAGGGATGTAGATTGAAATCCCCTCCCCATAGAAAGAAGACAACACCTTTCTCTCCTTTCGTCTGTCTAAAATTAGAGAGTTTTACATTGAGATTTGATATTACCCTCAGAAATTCTCCTTCCTCCAAGTTGTTATAAAAGTTAATAAGCAGGACAGTCTCATTTTTGGGTAGGGAAAGGGAGAGAAGCTGGAAGTTTGCGTCCAGTTCAAGAGTGGTTATTTTTAGTTGGTGGATGGTATTCGCTATATAGATAGTTAAACCCCCCATGGCTCTGCCCATGCTCCCTACCAAAGCTGGAGAAAAGAACGTCCTAAAACCCAGAAGATGGAGTTCCGTTGGTGACCATGTCTCCTGGAGACATACAATTTGGTGTCTGTCTAGGAAACTTATGGCGGACCCGTCCTCAATCTTGGGGCGGAGGCCGGCAATATTCCAAGACACAACACTCAAAGTTTGGGGGTCCCTATTGGGAGTTTGAGTTGTTTGTGGTCCAGTGTTACTCTCTGGTTCCCTTTTTTTGGGGCTAGGATGGTCTTCAGCCTGTGGTGGTCAATCAACTAACTCAAGGCCACTATATCTGTTCGTCATTGGGATGCCGCTCCAGCCCTCCCAGGATAGTGGCTCTCTATAGGGATCCCTATGATATGGTCCTCCCCAATCATCCCTTTCTCTACCCCGATGTCGAGGGCCTACTGTATGCCAGGGTCCATCGTAATGATAACCATTACGGTGTCTCGGGGGGGGGGGGGGGGGGGGGGAGGTAGAAAAAGGAAAGGTGCTTTGTTCCTATGCCGCCAGTTGAGGTCGGGTGGTCCCATGAACAAATGTGGTCAACCAGTCTAGGATCATCAACGGTGATAAGGACACAATCACCCTGTATTGTTTTTTTGCCATGCCCTACCCAAGGGGCTCTTCTTACCATCAGGATCTTGGTTGAACAATAGGGAGGAGGTGGGCGATTTGCACTAAGCCAATGTTGGACCTTGTTCTTTAGCGACCAAGTTGCTTCATTAGTTTGATCCCCCAGTCATTACAACTATGAAAGGACTGGCCTCTGATGGAAGATTGACAGAAAATCTTCCATCAGTGGTCCTCTATCCCACCCTCTGTTCGATTGTGTAGCTGGTGTTTTTGGGCCCATGTTGTTGTATTCCGAATTAGTGTTAGTCTGGTATTCGGGGTGTTACTTACAGTATTTTCTATTATTTTTTTTTTTGGTCACTATGTAAATGTGTAATGTAAATGTGTTGTATTTGTATAGCGCGAACAGTAACCCGTAAGCATCCCGGCGCTTGTACTCCTACCACAAGGGTACCCCTCCTGGCTTTTCCTTGTGAGGTGTCCACTCCTGGGCATTCCATGGTGAAACCAGGCATCCCTTGTGTATCGGGGGCCGTTGTGGAGACTAAGCAAGCTATTGCCCAGAGTTGCAGCGTGGGGCCCATGCTTAGATTCGGCACTGAGGCAAGAATATCCGGTCAGAGGAATTTAAGCCCGATCCCGCCGATGCGGGAATCGAACCCCGGTCCCTGGCCAGTGCTCTGCATCAAGGTTTGCCGCTCTAACCATTGAGCCACACTTCTCCACTCTGGATTGGGCTGGTTTGGCTGCTTGGGGGATAGATTGTTTATTTTGAACAGTGGAAGTTGCGGGTGGCTGCTTGCCTCCCCCTGTCTTTTGTACCCCCTGATTTGGCTTAATTTTAACAGAAGCTGTCAATTCAGCTAATACTGTTTCTATTTGTGCCAGTCTAGCTTTTAGTGGTGTAAATAGTTGCTTAAATAGGTCTCCAATTTTTATTAGTAATTGGGCATTAGAATTGGAATTGTCTTCTGCCTCCTTTCCTGATGGGAGATCTGTTACGATTTCCACAGTAATGGGGGCCAGGGTGTCATGTGGTGTTTGGTGAACAATCACCTTATGGACTTCCTGGTCTCCTCTCGATGGGGTAAGGGATCGGGGCTCTCCTGTCTTGTTAGGAGCCTTATGTGATTTTATAGATTTTTGGTTGTTTGGGGCTGTAGGTTTTTTCTTTCTTATAGCTCCCTCTCTCCTCCCTCTTGACTGTCTTATTTCTTCTGGGGTAGTTTGGATCACTAGATCTGGGGTCTTTTCTAAGTCCAAGGATAGTTGTGAGTCGGAAAGCTGTGAGACCGATAGATCGACCGTGGTTGGTAGGCTATGCCTTTGGCCACAGGCTTCACTCGGTCCAAGGTCCCTTATTTGATCCGGCCTTCTTGCATCCGCCAGATGTCCCATAGAGGACCTTTTTGCATTTGCTAAATCTTGGGACACTCTATGTTCTATCAGAGAGATACTCTGATCTATAAATGAATCCGCTCTAGTTATAAAATTATCAATGGGACCTGTAATTTGCCCATCCTTGGCGGCAGTTTTGCATCTACTACCTCGTGTAGACATGATGGACATTAGGGTACTGCCTCAGTTGGAACAAAGGGAATGAACGTGTAGATATACAGGCAAACCCCCAAGATTGGTGTAGGACAGGAGGGGAGAATACCTAGAGTTTTGGGGTAGACCTGGATGATCGAACTTTTTAGGGGGGTGGGGGGGGGGCGGGGGGCAGCCCGGTTTATAACGGTCTCTAACTGGCACAAACGGGCCCGCCCTTGGCCCCAGGCTTCGCCCGGTTCCGTCTGCGCGCGTCCCGCGTGCGCGTGAAGGCCTTGGTTTAAATAGGCAATGGGCGGGTTCGGGAAGAGGCCCCAGCTGCGGCCGATGATGTTGTTGCAAGGCCCGCTGGACCTCGCAGTCCCGAGTCCCTGGTCTCCTCCTCCTACGGTAACAGCGCACTCCGGTGTAGGGACAAACTCTACAGCGGCAAACTCGGCCTTTGAGCGGCTTCCGCAAAGCGGGGGCCGCGAGGCGTGATGAAGGGTCAGTGGGCGGGCTCGGGAAGAGGCCTCAGCTGCGGCCGATGATGTTGTTGCAGGGCCCGCTGGACCTCGCAGTCCCGATTCCCTGGTCTCCTCCTCCTACGGTAACAGCGCACTCCGGTGCAGGGACAAACTCTCCAGCAGCAAACTCAGCCTACGAGCGGCTCCCACGAAGCGGGGGCCACGAGGCGTGATGAAGGGTCAGTGGGCGGACTCGGGAAGAGGCCCCAGCTGCTGCCGATGATGTTGTTTCAAGGCCCGCTGGACCTCGCAGTCCCGAGTCCCTGGTCTCCTCCTTCATATGGTAACAGCGCACTCCGGTGCAGGGACAAACTCTCCAGCGGCAAACTCAGCCTGTTAATCGAATCGTCAATGAACTTAGTCTAATGACAGTTGCCCGTTTTTGTATAAACAAAACAGGTTAACTTATGATGCAGTGGCAAGCTGGACATAAATGTCTTTATATTTACGTCGCCTATATTTAATCCAAGACTATTTCCTCCGTGGGCCTATAACATAGCACTAAATTGCCATTGGTCCTCCAATGGATCTTTTATGTGAGCTAACAGGGACATGGACATTCAGAGATCACGAGGCAATTTCTTATGAGGACCTGGAATAAGAAAATGCCAATTTCATACTAACAACATACAGCCATATACTTTAGTTCTTACTAATGATAAGACTTATGACAAGAAGATTCTCACCAAAAATGACTGAAATACAATATAATTGCTAATGTAAACCATTTATCTAAGCCTCAATTTGAATGGTCAGGAACACAAATCATATTTTATAATCGGATTTAATAGAAATCATTTAGTACAATTAGTCACACAATATCATACAGATTCAACAAGATAAAAATTTGCTAATTACCTAGGAAAAGAAGAGCGAGGGAACATGGGAAAAATCAAGTTTCAGCATTTAGGTTATAAAAACCAAATATGCAGAGTTGAAGCACAATGAGTCACAGTAAAGAGTCCATAAACTCTTCAGCCGAAGAGTTATACATGCACACTTTACCAGCCGGCAAAGTACAGATTTGAGTCAGTTTGGAAAGTTCAGTTCAAATGGGTTTGGCATAGAAACGAAAATCAGAGTTCAGTCTGACTGCATGCCAGGCAAGGAAATTGAAAATGACAATCAGCCCCTGACTCATCCTCCAAGGGGGCAATTATACGTTCGAAAGTTTGCAGTTTATGCCCGCAAAGTAAGAGCGACCCTTGACCCTTCCAGGTAGGTCGCCCCCCCTCTGCACAGCACCGCCTGTGCGCCCCTGCCCAGCTGCCGCTGCTGAGGAGGTTTGGGCCCTCCTCCACCTGCGCCTCATCCCTCGTGGCCAGTGGTAGGCCGTAGGTTTGCTCATCCTCCATTGTATTGCCTGTATTTTCTTTCATTGCTCCCGTTTTAGTGACTGCATTTTCATTGTTGTGACTGTGACTGCTGTTGTCTGTCTCCCCCGCTGCCTGTACGTGGTCTGTGCCTATTCTCTCCCTCTGTTCCCCTCACTGCCCCCATGTCTCTCTGCCCGGTTTCCCTTCTGCTTGTCGCTGCCCCGTGTCTCTCTGCCTGGTTTTTCCTTCTGCTCCCTTGCGGCCCCAGTGTCTCTGCCCGTTTTTGCCTTCTGTTGCTTAGCTGCCCCAGCATTTCTGTGACCTTTCTGCCTTCTGTGCAACTCGTTTCCCCCCTTTTTGTGACCTTTCTGCCCTTTTCTTGTGACCTTTTGCCTTCTGTGCCACTCGTTTCCCCCGTTTTCTGTGACCTTTTTGCCTTCTGTGCCACTCTTTTTCCCCTGTATTCTTGTGACTTTTTTGCCCTATTTGTGACCTTTCTGCCCTCTGTGCCACTTGTTTCCCCCTCAATTGCTGTGCCCTTTTGCCTTCTGTTTCCCTCGTCGCCGCTCACCGCCCCCCACCTCTGCATTCCTTGCAGCTCCGCCCCCCTGACTGCCCATTCGCTGCCCCCGCCTCCCAGCTGCTCCTCATTCCCACCTCCCCATACATGCCGGCCGCTGCGCGGTCATGCCGCTGGTGCAAGGCAAACCCGTCGCGCCCAGCACCAGAACCCCTGGCCCCCGCACCCGCCACTACGACTGCCTCCACTACAGCACCAGCACTCTGCACGCTCTCAACCCCGGACGGACCCACAACTGCTTCAAGGCCGCCCCAAAACGCACACATGGTCCCTTCACCTGCCGGAACTGCAGCTACACCAACCACAGAGCCGACGAACCACCCGCCAAGAAAGACCTCAACCACCTCTGATGCATACTACTGAACACCCACTCCGCACGCAAACACGCCGTCGAGCTCTGGGACCTGCTCAGCACAACCTCCCCGGACGTCGCCTTCCTGACAGAGACCTGGTAGTAATGTCAGTGCCAATGGTTACCTCAGCATGGTTGATTGGCTCTGGACATGCCTGTCTATCTCTTCCTACTACACACCCCAGGACGCCTTTCGCCTGCTTCATCTCCATCCCTCATGGAGGCTATGGAGGGTGTGGTGCGCCTCCTGCCAGTGGGGACTGGCACTGACAGGCTACTGATGCTTGAGGCCTCCTCACTCCCCTCTTCCTCCGTAACATTGCTAGCCCAAACAGTGGCAGCCTGCATTTGTTCCACGGCATTGGTTACCTGGCCCAGTTCCATGGCCACATCCCCACAACAATGGGTCATCTCTAGCTGCATAGAGACGGACCTAAGGGACAGCAGTGCAGTGTTGGTGCTCAGGTGATTGTTCGATTGGGTATAGCCTTCTAAGCGCTGCATCAACTAGCGATACCGTCTCCTCTGTGTCACCTAGCCCTCCTGCATCACCCTGCTCCTGCATGGCCGCATTTGACTGCCTGTTGCCGTCCACCACAGCTGTAGTGAGTTCCCTCATGCAGTCACTCATTACTGCGATGTTACTTGCCATCTTGCGGATTTGGCCTGCACTAACCTCATGTGTTTGGCCTGCAGGTGCTGCACCCTGAGCATCGGGGCTCCAGCCCACCCTAGACATTTGTAGATTGGTACTCCTGCGGTTGCGGTACGATGCATGAGCTTTCTCTGCGCCTTTGGCTTTAGACTGTGCTGTGCCTGACCTGTGCTTGGGGTGTTGTCGTGGGGGTACCTTGAGGCTGGCTGGTCTCTGGTCTTGTTTCTGGCTCATCCTCAGTTTCCATGGTCTGCAGTGGTGGAACTGTGGCCCTGCGTGTAGTGGGGGCCCAGGCTGTTGTTTGTGGGACCACAGGTGTTTCAATGTCAGCCACAGCCGGAGTATCCTGGGTGTCACTGCAGTCACTGTCCTCAGCCTCTACTTCTGCTGCATCTCTGATGTTAAACAGTGCAATGTTTTAATATATTTTTAAGGGTTATGTTGTGTCGCATTAAGCATACTTTGGCTCTCAATAAATTATTGACTGTCACACATTGTTCATGTGTTTTAACTTCTTATTGTGTGTTTGCCTATGAACCTGCTTAATCTGCCTGTGTCTCCCATTATGCATTTGGGTGTGGGTGGAAAATGTGGACTGGAGTTGTGTTTTTTTTTTTTTTTTTAATCATTTGCCAACTCGCCACCCAGTTTACTAACTGTTCCACCTGCTGGTTTTTTTTTGTATCTCATACGCTAGTATATCGAGGAAGAGACATCAGGCTCACCTCCACAGAGTCCGGCCAGCCTATTATCCAAGCCCTTAAAGCCATTTGACCCGTCCGGTGTGCCCATCTAATCCTCATTCCTGGAGCCTGAGTGTCAACCCAAATACTAGCGAGATAGGCGTGGGGCTTAATCATAGGATTGATGTTGCTTTGTTCAATAAACAAGTCAAAATTTACCACATGCCAATCACCCAAAATGTAGAAGAAACGGTACCCAAAATGCTAGTTTTTAGGTCGAGCTGACGTAGCATTCATGCGAAAGCATGAATGCTGTCAGCAAGACAACTAATGTTATCCCTATTTAGGAAAGTGGACAGCAGAGTGTCACGCGCTTTCCCAGTGTCGGATTTCACCGCGGGAGCGCGCCTCTCAGACGCGCTTGCGCAGAGTAACTCACAGCCCCTGCTCACACAGACACAGCCAGCCCCCACCCCTCTGCATGCACGCACACACACACAGGCGCAGGCATGCACACGCAGGCACACAGCACACATACAGGCACACGGCACACAGCCCCCGCTCACACAGACACAGCCAGCCCCCACCCCTCTGCATGCACGCACACACACACACACACACACACACAGGCGCGCGCATGCACACACAGGCACACAGCACACATACAGGCACACGGCACACAGCCCCCCCTCCCTCCCCTTCCCTCCCTTTAACTCACCGGAGTCGGACTCGGGCTCGCACCATCTGTTAAGGGAGCCCCGCAGAGCACTCGAGCTCCTCTGGCACTCTATCAAAAAGCGGAGCTCTCCCCATAGGCATGGGGGCCTCGCAGTCTCCCCGCTGGTCTTCACCCGGGCCCCCTCCTGGGACTCGGGACTTCATGCGGCACTTCTCTTCTCCGCGCTCGCGCTCCGACCTGAAAACGAAACTGAAGAGTGGCGCATGCGCAGGCAGCCCCCGCCCTCCCACTCCTCACAAGCCGGCGAAAAGCTGATGGTAGCGCAGGACTGGTTTAGTTTTGTACAGCGCGAACTCGACCCAAAGGTTTCAGGGCGCATTCTGAGCACCAGTTGCATTATAGACTGACGCATTCTTTTTAGGCACGGGGAGACTGAGTGATTTGGCCAGAGTCACCAGCTTCAAGGTCGGCCTTGGATCAGAAGGATGCAGAAACTTCCGCTATAACATACTACTGTGCCCAGCCCTCCCCCATTCTACCCTCCAGGGAGCCCAAGAGACAGCGCTACCTACAGTTGTCATTCACTTCCAGGGTCGTGCTCCTGTGGCATGTTGTACTCCCGGAACGCCGTACCCCAGCATGCTACATGAGCTCGCATGCACAGTTCCAGCCACGCGAGCTGCCGCTGCCCCTGTCTTGCCCCAGCGCTGCTTTGGTCAAACGCCTTCAACACAACAGACGGCCTTTGTCGTCTCCGACCACCCACAGCACAGCGAGTTAAACACCGTCATGCCACAGTTCAGGACACAGCGTCTCAAAGAGACTGCACAAGGAGTTTGCATTTAGTGTACTGGGGTGTAACTGTGATTTAGTGGTTACATCATTGATTGTGGAACTCGAGGCCTGGGGCTGTAACCCTGGGATACTCCATGACTCAAACATTATAGTCACGGGACTCGCACTTCTCTCCGTGAAGGCAAGGTCCATTCCGTGCGGACCTGGGGACGCTCAGTGATAAGCACGGTCACCACGACAGTCGCTATGACCTCTAGGTGGGTCACTAAGCCTCTGACTTTGTACCGCACACTTTACCAGCAAGAGGTCTCAAGGCGCTGCTTCTCATAACCCTTTGCTTCATTAGGCGCTGTAGCACGTGGCACCTGCCTTCATTAATGGAACCAAGAACATGGTACTTAAGAAATACACTCAGCCCTGTCTCTCCTGTCTTTGCATTTCCCTGTCGTGTTGCAATTATAACGGGAGAGAGGGGAGGGTGTATGCATGCCTGTCACAGGATGTACCACTTCCATACATTTCACGGGGCAGCGTGAGATCTTCCGACCGACATATCTGTGCATCCGATTCACGCTCTACACCGAGCATCTAACTATAGGGTGGAGGAGACAGAAGAAAGGTGCTATTATGGGGCATAACACTGGATGTAGCCTGCATGATGTACGTTTGCACCCCAGCGGGGTCAACTCAGTCTTTCATCATTCCAGGGTCGTAAAAAAAGAATGCCATTGAGGTGGGTTTTATAAACATATCCTATGGATAGCAAGGCAAAGCTCCAAAACGGTGTCAGTAGGTGCAACTTAAAATGAATATATTGTATTCCCCCCCTGAACCAGCCTGCCAGCGGTATGGAGCGTTTAAAGGATTACCAATAAAAAACAGTGACCAGCACT
The DNA here is from genome assembly GCF_964263255.1 of Lissotriton vulgaris. Lineage (NCBI taxonomy): Eukaryota > Metazoa > Chordata > Amphibia > Caudata > Salamandridae > Lissotriton > Lissotriton vulgaris. Next base: position 307,143,371 of record NC_141693.1, on the reverse strand, counting down.
TTCTGGTTTGCATCTGCCACCCCATGCTTCCTTTGTGCACCCTGGATAATCTTGTCTTCGCATTCACTGCCCTGCTCTGGGCTGTCGGACCCCCATTGCCTACTGTGTTCAGGGCTGGTGATTGCTGCCTTTGTGAGCTGGTGAGTGAGGCTGTAGGGCCATGCTTGTTTGTTGGTGTGATTCAACATATCTAATTTAGCTGTATATCTCATTGACTTTATCCAGTCTAAAACATTTGGAGAGAGGGGAGAGACCCACAACTTACAAAGTTCTCTACGTGCCAGTAGTATAGCATAAAAAATCAATTTCACATTGCCATTAATTCTATCTACCTCTAGGTCATTCCTCCCAGTAATTATAAGTTCAGGGCTTACCTCTATTTGTAGGTTCAGAGCTTGTGATAGACAGTTACTCACATCTTGCCAAAAGCCTCTTATTTCCGAGCAAAAGACAAACATATGGGGGTCATCGGCGTTGAAGGTCTTACATTTTGCGCACTCCAACACTCCACTTGATTTAAGTTTCGTCAATCTGCGCGGAGTCCAGTAGGCCCTGTGGATTGTGAACAGAAGGTTTCTTCGTAAATTCGCAGGTTTAACCACTCTGTATAGTATAGCCATAGATACTTGCCATTGGTTTTCTGTTGCAATCTTTGGCAAGCTTTGCATCCACAGGACCTCCGGAAGTAGGAAGGGCCCATCTTCCATCTCCAACATTGACCAATACCACAAGGCCACCTCCTTCTTAAAAGACCCCTCCATCGCCAGTTTTGCCTCAAAGTCATTCTGTATCCCAATTCGAATTTCGGCGCCCTTCTCCCAGCTCTGAATCTGTAGGTATTTATACCTTGAGAGGACTTGCCCCCACCTTTGTTGGCATTCACTCCATGCCAACAAATTGCCCTCCTGAAACAGGTCATTCCATCTCCGAACTGAACCCTCTCTCTTCAATGAAATTGCCAATAAGTCCTTTGTCCAAGGCGGAGAACCTGGTGAGTCCCATATTGGAGCCATACAACTCAAATATGGTATCTTTAAGAACTTCCTAATCTTGTACCACATCTCCGCCAAATCATATAGAACTTTCAGCCTAATCTTTTTAAAAAACTTAGGATCTGAGAACTTATACAAAAAACCAAAATCTGTATAACCACCATTCTTTAACATCACACCAAATAGATCCCCTATTGGTGACTGAAAGCGGGTACCCAATAGCATCCTACAATTTTTCAACCCAAAAGCCCATGCATAAATTTGCAAGTCCGGGGCAGCCAATCATCCTTTACAAAGCCTCCTTCTTATTTTTTTCCACGAAAGTCGTGACCCCTTTGATGCCCAAATAAAAGAAGCTATCTCTCTCTGGAGCTTGGCTAACCACTCCTTTCGAAATCCAAGCGGGATAACCTCAAACAAAAAAGTTACCTTTGGCAGGATCATCATCTTCACTAAATTGGTTCTGCCATATAACGACAAAGGTAAATTCATCCATCCTTTAAGCATGGCTGAAACTTCTTGTTTAACTCTAAAGAAATTATTTTTTCGCCAAATCCGCAATGTTATGAGTAACCCTTACCCCCAGGAATCTCATATCCGCCTTAGTGACTAACCCCTCTGTGGGTAAGTTCCAAGGCATAATCTCAGTTTTTTCTTGGTTGATCTTATAACCAGAGACAGCTCCAAAGTCCTTAGTAATACCTGTCAGGGCATCCAAAGAGCCATGCAAATTTGCAGAGAAAATAACAATGTCATCTGCATAGAGGCCTATTTTTTTTTACCAATTTGCCACCCCAAAAGGCAGAATCTTGTTTGAGCTCCTTATTCTGCAAGCCAGTGGTTCTATATATAAATTAAACAATAGTGGTGACAAAGGACACCCTTGTCTCGTACCGTGCATAATTTGCACGGGTGGAGTTAATAATCCATTAACCAGAACCCTGGATGTCGGAAAATCATAGAGAGAAAAGATAGAGTCAGTAAATCTCTTTCCCAAATTAAGATGTTGTAAAAGAGTTTTTTAAGAAAACAAAATTAACTCGATCAAAAGCCTTGGCGGCATCTAAAGCGATTACCGCCAAGGGAAGATCGTTTGTGACTGCCATATTTATAATGCCAATAAGAGCAAAAGTTGGTAACCCAGGTTAGAAAGGGCGCTCTGCAAATAAGGGTAAAGTAAAGTTCCAAATATACATCTCAGTGCTCAAAGGAAGGGTGTGGTCACCAACACCCCACACAACCTAACCAGTAGGTCTACAAAACAAATTGGTTTTCCTGAGCACTCACAGTCTATGTAGTTCAATACCACAAATTATAATAGCAATTCCAATATATCCAAAGCAGTCCCAGGTGGGTAATCCAAAATGATATATCAAAGTCCTTCAGATCATGAGTCTTTATTTTTTACTTCTCTTCAAATGCAACTCCTCCACATTCCATATACAGATGTCATTGGATTTATTCAGCCAACACGTGTTTCGTCTAGTATATTATTTACACAACGACTTCCTCAGGGCGTAATCTCAGTATTTTTGAAAAGCTCGTAGTTTGAAATATTCTCTTTCCTCCTTACTTCAAATATTGAAGTATAAGACCCCTATTCCTTCAGATCATGTTCATAATCAGGAGTCTTCCTATATCTTCCAATGTATTCTGTTATCAACGATCTTAGTTCTACTCCGTGTTCGTCTATCCACAAACGCGTTCTTCCAACCGGCGGTTGGAAGAATAGGGGTCTTATACTTCAATATTTGAATATAAATAATATACGAGACGAAACACGTGTTGGCTGAATAAATCCAATGAGATCTGTATATGGAATGTGGAGGAGTTGCATTTGAAGAGAAGTAAAAAATAAAGACTCATGATCTGAAGGACTTTGATATATCATTTTGGATTACCCACCTGGGACTGCTTTGGATATATTGGAATTGCTATTATAATTTGTGGTATTGAACTACATAGACTGTGAGTGCTCAGGAAAAGCAATTTATTTTTTAAAGAGCAAAAGTTAGTTCTTTTAAATAACGACCCCTAATGAAGCCTTTTTGATCTTGGTCTATCAACTTAGGAATCACTAGGCTTAACCTATCAGCGAGAATCTTTGTGAAGAACTTATAATCACAGTTAAGGAGTGATATAGGTCTATACAAATCTAACGATCTAGGGGATGTGCCAGGTCTAAGTAGCAAAGTAATAATGGCCTCATTTCATGTACACGGTATAGCTGCTCCACCCATAAAGATTTGATTAAATAAGTTACACAATACCGGAGCCAATTCAAATCTGAAGGTGGTGCTAAATAACGACATAACGGTAGAAGAGGTGGTCAAGGTCATTAAGGAGAGTAAAAGGGGGAAGGCACCAGGACCAGACGGCCTCCCTTCTGAAGTCTATAAGACCCTAGTAGAAGAATTGGCTCCGGTATTGTGTAACTTATTTAATCAAATCTTTATGGGTGGAGAAGCTATACCGTGTACATGGACTGGAGTTGTTTTTTGTACACTTGTGCTGAACTGAGATGTTGTGCACATTTTGATATGTCTCTTTTAATGGTCACTTGCATGCATCTTACCTTGAGATGTGCTGGGCCCTTTGGATGTGTCCAGCTGGGTCACTCCCTCCACAGCTTCAGGCTGGAGTGTGGACTCCACCAGGTCCTCCATGGGTGTGTTCCCAGGCTGTGTTACTGGACCCCCTCCATTCTTCTTGGCCTCCTTCAGCCTCTCAGCAATCCTCTCTTTGGCACTGATGCGTAGGTCGTACCAACACTTTTTTAGGTCGTCTATTGAGCAGTGGGTGACGCCCACTGCATTCCCTCTATTCTGGATCCTGAGCCAGATTTTTTGCTTCTGTGCCTCTGGGATCTTGAGTGACAGTTTGCCAAATAGCTTGTCATGGCTAATGACTACCTCCTCTATGAGGTTTTTCAATTTCCCTCTCACTGAACTTCAGCTTGCGTTTCCTGGCTGGTGTACTCTCCCCTGATGCTGATAGATCCATTTTTAGCAAGGGACAGGTCTGCAAGCAAAGTAGTTGAATGTCCTGTTCAGTTCCTGCACTCAGCCTCCTCTCATTCTCGCTGAACACTGAATGAAGCATGGGCTGGATGACTTCCTGGTTGTGATGTCATCATCATGCATCAAAAGCAACCTCGCTATTTGCGGTTTCGCTAATAGCAATTTCGCTAATAGTGAGGTCGCAAATAGGTTTTCTGGAATTAGCGCGTCTCGGCGGCTGTATCGCAATTTGCGATTGAGAATTTTACCAATTCGGTAAATATTCGCTAAAAGGGTCAGACATTGGAAATGGCGATTCCTAAATAGCGATTCTTTATTTTTCGCTATTTATGAATCCCTATTTCGTAGTTTGATGCATGTGCCCCTAAATCTTTTAACAACTTTAAAAATTTCATGATCTCTTTTCACTATCTCAATCTGTTGTTTAAACAGCTAAATTCTCTTCCGTATTATTGTTTCTACCTCCATTCTCTGTTCATTCTCATCCACCAATACCAGCGCTGCACTTTGACATCACTTTAACTCCTGACTGCAACTGACCCTCCCATCACAATTCATTTTTCATTCTTTAGTCTTTTTAAAACAAACTTCACAAAAGCAATACAACATAAAGCAACTTTGCTCAAATAAAACAATTATAGATGCCCACTCATTCAGAAAATGTCATTAGCTTCCATTGAAAACCTTGACCAGCGCGATTTCACTCTCATTAAATAAAACATTCTTAAGATCTCTCCTAGTGCGCTTCCTGAAGAAATCTAAACAATTCCAACTTGTCATGCATCAAGTTCCCTTTCTCAGTACCGGCAATGACGTCTCATGTACAGTACTCATAAAACAGTAGACAAACACACTTAGTGTAAGCCACACTAAGACTACCAGTAGGCTTATCCCGGGATCTTAGTCCTCGACGGACACGTACTCACTTAGGCCTCAACAGACCTAATTCAATACACCATAGACATACAATTTTCACAAAACGACAATTTTCTGTGATCACAAGTCCATTTGAATCTTTCGCCAATGTCAAAACTACATCATTTTTCAAAACCCTACTATTCTTTACACTACTATAAAACCAGCACTCATTAATCAAGTCTCCTCATATCCTAGTTTAATTAGTCAAACTAACCATGTTATGTTTTGTTATTTTAAATTTATAAGGTGCACAGCTACTCCAAGGGGTTTCCTGGCACCAACAGGCTACCAGAAAAATGATGCAGCCGAAAGCTGGGTAAAAAGTAATTTATATTCACATCACATATATTTCATATAAGGCTATTTCCTCTCTGGGCCCATAACATACCACTAAACTGCCATTGGTCCTCCAATGGATCTTTTATGTGAGCTAACTGGGAATTGGATATTCAGAGACCGTGAGTCAATATCTTATGAGGACCTGGAATAGGAAAATGCCAATTTCATGCTAACAACATACAGCCATATACTTTAGTTCTTACTAATGATAAGACTTACAACAAGAAGGTTCACACAAAAAACGAATCAAATACAATATATTTACTCATGTTAACCTTTTATCTAAGCCTCAATTTGAATGGTGAGGAACATAAGTCACATTTTATAATCCGATTTAATAGAAATCAACTAGTAGCGAGGGGCGTGGCTACGGCACAGGGGAAGATGGCAGCAGGTCTGGGGAGCTCTGTCGGAGCGTGACGCGATGAGAGCCTTTCCAGTTCTCTCAACAGTCACCCGGTCCTCAAGACCATGAAATTCGGTGGCGGAACATCGGCAGCACCAGAAGATGGTTTTATAACAGCGCAGGGTGAGATGCACACGCTATATTTTTTCCGTTCTTGCACCGGCGGATCGCGCTTGAGGCGCGACCGCCATTTTGAAGCCTCTTCTGCTCTCCAACATTGCAACACATTCTTTTACCTCATGCTGCGCTATGCAAAGGAGCATTTCTTTCTAAAGGTACTATTTCAATAGCGGACATTGGCGACTTCGGCAGAAGGTTTTATAGCGGCGCAGGGTGAGAGGAACACGCTGTATTTCTTCACTCTTGGCACCGGCGGATCGCGCTTGTGATGCGACTGCCATTTTAAAGCCTCTTCTGCCCTTAGACATTGCAACGCATTCTTTTACCTCACGCTGCTCTAAGGAACAGAGTGTTTCTTTCTAAAAGTGCCTCAAACTTGGATGAATACCATCTCTGACCAATGGGCGCTCCTCACAGCTTACTCAGGTCGGTGTTTTAATGCCTGGCTTTTATGCTGCAAGACAGGAACATATTGTATTTTACATTCTAGACACCGGCAGATTGCCCTTGAGATGCGACCACCTTTTTGAAGCCTTCATTACCTTCAAACTTCATGACGCATTTTTTGTATTATGTTACATTATGAAATTATGTATTTTTTCCCAAATAGTACCTCAATCTTGGAAGATTATCATCTCTAACTAATGGGGTAAGAGGATCTCTGTGTTCTTGTAGACTTTCAGATTTTTGCAGTACTTAGTTGAAGTACAACTGCCTTTCTGAAGTGATTTATACAATACTAGTTTGCCAACTTCTTCTCACTTCCTGCTGCAACTTTAAATGATAGGAATTTCAGACCAACACAATCTTTATACGCTTTAAGAACTGTCATCTTAAGTTTATGAACTTGTATCATATTTTTCTACTCTCTCAAGCTCTCAATGGCAATGTCACGCAATAACTGGAATACTTCTCAGCAAAGAAATTTAACCAACATGTCTTTGGAGGACTTTAACCCATTCAGTGTTCTGCAAGATACAATGGATGACACAACAAATGACACACCTATCGCAAAGTGCACCTCCCCCCATATGTCTCAAAACCTTCTACTAAAATTCCCTCTTCTTCTGCTTCTACACCAGGAAAAGGAGTTAAAACAAACCCTCCCTCTCCTACCAACACATCCTCTTCTATCTCTATGGAACTTCTATTGGAGGAAATTCGCTCACTCAATCCTTACATGGCGGAAACAAACTCCCGTCTTCAAAATCTCGAAGGCAACTAGTCTCACACTGAGCAAAAGGTAGAGAATCTTGAGAGAAGATTTGCTTCAGGTCAAATAGTCATTGACCAAGTTCCCTGCATACACAAAGAGATCCAAAAGCTTAAACAGCAAGTTGAAAATGTAGAAAATCGAAACAGGCGTAACAACCTATGCATTTATGGGCTTGCAGAAGGCCTCGCAGGATCGAATTCCATCTCTTTTTTTCAATCATTCCTGCCTACCCTTCTTGGTCTCCATACTTCTCCACTTTAAACATTCAACGAGCGCATCGTTTAGGTTCAATTTCTCGCTTGTCTACCTCAACGTATTCTACACTAAAACCTAGAGGTATTATCCTGTATTTTTTGGAGTACACAGATTTACTTAAAGTTCTTCAAGCTGCCAAGCAGAAAGGGAAGATCACCTGGAATGGTTCTAATCTTTTCTTTGCACAGGACTACGCCAAAGTCACTGCGAATCATCGCAAGAAGTTTCTGGAGATGAGACCTGCTCTACATTCCTTGAATGCTCTATATGGCTTATTCCACCCTTGCCTCGTTAAAGTGACTTATAACAACAGGACGACGAATTATGAAGATCCGGCGATACTTCAACAATTTCTAGACTCTTGCAGAACTGAATCTATGGACATCCCTCGAGCATAACTATCAAGTGTAATTGTCCTACATATTGAAGTGATGTTCTATTTAGATGTCTGCTCTTTTATCTTCTGCGCTGTATAATGTAGTTTGTGTTCTGTTTTGTTGTAACTTTTGTTGTTAATATTATCTCTTTTTGGATTCTTTTAGATGCGGTTTTGTGGTGACTTGATTTATGTGTTCTTCATGTTATACCTGGAGGTCTTTATCTCTTTGCCGTGTTCCCCTGGAGTCTTCGGTCCGGTGTGCTACCTTCCTTATGTGGTTCCACCATCCCCAGTCTTATTGTTGTTTTGAGGGATGTCTTTTTGACATATTGTTTCATTATCAACTGTTAGATTTGTATTGTATTCTTGTTTTTTTGTTTCTCTTTTTCTCAGCTATTTCCTTTCCTTTCCTGTTTTACTCCCTTCTCTTTTTCTTTATCTATTCCTCTGCACTTTACAGTAATCCTCTTATACTTATCTCTTTCATCTCCTCATTCCTGAATCTATTTCGCAGTCTTTTCTTCTCTATTTTCTTTCCCCTAGGTAATAGGAATCTGAATTCTTATACTGTTTGCATGACGATTGTTTATGTTTTATTTGATAGATGCTATTTAACTGCTTTTATAATAACTGTGCATGTTTATTTTAATGGTTCACCATTAGGGTTGTAATTTGGAACGTTAAATGAGTTGACAATTCCATAAAAAGACAATGTGTATTAACCCATTTAACTAGATTGAATACTGATATTGTTTTAATTCAAGAAACTCACTTATCAGAGGATGAAGCAGCTAAACTGAAAAGAGGTTGGGTTGGGCATGTTGTTTTTTTCCCCAGGCTTAGAAAAGAAGAATGGCTCATCTATCTTGTGTCATAAAAAACATCAGTTTTCAGTGATACATCAGGAAAATGATCTTGATGGTCGCTGGGTAATTTACAATGCTTATTGATCAAATATCCTTAATATTGTTTAACGTTTATGCGCCTGTTAATATTGATAATACTTTTTGGAATCCGATTTCTGATAAACTTCTTATGTTTGATGATGACTATGTTATTTTTGGAGGTGACTGTAACCAGATTCTCAACCCTATTTTAGATAGACATTCCTCTGTGAAATTCTCCAATACCAAGATGCATTCACAATTCTCCTTTGCCATACGTCGTAAAGCTTTAATTGACATTTGGAGGCTCTGTAATCCAGATCTACAGGAATATACTTTCTATTCTCCCCATCACAACTCACAATCCAGAATAGATTATCTTTTCTTCAGGAAACCCTTGTCTCAGCTTGTCTCGTACACTGAGATTGGTTCTATCCTAATATCAGACCATGCTCCAGTTTTTGTTGTTTTTGATCTGCTACCTTTTTCCCCTCTTGCTGTTAGATGGCGTTTTAATAATACACTATTATCAGATCCCAATTTCACAGGCCAATTCACCTCTTTTGCTTCTGAATTATTTTCTATTAACTCCACTCCAGACTCTTCTCCAGTAATGATTTGGGACTCTTTTAAGGCGGAAGCCAGAGGTTTTATTATAAATTTTATTTCACAAAAAAAAAGTTTTTTGAAGCCAAAAATGCTCAGTTATTAACCAAGATTAAGCAACTTGAATATTGTTATTATCGCTCTAATTCTGAAGCGTCGTTAAAAAATCTTATTGAGGCAAAAATCTCTTTTAATAGATCATCTACAGAAGCTGCATCCTCTTATCTCTTAAAAAGCAGTGCCCGCTATTATGGAGGCCAGAATAAGATGGGCAAATTACTTGCTAATTATTTAAAGATTCGTCAGGAACGGACTAAAATAGAATCCATAAGTAACAATGTCGGGTATTCGCTTTGTAGAGACAAATTAATTTGTTTCTTTTTATAAAAATCCTGTATACGCCGGAGCAATAACCAACTTCAGATGCACTCTCCTCTTTCTTCCAATCAATACATTCTCCTCCCCCTTATGACACTGATTTTGCCTCATTAGAATCGAACATCACTTTATCTGAAATTAGTCATGCTGTATCAGTATTGAAAAGGGGAAAAGCACCTGGTACTGATGGATTTACTATTGTGTTTTATGCTCATTTTGCATCCTTATTACTTCCCCATCTCTTATTACTTTATGAGTTTTTTGTTAAAGATGGTTCCTCTTCAGGATTTTTTCAAGAAGCCGTGATCTGTTTAATTCCCAAAGAAAATAAAGATTCCTCTTTTTGTAAAAATTATCGTCCGATCTACTTAGTTAATTTAGACTATAAGATTTTCGCAAAGATTCTTGCTCTCCGTATCGATCTCATTTTACCTACCCTTATTGGCCCGGAACAATCAGGATTTATCAAAGGTCGTTTGTCTTCAGACAATTCCTGAGTTTTCTTTAATATTTTAAGTAAGACTTCTTCTCTCGACTATCCCATTGCTGAGATAGCATTAGATGCTGAAAAAGCATTTGATAGGATTGGCTGTAATTTTATTTTTCAAGCACTTAAATGGATTGTGTTCCCTACTAAATTGATTTCTCTTATTTCTTTGCTATATTCTGGCCCTAAAGCCTCTATTTTTGTTAATGGGAAATCCTCTGTGTATTTTCCTCTTTTCAGAGGATTTCGTCAAGGTTGCCGGTTATCTCCTCTTTTATTTATAATTGCATTAGAGCCTTTTTTAACGAAAATTAGTTTAGATGACAAAATTACTGGTTTTCACCTTGACACTACCCATGTTAAAATGTCTGTTTACGCTGATGACACCCTTCTATACTGTTCAAATCCTTCTACTTCTCTTCAAGCCTTCCTTTTCCAAGTTGATACCTTTTCTCAGTTATCCGGATACCAACTTAATTCGGATAAATGTGAAGTTCTCCCATTAAATATTCTCTGTCTGAAACAAGATTTTATCTCTACTGGCTTCTCTTGGAAAACCTCTGAAATAAAATACTTAGGTTTATGGTTTTCTCCTACTATCCCAGAAACCTTAAAAGAAAACTTTGATAATCTTACTAAAACTTTGTCTGTATCTATTGACCGATGGCATCCGCTTTTCCTCTTCTGGTAGGGTCGCCTAAACTCTATTAGGATGATGCTTTCTCCGTTAATTCTCTATCTTCTATCTATGATCCCAGTACATATCACTGGTTTCAACTTTAAAAAAAATGATTCTATATTAAACAGGTTCCTTCGGAAAAAACAAATCTCCTCGAATAGCTCTTAATGTTCTCAAATCTGACAAAATCACATCATTATGCTTTCTCTCTGAGACAATCCACCCGCTAGCTTTCTCCTGATCCATGTGTTCATCCTCCTCTTTGGTTGAATATTGAAAAACACTTTATAGCTCTTATCATTGTAATTAATCTCTTGCTTTTACTAATAATATTTCTTCTTTTCGTCCTCAAGTGATCTCCCATCACGTAAAATATTAATACCTCTTCTTCCGTCCTCTTATCCTTCTTCTTCCTCGTTGGATCAACAACCTATCTGGCATAATCACTTATTACGTATCAAAGGCCGTACCATTTATTGGAGATCTTGGAGACTCAAAGGTTTAATCTGGATTTCACAATTGGTATTTAATAATATTCCTTTGACCTTTTCAGATCTTCAATTAAAATTTTCTTTACCCTCTTCATTTAAATCTCAGTATGACTCACTCCTTTCTCTTCTTTTACAATACCTTCTTTCCTTACCGCCTAGCCCCAATATTCCTACCAGATGTTCCAATCTTTTTCCTTTATTATCTATTAATACATCCGCTTCTTCTCTATACAGAAATGTATTTTTCTCCTCTGACAGGGCAAAGGGGAAGTCTGAATTGGCCTGGGAAAAGAATCTTGCAGAATGTTGGTCTATTCCATTTTGGGATAAATTATGGTTAAAAATTCATAAGACGTCAAGAGCAGCTAATACATCTCAGTCTCTTTATTTGATTTACAAACGCCTTCTTTTCACCCCAACGAAGTTAGCCTCTTTTTCTACAGACTTTTCCTCAGCCTGTTGGTCATGTAAACCTACATCAGCTGATTTCAAACATATGCTTTTTGAATGGCCCTCCCTCTCCCATTTTTGGTTTCTACTTTGGTCCCAAATTAATAAGATTTTCAACACCCAAATCCCTTTTTCCATATCCAACATCTTTTTAGCCACCCAACTCCCCACCCCTCATTAATTGACTTGTTATTAGCAATAGCCCTCCATTTAATAACTTCCATTTAGTGCCATTACTAGCCTCCGTGCCGACGTACAGCAGCAGCACGAGACTCTGTCCCATAAAGTGGACTCCATGGCTATTGACGTTACCCTTATCAGGGCCGACTTGGGCAAGACCAACGAGCGTGTGAAAACTCTTGATATTAAGACCGCCAGTCTGACCACGGATGTCTCCGAACTGCAGATTGAGGTTCGCAATCTGCGGTCGACTACTGATCTGTTCTCAAAGCGGCTGGAGGACTTTGAGGGGCGAGCCAGGCGGCAGAACGTCCGCATAGTAGGGGTACCGGAAGGGTCCGAGAATGGCGCAGCGGACCTGTTTGTGGAGGACTTGGTCAAGACTCATTTGGCGCCCTCTGGGCTGAGCAATTTCTTCTCAGTGGAACGAGCCCACCGTGTACCAGGGGGCCCACCTAAAACGGGAGCGACACCGCGACCGATCGTGGCGCGCCTCCTCAATTTCAGAGACCGAGATGCGATCCTCCAAGCATCCAGATCGCATGGGCCGCTCCACTACCAAAATGCGGAGGTGCACTTCTACCCGGACTTTACCAGGCTGGTACAGCGTCAGCGGTTGAGCTACGCGGGGGTGAAAAGACGCCTCAGAGACATGGGTCTCAAGTACTCCATGCAGTTTCCTGCGAAGCTCCGCGTTGAATACAAGGGACGTGCCTTCTTTTTTGACTATCCTGAGAACGTCAGCGAGTGGCTGGACACTGTTTCGCCTGCGCGTGATGAGCAAGAAGATGATGTTGGGGGCGCCTCGGGCGGAGCGGAGCGGCAAGAATGAACTGGGAGCTGATGCTACCCCTGCCTCGAATGACCGCCGGACTGGTGCTATTGTTGCTTATTATTCTCTCCTTTATTTCCATGGTGGGTGGCGGGATGATTTCACGGGGATTCCTCACTCCTCTGGGTCTTTTGTAGAGTAGTTAATGGGGCGACAGGCACACTGCTGGTTGGGGGGGCTTTTAGTCTAATGCAGGGGTGCAGGGTGGGGGGTTTGTTGGGCACGTTTATGGTTTGTGTTGTTTTCCTTTCTCTTTCTCTAGTGTGGCAATGGGACAATGTTGCTTCTGAAGTGTTTCTGATGCGGGTGTCTCTGGGCTCTGGGTGGGGCGGGCAGTGGAGGGATGAGGGGTAGGATGTTAAGAATTCTCAGTTGGAATGTTAACGGGTTGGGTGATCGGATCAAGAGAGGGGTGGTGATACAACTGATTAAACGGCATATGCCAGATGTTGTCCTTCTTCAGGAGACACACTTGGTGGGCAACGCTTGCAAAGCTCTGAACCGTAAGGGTTATAAAATGGTGGCACATTCGGTGTTCTCTTCCGGCTCCCGGGGGGCGGGCATACTTGTGCGCGCGTCCCTTCCCCTAGAGATAGATACCACCTTGATTGACGATAGGGGGCGGTACGCCGCCGTAGCTGGTAGATGGGAAGGGCGTTCCCTCACGTTGTTTTCTGTGTACGTCCCCCCAGGGCTCCAGTCTAGTACTTTTCATGACCTTGGTGGTGCCATCTTGTCTATGCCGGCTGGTCGTTTGATAGTGGGAGGTGACTTTAATTCCGTTTGCTCCGGTCTACTTGATCGCCAACCGCCTCGCGACCTACGTGGCCCGCAGCTGTGGCTGCCGTCCTTCCTTGAGTCTATTGGGCTGGTGGACGGGTGGCGACTTTTACATCCCACGCTCCGCCAATTTTCCTTCCTATCGGGTGCACACGGGAGCCTTTCGCGCATAGACTATGTTCTCACATTGGCTTCGGACGCACTTGCCGTTTCCGAAGCCCGCTTTCTGGCGCGGGGCATATCCGATCACTCCCCTTTGTGGGTCTCCTTTGATTTTGGAGTGACTCTGTCGGAACGTCCGGCAGTGATCAACCCATGGTATTTCCGGGATTTCAAGACCCGCTCCCTCCTGGCCAAAGCCATTGATCTTTACTTCTCCGAGAACGTGGGCTCGGTGAGGTCGGCCGTTACACTCTGGGAGGCCTTTAAGACGGTGCTCCGTGGCGAGGCCCAGGCGCTCATCGCTGAGACCCGTCGAACTAGAGACTCTGACATGCTGACTATCGAGCAGGAAGTACTGCGCCTCGAGGCCCAATTGGGACCCGAACCTGACCCCTCTGTCCTCCATACTCTCTCGCTGAAACAGGCGGAGTACCACGCCCTGGCTACTAATGCCGCTCTCATCCTGGCCAAGGAACAGCGAGGCCGTATTTACGATGTGGGCGATAAGGCTGGGAAGTTGTTGGCTTGGCTCGACAGGAGGGAAATGGCCAGTCGTGTGGTGCCCGAGCTCGTTGGAGACGACGGTGTGGTCCTTACGGACCCTAGTGCCATTGTTGACTCGTTCGCTGGCTACTTTCAGGGGGTCTATGAGTCTGCCTCTGACTTTTCGGAGGCGGACTCGTCGGCCTTCCTCTCCGACATTGACCTGCCCAGTCTTTCGGAGGAGGAGAGAGAGGACTTGGATAGAGACATCTCTGCTGAAGAGATTGACTTTGCGATCCGCTCCCTAAGGACCGGGAAGGCCTCCGGGCCTAACGGTATACCGGTGGAACTGTACAAAATCCGTTCGGACGCGGTCTCCCCTCACCTCCGTAAAATGTTCTTGGAGTCCTTTGAGAGAGGCTCTTTCCCCCTGGATCAACGACTAGCTACCATCGTGGTCATCCACAAGGAGGGTAAGCCGCGGGACGTTTGTCGCTCGTACCGTCCTATTTCTCTCCTTAACGTGGAACCCAAGGTCCTCGCCAAGTTGCTGGCTAATCGCTTGGTTGGTGTTATCAGCGATCTCGTGCACCCCGACCAGTCTGGATTCATCCCCCACCGAAACACTGCCCTTAACTTGCGACGCCTCCATGGTGTCATGGCCAGGGCCCACACTCTCGAGGAGCCGGCGGTCCTGGCGTCCCTGGATGCCACTATGGCCTTCGACTCGCTCGAATGGCCGTACCTGTGGGCAGTGCTGGCCAAACTCGGGTTTGGACCTGTCTTTGTGAGCTGGGTGAAGCTCTTGTATGCGGACCCGATGGCCAATGTCACGGTCAACGGTCGCCTTTCGGCGCCATTCCCCCTGCGTCGAGGTACCAGACAGGGTTGCCCCCTGTCCCCCCTCCTGTTTGCCTTGGCCCTTGAACCACTTGCGGCACTATTGCGTGCGCATCCTGACTTGCGAGGCATTACATGGGCCCCTGGCTTTGAAGACAGGGTCTCCCTTTACGCCGACGATATACTGCTTTACCTGACTTCCCCCTGCAGATCCCTCATCGTGGCCTGTGATGTCATCAGACTTTTTGGGCGATACTCTGGCCTGATTATCAACTGGGCCAAGTCCTCCCTTTATGTCCTCAAGGGGGATACTCCGCGTCTCCCCAGGGGCTGCGGTATCCAGATTGCCACGCGCGGTTTCAAATACCTGGGCATTTATATCTCTGGTAATCCCAAGTTGAGACATGACAACAACCTGCTTCCTCCTCTGCAGCGGTTGCGGCGTGACGTGGACAGTTGGCGTAAACTGCCACTCTCCCTCCTTGGCCGCGCCGCTCTTTTCAAGATGATGGCCCTGCCCAGATTCCTGTACGCACTCCAAAACGCCCAAGACCCTGTCCCGGCCCGCTATTTTCGTGACCTCGAAGGCCTTCTCCGTACCCTCCTCTGGGAGGGTCGCCCCCGCGTTGCCTTTCACAAACTCACGCTCCCCTGGTATGATGGGGGCATCGCCCTCCCAGACGTACGCCGTTACTATTGGTCCTCGCAGTTAGCTGCCCTGAACCATGGTTTCTATGGCCCAGTGGCGAGCCCCGGTTATGCCATGGATAGGTGGCTGATGGGCGATGGCAATTATTATCGGGCCCTATACTCGAAGTCCTTCGACCGACGGTTGACGGGCCCCACCCGCACGGCGGTCCGCACCTGGCGAGCGATTACTAAGGCACAAGGGTGGCAGGGCAGACTCACAAAGTTCACTCCCCTCTTTGATTCCGACATCCTGGGTAGACTGTGGCACACCAAGGGATTTGATAGGTGGGACCTTATCGGCATCAGCAGGGTTGATGATATGCTCTCTAAGGGCTTGATTAAGACCTTCCCCCAGTTGCAAGCTGAGTACCAGCTGGGCGCGACGGAGTTTTTCCGCTACGCTCAGCTGCGACATGCGCTGCTTTCGGCCTCTCCGCCAGACGGCGTCATTCCCGAAAGTTCCCCACTGGAAGACAGGATCCTAGATGGGCACATGCCGGACAGCGCAATCTCACTCTCCTATAAGAAATTGATCAATGCACGCACGGACCTCCTCCTTAGTTTGAGAGACCAGTGGGTGGCAGATGGCCTTGATTTGGACGATGAGGATTGGCAGCGCGCGGTTTCCTCTCCTAAGGAGGTTGCCATTTCTTCCCGTCTTCGCCTCGTACAATTTAAGGTCTTGCACCGGGTGTATATGACAGGGCCCCGATTGATGCGCATGGGTTTCTCGCCTGACGGTCTCTGTCGCAGGGGCTGTGGGGCTCCTGCCACTTTTCTACACATCCTCTGGGACTGCCCGGTGATCACCTCCTACAGGAGAAGGGTACACCGCGTTATGGAGGAGGTGACTGGCGTGGCTGCCCAGGCGGAGGCCCGTCGATGCCTCTTGAACATATGGGAGCCTTCTGACCACAACGTTGCACAGACTAGGTGGGTTACCCTTGGGAACATGGTAGCTAAGAGGGACATAGCCCAGAGATGGGGTGCGGCCGAGGCCCCCCTGCTGGTTCAGTGGAAGGCCAACATGGACTGGTGCATGTTCAGGGAGAAGACAGTCTATGTGGCTAGAGGGAGACCTCGAACTTGGACTAAAATTTGGGGAGCATGGAATGAATACAGGGGGGATGTGTGCTTACCGCCTGAACCAATCAGTCAAAATGACAATGTTTCTCCCTAACCTGTGACGCCAACTGAGCTCTACTGTATTACATTCTCCTGATACCTTCCCCCTCCCGCCTCTTTCCCCATCCTGCTACCTATCCTCGATACGTGTTTCCCTGCCTCACACCCTACCCATCCTTGACACCCAGCGTCGCATTACTCACACTGCCACTTTCGCGCCCGTGGGCGCTTGTTGTTGTGTTTATATCATGTAAAATTAACCTTCGACGATTATGTCTCAATTGTTTGACACTATTTTTCTCCTTTCTTATTGCTGCCTTGCCTCCGGGATGTCAGGCTGATTAGCTGTGTGTTCTGATTTCAATAAAGGTTTTCAAAAATTTAAAAAAAAAAAAAAATAATAACTTCCATTTAGAAACAAGCTGATAAAGTTACTTTCATAGCTTGGTGGAATGCTGTTTATTTTCATCATAGATGGGACACAAGCAATGTTACTCCTATATCATTATCCATTAAAAGAGATCTTTTATGGCTCACTCCATCCACCTACCTAACTAATACAGCTTCATCTTCTGTTACTATAGTTTTTTCCTTGTTTTTTTTAAAATAAAATTTTATTGTAACAGCGAACAACAGCATGCCATGGTACAATGCCACACATTTCCCATCTTGTTATCCACTTTCCAAACTTCATACACAGCCGTTATGCCAACAACCCAGGGGGCGGAAGTTAGTAAATTCCAGAGACATTGCAACAGGCGATTAGTCAGGTGTCCCCCAGATTTGATGTTCGAGTGTACCCCACAGTGTCCTGTTGTCCCTGCGTATACTAGAGCAATCTACCCTTGTCACAAACCTTCCCAAGCGTCACCTACACGCAGCATACCCTCTTTTCCTAGCACTCGTATAACAACACAGTCTCGCCGGCTTCAGCAGCACCCCTGCCATTTGTATCAACCGCATCTTCTCCCCGCCTTCTCGTAATACTAAGCATGTACATGGTATATAATCCCCCAAAAGTTCTTCTGGCGGCTCCTAGGTGGTAGCAGCTCACCATAATTTTCAGACTGTGCAGAACAATACATCATGTCACGGGACCAGTGCCGCAGCGTCGGGACAGGGCCCCCCATCCAGCACATTGGAACTCTTCTCTTGGCCATTAGAAGCCCCATGTCGACCAACCTACGTATTGCCTTGGGCAATTACTTTGTGTACCGAAGGAGCGCCATCATTGGGTCAGGTGGGAGATCAGTTTCCACCACTCTCCCCAGCTCCCTGAATATGTCCTCCCAGTAAGAATGTATTCCCGGGCACAGCCAGGCTAAATGCAAAAAATCAGCAGATGATGATAGGCATCTCTCACAATTGGCGTCTTCACGCAAGCCA
The DNA here is from genome assembly GCF_964263255.1 of Lissotriton vulgaris. Lineage (NCBI taxonomy): Eukaryota > Metazoa > Chordata > Amphibia > Caudata > Salamandridae > Lissotriton > Lissotriton vulgaris. Next base: position 307,125,273 of record NC_141693.1, on the reverse strand, counting down.
TATCAGCATAGCCTCTCAGGGGTGTAGTAGGTCCTATTAAGGAACTTGAAGTGTACGAGCCTGTGCATGCCATCGAGTGATATTTGTCTAGTGCTCATACAGCAGTAGGACCACTTAGAGTCCGCCAATTGAATGTTCAAGTCCCGTTGCCATGCTAGCCTGGCCGTCGTTTATTTATGCTCCCTATGTGTCATGGCGATCTTGTAAGGAGCTGTGATCATCTTGCGGGGGGGACTTAGTCTTAATAACATGCGTTAATTCCCGAACTTCCGGGGGGCTCTTCCATATCCTCACCAAGTAGGACCCTAAAGGCCCTGCACACCCTGTGAAATTGGAATTTACTCAACAACGTGCCTCCATTTGAAGCTCCCTCAATCTGCCCTAAGGTCCGGACCATCCCGTCAAGAAAGAGATCCCCTGATACCTCCATTTTCATTGCACGCAATGCCTGAACCACACCCCTTTCCGTACACGGTCCCAGCCATCTCACCCAGTCAATTGGCATTACTAGGGAATACAGCAATGCTCCGGCCTGATTCTGAAGTAAAGAGTGCCATGCATGTCTAGTAGAGTTTAAGGAATCTAAAATACCCGTCCTGTGATCTACTGGCTCAAATATCGTTGCCGGTAAAGGGATTGGTTCCGCAAACAGTCTCTCCATACGCAGGCAAGGAATGTCCGCCTCCCCATGAATCCAGGCGTGGTGTTGGGCATCTTGTGCCGCCCTGTAGTACAATTCGAAATCCGGCGCACCCAGACCAGCCAAGTGATACGTAAGCATGAGGACGCACCACCGCACCCTCGCCTGCTTGCTAGCCCAAGCTAGTTTTAACATGGGCCGTCTTAGCCTGTGGAAAAAAGCACGCAACAGCACTATGGGTATGTTCGTAAATAGAAATAGCAGCCTAGGCAGGACCACCATCTTCAGGATCGAAATTCGTCCCATTAGAGACACTGGTAGACGAGACCATACCTCCAGCTTAGCAATGGCCGTGCCATAGTTTTCTCTGAATACTATCTCTGAGTCCGTGTGGAGCCTGATGCCTAAATATCGAACCAAATCAGTAGTCCATTGCAGAGGATATTCCATAGCTAATTCTGTGGTGGCCAGGGTGAGTGGGAACACAAGCGACTTTGCCCAATTAACTTTAAACCTCGACAGCGCCCCAAAGTGTACTACCTCCCTAATGATTGAGGACAGCTTGTTTTCAGGGTCTCGCACATACGGCAGCGTATCATCTGCATAGGTTGACACCACTATCTTGTACGTCGCAAATCCAATACCCTCATTGCCATGATACTCCTGCATTAGCGAAGAGAAGGAGTCCGGTCCTAAGCGGGACTGAGGGGGGCTGGACCGTAATATAATGAGGAAAAAATAGAAAATGCCCACACCTCATAGAATGAACAATGATTCAAAGAAGACAACACGTGTAACTAAATGACACATGTGAAGGTACAATTATTTATACCTACTACTCGTAGTTTTTATATTTTCAGCAAATAGTTTTTTGAAAAGCAGAAAAAAGGTAAACCCACACAATCAACACAGTGATTATACAAATACATACAATTATACACAATTATAAACAACAACAATTCATGAAAAACGTAAGTACACAGAACGAAAATATTGACACATTTAGTAATTCATGGTTAAACATCAATGCCTGTTTTAAAACCACCAAAGCGAAGTGAAAGGGCAAGAGCTAGCACAATGTTCATTAGCATAGGCACATTTAATGTATTACTGCGCTCTTGCAAAGTGCTGACGCGTTTCAGGTTCGAGCAAAACGTGTTCGAACCCTCATCAGGGCTTTGTGAGTTGTCTGTGTAAAAAAGAAAAATGAAACTATATTGAAAGCCAAGACTCACATGAATCGATTTAATTCATGAGGTTGTGAAAAAGGGGTACCTGTGGTTATCAGGCTCCTATGAACTGGTCGATGGACAGGGGGCGGCACCCCAAAGGTTTAATTCTAAAATGAATAGAGCATGTGTTGTTTTAAGCGTTTCATAAAAATACATTCTCATTTTACAACAAAAACGGGGGGGGGATATTTTGGATGAAAGCCTACCTCTATGTGCACCGTCCGGCGCCTCTTAGAGGGTGGAGATCGAGGTTGTATGTCTTTGGGTCCTGTCAGAAACAGAGGCTAGTATTGTCAAATCAACCTCACTAGGACAAGTTTTACATTATTTTGAAAAAAGGGGGAGCCCCATACCTTGCGTTTTTTGTTCGATGGAGAAAAGGGGGTTTCTCTCTGGGATGATTATCGGTGTATTTCTCCTACCTGGAAAATTAAAGTGAACGTCACAACGGCTAAAAATTGCAAACATTCATGGGCAAAGTGAAATACGGGTGGACAGGAGCCTACCTGGGTTAGCTGCGTGAGTCGTGGCGGCCCAGGAATCATAAACGGAGTGTTACGATTTGCCTCCGTGTGCGCGGCGCGCTGTGAAGGGAGACAGAGGCGCAAGTGAATTCAGGATCCGAGGGCGGTCGAATTTGGAGTGCATACAAGCCCCGTGAGGGAGCGGATTCTTACCTGTCCTCGGACAGTAGGTATTCAAAATGCGGGGCTTCCAAACGAATGCCTGGCGTTACGTGAGGCCATTTTGAATACACTAAATAAAGAGCGATCGGCGTATCATTGAATTCTGGGATATGTAGTCCCGAATAGCAAGCTCAACGCGCCGAGTAAAGTAAATCCAATTTTACATTCATGGGGGAAAAGAAGTTATGAGGGACGAGGATCACACCTAATGGGAAGGCGAGAAAAAGCCATTATTTTGGGGCTCATTGCGACTGAAAAAAGAGGTCCACCTTATGTAGACAAAAGAGAGAACGCAAGGCAGAGGGGGGCAAACGACTATTCAGAATTGAGCTATTGTCGGAAACGTCAGTTAAATTCTTGATAATTCAGACATGCTGTTAAGACCTGTAAGTGTGCTATTGAATTTGAGAATCAGGTATGCTTCCTTTTGAAGTAGTACCTTGTCAATGTCTGCCGGGCGCTGTGTTGTACCAATTGTAAATAGTACTGACCATTTGAATTCCAGTTCTGTGTGAGATTTATCAATGAAGTGTTCGACCATGGGGGCCGTGAGGACTTTTTTTCTAATCCTGGACCTGTGCTGGCTGATGCGGAGATTAACTTGCTGATTTGTTTTCCCGATGTAAATCTTGGGGCAAGGACACTGGATGACATATATGACGTTTTTGGTTTTGCAGTTGGAGAAACCGGAATGCTTCCATTTAACCCCCTGATGTTCGAATTTCTTGCCTTCAATTGTGCTGGAGCACACTACACAATTACCACATCTATGATGGCCATCGATAGGTTTCATATTCCAGCAAGACAGGATATCATGTTTAGATTTTGGCAATGACACATCAGCTCTGACAATTTGTTGTCCAATGCTTTTGTTTTTCTTATAAGCAAAGATGGGCCGGGGAAAGGGGCATTCTAGACCATCTAAAAGATGCCAGTTTTTGAGAATCGTTTGTCTCATTTTGTGCGTGTCCGGACCAAATGTGGTCACGCATACCAAGCGGTCCAATTCTTTCTTTTCTTTTGTTTGCAGCAAGCACTCTCTCTGTGTAAAACGTGCTCGTTTATAGGAATGCCTGAGTAGCTTCTTAGGGTAGCCTCTGTATCATTTCCTCACAGAAGATTTCCGCATGATGGTCAAAATCACTAGTCTCCGTGCAATTCCTGCGTATCCGCAGTAATTGCCCATAGGGGAGATTAGTCTTTAGATTTCTCGGGTGGTGGCTGCTGTGATGCAGAATGGTATTTTTATCAGTAGCCTTCCTGTAAAGGGAGGCCTTCAGGAGTCCATCCAAGCATGTGACTTCTATGTCCAGGAAAGTCATTTTGGTTTTACTGGCTTCCATGGAGAATTGTATGTCGCTGTGTCTCATGTTGATCCATTCGTGGAAACTACTGAGTTCGGTCTGGCTCCCCTGCCACAGGAGCCAGACGTCGTCAATATAGCGCCACCACTGAATGATGTTGCCACTGAATGGGTTATTATTCCCGACAAACTTCATCTCATATTGCGCCATGTAGAGCACTGCCATTTCTGGGGCATAAGGACACCCCATGGCAGTGCCCTTCACTTGCATGAAGAACTGGTCATCAAATACAAAGTAGTTCTTCTTGAGGGCAATTTCTGCCAATTTCAAGATGAAATGTGTGGGCACCCGATGGGGACGCTCTCGCATCTCAAGGTACAGCTCGATGACTTCAAGAGCCTCTTCTTGAGGTATCTGTGTATACAAGGACGTGACGTCCATTGTGACCATTATTTGTGTACAGGGATCAAAAGGAGTACCTTCTACCTTACTCAGAAAGTCGGTGGTATCTCTCAAGTATGACTTAACAAAGTCATACTTGCGAGAGCGTCCCCATCGGGTGCCCACACATTTCATCTTGAAATTGGCAGAAATTGCCCTCAAGAAGAACTACTTTGTATTTGATGACCAGTTCTTCATGCAAGTGAAGGGCACTCCCATGAGGTGTCCTTATGCCCCAGAAATGGCAGTGCTCTACATGGCGCAATATGAGATGAAGTTTGTCGAGAATAATAACCCATTCAGTGGCAACATCATTCAGTGGTGGCGCTATATTGACGACGTCTGGCTCCTGTGGCAGGGGAGCCAGACCGAACTCAGTAGTTTCCACGAATGGATCAACATGAGACACAGCGACATAAAATTCTCCATGGAAGCCAGTAAAACCAAAATGACTTTCCTGGACATAGAAGTCACATGCTTGGATGGACTCCTGAAGGCCTCCCTTTACAGGAAGGCTACTGATAAAAATACCATTCTGCATCACAGCAGCCACCACCCGAGAAATCTAAAGACTAATCTCCCCTATGGGCAATTACTGCGGATACGCAGGAATTGCACGGAGACTAGTGATTTTGACCATCATGCGGAAATCTTCTGTGAGGAAATGATACACAGAGGCTACCCTAAGAAGCTACTCAGGCATTCCTATAAACGAGCACGTTTTACACAGAGAGAGTGCTTGCTGCAAACAAAAGAAAAGAAAGAATTGGACCGCTTAGTATGCGTGACCACATTTGGTCCGGAAACGCACAAAATGAGACAAACGATTCTCAAAAACTGGCATCTTTTAGATGGTCTACAATGCCCCTTTCCCCGGCCCATCTTTGCTTATAAGAAAAACAAAAGCATTGGACAACAAATTGTCAGAGCTGATGTGTCATTGCCAAAATCTAAAAATGATATCCTGTCTTGCTGGAATATGAAACCTATCGATGGCCATCATAGATGTGGTAATTGTGTAGCGTGCTCCAGCACAATTGAAGGCAACGAATTCGAACATCAGGGGGTTAAATGGAAGCATTCCGGTTTCTCCAACTGCAAAACCAAAAACGTCATATATGTCATCCAGTGTCCTTGCCCCAAGATTTACATCGGGAAAACAAATCAGCAAGTTAATCTCCGCATCAGCCAGCACAGGTCCAGGATTAGAAAAAAAGTCCTCACGGCCCCCATGGTCGAACACTTCATTGATAAATCTCACACAGAACTGGAATTCAAATGGTCAGTACTATTTACAATTGGTACAACACAGCGCCCGGCAGACATTGACAAGGTACTACTTCAAAAGGAAGCATACCTGATTCTCAAATTCAATAGCACACTTACAGGTCTTAACAGCATGTCTGAATTATCAAGAATTTAACTGACGTTTCCGACAATAGCTCAATTCTGAATAGTAGTTTGCCCCCCTCTGCCTTGCGTTCTCTCTTTTGTCTACATAAGGTGGACCTCTTTTTTCAGTCACAATGAGCCCCAAAATAATGGCTTTTTCTCGCCTTCCCATTAGGTGTGATCCTCGTCCCTCATAACTTCTTTTTGCCCATGAATGTAAAATTGGATTTACTTTACTCGGCGCGTTGAGCTTGCTATTCGGGACTACATATCCCAGAATTCAATGATACGCCGATCGCTCTTTATTTAGTGTATCCAAAATGGCCTCACGTAACGCCAGGCATTCGTTTGGAAGCCCCGCATTTTGAACACCTACTGTCCGAGGACAGGTAAGAATCCGCTCCCTCACGGGGCTTGTATGCACTCCAAATTCGACCGCCCTCGGATCCTGAATTCACTTGCGCCTCTGTCTCCCTTCACAGCGCGCCGCGCACACAGAGGCAAATCGTAACACTCCGTTTATGATTCCTGGGCCGCCACGACTCACGCAGCTAACCCAGGTAGGCTCCTGTCCACCCGTATTTCACTTTGCCCATGAATGTTTGCAATTTTTAGCAGTTGTGACGTTCACTTTAATTTTCCAGGTAGGAGAAATACACCGATAATCATCCCAGAGAGAAACCCCCTTTTCTCCATCGAACAAAAAACGCAAGGTATGGGGCTCCCCCTTTTTTCAAAATAATGTAAAACGTGTCCTAGTGAGGTTGATTTGACAATACTAGCCTCTGTTTCTGACAGGACCCAAAGACATACAACCTCGATCTCCACCCTCTAAGAGGCGCCGGACGGTGCACATAGAGGTAGGCTTTCATCCAAAATATCCCCCCCCCCCCGTTTTTGTTGTAAAATGAGAATGTATTTTTATGAAACGCTTAAAACAACACATGCTCTATTCATTTTAGAATTAAACCTTTGAGGTGCCGCCCCCTGTCCATCGATCAGTTCATAGGAGCCTGATAACCACAGGTACCCCTTTTTCACAACCTCATGAATTAAATCGATTCATGTGAGTCTTGGCTTTCAATATTGTTTCATTTTTCTTTTTTACACAGACAACTCACAAAGCCCTGATGAGGGTTCGAACACGTTTTGCTCGAACCTGAAACGCGTCGGCACTTTGCAAGAGCGCAGTAATACATTAAATGTGCCTATGCTAATGAACATTGTGCTAGCTCTTGCCCTTTCACTTCGCTTTGGTGGTTTTAAAACAGGCATTGATGTTTAACCATGAATTACTAAATGTGTCAATATTTTCGTTCTGTGTACTTACGTTTTTCATGAATTGTTGTTGTTTATAATTGTGTATAATTGTATGTATTTGTATAATCACTGTGTTGATTGTGTGGGTTTACCTTTTTTCTGCTTTTCAAAAAACAATTTGCTGAAAATATAAAAACTACGAGTAGTAGGTATAAATAAATGTACCTTCACATGTGTCATTTAGTTACACATGTTGTCTTCTTTGAATCATTGTTCATTCTATGAGGTGTGGGCATTTTCTATTTTTTCCTCATGATACTCCCGCATGGCACATGCCAAAGGTTCCGCTACCAGGGCGTATAGCAGCGGTGACAGGGGGCAACCCTGCCTGGTACCTCTGGAAATGGGAAAGGGGTCTGTTACCAGGTCACCAATGCGGACACGGGCCGTAGGCTTATAATATAAGATCCCGATCAACTGTAAAAAAAACGCCCCTAGTCCCATTCTCGTCAGTACTTGCCTCAGAAATGCCCACTCCACCGAATCAAATGCTTTTTCCATATCTAGAAAATAGCAACCGTTTTATTCTCCTGTGGAACGTGCTGCATAGTTACAAACACAGTGCGTTTATTATAGGTTAGGTTTCGCCTGTTCTGGGGCGACTAGGATGTGAGACATAAGAGCAAGTCTGGTAGCTAATATTTTAGTATCCACATTGATAAGGGAGAGGGGGGGCGAACAAACTGCATTCATCTGCGATTTTACCCGGCTTAGGGATGGCGACAAGTAGGGCCTCCCTCATAGACGGAGGAGAGTGCCCGTAACACACATATCCTCAAACAGGGCAGCAAGGTGGGGGAGCAGCAGATCCCAAAAGGTTTTGTAGGAAGCAACTGTTAAGCCATCGGTCCCAGGAGCTCTACCAGCTTTCATACCACCCAAAGCCTCAGTAATCTCGTCCCTCTCTATAGGGTGCATTGGGAGTTTCCTGTGCGAGTCAGGGAGGAATGGGAGCCGTATATGTTCCAGATACTCCATTATCTGCTCATCCGCCCCCTCAGACTGGGACCTGTACAGGTCTGAGTAATATTGTCTAAAGCGGTCAGCAACATCTGTTTCTTCCGTCAGTAGTTCCCCATCCGCCGCCCTGACTTCAGAAACCAGAGTCTTACCACGCCGTGCTTTCAACAACTGGACTAAAACTGAGCCCGACCTATCTCCCTCTCCATATGACCTAGCCGTTGTGTACTTGCCCAAATGCTTCACCTCAATATCTGCAGCATCATGATATTCCTCCAGCAGTGACTTAATCTCTCTGTCCAGAGTCTCACCCCCTAGTGAGCTACCGCCGTTCGAGGTCCTTCAGTTTTGATTCTATATCAGACAACCTCTTCCGTATGGCTTTAAGCACTCCCGAGTGCTTATTCATCGCTATACCTCTAATGTAGACTTTAAACGTTTCCCAGACTGTTTGGAAGCTATCGACTGAGCCAATATTGGTATCATAAAAGGTCTCTATGGCGTCGGCCATTTCCTCCTTAAATAACGGGTCTAGCAGGGAGTATGTGGGAAACCGCCACGTGAATGGTGGCAAGCACTTCTTATGGGTATCCAAGGCCAGCACCAGTGGAGAGTGGTCAGAAAGCGTGCGCGGCAATATCACACACTGTCGTACCTGATCCATCAATGAAGTGGAAGCAGTCCAATAGCCTATACGTGTATGTATATTGTGGTACGCTGAATAGTGTGTGTAGCCCCCCCCACCACTGCTTCGCGTCCGCCACACGTCACACAAGTCCATACAGACCATCACTTCCTCCAGCTTTCTCGCAGCTGCCACGGGGTTTCTAGGAGGGCCTGCTGATCTGTCTAGCTCCAGGTGTCTAACCAAGTTGAAGTCTCCTCCCCACAGGATCTGGATGTCCCCATAGTGTCTGATAATTTTAGCAATGTCCCCAAAGAACTCAGGGCAGTCATAATTGGGGCCATACACATGAGCAAGTCTAAGCCCCGAACTAGGCATTTAGATATAACGTATCGGCCCTCAGTATCAGCGTGGAGCTGTGTAAGCTTAAACGGTGTTCTGGGATTGATCCAGGTTAAAATGCCCCTGGCATGTGAGGTGAACCCCGCCGAATTAATATTTCCATCCAGTCCTCATAGAGCTCGTCTGGGGTAGGTGCGCCTCCTGCAGAAGCGCAACATCGACATTCTGTCTATTTAGATAGCTCAGCACCTTCCGGAGCTTGCGGTGATCGTTAAGTCCCCTGACATTTCAAGACATTATTCGCATACCACCCACCGTACCCTGGGCGTCTTGCGCGTTACGTGGCATTATCTTCGTAGATTAGGCATATCGTGGAAACAGACTCACTGTGTTCTAGTGTGCGGTGTACCATAGGCATGTCCAACAACCAACCCCCAGAACCACCCCCCTCGAGAAGCCACCCTCCCACCTCCCACAGCAGACCCCCAACTTGGCCGCATGTATCCCAAACAGACTCCCCTTTCTCTCTTTACCCCCCTGCGCCTGGACCCCTCCAAAGACTAACAACAGTGCCAGGCACACGTGGGTGGAGGTAGCTCCTTGTGCCAAACTCCTACATTCACTTGCATCAACTCTACCCAACCCGGGCTCACGTTTGTTATCAAAACCATTTTGCAGCATTTACAAGAAAACTTCCCCCCCCCGCGAAAGGGCAAGCCCCAGGTAACCCCCTCAAGTTTGAACCACTGCCCGACCCCCAGAAGGGAACAACAGGACTGCCAGCCCCAACGCCATATTGTTAGATCTAGTCATGTTAAGTCAAACCTGCCCCCCACATCAACCAGTGCACCCTGGGCCTCATTAACACAATAGTAGCAGGTGGGGACCCACCAGACAACCTCAGACTCATAGGCCCCTGCGTAGGCTATCCAGAAATACCTCGGACCATGAACCTCATCCACCCACTCCCCCACCCCCGGACCATCTCACCACCCCAACCTCCATCATAGCAACTCATCAGTCCTGGTCATCCAGCGATCCTCCCGCCGCTTCCTCCAGAGGCAGTCTCTCTGGGCTAACCCGCCGCTCCTTCGTCCAGCTCTTGATAGCCTGCTGCAAAGTCTTGGGGTCTGTAAAGATATGCGATTGCCCTTGTCTGTTGACCCGCAGTTTCGCTGGGTACAGCATGGCGTAGTCCACACCCAAATCTGAAAGCTGCTTCTTAAGCGGGACAAAGTGACTGCGAGTCTCTTGTACTCGTGCGGTGAAGTCTGGGTACAGGGAGAGCTCAGAGCCCTCATATCTCAAGACCTACTTCTCCCTGGCCACACGGAGAGCTGCATCACGATCACGGTAGTTGAGTAGCTTCGCTATGATCGGACACAGAGGAGTGCCGACTGGGGGTCTGGGCCCCAAAGATCTGTGCGCCCTCTCCACCACAAACATCGCAGAGAAAACACCGTCGTCCAGCAGTGTCACTAGCAGCTTCTCCACAAACTGTTCCATATTCTCTGTGGCAGTCGTTTCCAGGAGGCCAGTAATTCGCAGGTTACATCGACGGGAACGTTCCTCTAAATCTTCCGTCTTATCCTGCACAATACGAAGAACCTTTCCCAGTTGCTTATGATCTGCATCTAAAGTGGTGTGGGCCTCTTCTACTTCGGTCAGGGGACGTTCAGACATATCCAGTCTTTCCGGGTGTTTGTCAAGGCGGTCAGCCATTCTGTCTATTCTGTATGTGAGGGCATCCATTTTAGTTCCCAGGGAGGTGATGCCACTTTGCAAAGATTTTTCCATTGATTTCAGGATGCTGCGTATGTCTGATTCGGGGTCATCGCTCACTGGCGGCGGCATCCTAGCATCCCCACCCAAGATGGGGTCTTGCGATTTTGATCGCTTTTGGTCAAAGGCAAGTTTCATATGTGTCTTGTCTCCTCTGCCCATCGTTACTGGTGTATCTTGTCCCCACTGGGGACGTTCCGTTCGCTTCCGGCCTAGTAGGTGGGAAAGCTCTGTCCTAGGCCGCCCAGTGCAATCCGCCACAGGATCTGCCGCTATCGTGCAAAACTATCAGCCGAAACTCTGGTGCTGCAGCCCCTCCAGGGACCAAAAATGTTCCAAGTCCCAGGTAGTTCCAAGACGGTCCACTCACTCACCGCCAGTGCAAGTGCAGTCGCGTGGTAAAATCACTCCATAGCCCCCGCCAGGAAGACCTCTGGTAGCCTGCTCCTCTCCCCACCCTGCAGTCACCACCCCATGCGCGTGTGCAACGCAATAGAAAAGTAAGTGGGGGGGAGAGTGACCAGCATTCTCCCACGCACTCTGCAACAAAATACCAGGAGAGGTGCAGGAGACCTGCTCAGTACGTGCCCCCTGTATCCTTCCTCAGGCTTCAGTCCGCATTCCCGCTCTCCTCTGCTACTCAGCGCTCGAATGGCGGCCGCTGGTAAAACCCGACCTCGGGCTCCCACAGCTGCAGCCAGACTACTTTTGGCCCATGCGCTCTCAACTGCCAGGGGTACCACTGATCAAGCCCCTGCAAACATCTGTCTTGGGGTGCTGGTGTGTGCTGCTCTGGCTCGCCGACCCCCGCTGCTTAGGCCTCCTCCAGGCAGTGTCACTCCGGGTCCGAAGCGTCCCCCAGTAGCTAAGGCATCTCGCTGTCCACCGCGCCGGTGCTCACCTCACAGATCCGATCGGGCATACAGCAGGACAGCACCTGGGCTCTCCAAGTGTTCGGGTCTCTCCTGCCAACTATCCCAACAGTCGCCACTCTTCGGGCCCTCCAGGCAGCAGACCTCCGCAGCGCGCGCCAAGTGGGCTGGACGCCAGCCGGACGTCGAGCGACATCCCTCGGCGTCCACGCTCACTGTGGGTCGGGGATTCACGGCCTAGCCGCCGCCGCACTTTCACACAGTGTGACTCAGTCCTCAGGCATCAGATCGCTTCCGCACACTTTCCGCTGTCAAAGGTACTGCAGTGGTGGGCTTAGTATCGCTAATGCTGCAGGATAAATTAAGGATAGTGCGATGACACGGCGGAGCTCTGGGCTCAAACGGCCATCACGTCGTGAGCTAGCTCTCCCCCCCCCCCCCCCCCCTCCTTCAGTTACTATAGTTAATACTCCGGATGAAGTCGGGAAACCTCCATAAATCCTTTGTTGTCTTTTTAACTTTAATTTCAGATATATATTTTGATATTACTCCTTTTTCCTTTTCAATATTGTATTTTCAAAGCTTATGTTTATAGTATACTTACTTATGTTCTTGTTTATGAATTAGAATGAAGGTTCAGGTAGTACTTTTACTCTTACTTTTTTTTTTTACAATAATTCTCCCCCTCGCCTCTCTTCCTTTCCATTTATCACTAATAGATCTTAATTTGTTTTATAATGTTTAATATTATTTTTTCTTTGTGATTTCTCTTATATGATGTTTCTTCCTATGTATGCTACAATCTTTCTTTCAATAAAATTTAAACTTAAAAAAAAGAAATCAACTAGTATAATTAGTCACACAATGTCATACAGATTCAATACGATAACCATTTACTAGTTACCTAGAAAAAAGAAGAGAAAGAGAACATGGGAAAAATCAAGATTCAGCATTTAGGTTATACAAACCAAATACACAAAGTTGAAGCGCAATGAGTCACAGGAAAGAGTCCATAAACTCTTCAGCCGAAGAGTTATACCTGCACACTTTACCAGCCGGCAAAGTACAGATTTGAGTCCGTTCGAAAACCAAATTGGGTTTGGCATAGAAAGGAAAATCAGAGTTCAGTCTGGCAGCAGGTCAGGCAGGGAAATTGAAAATGACAACCAGTTCTTCACTCTTCCTCCAAGGGGGCAATTATACTTTCAAACTTTCTCAGTTTAACCCACAAAGTATCTTTTGAATCACTCCATATGGTTTCCATTGGTTGTCCACAGTGGGCTGTCATGGTGTGATCAACACCTCACTAAGAAATCCAGAAGCAGTAAGTAATCCTTTTGCAAAATCATCAAATTCAATAGTATTATATTTAGATTCTTTCCTTGGAAGTAAGAAAATTCACTTTGTTCACTGTCTGTTCGTTCCCATACGTTCTCTCTGGGTAAGCAATTTTATATATACATTTCTGTCAAGTGTTGTTGAATCAAAAAAGAGTCCTTTCTTTGCAAGCATAAAAAAGCAACTGCATGAAAAGTTCTCACAGCGTTTAAAATTACTACTTTAGCTAGAATCTGCCTTTGAACAAGGAAAAGAAGCATTTGAGCATTAATATAAAGCATTATATTGAGCATTAATATAAAGCACACAATAATATGACGAATTCCGTTTTATTAGTTAATTTACTCATTCTTCTTTTAAAAGTTACATGTCAATATTACGTACTACAAAAAAAATATTTTGCAGGCTAATCATTTTCAAACAAAATAATATGTGTGTCACTTTTGTTATACATGTTTGTATCACATAATGCTGAAGTAAAACTGTGAAACTTCATGTTATCAAGTATTCATGTACTAATCATTTTAACCGTTTTCAAGTGTTCAATATGTAAGCATTAATTTCCTTTATCACATTTAGAAGTCATCAACAGCACATGTTCTAGGTTAACTATGTTTAGATTCTCAAACATGTGATTACATTGTATAAGCAAATACCATTTCCTCTCTCTTTTTAAGTTTTTCACATTTCCATGTTTCAAAACATTTCTGAATGCTTTTACGATTCAGTAGAACATCTCATGTTTTTTGTTTTCCACCATTGTACATGTTTTTTGTCAAAAATGATTGCCATAAATCTCGATTGATGGTAAGAATTGATAGAGGCAACGGTCATTGAACTTTTCCGCTGCATCACTTATTACACAAAATAAAAGCCAAAGACGATGATATATTAACATTTTCTTCTTTTGGAATATTTGCAGCTTCATACTGTTATTTCGTGTTGTTTAGCACAATACCATATTTTCTCGAGTGTGCACACGCAGAAAGAAAATAGCAGACATGCACACACAAACCATTCCATACATTTTCCTTAAAATACCTCCATAGGGACCTGATTATCTTCCTTTTTTTCTTGCTTTTCTCTCGCACAAAAAAATGCACATACAAGCAGGCAAAGACACAGACATAAGCAGACACTCGCACAAAAAAATGACAATGGGATTAAAGCCATTTTTAACTCTTTACCTTCCATGGCTTTCCTAATTGCCCCTGTCATCTGGCTGCCTGAATTGCTGTTATTGCTCAAATGCACACTATAGTGCGAATGTGATTGACAGCACAGGACCTGAATGTACCCTTCTGTGTCGTTTCAGCGTGATGGTGAACACCGGGACCTTATTCAAATAAACCCATGCTGAATAGTTCAGCAGGGGTTCAGCTCAGGGCTACAGAACATTCTTGGCTATCGGAGACAGGTTCCACTCCGACAGCCTAGTGCTCACCAGCACTCGCAGCCAATGAGCCTACCTTTCATGAATACCGGTACTCCTCTCGGCAGTAGAGAAGGGCCTGTATTCAGAGTGATAAAAGCAAGATGTGGGTACTCAATACCTTTGAGTACCAGCCCATTTATGGTTTAAATCTTATTAGTATTATTATTCACATGAATCAAACACATTTCGTTTACAGTATACAAAGCATCGTACACCACTTTCACAAAATGTATGGAGGTCTCCATCTCAGGTGTCTCTTGGCTTGACATGCTAGTTATCAGTTAACAAAACTCAACTAGAAAATGAAACGAAGCACAAATCCACCCCGTCCTCTCCCACCCTCCCAGTACTCAATGCAAGGGTGTTTGAAGGGAGGTGTAGCTAAGTTTCTCTCCCTTGGCGTTTGGCCTGTACTACTCCTTCTCCGAAAACCAGTGGATGCGTATCTATTTGGGACAGGTAAGCTCTCTGAATTCCGTGGCCAGGAAACGGGGGTAATATTTCACAGAACGAGGGCTTGGACATTGTGAGGGTGGCAGACATCCTATCCATCACTAGTGTATACCATAGCCTGTGTAGCCATCCAAGGTGTGTAGGGATAATAGCAGACCCCCAGTGCAAGAGAATATTCTGAAGCGCTACTCCAAGTGCTATCCCCATCTGCCTACCTCTGCGAGACTTGGGAAAGCAATGGATTTGGTAAGCCCAAGACGGTATAGGCCGGAAACCGGGGAATCTGAGTATCAAAATACTTGTCGATATCATCCAATATCTGTGTCCAGTATGCTACAATCTGTGGGCATTTCCAGAGTATGTGTAGAAGCGTGGCTGGCAGTCTGCATCCCCGCCAACAGTCTGGGTTACATCCCTGATTACCCTTGTTGAGTTGCACTGGTGTCAGGTACCATTATGTCACAATTTTAGTGCCTGTCTCAACGCTAGCTGTGTTCTGCCCCGTATGTCGGGTTTTGAAGTGTATTTCCCCCAGGAGATAGTTCCCTTGCCCACCTAACTTGGCTTGGTGTAGGCTGTGTGAGAGTGGGATGGCGGAGAAGGACATATAGTTTTGAGTTCAGACTTGGAGACCAGCCATTTCTTCTATTTGGTAAGGCATCTGCTAACCAAGGATATTGGTGGGCTGCATTAGCCAGTGGCGCACCTTACGGTATCGGAGTCTATCAGATTCCGGGAGGTTATACTGTTGATACATTTGCGTAAAGGTAAGGATTCCTGTCTCATCAAACATGTGGCCTGCACTGCGGCACAGTGTCTGATGCCAGGCCGAAAATACACCCGACGTAGACCTGGGGTAAAACAGCCATTCTCAAATAGTGGTGTCATGAGGATGGGAACGTAGTGAGCGCTCCACGGCCTGCCATGGAGTCCCAGACCTCCATGACCGTCTTAGTGATGGGGGAACCCATTAGGCTCCGCTGTCTGTCTCTTTTAAGAAATGGACCTTCCAGAGGGGGAGCCTTGAAAGTGCCCTATCCTGAAATAACCAATGTTTTTCAGACTCCTGCCGGTACCTCATCTGAGCCGCATGAAAATACTTCTTCAAATCTGGGATACCCAACCCCTTCTCATCCGGCCCCATGTAGCTCAGGTTCCTCCTCATGCGAGATCTCACCCCAAGTCACACGAACCTAAGAAGTTTGCTCTGTAGCATAGGGAGCAACCACCATGGGGGTGGAACCGGGATTGTCGCAGGAGTGTGTTGATTATTGCAACGGTCTCTGTTACGGAAGGAGCAAGCTGATTCGCCAAGTAAGGTAGGGTCCCTTTCACCCATTTCATTGGGCAGCTCTCTTTCAACGTAGACAGGTGTGCACCTACCCCTGGTAGGCCCAAAACCTGAGATTTCCCCACATTTACCTGGAGACCTGATGCTAACCCAAAGGCAGATAGTTCCTCAAGAAAGGCCGGAAGAGAGGTAGCAGGGTTGCTTAGGGAGGCCAAGAAATCATCGGCATACAGGCTAACTGCGTGTCTCTCACCTCCAAAGGGAATGCCCTCGATTTTTGGGTTGTCCCTAATTCGCTGTGCTAGGGGCTCTGTGTACAGAGCAAATAGCAGAGGTGACAGTGGGAACCCCTGCCTAGAACTTCCCCTTATAGGAAAGGGAGGAGACAAGATCCTGTTGACTCTGACCTCAGCCGTGGGAGAGCAATAGCAGCTCGCCACCCAAGCGCGGAAGTGGTCACTGATTCCAAAAAGGCCAGGGTCTGCTCCATATATTGCCAGTGTACCCTGTCGAATGCTTTTTCAGCATTCGACTGTCAGAAGAAAGGATTCCAGGCTTGTGTGGTCTGTCTTATCTATGAGGTGCAGAATACGCTTCATGTTGTTGCTACTCTGCCTACCCTGAATGAAACCAGTCTGGTCAGGATCAATGACACCAATGCTTGTAAAGAGCTTGATATCGAAGTTTAGCAACAATATCGGGAAATAAGAGCTACAGAGTTGCTTATCCTTCCCTAGCTTTGGGATTACTACAATAGATGCGGCCAGCATGTGCGAGGTTACCGAGCCAGGGTCCCCAAACGAATTACAAATTCTCATACGAATAGGAGCCAGGACCTGACGGAATGGTTTACAAAAACAAGCAGGCAATCCGTATGGGCCCAGGGATTGAAATGGCTTGAGACGGAAAATAGCCGAGATCACCTCCTCAACCCTGATCGGGGCATCAAACGAGATTGCCTGGGAATTGTTCAAACTCAGAGTCTTCATCCCCTTTAAATAAGTATCTATGTGCTGCACTGCTACTACTAGCTCTTGGCTCTCGTATAACTCTGCGTAAAAATTTCAGAACTCATTCGCTATCTGTTCATCCCCCGCTATCTCTCCCGCCAGGGATTTCAGGGACTGAACGCTCTTTCACTGTCTGTGGGCCTTCAACCTATTGGCTTATAGTCTCCCGGGCTTATCCCCTCCTATGTAGAAGGAGTGTTTAAGGCAAAGGGCAGCGTACGCTGCCCTGTCAAGGTCGATCCCTGCAAATTGAGCATGCGCCGTTCGTAGTTGGCACCAAACGCTGGGAGCCCCTGTGAGACTATGTATGCATTCCAGTGCCCCGACTTGGGCTGTCAGTTGGACCCTCTACGCGCTTTGTTGTCAGCTACTGATATTGCTATGAGTTCCCCCCCAACTACAGCTTTCATCACCTCCCACAGTTGCTGTAGTACTACAGGCCTTTGAAGCAGGGTCTCCCTTAGGCGCCAGTTCCCATGTTGGTGTTTCTGCGGCGGGACTTCCAGTGTAAGGATCATTGCATCATGATCCGTTAACGCCGCTGGCTCTATCTCTATGCCCTGTGTGATGTGGTGAATCTCCCTGGTCCTTAGTTTGTAGTTGAGTCTGTCATACTTTTTTGTGGGCATACGAGTAGAATGTATATTGGGTAGACTGTGGGTGTGCTTATCTCCAGAGATCTAGCAACCCTATCTCCTGCAACTACTTGCATCCTCCCTTAGAAAGAGCCTCTGCTTAATCAGTCCTAGAGCCGGATCTATCCTTGTTAGTGTCAAGAATGAGGTTCAAATCCCCCCTTCTAGTGTCATGCGGTTATGTATGGACATCACCTCTGAGATTTTCGTCCTAAGGAAATGCTCCTGGCCTGTGTTCTGGGCGGAAAGGGCTCCCACTGCGAGGTTGTGACCTCCAATTTGGACAGAGTGTGCTAAAAATCTGCTTTTAACCTCTGCTATTTTGGGGCCCACCTTCCCTTTAAACCTTTGCGCTATCAGCATAGATACTCCTGCTTTTTATTAGCAGTGGAGGAGAAATATTGGTGTGGGAAAACACATGCTTTAAGGTCGTGCCAGTCCTTATTCAACAAGTGAGTCTCCTGGAGGAGGCAAATATCCGCCGCAGTGTTTTCAAGAAAGGATAGCATCGCCCTCCTCTTGATGGGATTATTTAGGCTCTTTAAGTTTAACGAGAGTACCTTAATTACCTGTGTGTGAGATAGGTGATCGAAGTGTTCCCTTACACATTTAGTGATTCAACTCTCCTGCCGCCCCCTTAAACAGAGTGTTTCCCTTGAATAGGCCATGCTTGCTCATGCTTCCCTATCAAAGTGAGTAATGGATTCCCAGAACTTGAGGCAAACAAAACTTAAAACGCAAAACAGTCAATATAAGTCAGAGACTCGTAGGTTGAGTCCACAAGTCCTTGGGAAAAAGAGAAATTGGGGCTACGCGGTTGCCCGCGTGTCCCCCGAGAACCCTTACCCACCACCAGAGCGAACCTGCATGTATTGCAATACTTGACCAGGGGTCTCATGTTGCAGCGTTGTCTAATTGTTCCCCTGATAGCGACTCCAGGACCACCTGGTGCTCTTTCGCTATAGTGGCAGGATCTTGCATTGCATTGTGTTCCCTGGATCGTTCATTTCATTCCCACCGATTTCTCCATGCTGTGGCTTAGGATCACCCTTCCCCGATTCTTTGTCTGAGGAGTCCGCTATTCCCAGGAAGTCACGTGTTTCTTGCAGGGACCGAAGTTGTAGCAGTTTACCTTCCCACCAAAAGGTCGCATCTCCGCTGGGTGACCACACGTGGTTATGGCACCGCTACCGGGAGAAGTCGGTCTCTGTCGGACTTCTCCTGGTAGCGGTGCTCCTATGTAAGCGCCGGGCGGTGGTGAGCCGGGAGACGAGGACAGACATGTCCTAACCACTCGCCATCTTTGCTACGCTACCCAGTACCAGCCCATTTAAAGCACTGCCTGTGAGCATTACGGAGGTGCTATAGTCAGGGGCGGCCTTAGGCATGTGCAAGCTGTGCACCTGCACAGGGCCACCAAATCCCAGGGGCCACCACATCAATATATATCCTTAATATAATAATCCTCTGAGGATGGATACATATTTGTGTGGGGGCCCCTGGCAGGGATTTGGTGGCCTCTGGCTCTATACCACTTCCAAACACCCTGACCCCCCCTCTTCACTGGCCTCCACGCTCCGCCCCGCCCGGACCCCCTCTTTCGGGGCCCCCTACCTACGCTCCCTGCCCAGGGCCACCATGAACCTAGAGCCGCCCCTGCTATAGTGAAGGTGTCAAGTCAGTAGATACGACCTGGGAAGTCTTGAGTGCTCCGCGGGTTGTCAGTATTATAGCCCTATGAGCCGCGAACTTGAGCTTTGGAGAGATCCCTTTGAGAGGCCAGTGATTGTGTTTTTTTATATATAAAGGGTTTTAGTAGGGCTGACTGCAGCATGGAAAGTAGCTTACATAATGCGTTTTTACTTTCGGAGAAGCTATTAAGAACTGTGACGCCTGCAGTAAAGCGACCCTAACCCGGTGAGGCCAGCTCAGAAGCTGTAAGTCAGGCAGGTCCTCCCAACATTATCCTCATCCAGGTATGAGTGTTACGGAACAGGGGATAATGTGGCAGGCTTAGGGAATGATGAGATACAGTAGGACGCAGCTAGATATATAATTGGCTACGTAGGAGGCACAATAACTGTAAGGGAGGTGCCAACAGGGTCGGACTGGATCAGAAAATGGGCCTGGGAGCCAAAATTAAAGTGGCCCCTATTAGTGAATCAAATAGCAAAACAATTTGCTACATTTACAAATTGGGATTTTGGGCAAGTGTGTACATGACGGAATGGTTCCGTCATGAGCTCACGAGCACTGGTGCTCATGGCGGAACTATTCCGTCATGAGCACCGAATAGATTAACTTCCCCCATTCCTACCTTACTTTCCACATTTAAAATCCCGACCTAGCGAAGAACGAGATTAAGATGTTTTCCAGGCATATTCAAATGAGCTCTCTAGACTTATGAGACAGTGCTGACTGTCAATGCCTATTTCCTCTGAATATCTATTCTAACTGGCGTTACCTGTTTAAAAAATTGCGATCAGCTCACTGATGGTCATACGGTTTTGAAACAGTGTCATACGCTGATGACACTCAGTTACTTATCACCTTTCGTCCACATTATGCGGACACAAAATCCTATTTCAAGAAATGTATGGTCCATTGTAATGATTGGATGGGCAGGCACAAACTCCAACTTAATGGCAGCAAGAACAAGATCATTTTGTTCGGTAGAGCGGAGGAACACTGATCAACTGACTGGTGGCCCTCAAAATTGGGTCCATGTCCATCTCCCAAGCAAGCAGTGCGCAACCTCAAAGTAACCTTTGATAACACACTGCCCATGAAAACCCACGTTAACACTGTACTCGGCACTTGCTATGGGATCATGCGGAATCTCCGCAGAATTTTCCAATGGTTACCCATAGAAGCCAGGAAACCACTGGTGCAAGGTCTTATTATCAGCCGCTTAGATTATGGTAAAGTACTGCTGGTTGCATTAAATGAAGATCTGCTCTCCAAACTCCAGATTCTTCAGAACACTGCTGCCAGACTTATTCTAAATCTCCCACCAAGATTGCCTTCAGCTCCCAGCCTTGAAACTCTCCATTGGCTTCCGGTGCGACAGAGAGGCCATTTTAAAATTCTGTACCTCACACACAAGATTCTGTACAATACCGGCCCTAGATACCTAGCCAAAAAACTCCAATGGTACAAACCCGCCAGACCCCTAAGATCCAGCACCAAATTCAACCTTGTCCTACCACGCATCAGAACGGCCGAAGCGGGGGTCGATCATTTTCTTATCTAGTGCCCAAGCTTTGGAATAAGCTGCCACCACATCTTCCATCCATAGCTGATCACAAACGCTTTCGAAGAGAATTAAAAACTCTTTATTCAGTAATGTGCTCATCACACCGCCCATCTTGCTGAAGCTTTGCTAGCTGACTAAGATTTCTTTTGATTAATCAAGTGCAATTTCCACCTACATACATTGAAGCTTTGCTACCGCCATGAGACCTTCCCCGGTGATATATGTGCTCAACAAGAACATTTGGCATTGACATTGACATTGATGGTGCCCAAAATGGTCAGCAAAGCATTCCAAAACTTAGAGATAAATGGAGCACATCTGTCCATGACAACTCAGGAAGGCCTTGTAATTTTACTACTTCTGTGTGGAAGTGCTTTGCTGATTCAAATTCTGTACTCTGTTCTTCGCAGGGGACAAAGTGGGAATGTTTAGTGTTATATAATCAGTAATGACCAGAATCACTGTAGAGTCTTACAGTCTATGGAGGTCAACAATTAATTTCTTTTTTTTATTAGCTGGGTCATTGAAATCATGATTGGACAAAAGCCGTTAACAAAATGTCTATGAAAATTCTTTGTATATATGGATCAGACTTGACTGTATGCAAACAACTGAGTCCAGAGCTTTCTGCTTCACTATGGTAAGGGCTGTCTCCTTCCTTGTCTGGCTTTTCCTCATCACTTTGTCATGACAGTGTATCTTTTTTTCCCTATCGATCTCCTGGATGGTAAGCCACAATGCAATCAAAATAGGAGAAAATGATAGCGCATCGGGCATACCTGACATTAAAACATTTCATAGACTCTAAGGAACGGAGGTTTTTATGGTTAGTCCCTGAAGCGAAGGGATATACAGAAACTTCTAGGTAAGGTCGTCAATGCATAAAATCCCTTTAACTCCTTCCGTGCTCAGGACGAGCTTAGGTCGTCATGAGTCACAGTTGAGCTGTGCTCATGACGAGCTGAGCTCGTCTTAACCGCCGCGGCCCGCCCATGCACCGTTAATTCCCCCACCTGTGTGGGAGAATTAATCAGTGGGCAGGGTTGTGACGAGCCCAGCTCGTCATCAGCACAGCTCCACTGTGAGTCATGACGAGCTGGGCTCGTCACGAGCACATCTGTGCCGCGGACCCCCCCTTGCACCATGCGGGAATTACCCCCGCAGCAAAGGGGTTAATAGTGAGAAGTGCAATTTTGTCTCAGGACAATCCCAACACCAAAGCTATTCCTATTATAAAATCGAAAAGTTTTAA
Source organism: Lissotriton vulgaris (assembly GCF_964263255.1). Taxonomy (NCBI): domain Eukaryota; kingdom Metazoa; phylum Chordata; class Amphibia; order Caudata; family Salamandridae; genus Lissotriton; species Lissotriton vulgaris. The sequence continues at coordinate 307,103,007 of NC_141693.1, read as the reverse complement.
TTTCCAAATTTTAGATTTCCTAATAGCGAATGTGTATCCATAGGAATTGCTGTTAGGAAATCACAGGTTACATACATTCTCTTTTGTGATCCCCAAATAGCGATTTCTACGGATTCACTATTTGGGAATCTATTTGGGGAATTTTGTACATATGAGCCTAAGACTGTTATTAATAGGTTAAGGTTAAAATTACATTAGAATCATGTCTTCAAAACTGTAATCGTGGACAATCTGACTTTCCCAATTCAGTAGGGAGTGACTGCACGTATTCCCAGTAACTAAACCAGCAATTCTCGGATGCATTATGAAAGTCTGGGCTGTAGGGTAAAGTAAGAAGTTATCTGCAAGCAGCTGTTAGTTGTTAATGCTCTTTTGGATGCATGGCTATTTGTTTTTCACAGTCCTTTTGTTTCCAATATTGTATAGACTATACATATTAAATAATACTGATACTTATTGAACCAGTATTATCCCTTTTGTGACTGATATACTTCTGTGAATTCTAAAATCACTACCTTCATATAGTTTACAAGCCACATGAATGAGATACCAAAAGGGTTGCAGGCCTTGGGTGTGGTACAACATATATGTTAGGAAAATGTCTTCGGGGGCTCTACACATGTATTGGGATGAAGGTCCATCTATTGATCAGCATACAAATCATCACACTGGTTTACGGGTTGAGGAGGGGACAAGGAGATAACAGTTCCTCTCACAAGTTGCAATGCAGACCCAAAAGGTCTCTTGAGCTCTTCACTTTCCCTTGTGGTAGTAGGTGACAATGAGAGTGTCTGCTCGCTGCAGTGTTGTCTTGGGGCTAATTTAATGGTGGCACAGATCTCCAATCCCTAAAGGCCTCCAAGGTAAGGTTATGATCATCATATCAGGAACACGAGAAACTGGGCATTTTCTCTAGAGCCAATAAAGCAGGTTCTCAGAACGCAGGCCATATTTGCCTCTTCTGCTCCAGTCCTCAGCAAATCTAGCTTTTCCACAGACAATAAAGTCTGGTCTTGACTTAGATGAGAGAGCAGTCAGTCTTTTTGTCCCTAGTGCAATACTTATCTGGCTTGTTGCAGAGCTTTCACTTATAGTAAAAGTGAGCTCACTTTCCTTGCATTGAGGGCACCAACTTATATCTTCAGGGAGTTTGGGGGCCACAACCCACAGGTTGGCTTTGTAGTGTAGTTCCTAGTTTCCCACTAGGCCCTGCGCATTGGAATAACATAAACAGTAGTATCGACGTAGAAGTGCGGATCTTCCAGGCCTCTAATGACTATGCTAAACTTAATTGGGTTTGTTACCAACTAGCTCAGAGGTCACTGGAAACTTTCTTCTCTGCATAGGAAGTGATCAGCTTCCCTGGCACAGACAAGAATGGATTCAGTTTTCCAACAACCGTGCAACATGACAACTTTGCTCCTCAGATCAAGAGTCAATCTCTAGGGTTGTGTGAAACAATAGACAGTTATTTTACTCAGTCAGATTAGTGCAGATTACTTTCACAATATGTAGAGAATAGAGAGACGGACGTTTGTCAATAAAGGGTTAACATTTATTGAACAGTCTTTCTTCTCGTACAAGAGAAATGAATTGCCACAATTGCAAGACTTGTTATTATAAAAAGTACGTACAGTAAGATAAGTATTGCGAGATAATACTGTAAAAGCATTGATATGATTTCTTAGCCATACAATGGTTTAAAAGTAATAAAACATATATACATTCATATATACATTAGGCTAAAATACTCAACTGGTGCTTCTAACTATGCCTACCCCAGTGTGCCTGACCTAAGCCTAACACGTGGAAGGGGAGTAAGTAAGTAGCTTTAAGTTAAGTTGGTTTTGCCAAGGTTTGCTTCAAGAATTCTCTTCTAAGGGTTTAGTCAACACCATACCTTTGAATAGAATGATGGAGGTCTGGTATCTCCTTCAGGGAAACTCGGTATCCCAGTCACCCGCAAGGGTACACCAGAAACGCTGGAGCTGGATTTCTCTGCAGGAGAAAGGCAGCGTCTCTCTTCAGCGCGTCGAGGAGGAGGAGGGGGGACCGCGTCCGCGGGCAGCTGGCATCTGCTGGGCTTCTTCGCAGAGGGACGGCTGTTCAGCTCCTAAGCTCACCACACCATCGTTCGCGCTTTAGCAGCGATAATGGTATCAGTAGCTTCACCAACAGCAACGGGACAGCAGCAGCATCAGCGTACTGCATACAGCATACAACAGCAATGGGGACACCAGCAATTGCTTAAGGCAACGTTGGTAGTATTTATACCTGAAAGGTGCCTTGTTTGACGTAAGTTTGCTGGACATAAGACGTCAATTAAAGATGTCACTAGGAAGTGATAGCTATCAGTTGCTCATTAGAGTTCCATTACTAATCAAAACACAGCAAGCGGGGATTTCCAGGTTTGCTGAGTTTTTATCTTGTTGAAGAACTCGGAGTGTTAATCTAGGAATATCAGATAGTGACTTCTGCTCTGTCATTGCACTAATTGGTTGCAAAGGAAGTGGCAGAGAACTATTCTGGAATGTGGCTCTGTTCGTGTGAGGCCAGAGATGACTTTCTGAATATCGCACTTGAACGGTTATGCCAATATAGGGAATAAATGGATTTATAGCCGAATAGGGGCATAAGGTCAAAAGTATCGATCAGGATCCTAGATAAACACGCAACACCCACTCCACGGGTTCATGTCCATCAAATTACTAAAACTAGAGCAATAAGATGCATGTGTAACATTGCCCACCCCAAAATACATAAATGCATTTGAAATAAGCGTATATTGTAATACGTGAAAATTATAGGTACTGTACGTTTTTGAAGCATAGAAATCATTCAAAAATTATAGCATATGAAATCAATGAACGATTATGCAAAAAGAATTACACATTAAATATCTCTGAAACAGAAGAAGGGCGAGATAAATCATCACATATAAATGCATTGCAATAAATGTGCTAGCGGCTGATGTAAGTTATTATGTCTCTAGATGTGTTTAGAAATAGAAGTTTGAAGCTTCTGTTCTCTAAGAATAGTTTCTACTTCAAGCAAAGAATTGTTTGTGCCAAAAAAAGGGTCAATATTAAAAAGTGTTCAATTCAAAAGAATTAATGCTTGAACGGGGAAATAGAGTTCCAACGCTTTTAGCAGTTTTTGTTGTTCAAAACTGAAGGCCGAATTAAGAGTTCATGGGAACGCTGTGTGTCGGAATGCTTTTCCAAAGTTATTGTTTCTGTTCGGGTGAGAACATCATATCAGACAGGCTCTCAAAGAATTGGTCTACAAAATCAGGTGACAGTTCAACCAAATTCGATAGTGCTGTAACTTGGCAGGTGTGAGAATGATTGCTGTCATCATAGGCAGGATCAGCAATGCTCACAGAACGTTGTACCTGGATGATGTTGCTTTTGTCACTGGCTCCACTGTTACCACTTGGTTGTAGCACAGGAGTCTCCACGAATGCCGCCATCAGGATTGGTAGCCCCTGGGGACAACACAATGCGTGAGCCGTTATTGGACTGAGCAAAGTATCGACGTCCATTGGTACCGCTGATGGAAGTGAAAGACAGATGTCCAACACGCATTCATCACCGCAAAGCATACATCGTAGCACAGGTAAGATGCAATGTTGCCATATAGGTCTGAATGAAAGGAACCAGGTCATGTTTAGATCTCTCAGCCTGGCCAATCCAAGGACGTTAGTTATCCTGTCCCGGTAGCGCATTGCTAGGATTGTCTCTTTCATTCCCATGGGAGCTATGTCTGAGCTTTGGCTTGCCATAACGAAGCAGGACGGTCAAAAAGAAAATCCCTGCTACAAGTCCCAAAAATAGGGGTATGCCGCCAAAAACAGAGTGGACAAAATTAGGAACGATTCCCAAAATTGCTTGAAAAGGTGTTAGCAGTCCCGTAAAAATCGTCTTAAATATGCCTGGGATGCCTGTGGCACTAGACATGTTAAGGAGTTGGCTAAGCATTTCTACGAAATGCACGGGGCAATTTGTTGATAAAAGTTCATGAACTTCAGTAGCTGTCCTTGCAACTAGAAGATCATACGTCTCTTTTGATGACGTTATAGGCACTGTTGTGTGCAAAAGCACAGACTTCATTTTGCTTAAAGTATCAATTCGTATAGAATAGAGATTCAGACGAGGCCAGATGGGAGTCACTGTGTCTGCAGGCCCAATCGGGAACAATGCCTGCATACAGCATTTGACCATGGATGTTACGCTTACTAGATAACTTTTCCCTGGCACAAGGCCACAACATCTGTGATCCGTTCTAAGAATGTAACTCCCGTTTGCAAGTTGCATAAAGAAGGGCTCTATCTGAGTTGCAGGTGTGACTAGCTGGTGGCATGAAAGGTTGTTAGAATTTCCATCACAAGCTCCGTGTAAATTAATACCCTGACACAAAAGTGTACCACTTAGTGAATGTTTACAGTTTTCACCACTAAGAAATACATTTTTGTCGCTGTCACTATAGCAAGAATGTGTGTATGATAATTTCCATTCTGATTTTACATATCCTTTACCCAATCGTTCATACTGGCCAGTAGGTATGTATTCAAGGCACTTTTTAAATTGGAAAGTTGTTATCGGAATAGTGATAATTCCGTGTATTATCCATTCAATGACAGGACTCTCTGACATTGTCAATGATAATCTCTCAAGTTTTTCGATGCTCAGGATTGTATAGTCTGCTCCTTTCTGTGCCAAACTGATTTGTTTATCAGTAAGGTTTAAAATGGAAAATAATGACGTTGTGTTGATTAAACGCCAAGGCACATAGCCTGAACGAAGATTTTGCAGCGTCCAGCCCAATTGTACAATAGAACGTAATTGAGATTGGCCATGTTGTAACATTAGCAAGTCTCTGTCTATCACATCAAAGGCAGAGGATACAATATTGTCCAATGAATATATTCTGGAGGACAGAGTCATTAACCCATTGTCCACTACAGAAAGTGATTTTTCCAAATTAATACGATCAATTTCTCGTATTTTTTCTGCTGTTTCAATTTGTGTGATTTTCCAAGCCTCGTTGTACGCTGCATAGATACTGGTCGCTATGAAACGCTTTTGACGCTGTTTGCGTGGTCCAAGAATGAAATCGCGCAAATCAGCACCATCTTTTAGTAAAGACAAGTGTTGCTTAATTTCAGCCAGTGTGGATGATGTTAGCCATTCAAGGCAGAGTTTCCCTACACTGTATGTTGTTATTATCCCTGGATGTTGTCTCTGGGAGTATCTAGGGTCTAGTCTGGTCATTGTTAACCCCTGTGTTTTATTCAGGAATCTATCTTGACAGTTGTTTGTGTCAATAGGCCAGATTAACCACTTTTTCCAATCAGGATGTGTTCTGTTAAAATGTAAAATTTGTGATACGTCTAACTCAATATCTGCAGTTGCATTTTCAGGTATAGGCTTTGGAATAGTTTGTTTAGGTCTTTGATCTTAGCTAGGCCAAGACAGGATGTTTGGTGTATTGTGTCATTTAAAAACATCATTTGTTCTGGTATCATGCAGGTTCTGAATAGTGCTTCAAGGCCTTGTACCTGCCAATCTTTTGTACCCTAAATTGTTTTCGTTTCAATGTTATTTTTCCAATAATCAAAACCAAATGTCATCATTTTTTCATAAAATGCTTCTGAATATATCAATTTAGAATTTGTCAGCATTGTTTTCATTCCTGTTTTATCTAACAGTTTATAATAAAACGTTTCTGCATCACTGGTGTTAAACCCTGAGAAGTACTTGAATTTCTCAAAGAATGTCTTAGAACTGCTTTTAGGTGGTGTAGCACAATGTTCCCATTGATTATACTTAAAAACATTTCTAGGCTGTGCAGATTTATGCAAATAGTGATCACCATAATGTGTGTAGCAGAATAATTGCTCATAACTAGATGAACCTTGTAAATAATCATGATCTGTGAATCTAGCTGACATTACTAAATCAGACATCATGTCATTAATACTGTTAAAGTCCCAATCATCAGAGAATGTACTAGGTTTTACAAAGTCACTTAAGGAAACCTTCATTTGATGAGGATACTTCAGGATCTCGACCGGACCATAGATCTCATAGTTAGTTTTCTCCCAAACTACCCCACCAGGTATTGGAATTGCTGTGACATTTACTGTTGACAGTTCTCTTTTCTTCACGTGGGATGATCTGTGTGGTTTCAGGACTAAGTTGATGTTCTGACTTGCTGTGTCCATTGTACTATATTTTCCCTCAATTAATTTTCCCAAACAAAGTACCATGATGAGCCAAAGCAGGAGGAAAAATACACCTAGACCGAATCAGAACTCTAACCAAGGGGAAACAAGGTAGATTTTCTTCAGTTGATGAAAGAGTTCCGTTGCTTTTTCTTTAAAAGTCATTTTTGTTTCTGGCATCACTTCGGGGTCGTTATGATCTTCAGAGAAGTTGTCGAAGTTGATGAAATAACCAGAGGCAGTTCTGTCAATTGTTGGAATTGGATTTTCAATTTGTCTCTCAGTAGCAGATTCTGATGCCACATTATTGTAGACTGGTGTTTCTTGACGAACTGTTTCAATCTGTGTCCCAAGAGGCACGAGTTCCATGGCATTATTGCATAGTCCTTCTCTGTGCACTGCAGGCTGATCGAATGTGATTAGTCTTTCAGTTCGAACCTCTTGGATTGTTGCAAGTTTGGGTATTCTGTTGTTTCTTGGGAGTCCACTGGGCCTACTGTTGATTATAGGCCACATGCTTGTGGTTTTACCAGGTCGATGGACATGACTCTGTTCTCCTTTTTACCAGCAAGGGGGGTAGTACAACTGATCTTGATCCGGTAACTGCCAAGACAGGTACTGCTTTTCTGTAAGAAGGCCCAAATTCCTTCTTCACCGCGATTTTTTTCTCTGACTAGATCCCCAATCTTTGGAATCAAGACAGGCCTTGCTGGGCCTGTTGCTTGTGATGCCTCGTCAGTGGTAGTTGGCTGTTGCTTTAACTTTATGTTGCTTAAGGATTTTCTTGTTTCATTCAGTTCCTGTAAAACAGCCAAACGATCTTTGATGTCAAAGTCTGTTGTTTTTTCTTGTACCACTGACATCTGACTATCGAGGTCCTGAATGTTCATTCTAATTCCGAACAATAGTTCGTATGGGCTGAAACCTTTTAGAGAATTTCTTGGCAAGTTATTAAGACTAGTCTGGACACTTATTAGATGTTTGACCCACCAAGCGCCTGAACCTAATACCTTCGCTGTTATAGATCGCTTTATGTCCCGGTTTTTTCTTTCTACCACACTATTCCCTTCGGGGTGCGACGGACAAGAATACCGCAACCCAATTCCCATGCTGGCCATGGCCTCCCTATAAGCTCGAGAGCTGAAAGCAGGACCCTGGTCAGAATGGAACGTGGTAATTGCGTATGTGCCGATAAAGACTCGCAGATATCTCTTATAACAGTTCTAGCGTCAGCCGAGCGCTGGAGGCTACATTATTTAAGTGTGTTTAGCCTTAACTGTGTACAATGGGACGTGCTTCTCTTCTTTGATTGCGCAGATAGACCGCCTTATGCTGTCTATCAGGGTTCCTGAAACTACACTGGCCTGTTCATTACTGCGATCTCTGTTGCAGTCTTCACAATTTTGAGCAAAACATTGAATATCTATGCTCATTCCTGGCCACCAGTACTCTGATTGTAATTCTTTCAGAGAATCTTTAATTGTTTGATGTCTCAGACCCAACCCCATGTGTGCTTCCAGTAAGATGAAGCCCCTCCTGCTCCTGTTTGGAATTACTCTGTCCCCCACTCCAGGGATTCGAGCAAAAGGAACGAGTTTGCATCGATTATGTATGCATAATTGAGTGGATAGTTCACGGGTAGTGCTGCACAGTCGCCTTTTACGGTCGTTTTTACTGCCAGCATGGTTTCCCCGTCTATGTATTTTTCTGTACGCTTTTTTGTGGCTACGGAAGCCAGTTTAGTTGCTTCCGCTGTGGCTGTATTAGCCAATGAATTCCCTGCAACGTGAACGCCATCACGTTGAAGACTCTGTGCGTGTATCACGTGAGTCTTTTGTAGTTCTTTGTGTAAAAGAGCTACCTGGTTCCAGAGCAATTTATTCTTTATTGTGGCACCTGTGTCATCTTTGTAATCGTTTTCAATCCACCTCTGCAGTTAGTTATTGTAAGAGTTGACGCATAAATGAGAATCGCACACGATAAGTGTCGGGAATTCACGTTCTGCATTTTCGAGCGCCATCTTTAAACATCTGATTTCAGTTCTCTGAACCGAACAGTTTCTTACAGATTCAGTTTTTGTTACTTTCGGTCTGAATTTACCGCACAGCCAACGACCTTTAATAATCGCACATGCTGCATCGTAGGATTTGCTCTCTACGTTAAAATGCTGTACAAATCTATCTGTATAAATTATACAGGCGTATTGTGGGAGAGGCAGAAGTTCGATTGGCAGAGGATATTCTTCTTCATATTCTAAATCATTCAGTTCTTCGAATTGCGGAGCGAAATAGTATTTCACGTCTTCCGCTCCTAGAGAATCTACACACTGTATCCATTTCGGATCCAGTGACACTGTAGGCAGGTTTACTGGGCTGAATAGCGCCTCGAAGGCGGATTCCGCTGTGAGGATATTAATCCTTTTACCATGTGCTAATTCTCGTTCATTTGCTAATGCGATTTGCACTGCTTTCACAGTTCTTTCTGTGTGACTGAATGCTTCCTCTGCTTGTGTGTACAAGCGAGATTTAATTGAAATTGGTACCTTTTCTCCCTCATTAGAGGTTAGGTATGTGAATCCGCATCTTCCTGGGATGACTCGGATTACAAGATCGCGTGTATTGTCACGTGTATCTAATTTAGTTTTAGCTAACATGTCTGTTTGCAATGATCTCAAAATTTCTGTGTGTTTTTGAGTCCAATTGATTTGTTTAAAATCAGGTTTAATTAGTTCGTAGAGAGGTTTAACCCTCTCTGCGTAATTTAGAATGTAAGTTCTTCCGAAATTCAGAAAACCTAGTATGGATTGTAAATTCTTCAGCGTTTTTGGAGCTTGGAGTACAGCGCACTTCTCTAAGAAGTTGTCCGCTAGGCTTTTCCCTTCACTTGATAATTCGTATCCTAAAAACAATACTGTCAGATGGGCAATTCGAGACTTTTTAAAGTTGAATTTGTAACCCTCTGCTGCGAACCCAAGTATAATGGTGTTCACTCTTTTCAAGTGAGTATCCAAGTCGTCGTCTGTGAGATAGATGTCATCGACATAAGATAATGCCTCATCATCATACATTTGTAGTAACTCTGTTACTCTAGCTGAGAATAGTCCTGGGCTGTTCTTGAACCCCTGTGGAAGTCGACAGAATTTTTTCTGTGACCCAAATGCTGAGAAAGCGGTCAAGTATCTGCTTTCTGGTGCAATGTTTTGACAAAAGAAACCATTAGATATGTCTAATGTCGTTTTATATTTTTTCCTAACTATGTTATTCATTAGGGCTGCACTATGCAAGTTTTGTCCTGCAAAAGTTTTACAACACGAGTTAAGGTGTTTGTAGTCCAAAACTAGACGATATGAATTGTCTGGCTTAGAGACAGGAAACAAAGGATTGTTCATTTGAGAGGTGCATGTTTCAATCACCCCCTGGTACTCAAGTTGATCTAAGATCTCCCTGACTTGTTTTTTAGCTTCTTGCTTAATGGGATACTGCCTTTGGGCAGTTGGTTCACTTTTTAACTGGATTTTGTGAGGAGAAGAGTCCTCATCCCATCCTACATGATTTTTATATAATGCAGGTGCCTGGGCCACTGCCCATTTCCTTGCATATGTATATTTTTTGTGAATCGGAATGTGATTCGAGAAGGCAGGCATAATCAGTTCTTCGCCACGAGGGCACTCCCTGACAAACTCTGGGGGCCAATCTTTTTCAGCTAACAGAATATCATAGCCTTTTGAGAGTTTATCCCAAAATAGACCCTTTATTTTCCTAGTCTTATCACCCTCTATACGCAATGTTATTTCGTATATCTTATGGGGCTCGCTAAGTCTGGTGTCGGCAGTTTCAACCTGAATGTATTCATTCGTGTCCACTGTCTCCAGATGACTCATCAAGATCTTGCGGGCTATACTGATTTCTGCTGCACTGTCTAACATTGTCAATGCCCACTCCCCGTTTTTCAACTGTGTCCTCAGTATTCTCAGCATGTTCGATTACTCTAATACTGGCTACCTTCTTTTTTGGAAATTGTGATTTCTTATTTTGAGCAGGTTCCTTGTCTTTGGACTTGGTGTGCTCTCCTGGGTCTGACCGTCCTCTTCTTTCCGATTTCTGCGAAAAAGATCGAGAGGGACGTGTATCAATACTTTGATATCTATCAGGTTTTTTCAGATTATCCCTATTTCTAAGGTTATATCTTTTCTCAGAGGGCTCCCTCTGGGGAGACTGGTGTTCTCGAGTCGGAGTTCTCACCCTCCGTTGAGGAGACCTTCCTCTGGACTGGAAAACTTTTTCCTTGGGAGTGGATTGTTTATTTCCATCCCAGCTCTTTTTAGGAGTGTTTAAATTATTTTTAATAAATAATTTTTCAGGATTTTCGAGCAGTTGGGGCTTAACCGGTTTTCCACCCAAGCTGTCTCTACCTAGTTCTTCATAGCATTTTTCTATGATTTTGGCAAGCTCAATTGGCTGAGCTTTTATATCTGTTTCCCTCAACTTCTGGCGAATCGCCACAGATGCTGCTTCTCCCTTTATATTGGCTAATAATATAGCCGAGACCTGCTTGAAGTCTTTCAGTAATTTCATACCCAGATTTAAAGCGGGCTCTGGACCGTATTCATTTTGAATCTGTTTTAGCACTTCTGGTATTACCGCCATAGACGGAACACCGTGTGTTTTTGTGTAAATGGAAGCAAAGACTGTACCCCAAGTGCCACAGTCCTCCACGTGTGGTGCGATTCCCATAGGAAGGCAGATGGTCAAGATTCTGTTTTTCTCTATAGGGGTAGTATCAGGAAATACTGCCTCTATTTGAGTGATTTTCTGTGCTAACCAGAAAGGAATTTGTTCCCGTTTTACGGGTGTTTTACCAAGACATGACTGTATGTTCTGTGGTGTAATTTTATTAGTGTTCCCCTGATGAGGGGTCAGCTGTGGTACATTAACAGCTGGTTGGACTGTTGCAGTCCGCATTACATTTTGGACTAATTGTCTATGTATTTTAATTAATGTTTTTAGCTGTACTAACAGCTCTTCTTTTGACATTTTTGCAATGTCAGGATGTGGTGTGTAGCTGGCTAGAACCGGCCACGTTGCTCCTGGTCTACCTAGTGGACCGAGCCTAGTTATGTGATCATTATGTTTTAGGGCGCCATTAAACCAGAGCAGGTGCTCTTGGAATTTTAGTGGGATTTCAGTCTCCTCGAAAGGAGCGTACTTTTCCGGTGGTTCCTCTATTTTGTAATAGTGAAACTCTCTTGTTGTAGCGTTTGCCGCTGGAAAGTTTATCCATGAATAGAATACCTCTGTCTGCCGATATTCGTGAGCCTCTATCACGAAAATTACTGTACCACCTTGTGGTGTCAGTCCGTTTTCTATAAGTTTTAACGTTATAGATTTTCTTAAGTGGACCGGGATGATAATAGCATCCGGGTCAGTGTGTTCGGGACCCTGCTGAGTCGCATCTGCTGCGGCCCCAGTGGTTCCTTTTTCTCCTGGCATTGTATAAATGCAAGGTTTGCAGAGTTGGTCTCCAAGGAGACAAAGATTAGGTGCACAATAATTTGGAACACTGTATCCTTCAACGTTAAATAAACCAGAGCTTTACATAGGAATCTCTTCCTACTAAGGTCGGGCGGATTTTAACCTTTCACCCACTCCAGACCTCTATTGGAGTATTTACGGGAGAAAGGGGTCTGTGTGAAATATGCACGACTGAGTTACTCTAACGTCTTGCGTTAGTTTATCGCCTTACCAAACGTTTGGGCGCCATGTAGTGTAGTTCCTAGTTTCCCACTAGGCCCTGCGCATTGGAATAACATAAACAGTAGTATCGACGTAGAAGTGCGGATCTTCCAGGCCTCTACTGACTATGCTAAACTTAATTGGGTTTGTTACCAACTAGCTCAGAGGTCACTGGAAACTTTCTTCTCTGCATAGGAAGTGATCAGCTTCCCTGGCACAGACAAGAAGGGATTCAGTTTTCCAACAACCGTGCAACATGACAACTTTGCTCCTCAGATCAAGAGTCAATCTCTAGGGTCGTGTGAAACAATAGACAGTTATTTTACTCAGTCAGATTAGTGCAGATTACTTTCACAATATGTAGAGAATAGAGAGACGGGCGTTTGTCAATAAAGGGTTAACATTTATTGAACAGTCTTTCTTCTCGTACAAGAGAAATGAATTGCCACAATTGCAAGACTTGTTATTATAAAAAGTACGTACAGTAAGATAAGTATTGCGAGATAATACTGTAAAAGCATTGATATGGTTTCTTAGCCATACAATGGTTTAAAAGTAATAAAACATATATACATTCATATATACATTAGGCTAAAATACTCAACTGGTGCTTCTAAATATGCCTACCCCAGTGTGCCTGACCTAAGCCTAACACGTGGAAGGGGAGTAAGTAAGTAGCTTTAAGTTAAGTTGGTTTTGCCAAGGTTTGCTTCAAGAATTCTCTTCTAAGGGTTTAGTCAACACCATACCTCTGAATAGAATGATGGAGGTCTGGTATCTCCTTCAGGGAAACTCGGTATCCCAGTCACCCGCAAGGGTACACCAGAAACGCTGGAGCTGGATTTCTCTGCAGGAGAAAGGCAGCGTCTCTCTTCAGCGCGTCGAGGAGGAGGAGGGGGGACAGCGTCCGCGGGCAGCTGGCATCTGCTGGGCTTCTTCGCAGAGGGACGGCTGTTCAGCTCCTAAGCTCACCACACCATCGTTCGCGCTTTAGCAGCGATAATGGTATCAGTAGCTTCACCAACAGCAACGGGACAGCAGCAGCATCAGCGTACTGCATACAGCATACAACAGCAATGGGGACACCAGCAATTGCTTAAGGCAACGTTGGTAATATTTATACCTGAAAGGTGCCTTGTTTGACGTAAGTTTGCTGGACATAAGACGTCAATTAAAGATGTCACTAGGAAGTGATAGCTATCAGTTGCTCATTAGAGTTCCATTACTAATCAAAACACAGCAAGCGGGGATTTCCAGGTTTGCTGAGTTTTTATCTTGTTGAAGAACTCGGAGTGTTAATCTAGGAATATCAGATAGTGACTTCTGCTCTGTCATTGCACTAATTGGTTGCAAAGGAAGTGGCAGAGAACTATTCTGGAATGTGGCTCTGTTCGTGTGAGGCCAGAGATGACTTTCTGAATATCGCACTTGAACGGTTATGCCAATATAGGGAATAAATGGATTTATAGCCGAATAGGGGCATAAGGTCACAGTATCGATCAGGATCCTAGATAAACACACAACAGCTTGGGTTTAGCGCTTGAATATTGTTGGGTACAAGGTGACTTTAAGACCGTTTTACACTGAAACAGAATATTTGTGGGTGTTGATTCGCCCTGATGAGCTGACTCAGCTCCTTTCTGAATTGCAAAAAAATAAAATCAGTTAAGATGTTCAATTGAATCTTTTTTTCAGATTCTGAAAGGGTATATTGAGAAGGCTTATCTTATGTTTTACACTTTGCAGTTTTTTGTCTCCAATCGTGTTATTCCCTGACTTCTTCTTAGGCACTGTCAGTGATGTAGTGTTGCATTCTGTTAGCTCTGTATATGCTGTAGCTAGTGTTGACAATGATGTAGGCTTGAAGAGAGAGACAATTTAGGTCCTGATTACGATCTTGGCGTACAGGGTCACTCCATCACAAATGTGACAGATATCCTGTCTGCTGTATTAAAATTCCATTATATCCTATCAAACTTGTATCACGGTGGATGGAATATCTGCCACATTTGTGATGGAATATCCCATCTGCCAAGATCGTAATCAGGATTTGGCTAATATGGGTGACCTGCTTTAGGCCTTTATTTGGACCTCCTGCAGCTTGAAAGTTAACTTTCTTTAGGATGAGTGTGAAGATAAGATCATAGAGCAGGGTGTTGCCTGTATATGTTCTGAAACTTGTTTCACGGAGGAAGAGATTCACTTTCTTCTGGGGAGACAGATGGTACTGTGCTGTATTGGGTTTCTTGGCGATTGGTCTTTGAAAGAGAAGACAGTCAATGACGAATCCAGTTCCTTTATTTCTGGGTGTATGCTGGGGTCTGTTGTTGTCAAGGTTAATTTGAAAGGGTTGTCCTTGAATTTAGGGTAGTTTGTTACTATGGGCAAACTGGATAAAGTCTGTCTTTTCTGGTTGAGTTTTAGGTAGGTGCTGGACATTCTGTTCTGAATTAAAATGCGGTAAGTTCTGATTTGCTGAATATGGCGAGCAGTGGGGATTTCCAGCTTGAGTTGCACGTCATCAGCATATTGACGGATGTTTATGCTGTTGAAGTGTTTTTAAAATTTGCATTTTCGTGCCAATAAATGTCAAATATTGATTTTATTAATGGCTCCAGTGCTGTAATATAAAAATAATGTGAATGTAGTTGAAATGCGTTTCATTTGATGTATAGAAGTGTGTTTATTAACATATTTTGTTTAGGTTCTGATGCTGCATTGTTTTTAATTTCTGTTTCTCCCCACCCAGCTCCTCATCCCGTATATTTTCTTTCCCTACAGGCTTTGCAAAGTGAAGATAACATTATGCAAATGATTTTTCCTACTTGTGCATGTATTGTGAATTAACTTTCTTTGTGTGCCTAATGTTGCAGATTCTCAATGACTTTTTCGCTGTAGTTCCGTTGCTGGAGTCAGTACTCTTCCACTTGTGTACAGCTACATTTTTTAGGAATGTTGCATATTAATTGAACTTCCTATGACCACGTGATGTAGAAACTGCTTGACATTCACTTAAAAATTGGAAACTGTTATAGGCTTAATTGTGGTGAGTAAAACTGGGATTTGGTTACTTTTGATCATGCCGCAATGAAACTACAGTTTTCTCTCATTTTGTATACAAGAATTGTGTACTGTGTTGGTTTTGGGGGTGAATCATAAACTCCTCCTTGTCTGTTAGAGATGCTGTCCATTTTCTTTACGATTCTGACGTTGAGTTTTTAGAGGTTTTCCTGAACTTCTTACAGCTAGGGATGCTGGGCGATTTCTATTGCTATTTCTGTTTATTTGGGACTTAAAATAATTCTGATTTGTGATTATGTACTCTGCATTTGATCCTTCATGGCATTTACCATTTATTCTATATCACTTGATTTTTAACATGTTGTAATAAAGCTCTTTCACTTTTCCCCTGATCTAGAACAAATTTATTGAGTGGTCCCAGTTACTTATTTGTTACTCTGCTAAAGTAACCTTGGGTCTGTTGATGGGAAGAGTGCCTTATTATGCATGATCTACTCCAGATCGGAATCACCAGAGGTAAGATTTGGGTGTTTTGAATTTTGGGGTGTCCGGAATTTTGGAGTATGGGGTTCTGCTTTCACAATACTGTTGTGATGAGACAGGTTTCATGGGGTTCAGTGGAGAGAGTCAAGATGATGGGGGGCGGATAGGAGTCCTGTGGTACTGGGCTCTTACACAGTGGCGTCACTAGGGGGGTGCGGGGGGTGCGGACCGCACCGGGTGACACCAGCATGTGGGGGTGACACCGTCTATTTTATGTCTCTGTGTCCAATTAAATTTTAGCTATAATACGACGTCGGCGTCCGGACGTCGATGACGTTCGAAACGTCACTCACGTGATGTGGCTGCTCCCAGACCCGCCGTTTTTATCAGCCCGCACTGCCCTCGCCCACCACTACACGTGCCTAAAATGTAAGCACTGCCACTGCTGTTTCTTCGTCTAGGCAGTCCATCATCATCATCTCATCACCACCAGCAGCAGCAGGTAAGGTAGCGCCTCGGGGTGGGGTGGGGGCTGGGCGGAGCGCGACTCCTCTCAAGTGCAGAGGCCCGGACCGTGTGCAGCCAAAGCCGCCCGTCACTGCACCAAAGCAAGCAATGCACAGGTGTGAAAAGTGCATCTGGGCTCCCTCGTGCATGAGAAGCCCTTCCTGAGATAAGAGTGCAAGCAACCTCTCGCAAAGCACCTCGGCGCCGTGGAGAGTACGTGCTATATACACACATGCCCGCTTATCATGGATCATGCATGCAGCATTTGACCAGGAATAGGGTGGTTGAAGAGGTGAGGGGTGGGTGTTACTTATTTAGGTTAGTTTGTGTGTGAAGACCATGAATAAGTCCAGCGGCATATTTTCAAATGTTTGTTCTGGATGAAAACATTTCTGTTATTTATGTCATATTTGTATACAAGCAGTTATATACATAGAAAGTTGTTCTCCCAGAACAACCAGTCCTTCCTTCCACGCCTCCCCCCCCTCCCCCCCCCAGGCAAAAGAAGGTACAACTACAAGAAGACACTCTTCTGCCACACAGTGGCTACTGCTGGCTTAAACGCCTCTGGGCGCTAGGGCTTTAGTGTCTCCTCGTAGACTCTCTGTAAAATATTCTTTGTGTCTTTGTGGACCTGGGTTAGGTGCACAGGGATTGGTGATGGCCTACATGGATTTCACGAGTGACAGTTAAGTGTTTTCCCCAGTATAATCGGGGCGAGAGATGCCAGAACATTAAAAGAGTTATTTAACCATAAAACGGACCTTTGTGAAACAGTGCACGCATTTTGCATTCTCTATAATGCTCTAAAATGTATTGTATTGTCTGCGGGATATAAATAATATTTCCTTTCGGTCACTGATTGCAGGCTGTCCTTTTCCTCCAAGAGCCGTTTTATTATAAAATGTGAGGCATTCTTCCGGTGCGTGGTTGATTTGTAAGATATCTCTGCGGGTTGGGCAAATGCTGCGGCGATTGGTGTGCAACCTCTGCAGAGTAGTGTGTTCTTTCAACTGTGACTCAGCATATCCTTTGCAGGTGCTGATAAAAGGAGTACCATTGTAATAGGCGATCCTAGCACCTAGCGCTTAAAATACATATGTCTGTTTGTGTCCTTTAAAGATTGGCAGTGACGCCACGCGAGTTGGGCCAGTAAAGAAACATATCACTCTGGGTTTAAACCCCTTAGTTCCAGACGCCGGTCAGCTCAGGCACGCGGTCGCTGCTTTCAAACGAACTGCGAACAGACTACAGAGGTGTGCCTGGTAACGTAAAATACAGAAACACCCCCCGATGTTGCAAAAAAAAAAAAAACGAGGCCCCGGGGGCACGCGCCATTTCCTCCATCGCTTCTTGCACCCAAGAGGCAATTGATCCACTCGGGATGGTGATCAGGCATACTGACCATGCAGTGGACCGACCACCTCCCCCACCCCGCAGCTTCCACATGCATTATTATGTGTGTTTAGTGTCTCGCCCCCTTTATACCTCAACTTACTGCCCCCCTATTACCCCCCGCACCCCACCGTGCTTGAGGGTCTTCTTGTTTAGGTCGTTTACTAGGGCCCCTGAGAGGAAACCGGGGAATCAGGTGGCAATTGGGGCCCCAAACCTTGAACTGATTTTTTAAAAAAACAGGGATCATGCTGCCTAGTGCACACTGGTGTCCCAAAGGATCGTGCATTGTCTGAAGTAATATGTGTGCGATTCTAAATATGTGTAAATTCAATGTGCGCCACCCCCTACTTTACAGCATGCTGAGGAGAACTGTGCCAAGTACATGTTCCCTTTAATTTGGTTTTAACTGCACGTCCCTTCCCGCCCCAGACACCACACTGTTGAGCTAGTCTTACTTTGCAGCAAAATGTACCCCCAAAATAACTAAAGTCTGATCGGTGTCATAATAAAAATGGGGGTATTTTATGCAGTGACACCACATGCACAATTGCCCGCACGAGTGCGCGTTGTTAATACGCAACTGAATGTTGTTAGTTATTCAAGCACTGGGAGGGTGGCCAGCTCAGTCGGTGCCATGGGGGGCAGACAGTAGATCTGTGCAGCAAGTGCACAACCCACCATGCTGTCTGTGCGGCAAGTACTCTAATAGGGAACCCCAGCCTGCAGACATCATTTAAAAGGGACAAATTGCTATTTTGTGTTTTCTTATGGTAGCGCTTCGCTTAATGGTGTGACAATCTAAGCACTTCTACAAATGATCTTTGATTATTAATGTTTACAATCAGTATAACAAATTTGCAGGGGCCAAAGTACAGCAACTCCGGAACCAAAATGTACCTTTATTTTGGGGTTAATTTTACTCCCAAGGTGGGATTTCTTTTAATTTAGGTTTATTTAGGGGGGGGGAGTTCTGTGGAGCAGGTGGGCGCACATACAGACCACAGAGTGCAGACGGGTGCGGTGGGCACAGGGGGGCGCACTTCATATTGCACTGCAGAGATGGGTAGGGTGCATAGATGGGGGATACAAGACTGCTGAGAGGGGGTGGGCAGAAGGCGATAGTGGGACTGCTGAAAGGGGATTTGTGGGCTGAAACAGAGGACAAACTGAGTGCAGAGGACAAACTGGGACTGCTGGAGGGGTGTGGGGGCTGGAGGTAAGAGGAGGGGCACACAGGGACTGCTCATAGAGTCTGGCCATGGGAACTGGGAATGGGGTGCGGGTAATATGGGAAGACGGGTGTGCAGAGAAAGGAAGTGACATGGGGTAAGTCGTGAGGGGGTGACACCATGAGTTACCCGCACTGGGTGACACCAACCCTAGTGACGCCACTGCTCTTACATCTGTGCCGAGTGCCATACCACAAGCTTATTAGAGACGTAACACGTTTAGATGACGAAGGAGCGCTCCTCACTGTCTGAGAGTGCATTGCTAGATGCCAACCTCTGCATACAGCTGCTTGTTCTTGCCGTCAGGTTGTTCTGTTGTCTCTGTGTTCGAAGTTACCTAGACAAATGTTCTGTGAGCTGCTTGGAGTGTAGAATATGAACGACTGCAGGGTTGCAGAGGTAAGCATGGCACAAGGGTGTCCAACTTGAATTTCTTTTTTGTTAAATGAACCCATGAGATCCAGGAAAAGGGCCCAAACATACCTTATAAACATCCCTTTTCAAGACATTTGTTCCTTCTTTTTTTGTTCTTCATCCCTTTTCTAGTATTTTTAGCTTTTATTTAGCTTCTAGTACTTTCGTTTTCCTGTGGATTATATGTTTGATTATGGAAAGACTTTCCCTGCACTTTATGTTTTATGGTCTTTTAACTGTGTATATCCACTTTGTATTTTTATCATTTTATAAATGAAATTGTACCTACTTTTTATGATAAATTTTTATCGAATAAAGTATAACAAACGAATATTAAGCCTGGCTCATTTCTCCTTCCTGGTGTCAGAGGTCGCTTGGTGTCTTTCTGATTTCTTCACTGATTATCTTCATCTTTAACCCTTTCGATGCTCATGACGAGCTCAGCTCGTCATGAGGCACAGTTGAGCTGTGCTGATGACGAGCTGAGCTCGTCATGAACAATGAGGATTCATAAAATGTCAGCACAGGAGGGGAAAATGCACAGCAGCCATGGTGTTAATTAACAGCTATAAGATTACCAATGAGGCTTTTTAACCTGGTGTTTTTCCTCCCATCTGAGACTCTCTCAAGGAGACACTTGTTACATTTCACACATGCTATTATGTGTAGGGTAATACCACGGGTACTGGAGGCAGTCTCCTTTTCTTCTGGCGGTCAAGAAGGGAAATAAATAAGCCTTTTCCGCGTCCAATCCTTGACAGCCTCAAGAGACTGGTAGTTTCTGAGATCTTGAAGTCTGGATCTAGATGATTTTGTGGCGATTGATTGGGTAGGAAGTTATTCACTACAGGACTATGTGGCAGAAGCCATTGTGCGTTTCCAGGTATGGATGAATGCTTAATAGTTCCCTGTGTCCCAGACGGTGGAGAGGTCTTGTAGGACAAATTCACTGTTCATTAATGTCATTGATAAAGTCACCAGCTACTTGAAGGGGATTAGTCTTTTTGTTGCAGAGCCGTTTGAAGCTAGATGCTAGTCATGGAGGAAGATGTTTTTGCCTACCTGTGTTTATTTATGTTCCTTTTTGATGTTTTTTCTGAAGAATGAAGGTGAGGAATGGTATGTTGTTGTTTACAGGAGTCAGACATTTGTAAAGGGCTTACATGTAAAACAAATGATCAGCTAGGGACTTATAGCTGCAAATTCCTTACCTTAGAATATTGCCCAGGTGTCAGACTGGATCCAGAATTGTTCGAAAAGTATCCATGTGTGCCAGTAGGTGGTGTTGTTTGGTGTTGTCTGGGCCTAAGAGATATGTGCAGTGCCTATATGGGCTACTTCCCAGGTCTTTTCTTTCTGCGCCAGTTAGCACTGATCTGAGAATGCCACCTCCAGTCATTTTATGACTGACTTGACATTTTGAGTTTTTCATCTACTGGTGCGTTAGCTATGATGCCTAAAAAGCCGACAGACTTTAAAGCATGTGGTGCCTGTCACAGTCAGATGTCTGTGACAGGTCCGTAATTGGTTTGCCTACGGTGCTTGGAGCTGGGACAACTGGTACAAGGAATTGGCAGATGTCAGTGTTTTGGACACCTCACCAAACACTGAATTGGTCTCTCCCCATGCCGTGGCTACGGAGGACTGTGTCTCATTAACATTGATGGTGTGGAGGGCAGCTGAGGTCTTGAACCTTCAGTTGCCCAGAGTAGCAGTCAAGAAGAACGCCTTGACGGGGGTGATTCAGCATAGAGTTGCCCCCTCTGAACCATTTCTCCTAATCAACAAAGCCTTTACAGAGGTCCTCCTTCAGGTCTGGTCTTAGCCCTGCATAGGATAAGTGCTGGCCATGGTCTCAGAGGCGGTCCGAGCCCTACTCTACCAAGCAATTGCTGATGGGCGAGATACAACAAAGTTCTCTGTCAGATGTGGGCTTGATACGACTGATTAGCTGGGCAGAATGATTTCATCATCAGTGGCAGTAAAATTCCACGCCTGACTGAGAACTATAGGCTTCTCAGGGGGTGTCTATGCTTCACTCATGGACATGTCCTTTGTTGTCTTTAGCCTCTTTGGTGGGAAGGCAGACTCAGAGATTGAGCTCTTTAAGGATAGCAAAGCTACAGCCACTTCCTTTAGCCTATCCATGGCCCCACACCAACCCCAGTCTCCCTTTCACCCCTTCCATGGTTACGGTAGGAACTACCAACTGCTTCCTATCCTGCCCAGCGACCAAGGCCAACAGGCTTCTCAGCCTTTCCGTGGCTATTGTCACTGATCCCACAAACCACGTGGGACCACCAGTTAGAGGTCCGGTCAGTCCACCACTCCCCTTTCCGGCAGCCACAGCCTCAGAACATCTTTAGTTGTCCTTTATACCAGCATGGGCACCCAGGGGATGAAGGATACCCCCAAGATGGCCACGGTGTAAGAGCCCTTGGTTTTGGCTCCCGGGGTTGGGATTTCCAATTGGGTCATATCCAGCCTGGATTAATCTGCGGATGATTTCGAGCTTCATGCCAGATTCACACAACCGTATCAGTCAGCCACTCACCTGTAGATTTGGGTGCTGGCTCTGCTGATTGACGATACTCGGCTGCGGCATCCTTGATCCAAAAAGGCTTTCTTGTTTTGGGACGACCGCTTGGAACTAAGGCTTCTGGAACGGGTGGGAAGGAGAGTGGCTGCCCCCCTGCGTGGCTGACTGACTTCTCATTGCGGCTCAGTACGGGCTCGAGCTCACCACCTAGGGCACCCGCTGTCCTGCGCTGAGGCTGATGTAGCCGGGAGAGTTGGACGAGTCCCAACATCGTCAGGACATGCTCGCTTCTTGTCTGTCTGTTAGCACAGTGAGCCGCTGCTGGAGATGGGCCTGTGACGGGATGCGGGGAACTTGCCCCACCGGATTGAGCAAGTGATTCAGTGAGTGCCTCCCCTCTGCCAACGTTTGGAGTCTTTGATTGACCTGCCATAATGATGCCAATTTCCGTGGACGTATGTCAAGACGAACAGAGAGCTCTTACCAGATATTTGCACAGGAACAGAGACGCTAAGTCCCTACTCCCTCTCTAGGATATCTCTGAGAACAATTATGATTTAGGCTCCAACAGACTCCAAAGGGGGAAGGGGGAGTGGATAAAACAACAAACTAAGAAGAGACTGGTCTTGGAATTCTATTCTCTGCTACTCTTGATTTTTCGTCCGTCCTGCAGGCTTTAATTCTGAGAAGACCCAAGGATACCAAACACAAAGACTTATTGCTCCTCCTACTCTACTCTAAACTAGTTCTCTAATAACCATTACATTCTCATACCTACCCTATATTCCAAGAACTGTGCTTCTCTTCTCTGTAATTCTTACGTAGAATTATTTTCCTATTTTCAGCTATTGGTTACTGGTACTAGAAGACTTATCCTAAATAAACAATGAAATTACTTAACTACATATCCTGCTTAACTGTCTCTAGACATACGAATATATATATATTATTCTTACTGTGTTTCACCTGCTTACTTTCTAAGTCTGTACTTCTTTTCCTTCTTACGTATATTATTTTCTTTTAGCTATTCTTGTTGAAGTCAATGAGATGTTTTACTGTATTCTGTAATAATTAAACTAATTAATCTGTGTTTCTTTCTATTACAGTATTTGGCTATCTTCCTTCTTCCTTTTAACAGGTAAATGTTCCAAAATAATTTTTCTCTTTAAACTATGTACAAGGCTTGCTATGTTTTTCAAAGTTCATGCCAAACAGTAATTTAATTCGCTCATGCCATTTAGCTTAATTCTTTCTTTTCTTCTTTCTTCCTCGTGTCGATGCCTGAAGGAGAATGACGGCTCCAAATGTGTTACCAGGAACGACGACGATGAGGGTGGAGCAATAACAAGGAATGCCTCAGAGATCGCCCATTGCCTCTGAAAACGCAGGGATTTTTAAAGGAACGAAGAACTACGGACATACTCCCGACGAGGATAGCTGATCGGAACACCGGCAAAATCCTGACGTACAGCCTCTAAGGAAATTTGAAAATGCTGCGGAGTTCCTTGGTTAGGTATACATTCTGTGAAAACCTTTAGTGAAGTGCGCGTTCGATACAGCGCGCGCTTCATCAAGCCTCCCAACACCTGTGGGGAAAAAATAGACTAGATCGCTGACATAGATTGGAATCCAGCAGCCATCTTTAAATTCCAATCGTGATTTAGCTTTTTCCAGTTGTTAGCTCCTGGTCGATTTTTCTCCCTCAAGTGATGATCTTGTCTCAGTAATGTACACACCATTTGCACTCTTCAATCTGGAGGCCTGACAGTACTCCCCAACAAAGGAGGTTCCCTCAATCTTGGTTTCGTTGGAAATCTTTGATGAAAAGATTTTACCAACCTTGGGGCATGAACGTCTGACTCAAGCTCCCAAGATCGTTCCTCTGGACCATAGCCTTTCCAATCTACCAAGTAATACAATGTTCCTTTAACCCTCTTTGAATCTAGAATTTCTTTTACTTCAAATTCAACTCCAGACTCTAATTGGATGGGTTTTGGGGGTGAGTTTTTTTGTAACTCTGGTGATGCTTATTTAGCAAAGAAACATGAAAAACTGGATGGATCTTCAGTTTTGTAGGTAGTTTCAAACGATAAGTAACTTGGTTAATCTTTTTCTCAATCAGGTATGGTCCTATAAGTCTGGGTTGAAATTTTCTATTACCTTTCAACCTAAAGTTCTTGGTGCTTAGCCAAACACTATCTCCTTTCTCTAGATGAGGGCCTTCTCTTCTCTTTTTATCTGCATAAGTCTTATATTTCTGTTTGGCTTGCTCTAGATTTTGTGAAGCAGTTTGGTGAACTTGTCTTAAGTGGGACACTAGATCTTTTACTCCTGGTACTGAGATTTCAGTGTTTTTAACTGTGGAGTTTGGATGTCGGCCATAGTTCAGATAAAATGGGGAATAACCTGTGAAGAAATTCTAGCGTTATTATGCGCAAACTCTGCTGCCCATAAGTAATATGGGCAATTCCCAGGTACTGCTCTAATTCTTGGTTCACTCTTTCTATCTGTCCATCTGTTTCGGGGTGGTAACTGGTTGAATATCTGGCTTCAATTCCCAAACCCTCCACAAAGGCCTTCCAGAAATGGGACAAGAACTGTGAACCCCGGTCTGAAATGATGACTTTTGGGATTCCGTGAATCTTCACTATTTGTGTACTGAAATGACTAGCTAGTTGTTTTGCAGTAGTAAACCCTTTTAGTGCCGTAAAGTGAGCCATTTTTGAAAAAGCGTCTACCACTACCAAGATCGTATTGAAACCCTGACTAGGGGGTAAGTCAACAATTAGATCTAGTGTTATTGTTTGCCATGGAAAGGTTGGGGTAGATAATGGTTGCAGCAACCCTTTCGGAGGCTGCCGTTCAGATTTTCCCTGAGTGCAGATTTCACAGGCTTTGACATATTTTTCAATATCTCTAGTCATATGGGGCCACCAATAATGCCTCTTTACTAATTCTTCAGTTTTGATTCTCCTTTGTGCCCTGCCAAAAGATTGTCATGGCATTCATACATTGCTTGATTTTGCAGCTCCCCGGTGGGCAAGTATAAAGCTCCTTTATGGTAAAGTAGTTGATGTTGAATTTCCCTTCCTGCTTCTTTCTCGACCCATTCTTGCATTGCTTCTGGGCTCATGGCTTGAGTTACTTGTTCCCTCAAATCAATGGATGTGGTGGCACCAATTATTCTTGAGTTTGGAATAATTGTTTGACTTTCCGTTTGACTCTTCTGGTTGTCAGTTCCTAGCCTAGACAAGGCGTCTGCTTTCCCATTCTGAGCTCCAGGTGGGTAAGTGATTACAAAGTCATAATCAGCAAAGTACAATGACCGATGAAGTTGCCTTGGAGTTAACGTTCTAGCGATTTAAAAAATGTTAAGTTTTAATGATCAGTGAAAACTGTTACTTGGTGCTGAGCCCCATAAGGTAGTGGTGCCACTCCTTAAAGGCATCCTTGATGGCCAACAATTCTTTCTCAGTTATGGTGTAACTCACTTCGGCGCATGTCAGCTTTCTTGATCTGTAGGCAACTGGGTGTAGCTGACCTGTGTCCTTGTGTCGTTGGGATAGCACCCCTCCAACTGCTAGATCTGAGGCATCTGTTTCGACGTAAAATAGTTCTGAAGGATCTGCTTGTAAGAGTATTGGTGCTGTGGTGAAATCCTCTTTTAAAAACTTAAATGCTTCTTCCGTTTCTTCTTTCCATTCAAAACGAATTCCTTTTCTGAGTAGTCGTGTTAGAGGAAGTATTTTCCATGAGAACTCGCTGATAAATCTTGTATAGAAGTTTGCAAACCCTATAAAGCTCTGAACCTCTAATACTTCTAGTGGACTTCTAGTCAACAACGGCCTTTTTGTTTGTTGTTGCTCATACATGTTTATTCCGGTTGGTGAAAGGATAAACCCCAAAAACTCCACTTCGGAAACGTTGAACGTACATTTTTCCAGTTTCACAAAGAACTTGTTTTCTCTGAGCTTTTGTAAAACCCCTCTTACTTGTCCTTGATGTTTACAGCTAGGTTGTGGAATGCTCTTCCACTCTTGATTCGCAATGCCAAGTCAAAGACCTGCTTTAGGAAACAGCTAAAGACGTGGCTCTTTGATCAGTAACTCCATCTACTGATCCTCTATCTGGTCTGTATCACTTAGTTCACGTTTGCTGCTCACTAAGCGCCGGGACACCTCCGTGTGAGGTAGCTGTTTGCGCTCTATAAAACTTAGTATTATTATTATTATTATTATTATTATTTACTCTTGTCAGAGGAATAAATCAGGATATCATCAATGTATACAATCGCACATTGATCTATGTATTCATTGAGAATGCCATTTATAAAATGCTGGAAGGCAGCTGGGTCATTGCACAGTCCGTACTCAATTAGCCCAAATATTGTTCTGAATGCTGACTTCCACTCATCTCCTTCTCGCATTCTAACTAAGTGGTAGGCCCCCCTCAGATCTAGTTTCGCATATATTTGCACTCCTTTGACCTGATCTAACAGGTCCGAAATGAGAGGAAGCGGGTAACGATTTTTCTTTGTGATCTTTTTTTTTTCTCGCAATAATCGATGCAAGCCCTCAAATCTCCTTCCTTCTTCGGCATGAAGAATAGGGGCGAAGATACAGTAGATTGTGATGGCCGGATAAACCTGTTTGCCAGGTATTTCTCTAAGTACTCTTTCAGATGATGATGTTCCTTTTCAGTTAGAGCATAGACTCGGCTGCCAGGCAGATTTGAGCCCGTTCCAAGATCTATCTTACAATCGTAAACACAATATGGGGGCAACTGCTCCGCTTCTGTTTCATTGAAGACATCAGGGTTGTTCTCTGTAAGCCATGGTAGGCCTAAAATGAGCTGAAACTGGGGTGCATCGATTGGATTAAATTGAATCACTTCTTCATGCCCGTCACTAGAAATCAATTGCACCTGTTCCGTATGGCTCACTATGGGCGCGGATGAGAGATTTGTCCCATCCACTGACCGGACTGGTTCACTTTTTGCTTTCAGTTTTGCTCGCAACCCAAATCTGCAAATTGTAGATCACACAAGTTTCCGGTCGCTCCGGAATCTATCATTACTGAAACTTCTGTTAGTGTTACTTGCTGAAACTTAATTATCATGGACAGAACCAAATGTGGAGCAGACGACTGCAAGGTATTGGCCACATGGTGTTCCTTTGGAGTTGATTCTTGATTTGCATCCACCGGTCCAACTCCCGCTGCAGGTGCTGCTGCAAGTGTTCCTTCGGTTTTAATTAAGTTTTGGGTTTCTTTGGATAACTTCTCACAAAGTGTCCACTTGATCCACAGTACATGCATAAGTTGCCTGCTGTCCTTTTCTCTTTTTCTTCTTTTGTCAAAGGACCCCTTATCATTCCTATTTGCATGGGCTCTGAACCTGACTCGGGCAAAGTAAGAGGGATGGGTAAATATGCCTTCAAGGGATTTATTCAATTGAATGATTAGTTTATTTTAAGCTAACATTTGGGAACAAGATGGAAGATGTGCTTGCTAATTGATTTCTTTCAACTCGTCAATTGTTTTAAGCAATTTCATGTAAACGGGTACAACTCCGTTCAAGAGCGAACAATCATATGGAGTAAATCTCAAAAAGGTGTATAGAACAAACAAAAACGGGTGTAAATATGAAAGTATTACATTTTATATTAGAATTTTTCATGGTATTTTTCTTAAAATAAACCACAAATCAATATCAAAGAAAAAAGTCGACGTTTTGGTCTCTAGTTTTGCATTGGTGAGACCATCTTCAGGACTGTATTGTATTGAGGTTGTAGACCCCTAGAGACAATCCGACCAACTTGACTCAATTTCTTCAAAATGGTGGCGCTGGAGATGTGCAACTCTTAGTGGCCCTTGCGGCATTGTGTTCAGATTTTATTGCGTGTCGATGAAAACTTCCTCAGACTGGAGGGAAATCTCGGGATTCATACGAGTGTAGAACTAAAGATGGACTTATCAATCTTAATTAAGCCGAAGCAAGCGTATTCAAACTTTATGGCGTGTTAGTTGCAACTTTGAACCAGCACAAGGTGTCACATATTGAAATTGTGGATGCCCCAGTTATTTTAAGTCTTATTTAGAGCGACCAGCACTTTAAGGGGAACATCAGATAAGGAATTCAAGACTGCACTCCAAAATATTAATATTACAATTGAGTGCTTGACAGATAGATCAAATCAATTCTGTAATTCTGTAAAGTAAAAAAAAAAGATTCGAATAAGGTTTATGTTAGATTAAATTGGAGGCATGAATCTAACTTTAAGAAGGTTCTCCACTGGTGAACACTCATTGTCTACGTCTTCATCTGCGCAAAAAAGGGTATTCTGTCTGATGACCTCATTTTCTACATCAGAAAATGGGCATGTTGGCGGAATTTTATCTATTCCATGCTTCGAATAAAGGGCGCTAGGAAAATTCTCATACAAGCCTCTAAGTTCAATTTAGCCAAGATGGACTATATTTTCCCTACCCTCAAGAAAGCAGTGATGGCTAAATCCTCTGATTCCGTTGCACACCCATCTAAGGGCCATATGTATCAAGCCTTTTGCGATTCGTTAAGGCCGAAATTCACAGAATTTCGGCCTTAGCGAATCGCAAACGGCCTTTTTACCGATTTTGAAATGTATGAAAAATTAGCAAAATAAGGAATCACAAAAAATTGCGATTCCTTATTTTGCTTACACATTTAAGGAATCGCAATTTTGCGATTCCTTAAATGCTATGTATGAAGCATTTCAAACTTCAACTTGTAGTTGGTGGTAATTTTCGATTTCTTGTATATATGCACAATTGTGCATTTGTAAGGGTGGCATATGATGCACATACATGCCCATTGGGCATGTATGTGTGCCATATGCACACACATTTAATTTTCAGGGGTGCAGCAGGGTGTCCTTGAGACACCCCTGCACCCTTGAAATAATTCACAAATTGTGATTAGCTAATTGCGAATTCGCAAATTGAGAATTATTTCACAGTCATTTCTATGGGCCTCCTGGCCCATAGAAATGAATGATAAATTATTCCTTATTTGCGAATTCGCAAATTGCGAATTCGCAAATAAGGACTATTTGGAAATCGCTAAAAAATAGCGATTTTCTACATACATACCATTTTGTGATTCCTAAATAGCGATTCCTTAAAAATCGCTATTTAGAAATCGCAAATGGTGATGATGATACATATGGCTCTAATTCACTGGATTTATCCAGCTCACCTCCCTCCACTGCAGGAATTACTTCAAGTTTTCATAATTCTATTCACTCCTTAGTGGATTTCAGTGAGGGTCAATCCCCTACAGTAGTCTCGCACTCCAATCGACCATCACCACATCTGAATGGCGGACCTAATGTGTCACGCATCTCGCCAATCGCAAGCCAGATTCTCTGCACTTTCTTATTTGGGATGCCCTCTCAAGAAATGCCCCCTCTTCTCTCTGCAGATGTTCTCCCATCCAGGGCCTCACTATCTAAGCCTTCTCTGCCAAAGGAGTACAAAAGATCGCCCTCATTGGTATCTTCTTATCCTAACACCCAACCTCCCTATGAGCACCTCCACTACACAATACAACTGGCCCTCCACCCTCCTTCCTCCCCATGCCACTCCTTCCAATCGAAAAGGGATTCCGCAAGATTTTAAGGATGCATCCCCTCCCCTTAAACTTCGCATTACCTCCTCACCTCATACTAATATCCCTCGAGGCCCCTCCTCTTCCCTGGATCTCTCCCCTCAGTTTCTATCCCTGAACCAACACTCAGACCTGGCTGCACGTCTGGACAAGTTATCTCTCCAAGTGCACATTCTGTCCCACGAACTCCTTGAACTGAAAGCCCTCTCACTTGACGATCTACCCTTGCTCAGTTCTCTTATTTCCTTAGGAAAGCTGCCCACTGTCCACACCAGTGGACCCACTGACCTTGATCAGCACTCCTCCCACCTTATCTCTAATACCTTACCCCTCCCTAACACCCCCTGCTGCCCTAGAAGAATGATGGTCGGGCTTGCGGCCAGTGTTATCGAGGATCTACTCCTCTCATACTCGATCACTCCAGATACTGGCAAGATCCCTGTGGCCCAAATTCAAGCCATTCACACCAACCCACACAGGGAACCCTCCGACAACCACAGAGTTGTAAATAGCCACAACCTCAAGCAAGTGAAATTCACTCAGACTCCCACATCACACTCGCCCATACGTCTGAAAAGTGCACTACTCAATTGTAGATCAGCCTGCAAACATTCCTCTGATATCTTTGACCTCATCCAAAACAATGAACTAGATATCATCATCCTCACAGAAACATGGCTAAATCCTTTCTCCACCCTTATCTTAGACCTATTAGTACCGCATAGTCATGTCATAATCCATCTAGACAGACTAAGAAGCAGGGCAGTGGATTAGCTTGTATACACCAGAATACACTATCTGTTTCCCACATTGAGACCTCCACCCCACCCGCAGTCGAATACCTTTGCCTGAACATCTCTAGTAATCACATCCCGGTTTGCAAACTTCATACTTTCTACCACCCCCCTGGTGATAACTTCCTCTTCATTGAACAACTAATGGAAATCATCTCTTCCATTGACAACCCCTTAGTATCCCAAATCTACCTCAGTGATTTCAACCTTCACTGGTCTAATCCTATTGACCAAGTCGTGATCTGCCTAAACTCTTTCTTATTGGATCTGGACCTTGCCCAATTCCGCGACCGGCCTACTCACAACAAAGGAAAAATTCTTGTCCTCATCATATCCACAGGTAATACCATCACATTGGAGGACATTACCTCTTGTGATTGGTCCGACCACTATAGCATCTTCTTTTTTATTAACAGGGAGGTGATCCGGAAAAGGGATCAACCGAAGAATATTCAACAGTGGAAAAGGGACCTCAGGAATATTAACATGGAAGGCTTAGCTATCAAATGCAAATATGCCTTTTCTTCCTTAGATAATATGACTGATGTACATGATCTAACTGACTTCCATAACTTCACTATCTCTGGTATTATGGATACCAAAGCACCTCTACAACAAAAATATGCCTCCTGCAAAATCTCTTAGCATTGGTTCAATGACAACCTAAACTCTGAACGCCACAACTTAAGGGCAGCTGAACGTTTATGGCAATCAAAACCTTCAGTGGATCATCTAAAAGTCCTTAGATCATTAAGGATCTCATATAATTAAAAAAGCAAGACCGCTAAGGCCGATTACTTCAGATCCCAATTTATTGAAGCCTCAAATCGCCCTAAGAAACTTTGTGAAATTGTCAAAAAACAATCAGTGGAAGTACCCAACCACCTTAACTCAGGAGACGACTCTCCTTCATGCGAGGATCTGGCTGCTTTCTTTATGAACAAAACTAAACATATCAGTATTGACCTAGAATCTAAGAAGGCCCTTCTTACATCATATGAGATTGGGGCTCATCCTGCCCTCTCTGAGAGGATAAAGCCTCTTAGTTCTAGCACCAAGAACAAGGCCACTTGGGGCTCTTTCACTCCCTTCAGTGAAAATGACATCTACAAAACCCTTCTTAGTATCAACCCTTCTAATCACTTCAGTAACCCGTTGCTATCGTCTGTATTCGAAGAAATCAAGGATTTTTCTTTGGACAAAGATTGTCTTTATCACAAGGCAAGATCCTGAATGTCTAAAAGTAGCTCAGGTATCACCCATTCATAAAAAGCCTAATGGAGACAGATCTGATCTCAACAACTTTCACCCAGTCTCCAACAGCCCCACTCTGGCTAATCTCCTAGAAAAATGTGTGCAATCGCAACTCTGCACGCACATTGAGAATTTCAAACTCTTGGATCAAAATCAATCTGGTTTTTGGAGCGGTCGCAGCACTGAATCGGTGCTCACTCACATTTTGGATGACATTTTAAAAATGTTAGACCATAATGAATATTGCCTCCTAATCCTCCTTGACCTTTCCTCAGCATTCGACACGGTTAATTACGACAACCTCTTAGCCATTCTGGAACACAGGACAGGCCTTTCCGGTCTGGTATTGCAATGTTTCTCATCCTTCCTTCACAATAGAACTTTACCTGAAAATCACCCCTTCTGAAGATTTCACCTCACTCAACTCCACCCTGACGAATACCCAAAACTGGCTAACTGAGAACCACCTCTTGCCCAACACCTCCAAAACAGAATTCCTTCTCATATCTCCTCCTAATCACACCCCCAAGATAGACCTCTGGATGAAACACCTCACTGCCTTCAACTGCTCCCCTCATATCATTGACTCAGCTAAATCTCTCTTAGTCACCCTGGACTCACACTTGAACATGAAGAATCATACTAGTAAGATGTGGAAGGGTGCTAAACACCAAATGAGGATTCTTACAAATCTAAAACCATTCCTTCTTTAGGAGGACTTCAAGCAGGTGGTTCAAGTGCTTGTCCTGTCGAGGCTAGACAATGGTAGCGCTGCGCTCTGTGGCCTCCCGAATTCACCTTGGGCCCACTCAGGGCTTCCTTGAATGACGCTGCTAGATTGATTACGGGTACAAAAAGAAATGAACACATATCCCCAGCCCTAAGATCTCTAAATTGGTTACCGTACGAAGGAAGAATACACCTAAAGATTGCTTGTTTGACACATAAAGCCCTCCACTTCAAGACCCCTGGTTACCTGGCTCACAATCTATAACTATCAGGAGGGGGTAAACCATCAAGAAGTGCAAATTCTCTCCTACTGAAATCTCGTACCTTTCACAAAAAGAGAATGAGGCTCAGAGCTTTCTCTGGCTCGGCACCGAAGATCTGGAACTCCCTCCCACTGGAAGTCTGCAGAATCCCGTACATGGCTGCCTTCAAACATGAAGAAAAATAATCCTAATGAACAAGTTCTTGCCTTAAATGGTCATTTATCGTCTGCTTTCTCAATGACCCCTACTACACTTTTTTTGTCCTAACAATGGTAAAGCTTAGGGTTCTCTGTTATACCCCATTAAGCATTGTTTGTTCTCATCCTGGTACATTGTTATTCATTAATTATGTTATTCTCTGTCACCTCCTTGTAATCTCCCCTTTTACTTTGTTCTTCCCATCCATTATGTGAAACGCTCTGATACCTTTTGAGGTCATGTTCGTGCTATACAAAACTTTATAAATAAATAAAATAAAAATAAATAAGGATCACCATCACCTGCTTCAATGGCAGTCCATAACTTATGACAAGTGAGTTTTACAAATAGTCCAGAGGGGCTACTCCATCCCCTTTTTGAATATTCCCTGACCAATGTCACCCACTTACTGACGGCAGAACATCTCTTCTTGCTCCGCCTGGAAGTGTAGGCCCTTTTGGTCGAGGGGCCTTAGAGAGGGTGCCAGCATCAGGAGTAGGTTGTTGGGTACTATTCCCACTACTTTGCGGTGCTCAAAAAGGACAGAGACCTCCATCCTATCCTATACCTGCACCTTCTCAACTTCTTCTGAAAAAGGAGAAGTTCAACTTGCTCACCTTAGCTCAGGTCCTACCTGCCCTGGAGGCTAGATATTAGCATTGGACTTGCACAACGTATATTTCCAAGTTCCTGTCCTGCCTGCCCACTGGTGCTATATGCGATTCACAGTGGGCCAAGAGCACTTTCAGTTTGCTGTGCCTCCCTTTGGACTCATCAGTGCCCCTCAGGTATTCACCAAAGGGATGGTGGTGGTTCCAGCACATCTGCGGAGGTCAGGGGTTCCAGTCTTCCCTTACCTTGACGATTGGCTTTGGAGGCGGCTCTCAAATGCAGTTGTCTTCCTCCTCCAGACCACAGCAGACCTCCTGCATTCGCTGGAGTTAATTACCAATGTGCCAAAATCATACCTGATTCCCTCTCAGACGTTAACTTTCATCGGGCTGTTCTGGACACAGGATCGTTTTGGGCCTATCTTCCAGAATGGCGAGTCCAGGATATTCAGGCTATGATATCGATATTTCAGCCTCTATCCTGAATTTTGGTGAGACTGACTCTGAGGCAGTTCTCCCTCATGGCCTCCTGCATCCTTCTTGTGAAACAAGCCCGTCAGCATATGAAGGCTCTGCAGTGCGACCTGAGTTCCCAGTGGGCATGGCATCAGGGGAATCTCTCTGACCTGGTCCAGATTTCAGAGGGAAATGCAAATGACCTACAGAGATGGCTGGCGATTGGGTCAGCGGCAGATCCCTCTCTCTTTGCCAACCAGAACTGACTGTAATGACAGATGCTTCACTCCTGGGCGGGGACGGCCATCTCTGAGAGGTTTAGATCAGAGTTCTCTGGTCTCCGGCAGAGTCTGGGCTTCGCATCAACCTGTTGGAGCACCAGGCGATTCATTTGGCATTGAAAGCCATTCTTCCTTCGATCAAGGGAAGGCTCGTACAGGTGTTCACGGACAACACACCGCCATGTGGTACTGCAACAAACAGGGCGGGGTGGGATAGTGTACCCTTTGTCAAGAGGCTCTGCTCCAGTGAACATGGAAGCAATATCAGGACATTTCCCCTTCAACACCTGGCAAGCTCTCTGAACGTCAGGTCTGATGAGCTTACCTGTTGATACCTAGCAGATCACGAATGGCGTCTCCAGTCAGAGGTGGTGCAAGGTCTCTTTCAGAAGTGGGTAGAGCCTTGGTTAGGTCTGTTTGCCACTGCAGAGAATGTGCAATACAAGCAATTATGTGCACTGAAGTATCCAAGGTATTTCTCGCTCTGAGACGATTTTCATCTTGAGTGGGACTCCAGCCTCCTGTACGCCTTTCTGCTGATACTACTTCTACCCAGAATCCTCAAGAAGATCAGGTACGACCAGGTCCAAGTCATTCTTGTTACTTTGGATTGGGCAAGGTGAGTCTGGTATCCCGAACTTCTGAGCATGACCATCAATCTTCCGTTCAGGCTGCCCTTTCGGGAGGATCGCAGCAGCAGGGCAGGGTCCTGCACCAGAATCTGTGCACGATCCCTCTTTAAGTTTAGAGATTGAGTGGCGACAGTTCATAGCTTTTGACCTTCCTCTCAAAGTCTGTGGTGTTAGTTTTGTGAACACACAAAAGAAAGTAAGGTAACTTGAAGTCGCGATTTTTGTCAAGTTGCAAATCATACAACAGTGTATCAGGAGCCCCTTCACTTTGTAAAAACTGCCCTCACTTACAACATGTTGTGGCATGCTTCATTATGATTCATCATAGGGCTGCTGCAAAACCCCTCTGTGCAGACCAACTCTGGAGGCTGAGCAATAGGGTGGGGTAGACAATACAAACAAAGAAGGAAAAGAAAAGGATCCAAAAAAAGTGTGCAGACAATGAGTATTAAAACTAACTAAGGGATATCCTAATAACAATGTTATTCCTGAATTCCCCTGTCAGGATTAAAAAAGGTAATAAAATACTCCCGGGTGGTGGTGAAGAGATGTATTATGCACTCTCCACCCCTCCGTTTTACAGAGAGGTCAATATGTTTGTGCTCGGATCCAGTAACTCTACTGCCATTTGTCAGGACAAAAGGATCCATATGCTTGCTTTCCTTTGTGTCAACTATACCCCTAATCTCTCACTGTATTAAGTGTTACTGAAGAAATCAAGATCTTCATTCTCAGGGGTCTCACTAATATAACAAAGTACTTGACACAGAAGCTGGAATATAAAGAGAACATTTTTATTAAACTCAAATGAGTGAGGCTACGTCACACAGAAGCCTTAGCAACTGAATGAGGCAATCTGAGGAATACAGAGAACAGAGGCCTTATATATGCTTAGGGTTACAAAACTCCGCATAAAAGTAAGGGGCAGTCCTAGCTTTTGCAAACATGCAAAAAGCCCAATATTCCTTCTTACACAAGCCGGACAACCCATAATAAAAGACCACAACCCATATCGTAAACAGGCTTTAAAAGAAAGAAAAAAAAAGATGAGAAGTAGGATAAGGGGTGTGTATGTGCATACCAAACTTTACAATCTCCTATGCTCTTATCCTAAATCTTGATCAGCTACTGGGCAAGGAACTGGCCCAACAAGGTCAGCTTCAGGCAACAGGGTCAGTTCACTCAGGTCATCTAAAAGTCAGCTAAAGCCATCGGCCTATGTGAGGGCAACCACAAAATGGCTGCCATGCACAAAATTGAACCCAAGGGTTCAGAATTCACGGAACCTCAGACCCTCCTTTTGCCCTTACATAGGCAATAACCTAAACTCATGTCAATCTGAATCCAGGTCTATATTCATCAGATCATCAAGATGTTGCTGGAGCATAATCCTATTACTTAACAACTCTCTCGGGACAGGTCTCCTTACACACGTAGTAGCACAAAGGCCACATATGGCAGGACCAAATAGGGAATACCTCTATCTGTAGTATGTGGCATAAGACCACACACCCAACAATTAGTGATGTTCACTACTAACTGGTGTTGATGCAGAAGCTGTACAAAGGAATTATTAGTAAACTCTGACCTCCTAACCAGTTCATGTTCAGGTAAAGTATGGAAAGAATGCAAAGAAGTAGTAGTAGGAAGAGACATAGGTTGGGAGGTGGGTGCAGATGCCAATTGGGTAGCAAAAACAATCCAACCTATAAAAGACAACGTCATGCTTACAAACACTAGAAAACATGTTATTAAGAACATATAGACAACATGAGAAAGTAATGACCTCTATTACAAACAAAATTAAAATTTTTCACAGCCCTAAGCAGAAAGCAAATCCTAAAATTATCTAGTAACATTTTTATGGCTCCTATGCATTTCAGTAACTTATTATATGTTCAGGTGAAACAGTGGTGACCCTCATCAATGCTCTGAGGTGAAATGGAGATATTCTTCCTCAGAAAATGGCTTTTACCAAACAGAATACTACTTTAAAATAATGCCAGCAAAACAATGAGAATCAGTCTCCTAACACCCATTTCATGCACTCGCACGGAAACCACTTCTATAACCAACTATGCCCAGAGTCTGTTCAAAAGCCTCTCTTGCAGGCTTCTATTGTCCATCAAATCTGCTCCCGTTGTTGCATGGGCCTCTTGATTCAGGCCTCCCATGAAAAAAAAATGCTTCTCAGTGTCCGTTGGAGTGCCCTCCTGGCAAACACTCATAGCTCACTTAAAAGTCTCAATGTCTCAATGCAGTGCACCAGTTTCTCTCCTCTGCGGCAGACACTACAGATATCGTGCTCTTCATTGGTCATGGGCACAGATCATCTCGTGCAGACCCGGGACCATTCTCAGGCTCCAACACTCATCATTCAGTGTCAGAGGACGCTCAGGCTGCTCTTTCATGGGCACCAGAATGTAGTGCCTTTTGCCAATCTTGGATCCTCCGGTGCTCTGCACTTCCGTTGAAGCAAAGAAAAAGGGGGGTGTGTGTGGCCAAAACTGAGGCCAAGGGGCTCAAGGGACTGCACACTGTCAGAGGTTGCCAGCACATGGTGGACAACGGAAGCCTCAAAACAACAGAAATCCTTTTTTTTTTCTTCGCTCTTTGTACTGAAATTCTGGTTCTGTGATGTCCAATGCCGTCTGATGGAGCAAGTGCGATGCTTTAAACAGTTCATTGTATAACAAGGGGACTGCAAGCAGGTGGCCTGCAATCTTCAAAGGAGTGGCCACGCGCCATGGGACAATTCTGGTCTAGAATACACTGTCATTTTCAAAAAGCAATACAAATACAAAGGCAGTAGGCAAAACAATGCCTCTAGGCTTTTCAATTGGGTTTCCGTGTGAGAGCATATCCTCCATCATCTAAGGGTAGATAGCGACATGATTAAGTCTAAAGAAAATTCTTAAAAACCAGTCTGGTCATACAAAAGGGGATTATACATAAAATGGGGGTTTCTGGTACATTACTGCAGTCTGGAAGTGTGAACCTGAACAATACACTAATAATAATAAAAGCTGACTGGTGAAAGGAATACGGAAAAGAGAAATGGGACTAGGACACAGCTAAAATCCCCAATAACTAGGTACAATGCGACATCGGTCAGGGGAGAAGCGACAAAAGAAAAATCTATAGGAAGAACAAGAAATTACTTGGGTGATAGTCAAGCATGTGACGCAATACCAAGAGTATGAGTGATACACAAAAAAAATCACAATAGTTTACAAATGTAACTCTACCGCTGGCCGCTACACCATATACGGTAACCTCAGCTAAGGTTCCAGTTCCTTCTTCAGGGAAAAATGAAACCTGGTTTACTTTATGGTACAAAGCCATACACTACTTAGGAAGCAGAACAAAACTGACTAATGTAATATAGAAATTAGGTCACCATGTACAAGAGTCACAGATCTATAATTGTATGCTTACGTCCAATCAGGATACATAAATGTAGGGCTGCCTGTTCCTTTAAGGGAAGGGGCAGTAAGTGACTAACAGCAGGTGACACACTTTGATCCTGTATATCTTTTTTATTTTTCTTGAATACTATTCATAGCCAAATTGACATACACTGGTGAAGTGTTGTCTGTATCGTGCACAGTATGAAAATATCATTATCTGTGAAATTTAGCAAATCAACCCAACTGTTGTGCAGCGATACACATCAGGTAATCAGTTGGGGTGGGGAGTAAGAGATAGGATCCTTTCAAACTCCTATTAAATTGCTTTTTATCAATGGGGAAAGGATCACTTGTCCTGCGAAAAATCCAGACTTAATAAATTCCTTGTTCTGAGAGTCCAGCCTTTTTTACAATCACTTATCACCACCCTGATCACCCCATTTCCACGATCACTACTGCCTTAAAACTAAGGTAAAACCTCCTGGTGGAGGGTGCACACGAATGAACTGACCCCATGATTACGCACGCACGTGTGATATAAGCGGGGACACCTCATATACCGCTACCGCAAACGATCTAAAAACACACGTGTATGAGGGTCATTTTATTGGAAGACACCCAGTTACCAACCTGCAGACCTAAGTTTTTCGCAGGACAAGTGATCCTTTCCCCATTGATAAAAAACAGCGATACACATCGTCATTTATATCCCTTCACAACACAGGTAAACTTGTAATAGTATCAAAAGCAGCAACATAAAACAAAAACATGCATAAAATAAAAAAAATGCACAAAACATCAAGCCATCAGATATACTTGCTGTATATCAAGCACAAAAAGCATAGACAAAACAATAACATATGTGAATGACAGATATACTTGCTGTTTATCAAGCACAAAAAGCATAGACAAAACAATAACATATGTGAATGAGCGGTGACACACAACACCATGTCATGTACTTTATGCACTGTGAACCTGCCGCCCAAAACCCAATATTCGGGCCTACTTAATTTGTCAGGTTTAAAATCCTTACTCTCCTTTTGACAGTAGATCACCAGTTAGTGGATATCTGCTGTCAAATACAATTTTACTGTCTCTCTTCTAACATACAGGACCAGCAAGAACAATTCATGATAGGACAAAATACACAAACATAAAAAACACATGAACATTTATTTCCAAAGGAGTTATGCAAAAACACCTCTCCTTTCAACCAACCAAACTCACGTGTCTTGTCAGCCTTAACTCACCCAGAACAATCCATGAATGATCTGTAGGCAGAAGCAAAAAAAAATAATACACAACACACAAAAGAGGAACATTTCTCATAACAAACAAATATCAATTATAACTTTTAATCAGAAGACAAAACATGATACACATTAACAAACACAAAAATAAATTTCCATTACTTAACTGTTACCATCTTGTCAGTCAGCTTGCAACATCAAGCCACCTTAGTTTTGCGTTTCTAAAAGTAAAATTGTTACACTGACACTCCATATTAATTTGGCACCTACAATTTCCACTGTGAAGAATAATTCTTAATTGGCAAATCGTTCTCACTTAGGCATGTAGCCTTCAAAATTTTAGAAAAGGGCTGCATCTTATTTTCTGTACAAGACTTAATGCAACACTTTGTTTTCTGTTAAATAAAAGCAACTAACAGACATTTTTTTTTTTAGAGAGCAGAGACACAGATGTATCAGTTCTGCAGAACATTTAACATGATGTTGGGACTTTCAAAAAAAACTTTTTTATATTTTCCCTTTGGAATTAAGTTCTTTAATTTTATTGATGTTTATATGGAGAAACCAGAAACCCCTCCTTTTAGAGGCCTGTTTAGCAAGGTCATTCCGCATTCCACAGAGACAAGGCCCTAATTTAAAAGGTCACAAATGTCAACATGACAGCCTATTCCATGGTTTACAGGGAAACTAAATATAGCATCTCAGCGCAACTTGAGCCAGCCTCTGCAGCTCTTCTAGCCCCCAGCTTCTGCTCACTGTGAGGCTGACAAAGACAAAAAGCCTTCCTAATTCCTCCTAACCTGCAATAATTCACTCTATTTTAAAAAATAATTTCTCCTTTTTAGGAGCTAAAAAAATTATCTCTATTCCCATATTATTAAACAACATTTATTGTGAATAATTCACAAAACCTAATAACACATATACCAGTTTTTAGAACAAATTCTTGTTGCAATGGTACTCATTTCATCAACCTTAATTGGATCTCACTGGGCCATTTAAAAGCAAACCCCAAATGGGGACAACCTGCAAATTTGTATTATACCTACATGTATGCATTTACTGAAGCCTAAAGCACTTTAAAGCTATTAAAAATGGCAAGAATGCTGTTTTAAATGGTCTATTTTACCCAAATTCGACTTTGATATTAGGGGCACTTAAAAATAAATATCCTATAATTGTGTTACATATTAATCATCCTCAGAATGTTCTTTACAAATTGCAGAGATTGGACATTAGACATATCCCATGTAAATCTTTAGAAAAAATGAGTAAAATTCCATATGCTAATGTCCTTATTATGCAGGATAGCACAACTTAAATTAAATTATAATGCTAGGAGGTCACAGTATGAGCATTAAGCTTCATGAATAGTAAAAAACGAATGTTGTACTACTTATTTTTAATAATTAATTTTCATAATTAATAATTCTTTTTAATAAACCCAATCATTATTGATAATACCACATATAAAAGCAAGCTGCATCCTTTGCCTATCATTTTTGACGCATTCATTTATAAGCCCAAGCACAGAAGCCTAACTTGAAACATGACAAAATGTTTGCGCCACTTTTTTTCTTTCTAAAAAGGACAATTTTTTTTTTGTAATCTAAAAAGGACAATTTTATTTAGCAACAGACCCAAGAATATGCTTAAAAAATGTTGCTTAATAGACTAAAAACATTTAAAAAAACACAAACACACATTTGATCTCATTTCAGACATAAACAGAAAAGGGTCAAACACTCAGGACACACAATACGGCGCGCAATGCATTTCGTGAATAGCGCCATCGCTATTCACTTACAGAAGTTGCACTAATGAGAAAACCACATAGACATTTAAACACACATTTAACCCACAAATCAATACTCAGGACAGAAACAAAGGACAGTCCACAGACTGTACTTGAACCAAACCATTTGCAAATACTAGGTGCAAGTCCTATTTACAAGAAACGCTTCTCAATAGTGTTCCAAAAGACTGCAAAAACAGCCCAACAGACTGATGTATGTCCAAGAAGCGAAAATACACTCAATTCACTAGCTTTGGCTAGCAGAACACCAAACAAAATCGTTCTGTATATCTTCATTCATAAAATTGCGCAGAACAAAGGATCCTTGTTTTGTATTATGTCATATTTTAATTCCCTGGGGATACAAAATCACCAAGGAAGAAATATGTTTTTAAATATAAACCTATTTAGATATTCCCTTTAAGGGAGTCGGCTAATTTACTTCACATCATACTATGGTGCCTTTCAAAAAAGCAACACATTCTGCAATGTGAGCTTGAAAACAGGCATGCCAAAAAATACTGCAGAATATGCAATATTATAATCAAAGTAGTGCTTAAGGTACTCTTCGTACGTTGCACCGTTCAACTAAACCAAATGGAGAAAATTCTCCTCATTACCTGTCTACACAAATTGCAATTCGCATATACAAACCTATACAAATCCAAAGTTTGCCAACACAAATTTCAAAGCTACATTCCCAAATTTGCTAAAACCAGGCATCTTACAGCTCACTAATCTAGCTTCAAACTTCAAGGGGTTTTCAAAAACGATATACTCGCAAATGTACGAGCCCCCCGGCTTTGGTAATTGCAATAACCAAATCAAAAACCAAGAAACCAACCCCTCAGCTTTGGTAATTGCAATAACCAAATCAAAGACCCAAAAAAACAAAAACTAAGCACTCAAAGAACCAAAAACTAAGGACTCAAAGAACCAAAAACTAAGGACTCAAAGAACCAAAAAACCAAAGAACAAAGGACTGGGAGCGACCCACTTATACTTAACTCTTACTTTAACTAATCAAAAGGTTATCCAAATTCTAACTATCAAGTTCTACATGACCTAACAGTCTTTTTAGAATACTCACGCCAAAAAGGTAAAAAGGTTCTCAGTCAGGAGTGACATCATGTGGAGGATCAAAATCAGGAAGATCAGAAATATACTGGGATGCAGAAACAAAGTATCTCCAGAATCCCTGTGCACAGAGTACCTTCTTAGTAGAATCCTGTTCTGTCCTCCTCAGTAGATTTCAGTCTCCTGACAAGATCACTCCCACAGATAGTCACTTCTCTGATGAGGCCTGCGTTGGCTGCGCCATTTGAAGAAATCAAAATCTTCATTCTTAGGGGTCTCACTAATATAACAAAGAACTTGACACAGAAGCTGGAATATAAAGAGATTCAGAAAAGGGGGTGATGATGAACAGAGTGTCTGAATTAAGCAGACCACTCTTACCCAGTCCAAAGATCAGGGCTTGATCCATCACCGTTATTTATCTCACTGCCCCATCCCAGCTCAGAACCTGGCTATATGCAAATCAGTCTGTCCCTGGCCCAGTGCATCATGGGAACAGGGCAGACTAAACTACCAAGCCAATTCTTCACCAGAAAGGAGACAAGCTACCGGGGACCGGTTTCTGGCATTTCAGCCGTCTTCGGCCCGGCTTGCTTGAATCCTGATGGAGCAGTGAGAAAGGGACTCATGTCTGAGTATACCCTGCCACACCTAATTTGCATACAGCCAGGTTCTGAAACTGGGATGGTGCAGTGAGCTAAAAAACGGTGTTGGATCTAGCCCTGATCTCTTGACTGGGTGAGAGCTTTCTGCTTAATTCAGAGACTCTGTCCCTCACCACCCCTTGTTGTAAATATTTTTGTCCACCCTAAGCGTGGAAGGGTATTCTCAGATGTGAGACCCTTGCTCATTGCACCATCAGGATTCAAGCAAACCGGGCCGAAGACGGCTGTAATGCCAGAAACCGGTCCCCGGGAGCTTGTTTCCTTCCCAGTGTAAGAATTGGCTTTTGTAGTTTGGTTTGCCCTGTTCCCATCATGCACTGGGACAGGAACAGACTAATTTGCATACAGCCAGGTTCTGAAACTGGGATGGTGCAGTGAGCTAAAAAACGGTGTT
Organism: Lissotriton vulgaris; assembly: GCF_964263255.1. Lineage (NCBI taxonomy): Eukaryota > Metazoa > Chordata > Amphibia > Caudata > Salamandridae > Lissotriton > Lissotriton vulgaris. The sequence continues at coordinate 307,060,002 of NC_141693.1, read as the reverse complement.
GGATCTAGCCCTGATCTCTTGACTGGGTGAGAGCTTTCTGCTTAATTCAGAGACTCTGTCCCTCACCACCCCTTGTTGTAAATATTTTTGTCCACCCTAAGCGTGGAAGGGTATTCTCAGATGTGAGACCCTTGCTCATTGCACCATCAGGATTCAAGCAAACCGGGCCGAAGACGGCTGTAATGCCAGAAACCGGTCCCCGGGAGCTTGTTTCCTTCCCAGTGTAAGAATTGGCTTTTGTAGTTTGGTTTGCCCTGTTCCCATCATGCACTGGGACAGGAACAGACTAATTTGCATACAGCCAGGTTCTGAAACTGGGATGGTGCAGTGAGCTAAAAAACGGTGTTGGATCTAGCCCTGATCTCTTGACTGGGTGAGAGCTTTCTGCTTAATTCAGAGACTCTGTCCCTCACCACCCCTTGTTGGGAATATAAAGAGAACATTTTTATTAAACTCAAATGAGTGAGGCTACGTCACACAGAAGCCTAAGCAACTGAATGAGGCAGTCTGAGGAATGCAGAGAACAGAGGCCTTATATATGCTTAGGGTTACAAAACTCAGCATAAAAGTAAGGGGCAGTCCTGGCTTTTGCAAGCATGCAAAAAGCCCAACATTCCTTCTTACACAAGCCGGACAAACCCATAATAAAAGACCGCAACCCATATCGTAAACAGGCCATAAAAGAAGGAACAGAAACAGATGAGAAGTAGGATAAGGGGTGTGTATGTGCATACCAAACTTTACAATCTCCTGTGCTCTGATCCTTAATCTTGATCAGCTACTGGGCAAGGAACTGGCCCAACAAGGTCAGCTTCAGGCAACAGGGCCAGTTCACTCAGGTCATCTAAAAGTCAGCTAAAGCCATCGGCCTATGTGAGGGCAACCACAAATTGGCTGCCATGCACAAAATGGAACCCAAGGGTTCAGAATTCACGGAACCTCATTACTCCACCTGTTTTGTACGGTGCAGTTAGTACACTTATGCTAGAAATTGCACGTGAGTAGACGGTGTCCCCCCTGTAGTCACACATTTGTCAAGGGGGGTACGCAGTCACCAAGTTGGTCCATCCAAGTGCCGTGTAGGTGTTAGTTTTGTGGCCATGTGTCTCTCCAACATGCCTGCAGTTGGGACAATTTTGTGGAGTTGTGTTCATCCAAGGAGATCAATCCTCCCTCTGCATCCATATCCTAAGCACGCAGGTGTACTGCTAAAAAATTTCCCTATCCAGTCTGCACTTGAGATATATTCTTAGGAAAGGAATCTGCAGCTAGATAGAGTTTCTACTAGATAAGGCATTACAGAAGGTGAGTAACTCATTCTTCTAAGCTCTTGTCATTGCAATGGTGCCAGAAGGTGTTCTGTTCATAGTTTGGGCAGCTATTCCACCAGATCATTCCTAGATGTCCAAGCTTTTTGCACCCGCAGTGGTGGACAGCTGTGTGGTGAGCTAGGTTTATAAAAAAGCATTTCTGTTTAAGTGCAGCATGATCTAAATCCAGCACACGGTTTTCCTGAGTAAGATTGTCTTTTCACCAATCCCTCACACCTCCCCAAGATCAACTACCAAACAAAGCCCCATATTTCAGTTGAATTAGTGTGTGACAATGTATTGAAGTCTGTCGCAATTTACAGATGGTCTGCGGTTAATTTGTCAGTTTAGGTGCTGACGCTTCCAAAAGCTACAAGGACCAGAGATTGCCAGCTGCCAGTGAGGCAACACTGACGAGATCTTCTGAATCCTCTTGTTCCTCGGCTGTTGCTTCAGAAGTATTGAGGCTCTCCACAGAAGCTTCAGAAGTTTGTTGGTCCATTTATCACTGACATGCCTTATGGATGATAGAAAGAGACTGCCAGCTTCCATGAAATCGCAGGACTGTGGTTACCCCAGAATGACCACCCCCCTCCCCTCGGGTGCATTTAGCTATATAAATCTGGGGACAGGCACCCCCTTTACTCCTGTGTTGCAAAGTAAATTTGAAAGTTCCTCCAAGCACATTTGAAAGTCACATTTAGGTTTCTTTTTATGGCTGCACTATGCGTTGGCTAAGAAGATCCTGAAATGTGAGCCTGTGCAGAGGGGAAACACAAGACTCGAGTCACCTTTTGAATTTTCTCATCAATGGCAACTTCTTATAATGCTCTGCACCAATCAGAGGCCAATCGCTGAGGGTCACTTTCTGAGACAATGTGACTGACATCCTCCTCCCAGAGGAAGCATTCTTTTTATCTCCTAGTTTCAATGTTAGTACATAAACAATGAAAAAGGACTACATGGCTTCTCATCAGTGTGAACACAGAAACCGGACTCATCCTCATCTAACACAGAAGTAATGTATTTTTGTCCATTTCACTTGCACATTAAAAGCCTTTCTGTGTGGAATGTAGAACAGCTTTTTGCCTCATCCCAATCAAATGCAGGAAACGGATACCTCCTCTCCCACTATCAATTAACATAACACTCCTGATAAAATCTCTCCTGGCATCTGCACTGAACGATTTCTTTATCTACAGAAAATGGCTGTTAGAGAAAGCCTGGACGAAAACTGGCGGGATCAATAATTTAACTCAATAAAACACGAACATACAGTGTGAACACAATTCTGATAGTGCAAACAATGTTGCAGTGCAGTCTTCAATTGAATTAAGAAATGTACACACATATGAAACTTTTTAGCAACTGATCAGATATAATGAAACTGTATATTGGCTAATAATGAATGCAAGAATGTTACAGTTATTGAAGCTTCAAAAAAGTGGAACAATTTAATCATTTCATAATGATTAATTAAATATAAACGCACCAGAACAATTTTCACTTTTTAGTAATAACAGATGGAAGAATTCCATTATAATAAAGTCTAGTTAGGTCGATTACCAATGCTATTGCCGGATACAGCAAATCTCTCTTTATTTTTCTCTGCTTTTATCGACTCCTGAAAGCATTTTGTCTTGGATTTTTGCAAAGGACCCAACTCATACAAAAGGACATCTTTTGGACGCCATCTTTTCAAATAATGATATAAATGTTAGTACTGGAATAGTGATAACCTGGAGTGACCATTTTGGAGTCCCCTTCAGCATCAATTAGAACTCTAAAACATCATGTCCACCCAATCTGACTAGAGTTTGGGCTAAGATTGATGCTCTAACCCTCTCACAGGATCTTCTTGGTAACTCTCCTTCTTTCATTGAGAAAGGTTATTTGGACTCAGTCGCCCCTATGAGGGCAGGGGTGTTTGCCGCATGAAACCGTCACACGAAAGGAAAACCAGGTGTATATCTTCATTTATTCATACAGTATATGGCCTCAGGACCTCTGTATTGGATATTGCTCTCCATTCACTGGGTCTCATGACCATCAAACTAAAATGTGGCTGAGTGAGGGGTTGTCTTCATGCCTATATTTCTACGGACCCTGGGCACATGATTAAAATCAAAATGACATGCTTAGATCCCTGCGTTAAAGATGGCCGCCATTTCATTGCCAGGGAACTTTGTGGCGAGTTCATGAGCGCAAGAGGACCCCAAAAATCACCCATTTGTTCTCTACACCAAAAGCCCACAAGGTGAATGCCTACCAGTTGACAATTGTATTCATTGCTGATGCCAGTTGAATGTTTCTTGCCTACAGTCCAGCGTAGTGTGTCCACTGCCCCTCTTCATACTTCTTTTCTGTGTCAAAAACTAGTATGACAATGTGTGCCTTTTGAAACTGTAGAAATATTTCTGCTTTTAGCAAATTTTTTTAGATTAATGAGGACCTAGCAGCGTCCCCAACAAAAACATTTTAATGACAAAATAAACTAAGCATTGACTATGCCAAAAGGCTAGCGGCCAACAAAAGACCTATTTGCTTTGCTAATAATTGTTTTTATGTCTTTGTGTTATGGAGATATTAGGAAGGGCCCATGTGGAGCGTGACTGTCCATTCCAGTAGTGGCATCTGTACAGCTTTACGGTAAAGTACCAAAGTGAGGGCTCCATCTGCAATCCTTATCAGTCAGAAGATGTAGTATCAGTCTGAGACTGTGCTGCCAGAGGCAAGCTGCAAGACTTTGGCAATGCCTGGACTGTACATGTGGTTAATAGCTTCATGTCCCCATTCTCTGCACAACCTCATTCATTTTAAGGTCTCGCGCCTAGCTTTGCAGTGCGCAGGGCGAGACCTCTTGTACGGGGTTCTGAAAGCTGACCACACGCTTGTGCTTGTGGTTTTGCTTTCGCCGGCTGCAATAGGCTTTAGAGTGCTTTTTAAAAAAAAACTACAGCACGCAATTGGGCAAAGGCGGGCGCATGTCCCGCCTTTGCTCCGCCCATGTCCCACCGGTATCTGTTACTTGCAGCAGTGCGCGTTCGCCTGGCTGCCACGCTCCCTTGCCCCAGCTCCTCTGTGGTAAGTGCGCACCACTGGTTTCGATTCCCGCCTCCGCTCGTAATCTTGTTGGATAAAGTGAACGGCTTGCAGCGACAGCTGTCCAAGGTAAGGTGGGTGACACCTCATGCTACTTTTTATAATGCAGAAACCATACCGTGCTCTTGTTTGTTAAATGCTTTTGCGGAGGGGGGCTTCTGTAGCCCAATTATTACATCTCAGAATTAAACCGTCCCCTGACTCTAACATTCTTAGAAACTTGGCGGCAGATACTTTGCCTTTCTTCTTTTGAACTCTTTGAGATGCTTAGGTCCCTGGATGGCCCTTTTAACACCTTTGGTACACCTCGTCATGTCAATGGCTTTGTCTTCTAGATGTATGTGAATGGCACGCATGTTCTGGTAAGGCTTGCAAAGGTTGTGTGTGTGCTTGGATGAAAGTAGGAATATTTCAGTAACACCTTTAGTCCTGGTTGCACTACTGCAGCACGCTTCAGCTTGTTGACAAGCTATTGCTTTCACCGCTTCTCATAGCACGGAGCCCCATTGTCTCCTGATGGCAGCCGGCGGTTTAGTCATGCTTCACTGTTTATCCTGACACTGCATTGGTTTCTGATCGGCCACAGACTTCGCTTCAAAGTACAATGTGTTACATTAACTAGACTCTCCAGTCTAATTTGTATTCCTTGCTTCTGATGATAGTATTGCATAGGGTGTTCCTTTTATGTCCTGGCTGTGAACTTGTGAATCTGGCTCCCATACGATTTGAACCTGTCATTAAGGCACCTACAATTCACAAAGAATCTGAAAGCATAGCACTTTACTCTTCTTGTGTGTGTTTCTGGTCTTGAACTTCTCTATGGGTTTTGTACAGTCTGGAAGCCAAGAATATTGTGCAAACACTCTACAAGAGTAACCACTACTCTTAAAACCCTTTCTTCATACTACAACTGAACTAACCCTTGATGGGTTTTGGAGTTGCATCCTACCCGCCAAAAAGCGTTTTGACACCTCGTCAGCAGTAGTATGTGCTATATAAATGCAATTACAATTACAATATTTGTACTTACTGAGAAAGTACTAGGCATTGGGGCCATGTTCTCATTACTGTATGAAGGTAAGAAGGTGACATGGAAGCAGACAAGCTTTATATGGAAGAGTAGATGAGCTCGATTCTCCCAGTAAGGTCAGCTGCTGAGCTCTCTTTAATGCTCGAAGCATCCACAGAATGTATTTGCGTGCAGCTCTGAAATATTCTGGCACTCCAAGTATATTAAAAACTTGAAGTAGAAGTCTTGCCTGCTGTAAAAACAATGATATGCAACGCAATAGGTTTCGCATCACTGAAACTTTGATTTAGTGGCGTTGCAAATAATAATGCAATGCCAACAGCTCAAACTTTCAGTAATGCAAGACCTATTGCATTGCAAATGCTTGTTAGAAATATTCTGAGTATATTGCATTTTACTTCTCTAATCTGAATTATTAGGAATCGCCAGAAATTGGTTCAGTTCCTGTAACTGTATCCTCGAGGCGTTGAAAATGACCGATTTATTTTCCAAATGATGCAAAGCACAGATTTAGCAACAGTTGTTCACTACTGTTCAATTTGTGTATAAAATATTTAAAAGTAAGAGGAAACTCATTGTCTTTGACCCAACCTAAGTATTTCATGCTCTGTGTCTCATGAGCATCATCAAATAGAAGTTCCAGTGTCATCTAGAAATCAGTAAATTTGACAATTTCTCTGGGAAGTAATTCACTATTGCTGTTTCACGAATTGTGATTCTATCCAACTGTAAGTGTAAGAGTGTCATAGCTGTGTGAAACCAGTGGTTGCCATCGCCCCTCTGTTACTGTGATACTCCGGTAAAGGATGCTGGTTGGTGTTCCCTAGAATGAATGGTAGAGCCAGGAGGCGTGGGGCAAAGAACTGATTCACTCCTTTTATCCTTTCATTTCTGCCCCAGCAAGACTACAGTTCTTTTGCTGGACTTCATAAGCTTGAAGAAAAATGAACTTCACTATTGTCTCGTTACATCTGTGAACTAAACCGATACGATCTGAAGATGTATGATCCCACTCTCTAAAAACATCAAATTATTATTGTACCTAATATCATGTTCTTTCGAAAAATTCTTTGGATGTTCAAGTTCAACTGTTTTTCTCTTTTCCACTCTAGTATTGTGGCTTGGAGCTTTTTACCTGCAGCGTGAGCACAGCTCCTTTTACTTCACCAAAAAAGTCAGGCTGCCGAAGACCTGACGGGCTGAACCAGCCAGTTTTACCCTAGTGTCTGCAGGCGTGTTTGTAGATTCTCTCCTTGCGACACCTTTCCAATATATCCTTCATTCAACTCTGGACATAGGAGCACCTTTCCAGTTATATGGCTATTTTCTACTCCATTCTGCCGTGTTTGTTTTTCTTTTGCACCTGATAATCCATTTGGTAGCAGATGCACTTATTTGACCCCGATGATTGTCTGGTCAGGACAATTTATGTTACAGGTCAGTAATGTTTTACACATGGATCTTTGAGTCCCAAACTGTGTATATTCCATCTATGGTTATTCTCATCTACTATTTCACTTCTGGTTATGATCTGTACATTTGTTCATTGGTGTGTTCCCTGTCCCTTTTTGGAGTATGCCCAGAGTTTGTTTTTGGGGTATTTGCTGTCCCTGACAACAGCTGATGGTTTCAGTGTCTTACTTAGTTGCCTGCCTTGGATTCATCATCTCAGAGGTGTAGTTTGTCCCTAAAAGCCACCTTGCACCCCTAAGAATAATTCTCATTGTGGCTGCCAGGCTCATCACAGGAATCAAACGGTTTGATCACATCACACCCGCCCTGAAAAGGCGTGCTTGGCTTTCCATTGAAGGAAGATGTATCTATAAGACCGCTGTATCACCCACTAAACCTTACATAGTAAACACCCCACCTATCTAGAAACGAAGCTTTCAAGAGCAGGAAAACACCGGCGTCTGAGAAGCTCCAGCTCTCTCCTCAGATTTCCCAAACTTGAAAAGAAATCATCACAGACATGCTTCTTCTCTGGAAATGCCCCCAAGACTTTGAACTCACTCCCTGAGGATTTACGCTGCAACCCCTCCTTTCCATGCTTCAAACAGGATCTCCAATCTCTACTTCTCAACAACTACTGCAACATCAATCAATCAATCAATCAATCAAGCATTTATATAACGCACTACTCACCCGGAGGGTCTCAAGGCGCTTGGGGAAGGGGGGTCCACTACTGCTCGTACAGCCAGGTCTTGAGCTGCTTCCTGAAGGCGAGGTGGTCTTGGGTCAGGCAGAGGTGGGTCGGGAGGGAGTTCCAGGTCTTGGCGGCCAGGTAGGAGAAGGACCTTCCTCCTGTGGTGGCTCTTCGGATGCGGGGGACGGCGGCGAGGGCGTGGTTGGTCGATCGAAGCTGGCATGTGGGAGTGTAGAAGTTGAGGCGGCTGTTGAGGTATCTTGGGCCTTGGTTGTGTAGGGCTTTGTGTGCGTTAGTGAGGAGACGGAAGGTGATTCTTTTGTTGACCGGGAGCCAGTGCAGGTCTCTCAGGGGTCCGGAGATGTGGCTGTGTCGGGGGATGTCGAGGATGAGTCTTGCTGAGGCGTTCTGGATCCGCTGGAGTCTCCTCTGGAGTTTGGCGGTGATTCCGGCGTAGAGGGAGTTGCCGTAGTCCAGTCGGCTGGTGACGAGGGCCTGGGTGACCGTCTTCCTGGTCTCTGTGGGGATCCACCGGAAGATCTTCCGTAGCATGCGCAGGATGTTGAAGCACGACGAGGAGACGGCGTTGACTTGTCTGGTCATGGAGAGGGAGGAGTCCATGATGAAGCCCAGGTTGCGTTCGTGGTCTGTGGGTTTGGGTGTGCTGCCCAAGGCGGTGGGCCACCAGGAGTCGTCCCAGGCGGAGGGTGAAGAGCCCAGGATAAGGACTTCCGTCTTGTCTGAGTTCAGTTTCAGGCGGCTGTTCATCATCCACTCGGCTACGTCTGTCATCCCTTCGTGTAGGTTGGCTCTGGCGGTGGCGGGGTCGTTGATGAGGGAGAGGATCAGCTTGGGTGTCGTCGGCGTAAGAGATGATGTTGAGGTTGTGTTGGCGTGCGATGGCCGCGAGGGGGCTCATGTAGATGTTGAAGAGGGTGGGGCTGACCGAGGATCCCTGTGGAACGCCGCAGATGACTTCGGTGGCTTCTGATCTGAACGGGGGAGGCGGACTCTCTGTGTCCTTCCGGCGAGGAAGGAGATGATCCATTCAAGTGCCTTCTCTTGGATTCCGACGTTGCTGAGACGCTGCACTAGGGTGCGGTGGCAGACAGTGTTGAATGCTGCGGAGAGGTCTAGGAGGATGAGGGCCGCAGTTTCCCTGTTGTCGAGCAGGGCTCGGATGTCATCGGTGGCTGCGATGAGGGCGGTCTCGGTGCTGTGATTGGCCCTGAAGCCGGACTGCGAGAGGTCGAGGGATCCGTTCGTCTCAAGGAAGGCGGCCAGCTGCTTGTTGACGGTCTTCTCGATGACTTTGGCCGGGAACGGGAGGAGCGAGATGGGGCGGTAGTTTTTGAGTTTGGTGGGGTCCGCTGATGGTTTCTTTAGTAGAGCACTGAGTACGGCGTGCTTCCAGCTCTCTGGGAAGGTAGCGGTGTCGAAGGAGGTGTTGATGATGTCCCGCAGGTGGGGTGCGATGACAGCGTCGGCCTTGTTGAAGACGTGGTGAGGGCAGGGGTCGGTTGGGGATCCGGAGTGGATGGAGTTCATCGTGCGGATGGTGTCTTCGGTGGTGATCGGGGTCCAGGTGCGGAGGGTGGTGGTGTGGGTCGTTGGTGCGGTCATAGGGTGCGTCGGTTGTGTGTTGAAGCTGTTGTGTATGTCTGCGATCTTGTTGTGGAAGTAGGAGGCGAGGGAGTTGCAGAGGTCTTGCAATGGGGTGATGTCGTTGTTTCCGGCGTTGGGATTGGAGAGCTCTTTGACGATGTTGAAGAGTTCCTTGCTATTGTGTGCGTTGTTGTCCAGTCGTTCCTTGAATGCGGTTTTCTTGGTGGTCTGGATCAGTTGGTGGTGTTTTCGGGTTGCGAGCTTGAGGGTGGTCATGTTGTCTGGTGTAGGGTCTCTGCGCCAGGCTCGCTCGAGGGCACGGCAGTTCTTCTTGGAGCTCTTGAGTTCGTCGGTGAACAAAGGTGCTTTCTTACCGCAGGGTTGATTTACATCTCCCAAAAATCCTCTTTTAATTTTTTTTCCGTCAGAGAGTCCTCTTAATTTTACCTCTCTACCTTTACCCAAATGCTTGATTGTTATATACTACTGTATCCTTACTCTGGACTTCATTACTGGTTTATCTGTTTAACTGTTTCTAACCCAATTGACGTTCACCATGTACTTCTTGTAAACTTCCTCTCAAAATATATAAAGCGCTCTGAAACCCTTGGGTCTTGCCAGTGCTACATACAACTCAAAATAAATAATTAAAACATTGCCTCGTGCAAATATATGACAACCTAGTGACTTTCAAAAAGCACACTATGATGCTTGGGAGTAACTGGAGAAATAACTACATTGATTCAGACGAGCAGATAAAGGTTGTTAAGTCTTTTGAAGACCTTTTTTTTTTATAAAAGCAGGCATACATTTTATTGCTTTATTCATCCAACTGGCCTCCCATTCAACTAAAAAATGTTCTTTCAAATTATAATTGACTTTACACCCCCAAGGTTTGAATCAAAACTGTGGCATCCTTAATAGAACTGTACATGAATGTCTCTACTTTTTTCCTTGAAAAAAGTGACAAAAAAATCCTTGATTCCTTGTCTTTGGCTGCCCCACCCTTTCTGATCACTCATTATCCTACGCTTTGGTCTGATCTTTTCACAGACCTCTCAACAGCATCTTCTTCATCAGGGACAGCCATAGCTAGAACTATCAAATGTGGCTCTATTTTAAACCCATGTTCTGCCTACATCTTTAATAAAAGCTTTGGACAGCATGCGTTCTGTACTGTCTAATATTAGTAACATCTCATTTATTATTGGTACAGTTCTCTGTAATTTGAAAAGGGTGTTAGTCACACCCCTCCTGAAGAATCCTGCCACACTTAATTCCTGCCCTATATCACTCCTACCTTTTCTGGACAAAGTGTTTGAAGTAGCGGTAAATAAACAACTTTCACTAAATATTGAAAAGCATAACATTCTTGACCCCTCCCAGTCAGTATTTCACCCCCTTCATGAAACAGAAACAGCTCCTTTTCTCTTGAGACCAATACTGATAACCTCGCCCCTTCTTTGACAAAGTGTAAAAAGCACTTTTGACCCTCCCTGACCTCAGCTCATCATTTAATGTGGTCTCCCATCACATTTTAATTGTTCGCTTATCCCAGCTTGGTGAAGTTGACAACACCCTTGCCTTGTTTAATTTCTTACTTACTAATCTTAGAAACACTTCTGTCCCTCTCCTCTTCGATCTCCACTGTGCCAAGTAACTTGCGCACTAGCTTAGGGCTCTGCTTTGCCGCTGGCCGCGCGACACGAAGGGGAGATAACGCGAGACAGCGTCCTAGTGACACATGCCTCGCGAGCATAACGTCATCAGCGCGCCGGACGGGTGCCGCCCCTTTAGAAAGTGGCCAATGCAAGGCGAGGTGCGAGGGGGGGGCGGACCCAGGGCCTTTATCTAGGACTGCGTGGCTTTGTCCTTCCTCTTTCCGCCGCGTTTTCGTCCTGACTGCTCTGCGCTGTTATTTCAGGCGCTGTTCCGGCCTCTGTTTAGCCGTCCTGTGCCTGCCTGCCTCGCTGGTATTACGGCGGGTTGTTGCCTCGTCGGGCGTGCGGTGAGTGCCGGTGATCGGGGCCTGCGTTTGTGTCCCCGTTGCAGAGCGGTGGTTGAATGTTCTATGGGGCCGAGGGAGAGTGTGCCGGCAATGCTTTGCGCGGCGGCGTTTGGCGCTTGAGGAGCTCCGAGTTTAGAGAACAGGTTTTCCTCTGTTTAGTGACGCCGTCATTGATGCAATTAACCTCGACAGCCATGCGGGTGCTGAAAGGAGAAACGGATTTAAAGACCACTGGGTAACGTTATGTGTGTTTTCTGCTAGTAGCGTCGGTACAGGATGAGTGTCCCGCTGTTTTAGGGCAGAGTCTGATTGCTTTGGATTGTGCGTGATGCGGCCACTTAGTTCGTCGGGCTTCTCATCTCCGCCGAAAGCGGGATAATTTATTTTACTTTGATCGCCGCTTGAAATAAGGGTCTCGTTATTAAACAGCTGTTTATAAGCACTTACTGCAATTATCGGACATGTGTATAATCCCTGCCTCTTAATCAATGCGGCATTGTTGCAGCTGCCAATGATTGCTTTCAGGTCATGTAGGTTTTGCCTCCGCCTTGTTTGCCGGGTGCATTTCTCACCAGTTTGGAGAGCCAGGGAGCCACGTGGCATGTACTGGAGTGAGGCCGAGCTAAGTCAATAGCAGAGAACCGGAAGTCATTCCGCATTTTAATTAAAATGTTCACATTTTGTGCTTTTGGTTGGAGAGGTGATCCGAATTGCAATTCTTGCGTGAATTGACGTGTGGGGAAGGAGCTGATCACATCCTATGCTTTTCGGGGTGTGAGGTTGGGTTCAAACGGAAATATAACATAGAAATATGTTCTGCTTTCATGCTTGAACGATAGAAGTGCTGGTACTCATCCTTTAGCGAAACTGTCTGTTCCCGGGAGGTGCCGCTACGGCTGTGTTGAATGGATTGTTGAAGTTCTGGGAGGTGAAGCCTTTGCGTCGAGTCGGTCAAGGGGGCTGCTGCGACTGTTCACCATGCATATTACATAGATGTATGTCTTGGTGGCTGCGCGCGTCTCCGCCGCAGCTGCATGAACCCCCGGGTCTGTTCGGCGCTATTGGTTTGCTTGTTTTGAGGTGGCACATTGGAGGTGATTTTCACTCCCCTCCCGGGCACGCCACCCAATCGGGCTCTTTGTCGTGTCTCGTAGCAAATAGTGTCTTTGTGCGTCGCGCAGCGCGGTCGTCTCGCATGGACGAGGATTGCTCAGAGCTTAGGCACCTTGAATTTACCCCTCTGAAAATGGGTGTTTATTTACGGGCCGCGGTAGCACCTGCGTGTTATGGTCACCCACTTCAGGGCGCTTGAAGGCTCCAGGGAAAGACGAGCGCTTTTTAGACAGTTGTGGTAGACGTCTCTGGTGGCGCCAAGGCCTTCCTTAGCACAACTTAAACAGTGCATGTATGTGTAAAGCGCACGGATCAGCCACGGGTAAAGGCTGTGCATAACTATGGATTATAGTAACCCAGCTTCTTGGAATGGGAAACCATCGCACTCCCCCAAAAGTCTATGAGTCATATCAATAGTTCCGTGCTTTGAGGACGGTATAAAGACCTGCTAATTAGAGGCAATATCGAGCTAGTCCAGTATTGTGCTTTGAGAATTGGGGTTTTGTGAATTCTGAGTTGACATGATGCCGTTTGTATCGGTTTGTTCCAAGTAAAGTCGGTACCAGGGTTAAGGCTCGTACTATCGGTTTGATGCGTCGAGTGAAGGGCTTTTGGTGATGTGCTTTGTTCGGGTTTTTATGTGGGGGCCCAAGCAGGTGGCTATTAGTCAAGCTATAAGCGAAGTGTTCCCTACCCCTTTAGTTAGACGGAGCAGTTCCGTGTATGTGTCGGGACCCTGCGACAGGTTGGTGTGTGGTAGGCCTATATTTTGGCTTGACTTTACATAGGGGAAAGCACCACGCATAGCTATTGAACTGTCACTCATAATTACACTCAAATTAGAAAATGTCACGCATAGCAACATGCAACTTGACAGTATGCGGACTGGTATAAATACCCCTGCATCAGAATTAGGATTAACGCTAAACAAGTGAGTGTTCGTGTTGAAGAAGCCAATGCCATATTGTCCGGCCTTGGCGTGCCCTGTAGACAAAGTTAGCGCTAGCAAGGGCATTGTTTCCAACAGCTACCCAGACTGTACTTAAGCACACATCGGGTGGGTATGATTTTCCTGATCTCAAACACATATCAAACCCGCTTTATCAAGTACCAGGCTAAGCACTGCGTTACACCAGAGAATCATGGGTCCACTATAAAGACCCTCTCCCAATTACCCCAATTACAAATGATTCAAAATACAGGTTTATACCAACAAAATAATCCCTGGTAGACATGTGCCTAAAATGCCAGGCGAAATTTAGTGGTGTGGCTAAACTCAGGCTACTTCGAGCGGAACGAGAAAGCGAATTTCTGAGTTGAAATTTCAAACTGGGGCAATCATAAATGCTTAGAACCCCGGGAGTTTGTAGTACCCAAGTAGTTTGGGCGGGCGAAGGAGGTGCAGCGAATCGATTATGCCATGCTTGGTCGGCAAACAGGCCACCCGGAGTGGGGCTCGATAGGTATAGTACCCAATACATACCAGACACCCAGGCACAAGAACAAACGTGACGTAGGCAATGATGGCACTTGTGCAAGTGCTAAGGTTAACAACACGCGAGAGATAGCGAACAGTGTGTAAGAGAGGGGTGGCGGGGAAGGCACCAAAAAGTGCCAACCACAACACTTAGTGTCCCGCTTGGTTTTTTGCGCTGGATCAGGATTGCGCTGGGTTGGTTGGTTGTGCTTTATGCAGCCACTTGGTATTTCATCTGGGGTTAGTCATATGTGCCGCTGTCTTTCAGCTAGCATCATTATGCCACATTTCTTTCTGCGGCGTCCGCATAGGCTCGCCATGGTCATGACAATGGAGAGGCTATAAATCATCAGGGTGCTGGCAGCTTGCAGGCCAGAGACATCCAACCGAATATTAAGGAAGCAGTCCAAATTTACAATGAGTTAGCCCAAGATTTAGTCTGCATGGGTACAACTATTGAAGTGTATTATGACAAAAACAATTCCGCAGGTTATGGGTCCTGTTTACTTCACGCACAGTCCCAATACGTAGTGGGGATCCTCCGGGCGCATTCAGTTAAGGTTAACCCAAAATGCTGTCCATAAATTTTCGACAACTCGTTTAATATTCCACATACTTACATCTACGGCCCAGTTGCCTCAACAGTATATGTCTGTGGTAATTACCCCAGGGTCATGAAAGAGCATTTAGTGAGACTGCTCTAATGCACTTTTTAAGACGGCGCCAACGAACATTGTAGAAGACTGCGCGATATACGGGAGGTTATTTGCGCGGGGCTTGGTGAGGGCAAACTGGGTACCAGCATGCAATATCAGCTAATGAGTTTGCCCCCTAGGGTGGCCAGGGCCCGGTTAGGGAGCCCGAGTAACAAAGGGCATCGCCTGTTAGAGGGGTTGGTAATGAATTCCAATGGCACGCTACGAAGGGGCTCAGGTAGTGGGGGCAATAGTTTTGACTGCTCCATTCAATCCACAAAGGTAATCATTGGTGTTGGCAGCCTATAATTAATACACAATTAGACCGTTCTGCTGGGACCAGAGCGTGACAATTAAAAAGGGGTTTGTCCCCCCCGTGCCCAGGCTTTATTAACTCTGGCGTGGCTTGACACAGTCGTATCACTCACAAGCCTGAATATTTATCAGTGCTGGCTTATGCGTTCACGGCGCGCGATTTTGCTTCTTCCCAAAGATGCTTTATACATCACTATACAACTGTTATGCCGTCTAGGTGGGTGGGACATAACAAGGGTATTGACCATCGCTTAGTTAAAAGGGGCCTTAGTTGCTTGAACAATCGAAGCACATCATAATCACGAAATATGTTAAAACAGGAAATCACCCCCATTGGGTGGGGCATTCGTACGTCTCCAGACTCGAACAATGGGCGTCACACAGGAAATGGGAGTTGGCCTTTGCAAAGACACGGATAATATGGATGGGCTCACCGGGAATGAGATGGGGTCAGCTGAAGCGCAGGCTGGAGCAGGGCGTGGCAGCCTGGGGGGGACCTCCCAACATTCTAGTGATACACTTGGGTGGTAATGACCTGGTAACCATGGGGAGGCGAGCCTTAGTGGAGGCCATGCTGCGGGAGTTCACGGCGATAACAAACGAGCTGGGGATCACTGAATTGGTATGGTCAGAGATTGTTCCACGCAGGACATGGAGGGGAGCACGGTCACCCCTTGCTATTGAGCAAGGCAGGAGAAGGGTGAACAGGGCTATGCAAAAATTCATGGAGAAGAGGGGCCTGGGGTTTATTAGGCACGCACTAATACAGGAAAGGACTGTTGGTTACTACGAAAAGGATGGGGTTCACTTGTCCGGGATTGGTATGGATGTTTTTCTCCTTGACTTACAGGAAGCGTTAGCGGCAGCAGGGTGCGTTTGATATGAGGGTGCTAGGTATAAAGTACAAAGTGGCTAGGTGGTGGGGGGCTCTGTCTTCGTCGGGGGCCTCATCCAGAGCTGTGGCGGAGTACAGGGCGATCTGGAAGCAGATGGACAGTAAGGGTACCTCTGCGGCAGAAGGAGACAGCAATACCTCTGCCTGGCACAGTAGGGGTGCCCGAGCCAAGAACCTGGAGCCGAGGGGGTTCCAGGAAACAACGTCGGTGCCCCGTTAGTCCTTCGGGCGGTCGGGGGGCCTGAACCGACCGGGGGTGAGCCTCATCGCTCCACCCTGACAGGGGGGGCGGGAGTAAACGAGATAACTATCAAAGTATTGCACCGTCAAGAGCATCGACTTACCGTGCAAATTGGCTAATTAGGCATGCGGGTCAGCGAGGGGCTGCCGCTTTGGATCGCCTGTAAGATGACCCACCTATCTGCTACTTGTATGCAATAAACCTGCACCACCGTTTTTCCCACAATTATGTCTCAGGAGTCTTCTTGGTTTGTAAGTGTATGGGCGCAATGTGGAGCGAGCGATGGCGGTGTGTGCACTATGCCGCTGGCCGCGCGACACGAAGGGGAGATAACGCGAGACAGCGTCCTAGTGACACATGCCTCGCGAGCATAACGTCATCAGCGCGCCGGACGGGTGCCGCCCCTTTAGAAAGTGGCCAATGCAAGGCGAGGTGCGAGGGGGGGGCGGACCCAGGGCCTTTATCTAGGACTGCGTGGCTTTGTCCTTCCTCTTTCCGCCGCGTTTTCGTCCTGACTGCTCTGCGCTGTTCCCACCCTGGCCCTGACCCAGCAGCAGAGCAGCAGGTTGGTGTGAGCAATTAATGGTCTGTTTTGTGTTGCAGGCGGAGTCACAGGGCGATCTGGAAGCAGATGGACAGTAAGGGTACCTCTGCGGCAGAAGGAGACAGCAATACCTCTGCCTGGCACAGTAGGGGTGCCCGAGCCAAGAACCTGGAGCCGAGGGGGTTCCAGGAAACAACGTCGGCGCCCCGTTAGTCCTTCGGGCGGTCGGGGGGCCTGAACCGACCGGGGGTGTGCCTCATCGCTCCGCCCTGACAGGGGGGGCGGGAGTAAACGAGATAACTATCAAAGTATTGCACCGTCAAGAGCATCGACTTACCGTGCAAATTGGCTAATTAGGCATGCGGGTCAGCGAGAGGCTGCCGCTTTGGATCGCCTGTAAGATGACCCACCTATCTGCTACTTGTATGCAATAAACCTGCACCACCGTTTTTCCCACAATTATGTCTCAGGAGTCTTCTTGGTTTGTAAGTGTATGGGCGCAATGTGGAGCGAGCGATGGCGGTGTGTGCACTATAAGTCCTGCACTGCTGAATCTCTACATGCTCACTTTCGCTCTCTTAATACGTACATTTGGATTCTCTTTCATGGCCTATGCTAACATTACTCAATTAATGGGAACAAGAAAAATGTTTGGACGTACATTTAAAGTTAATACTTTAAAAAAAATAAGAGCATCTTGACAACTAAAGTATTTATGGTGTTTGCAATCCACCTTTTCTTTATTCATTGATTTTTAAAGTACACAAGATAGACATTTAATTCATGTCACAGAGAAGAAGAACAATGAGTGCTGTAATTGATCGGAACAACAATAATCACAAATTTTTGGACATTAAACAAATGAAAAAAATACTTTGACAAAACATGACACAACACAGTTGACCAGCCCTTAATTTAGAAAAGGAAGCATTGGCAGTACAATCATTTGTATTTTTCAAAAATGTACCCTGCCGTGTACAGTTAAACAACACTAAATTTATATCAGGCTGATTGTCCTGTATGTACACAATCTTTTTCCAAGCGTTAGTGATGGTTACTGCTAGCTGAATGGGGTCGACGCGTTAACTTTAAATGTACGTCCAAACATTTTTCTTGTTCCCTATATTACTGTGGCCTAGTTTGGGCGGAGATATAGCCCCAACCCCTCGTTGTTTAAAACATTGCACAATTAGCAGTGACCTTCAAAGGAAATCTTAATGAGACTCCAATCAAATTTAGGGAATGCATGTGAGCAGTAGCTTCTTGGATGAATTCCAAGCAGGGTTCATCTCCTACCCCCCACTTCTTCATATCACAGCTTGAAGGTATCATTTGATTCTCTGTTTGTTTTCTTCTCATAAAAGTTCTTCTTAGCTTCCATTTATTTTATCTGCATTAAACCGTGGTTTAGTCTCTTATCTTTTTAGTATTAGATTACTGCAATTCCCTTCTGATTAGTCCACCCATAAGTACAGTGGAGTGACCTTAACTAGTCCAAAACTCAGCAGCCTGGTTGTTACACAACCTCTCTTCCAGTTTCTTCAACACTAATCATACAAACACGTGATTGTTTGCCTATTCGCAAACATATTCTTTTCAAGACTCCTTATAGTCTTGAAAGATTTGATGGTCAGTAAATGTGAGTTCTTATCTGCTGGGCAAACATGTCAGCTACGCTCCCAGTTGACATCTTCGTTCTATTCATTCCTTCTTACTACAACTTGTTCGAGTCTACAAAGCTTCCATTGAAAGTCACTCGTATTCTTTTCTTGCAGCTAAATATTAGAACTCTCTACCCTTCTTACTGCATTCCATAATTGCCCACGTCACACTCCGATGCCAACTAAACCCTTTTTTTAGCCACTATCCACCAAGTTGTTGAACATTCTTTGCTTGTCTCCCTAGCACCAGGATACCCTCTGGCGACCTGCAGAAATACAGAAATAAATAAATACCAACGTGCTATTTTCGGTTGTTGAAACAAATACACAGTAGTTGTTGAAAGTACTTCTCAATACCACTTGACTCACAGAAACTTTCAGAAGTGTAATATTTAATGCCAGAGTATCTAATGTTTTTAATTAGTTTCAGTCGCACAAACCTCCAACATGTGTTTACATAGACGGACTACTGGTTATTCCGCCCTTAATAAAAATGAAAATATGTATTCGCCACTAAGCAGGACAAGAACTCTAAAATGCATTACTAAAAATCCTTGCGCATCGTGCATTTACTGCCAGCACTACTGACCAGGAAAATCTGGATTTAGATTTAATCACCGAATCTTGGCTTCGGTCACTCTCATGGGCTTTATAGACTTACCTGTTCTATCTGGCCTCATGATCATCAGAGCTGACGGGTCAAAGAGGAGCAGTAGTGGGCTTACCCTTATGATCTAAGCACCCTGACCTGCAGAATTGTACATACTGCTCAATACAGCTCCTTTAAAGCCCTGAGGGACCACTAGCAAATGTTGGCCCATGGAGCGAAGCTGACGGGAGGGAACATAGAAAGAGAGCAGATCAGTCAAAATGTTAGGGGAGGCGAGCTTTAAGATCTTAAAGGCTATGCAGAGAGCCTTGAACTCAATCCATGGAGCCACAGGCAGCCAATGAAGGTGACGGATTGAGCTAGCCACCAAATAAATTCTGCGCAGACCCAGAAGAGAGTTTGCGTTATCATGCATAGATGTAATCAAGGTCTCAATGATGGTCTGTCTGGTTGGGGCATCAAAGAAACCCAAAATAGGTTTGAGTCCGCGCAACAGACCAAAACAGGTGCCCGCCACCTTCTTCGCTTGGGTCTGGAAACTGAGAGAGGTGTCCATCCAAACCTCCAAGTTCTTGACAACCTGTTTCGGAGGAGGGGGGGGGGGGGTGCTTAGATTCGTGGGCCACCAGTACTCATTCCATAGCCCATGATCCCTACCCACCAGCAAAACCTACGACTTGCTGGCGTTCAGCTAGCGTTTTCGACATTCCTTAAGTGCGGATGTAAATATATGTGGCTAGGCATTTTTTGGTATGTTGGCGTTCAGCTGGAGGCAGTTAGCTGTCATCCTCCCGGCAACTACAGCAAGATCTGGATCTGGATGGTAAATCCAATTATAATACGCACTATTTCCAGTCTCCATAGACTCCATAAAACCTTTATTTCCGAATCCCTTACCATACTATAGAGCAACAGTCATTGAATTACTTTTCTTGGCCACATAAGCATTAATTGTGTCAGTCCTCTGAAACCTACAGACCCTTTAAAAATATTAAGTGCAGCTAAACCTAAGACACAGGCATCCACCTGCCATTACAATTATTGTAAGGCAGTTCGGTCTGGACTGTTCCCAAGTGACACAGGGTCAAGACTGATTTGCATATGCCATGTTTGAACTAGTTTGGCTTGGTGAGCAAAATAACGATGGATTAAACCCTGATCTGTGACTGGGGGTGAATGTTTTGCCATTGTGCAACATTCTGTCCATCACTTTGTGTGTTTTTCTGTTCACCCTATGTGGGAAGGGCATGCCCAGACGTGGGTCCTGTGCTCACTACGCCACTGGAGTCAAGCTATCCTGACTGATGAAGGCTGATAGCCAGAAACTGGTCCTAGGATGCTTGATTCCGGTCCAGGGAAGACATGGCTTGCCAGTTCGGTCTGGACTGTTCCCATGAGGCACAGGGTCAAGACTGGTTTGCATATGGCCATGTCTGAACTGGGGTGGCTTGGTGATCAAAATAATGATGGATTAAATCCAGATCTGTGACTGGGGGTGAATGTTTTGCCATTGTGCAGCATTCCGTCCATCACTTTGTGTGTTTTGCTGTTCACCCTATGTGGGAAGGGCATGCCCAGACATGGGTCCCGTGCTCACTACGCCACTGGAGTCAAGCTATCCTGACTGATGAAGGCTCATAGCCAGAAACTGGTCCTTGGATGCTTGATTCCGGTCCAGGGAAGACATGTCTTGGCAATTCGGTCTGGACTGTTCCCATGAGGCACAGGGCAAGACTGATTTTCATATGGCCATGTCTGAACTGGGGCGGCTTGGTGAGCAAAATAACGATGGATTAAACCCACATCTGTGACTGGGGGCGAATGTTTTGCCATTGTGCAACATTCCGTCCATGACCTTGTATGTTTTGGGTGACTATCAATGCAAGTCAGACCTGCGCAGAGCTAGGCGGCCAGAAACTGGTCCTTGGATGCTTGATTCCGGTCCAGGGAAGACATGTCTTGGCAATTCGGTCTGGACTGTTCCCATGAGGCACAGGGCAAGACTGATTTTCATATGGCCATGTCTGAACTGGGGCGGCTTGGTGAGCAAAATAACGATGGATTAAACCCACATCTGTGACTGGGGGCGAATGTTTTGCCATTGTGCAACATTCCGTCCATGACCTTGTATGTTTTGGGTGACTATCAATGCAAGTCAGACCTGCGCAGAGCTAGGCGGCCTATTTGCGAGCCCTACGGCCTCCCTTATTGTAGAAGCTTAGAGAACTTATAAAGACAGACTCAGTCAAACCTAGTCATTTAAAAAGTACCTGATCATAGGTCACAATAAGTTCCCAACGTGAAGAATAGATGATTTGAAAAGCCAAGGCGGTGACTCTGCCCTGCCTCTTGCTGAAGCTGACGGGCATAGAATGGGCCTGCCCTAGCCCTGTGCGTGGCACGTTCTGCGGGCTTTGGAGACATGCGATAGAGTGCTCTGCACAGCTAAAGGAAATTCCAAGGGCCGTCTCCTGGGACCTTAGCACACTGGGACTCGTAGTCCCCTTCACACAATGATGCCAGTGAAGATATCATTCCAGGCTCTATCACCAAAAAACAAAAAAATGTTCACCTAGTCAGATAACTATGTGGTTGCCTAGTAAATGTTTCTTTAAAAGAGGGCATCTTCACTGAATGAAGACTGATCAAATCACTCCCCTTCTTATTAAACCTCATGATCATCCTAACCTACTTTGTAACTACCGTTATGTCACTATCCTACCACCACTGGTCAGAGTTCTAAAGAAATGTGTAGCTGACCAACTTGCTGCACAGATTGACCAAGTCACGCGGCTAACCCCGTACCAAACTGGCTTTTGCAAAGAGAGGCACTAAAATTGCAACACTTAAAACCCTTAATCACATTCAGTACATGCTGGATAATCATTATGTCTGCCTCTACACCTCTCTTTGTTTATCTGTAGTGTCTGATAAGATTGGGCTCAAGCGACTCAGCACTATCCTTGAATCTTGTTTGGGTTTCAATAGTAAAGTCTTGTGAATACTTTTCTCCTTCCTAAGTAATTGTAAACACTGGTTAGGATGGGCAACAACACCTCTTTCTTCCTCCCTATCATGTATGGGGTCATTGGGGCATTCTCATTTTACCTATGTTGTTCAACCTGTACAAGGAGGCAGGGGTTGTGATTCACTAGTATGCAGATGATGGCCCTGTGCACCAAGAAGAGCAACAGCTTTTCGCTTTACTTTCATAGAATGTATGTGACCAGCCAGAGAAGGATTGCACCATAAGTAGGACAACAGGCTGTCCTCAGATCACATTCAGGACTAGATTTGAAGAACATCAAGAGAAGCCAGTGGTGCTGACAGTTGGAGGAGAGGCAGTGGTTGACTGCCTGCCCTTGCAAGCTGATAACCTGGTTTATCCATCTTGTTATTAGTGCCCAGCTGCTCATTTGTCAGCTGTGTGTATAATGTGTGTATCATGAAGTTCTTCCATGAATGAACACGTGCCCAGCATGACCCAAGCCATCAGCCAATAGAAGGCACTTTCAGCATATGCGACAGGTGGGAGAAGGAAGAGCTCAACATACATTGAGAATTCAATGCCGTTTTTGATTGCATGTTGTCCAGCTTGTCCTAGGTGTTCTTATTTTCTATCTGGGATTAGTGTGCTGCTGTGTGTGTAGACGACATGGGACTAAATCCCCTACCAACCGCTAAGTAGCGTCACATCTCTGTGGCCTGCATGCCTCCTTTATGTTTCATCACGTGCTCGTATGTCACTGGAGGCTTGCCCTGACTCAAGGACTGTGGGTGCGGAAATTGTAGGTCAACCTGAGAGCTGTCCCTCTTACCATGATCTCACTTCATGCAATATACTCCAGATAGAAAATGCTGCACTATCAATGTAACATGACCACCTGCATCAGAAGGGCCTGCAGACTGTGATAGAACAAAAGGGCCACCATCCGTCCAATGGGGAGACTTCATATTTAACTGCACAGACCTATCAGACGTACCTTGCGGACTAGACACAGCACCTGCACAACATCGCTAATGCGCCTCAGTTTTGCAGGTGCTCTGGTAAATACGCTAAGGATCACTCTGCTAAAATCTGAAAGACAAATAGTCTATAATTATAGCACTGAAGGAACTTATTGTAAGGCTATGAATAAAACACTGTTTGATTGCACTGTTGATTGTTTACCTGTGAATAAAAGCATTACATTTCTTAGGTCTGAGGTGCCATTGCAGCTGGGTGCAAGCTGTGTTGCTTACAATACAGACAGAGTGAGCTTTGGGTAAGCATTCTTCAATAATTTGTTTCTTTGTTTCAGCCTCTTTCAATCACTGCTTTTAAATATTGTGAGTTACTTCTTAGATCAGCCCTGAGGCTATTTCTCTCTCACTACCATGTTGTCCACTTCTGTATCATTTTGTCTTCTTTGTTTTGTGTTTCACTTACAATGCATTAGGGACTACTTAACATCTAAGGAGAAAACCGAACCATCACCCTTTTTGTGACATTCAACTATGTATCTGATACATGTTTTGTATACAGCAAGCCATTTTTTTAAATTACGGCAGGCATTTATGAACACAAGTGCCAACACCACAATACCACCAATATCACATAGTTATACTACATCTAGCACTACTGCTATCACAGTCAATAAAACAAATACCAAAGCCAATAAATCACCATCACTAATACTACCTGCACTCAACACCACCATACGACCATCACCACTCAACAGCAGCAATACCGACACCACTGCTAATACCACAACAATGTTGTTAGAAGTGGCATCCTTGGTGTGGTTTTCCCCTAACGTTTTGCCTTCAGACCTCCTGTTTTTGCTGACTTCGTTTTTGCTGGCCTTAGGACTCTGCGCACGTTACCACTGTCAACCAGCCCTAAAGTGATTGTGCTCTCTTCTTAAAACCTAGCAACATTGGCTTATACCCAATTGAAATATTTAATTTGCTTACACGCCCTGATTAAAGTACCCAGGGTCTGCAAATTAAATGCTACTAGAGGGCCTGCAGCACGGATTGCACCCCCTACTTAAGTAGCACTTTAAACTAAGTATGGGCGGTGAACTCCACTTGTGTAGTTTGCAGAGTTTTTGGCACTCCGCTTTACGGGGAGCTTGCGGAGTTCCGAAAAACAAGTTGAGTTGAAATCAAGCTATTAGGCACTGCGCAACCACAAACTGTCCCATTCTCACGACACCTCGCAGCTCAAACCACGATTCTACCCGAAGTGCTGCCAGCCCAACTCTTTGTTCTCCAGCATCGACTACTCATAGGGGAACACCAATGCGAAGCTACAGCCCGCCCATCCGCGACAGCCGGCCTGCTTCTCAGCGCTTAGGTGACAGCATCCTGCAATTCTCTCCTTGCTCTCAGCGGTTCTCTCCAACGTGAACGGGACTCTTGGTGTTGTCTTGAGAAGGTAAAACTTGAACTGGACTAATCCGGAGACTGTATCCAACCTGCGTTTCATCGTGGTCAGCCTGAAAGTGTGACTTTGACCCGGTCCAGCATGACCCGGTCCAGCATGGCCTCTAAGTTAAGCTTGACAGCTCTGTTCCAAGCTACCAGGGGGTTGAGCACACGTTAATTTGGGGTTGACTTGTGCCTCACCCTGACAAGGATTGTGGTTGCTGCTTGTCAGGGGCCACACCCCAGTTAACCAGCACCCCAATATCTCTCGCACAAATTCAAACACCATCCACATCAATACCCCCCGTCACTACCACACTAACACAACAAAACTATTACCAACAATATCATGCTACAATACCACTGCACCTACATCAATCCTAATTCTTCCAATAGTGATTCAAGAGATTCTGTTGCTCTTCACCTAAAACCAGTACCTTATTTTTAAAAATACTGGACTTGTGTTGATACGGGTTTCTGGCTTGTGGGTTTGAGTGAGACTAGCCAGGGCAACTGGTAAACAAGATGAGTTTACCTTTTGTTCTCACAAATACCCTAAAAGAATAATTAAAATCCTTGCTGCATTCCTCTATTTTGATGCATCGTCACATTAAACGTAGACCTACCTTGCTTGTTTATGGAGTTGTGAATGGACAGTATGGGCCCAATTCACAGAACTAACTTACGACAAAATCCTAAACTTACTACTCATGGTAATCACAGAATGCATTTACGACTGTCCTAAGGTTACGTCCGCACTCGGGCCGAAATGTCCGCACCCGAGTGTAAGCTCCACACCCGGAGCGGAATTTCCACCATTGGGCTGGAATCTCCGCTTCCAGGCTGGAATACCCAGAATGCATCAGATATAGTCAATTAAAACCATATTGTGGGTATTCTGGTCCGGAAGCGGAGATTCCGGCCTGATGGTGGAAATTCAACTCCAGGTGTGGAGCTTACACTCCGGGTGCGTAAATTCCATCCTGAGTGCGGACGTAAACTTAGGACAGTCGTAAGTCCTTCTGTGAATACCATGAGTAGTAAGTTTAGGATTTTGTTGTAAGTTAGTTCTGTGAATCGGGCCCTTTATCTCTTGAGCATTTTTCACGTAGTATCTGTACCTAAACTTTCCACCACACATTTCCCTTCAAGATTAAGCCTTGATTGACTCCTCACCATCACGACGCCTTTAGAGTCAGAGTCTAACAAGGAGACTCTAGCTTGCTGTGGGTTTGCTGTGGTATCCGGTTCCTGAGGTTCCATTACTGATGGGCAATAATTGCTGTAAGGATTACTCCATTACCACCCCCCCAAGTTCTCTATGCCGCTGAGGACCGGCCTTTGACGAAGCAATTAACGAAGGTAGTATTGAGTTATAACTTTTAGAAGCTCTCTAAAGAAGCAATGCGGGGGGCACAAACTACATGCAGAAGTTTAGGTTTCATAAAACAGGAAAGGTAGAAGGGACACGTGTCTTGAAGCAGAGCAGTAATAGCAGCTGGACGAAGACAAAGGAAACAATTACGCAAATAACCTACTTTGAATTAGAAAAAATATTCAATGTTGATGCTGTGTCTACCAATGCCAACATTGAGGTATTTAATGACAGCACAGCTAATCAAATCTAATTATTTGAAATGTTAAATGTATTTATATTTTTGAATGAATAATAGATCACCAAACAGTGGAACGTATTAGGAACGAATCAGGTATCAGTTGCACATTGATCTGTGATAGAGTTTGAAACTTTTGAACACATTTAAGAGCTAAGGTTTTCTGCAAAAGGCAGTTATGTGTTATGATTTCCTCTGCTTTGTCTGGACCTTATAGTTTAGCTTCCAAAGTCTCTTGAAAATGTAGTGCTTAAACCTGCTTTTCATGGCACTGGGGGAAGAATATAATAGAATGTACATGATCGGACAGGAAGCCTCCGTGCCTCAACTCAGACTCGGCCATTTGGATATTTATTGCTAATAAGTGACTTGATCAAAGAAATGCTTCCCCAATATAGACCACACGGATATTGACTGGCTGATTGAAAATAATGATTACCGGTTTTTAGAGAGATTCAGATACAACACACCCAAGACTTATTATCTCTAATATTTGAATATAGCAACCTCAAACTATGCTAAAGAGTGAGCACATTTTTAGAGATGGTGAACAATAGGATGAGTAAAAAAGGTCAATTTTAATTAGGCTATTTTCTAGTGCTGGTGCTAGTGGTGATGAACGTTGAAACTGTGATATCAATCCCATATATTTCAAATACTTTTAATGTAATACTGATATGATCTTTCTTTTAAAGTGTACAGGATTTTGATGAAGATAAACTGTGTTTTTGATCATCTCTTCATTTTATTTATTATATAAGTACAAGGTCCCTTTTTGCTAAGGGAATCAATGAGTAGTTTACTGGATCAGAGGGGTGGGGGTGTTTAATTAATTTTACAGGTGTGGTTTTATGGGATTGTTCGTGTAAGTATATGCATTGTTTGTGAGCTGTGTTTGACTCGAATCAAACAGATAAATAAACAACTACTGACACAATGGTGAACTTGAGATCATCATGGCTCTTTTAGGCAATGAAATGATTTTTACTGGCCACAGAGTTAGGCAAAACCACTAGTTACTGACCGGGTACAGGGCCAATAATACAATTAGCCCTTGTATGTTTCAGCGTTGTTACCTCCCCTTTTCTCCTGTTCCTCTTAAGCACAATTTGTCAGTTGTGAGAGTTGCAGCTGACGCCATGTGTCAGTAAATACAGACTGCCTTCCAAGGAATCTGACTGGCTGTTCCTTTCTCAAGATTCTGGTGACGTGCTATATAAACACAACAGCAACAACCAATTCCAGTCTTTTTAGATCATGTTTCAGAAAATGTTATCCTATTTGGCTGAAGAAGGGCTTTCAAAGCCCATAATGCACTTGGAAATCTCAGGGCTGGGAGGGTCTGAAAATGTTTTCCTGATTCATAAGGCCATGCCTACTAGCTTTACACAGAACTGTTTACACCAAGTGCATCACATTAAAACACACACACAGCCTCTCTCTCATTTGTTAAAAAACCTATGCATTAAAAAACAGGCTCTTAAAGCCATTTTGTCCTAATTCAGAAGTGCTCATTCTAACACCCCCCCCCCCCACTAACTTTCTCTAACTTCGTACCAGTTGTATTTGACTGACCTTTAGAAACTGGCTCTACCGGTGTGACACACTGCTTGCTGTAAGTTATTGTTGTACATACTGTTCCAGGAAGCGTGCACGCGGACACAAAAAGAGTTTTACTTTCAAGCAGGTAGTGACGTAAAAGCACGGTTCAAGATGTACAGCTGCATGATAGTTCTGGAGGGTTGTAGCAGAGAGAGGTGTGCGGGGAGAGGCCGACTATTTGTACCAGTATGGCGTTTTATTGCTCTCAATGATGCAGTATCAAAATGAATACCTGAAGTGCACTGTACATTTCTTTGCTTCTTATCACAAATATATGTGCTGTTATTACACAAAAGCAATGTTCTGGACATGCACGTGCAATGTATACCTCCTGCTGTCATATCACCCTTATGGGGGCATTAAGATACAGGTGCCAAGGCTGTTTACTGCCTGCTTTGCCTAATTATTTCATTTCCACCATTCACCTCTGCAGGTGAGGAACACATATGGCCCGGTGGCTTCAGCATATATAGAACGTGGCTCAATGCAAATTGAAGATGATTAGGAAAATGAAACCTTTCAAACCCGATAGCTGGACCAAACAATGCTTCTTCTTTTCTAGTCTCTCTTGTCAGAGGTACAGGTAACTACTTCCTGTAGTCACTGTGCTGCTTTACAATACATATTTTCACTACAGTGATCAGTAGCTCCAAGAATGGTCACAATCTGGAGAAAACAGCCAAAGGCACGAACAACCTCCAATGTAATGATGATGAACTTGTGCCAGATGAAAGGCGGAATGAAGAAGGCAGGCAATCAAACCATCCAGGTATAATAGGCGAGACCAGAATCGAGGAAATACAAACAAGATATAACCTAGTGTTACAAATGGGGGGTGGGGTCGCACACTACTCACACACCGGCGGTATCGCCCCTAAGAACTCTGGTTTTATACAGGCTTTTTGGCCCTATTTTGGGAGTGATAAAGACTTTAATCTTGCTCACATCTAGGATATGTATTCCTAGCTTGTGTTGGCCCTTTTAAGCCCTTTCTTTCAGACCTAGAAGAGGCCATCTATTGCCTATTGGCTTTGGCCTGTCATTTTTGCTTATAGTTGAGGTTGGATCCTGTGGTCCTGACTTTATATTACACATTGGTATGGTTTATGTAGGTACTCTGACAGAGCTAAGGGTTATTTCATCCTTCTCAGGCCTACAAGGTCCAGAACTAGAGAGACTCCATTTTGATGGAGCTGAGAGGCTTCAGGGGTAAAGGTAAAGTTTATAGTTAAGGCTGTTGACTGCTAGGGGAAAACCAGTCAGGACTGCTTCTTATCGGAAGAATGTGTTTGTCTCTTGGGCCCAGACGTAACAAGCAGCTGGCCACTGCGGTTGCGCAAAGAGCTCTGGACCTAGCACAGGAATTCGGTGGGAGGCAGCCCTCTGTTGGAAATTTCCATGAGGGGAGAGGAATCCATATTAGCGAACTGCAGGAGAGGAGGCGTGGTCAGTTCAGTTTGGTTCTTGCAGAGGAGAGAGCAGGATGTCTGCTGGAGCTGCAGAATGCAGTGCAGTTCTGGAATGGAGAAAGAAGGCAGATGATTGCTGAAGCTGAAGAGAGAGCAGTGACTATCAGCTGGGACTGCCAGTTTGTCAGAGAGCATCAAAGCAGATGGAGGAGCTAAGGCTGTCAGCTGGAGCAATTGAACCAGAGGCGTGGTGCTGTGGTGACGGAGGGAGAGACAGAGAGAGCCCTGATCCCACCAGAGACAGAGAGAGCCCTGATCCCACCAGAGTCAGAGAGAAATCTTCCTTCTAATAGGTGAGGTAGTCTAAACTAGTCCCCTTTACACTTACACCTTCCTTAGGCTATTGTATGTCTAATCCTTTTCTTTCAGCGGTGTGTTAAAGTTCCTGTTAGTTATAGAGACCCCGCAGATCTGTGTATGTGTATTTCATCATTGTTGTAATAAAGATGTCCCAGTTCTTAGTGAACTAGTGTGTATGTGTTGTTTTTCTTATGTTAGAGAGCGTTTTTACTCCTGCAAACAGAGTGTCTCCCATTCTCGGAGCACAGGTAACCTTTTCTTCTAGTCAGATGTTACAGCCAGAACAGATGCTGCCTCTGATCCGGTAAGTCTGAACAAGTAGGGAGAAAGAGGAGCCCTTGAGCTAGGGAATTGTTGACACTAAGTAATTCGGCCATCCCATAATATTATTGTAGTAGCGAACCCTTAGTGAATAGTGAGAGAGACTTCCCAACATAGAGAGACAGAGAGCTGAAGGTATTCATAGGAAAGTGGTCGTCATTGGTAAGTGGCGTTAGTGAGAGCACTGATTGTGGTCAGTGTGTAGATCTGCCGGATTGCAGATGGGATTGTAAGTGAGTGAGCACCAGGTAGGAGACTGGTGTGTAGTCCCGCTGGATTGGGGACACAATAGAAAGAGAGTGAGCACTGGGGCTGCAGCCCAGTGTATATGGCACGCTGGATTGTGTGTCGAGTGAGCACTGAGGGTGAGCAGTGTGTATACCCGCAAGATTGCGACTTGAGTGAGCACTGAGGGTAATCAGTGTGTAATGGTAGATAATCAGAACTGCCCCAGGGTAGATTAGTCTGGACCCATGTGGTCGCGAGACTATGAGGTATGAGTGTGGTGTAGGGCATGGATGTCCTTAGTAATCAGTGAGTATTCTTAGTATCCCTATAGATTTAGTGGTGTTTCTGATGATATGAGCTTGTATATTGCGAGTTCCCCATCCTCAGGTAGGTACCCAGGTGCCTGGATAGATGGTCCTGAGGAGGGAGGTGGTTACGTTCCGGCTGGGTTGGAGGGGCTCTCAGGAGCTGATCCCATCTGGTCCAAAAATCCAGTCGTTACATCTGGTTAGTGTAGTTAAGTGTTCCGCGATGCATCATCTTTCGATCTTCTGCTATCTTCGCTGTCTTCGCCATTCCTGGACACGTGTTTCGGGGTATCACCCCTCTTCAGCAGGGATAGGCCGTGTTCTGGGGTTGCCGATGGCTGCCAAATATCTGCCAGGTTTAGTACCACTCAGGCGCGTAGGTGCGGGATCCCAGGCTCGTCAGCCAACTGCTCAAGGGAGCTTTAATGAAACAAATGGGGAGTGGGGTCGCACACTACTCACACACCGGCGGTATCGCCCCTAAGGACTCTGGTTAGTGTAGTTAAGTGTTCCGCGATGCATCATCTTTCGATCTTCTGCTATCTTCGCTGACTTCGCCATCCCTGGACACGTGTTCTGGGGTTGCCGATGGCTGGTACTATAGAAGACAGCGAGGATAGCAGAAGATCGAAAGATGATGCATCGCGAACACGTTACTACATTGACCAGAGTCCTTAGGGGCGACACCGCCGGTGTGTGAGTAGTGTGCGACCCCACCCCCATTTGTAACTTTAAGCTCCCTTGAGCCGCGGGCTGATGAGCCTGGGATCCCGCACCTACGCGCCGGAGTGGTACTATACCTGGCAGATATTGGCAGCCATCGGCAACCCCAGAACACGGCCTATCCCTGCTGACGAGGGGTGATACCCCGAAACACGTGTCCAGGGATGGCGAAGACAGCGAGGATAGCAGAAGATCGAAAGATGATGCATCGCAAACATCGTTACTACATTGACCAGAGTCCTTAGGGGCGACACCGCCGGTGTGTGAGTAGTGTGCGACCCCACCCCCATAAGATATAACCTAGTGTTTGCAAAATGAGGCAACATTTAGGGTCAATAATTGGTAACTTTGTGGTGCGAGGAACACACTGAAAATAGTACCTGAGTGTTTGGGATGCCGGCAGTGGAAGGTCAAGGCTCCTTTATTAGGGGGAAACAGGAAATAGTAGGCACGGAGAAACAGAAAGTAACATATACTGGAAATAAAGTTGCATGAGGGATTGGTTTAGTAATGCTAGTCATAGTGGGATGGAGGCCATGTTGGAGTGTGAAAACAAAAGCACACACTTTCTGACACATGATGGAATGAAGCATGATGAATTTCCAACATGGAGGCAGGCAATTTTGCCTTTCAGGGAGTAAAGGCCATAAGGCCTCACAAAGATATATGAAAATGAAGAAGTAATCCTTAGAGTTTAGGGAAATGACGTTCTGCATTGTGAGTAGGTTTGGGAGAACACGCTCTGTGCTGCCCTATGTGCATCATGCAAGGTACAATGCTGGGAGAGACTGTAGCTTTCTAACTTCAGGACACGCTCATCGCTGCACTCTTCTGTCTCACTGTCTGTCTGGGCATGAACACAAAGCACTGGAGCTCATCTCCTGAGTACCATCACTGGCCAAGGAGTGAAGGACCACCTTCCCCCAGAGCATGAGGGCAATGCACCAGAGATACACTATCCTGTAGAGATGGGCAAACATGCTTGAGTTTCTCTTCAAGTCAAAGGCTGCGATGGAGATTTGACCCGACAGGTACAGACCTTAGCACTAAATATGTTATGTTATGTTAATTTCGATTTATATAGCGCCAAATCACCGACAGGTCTCTTAGCGCTTGCTATGGGAACCAGTCCTGGCTTTCCCTGCGAGATAACCCCTACTGGGCATCCCCGAGGTGAAGACCAGGCATCCCATCGCGGTGGGGCCGTAGTGGAGATTAAGCTAGCTATTGCCCAGAGTTGCAGAGTGTGAACCCATGATTCGAGTAGGCACTGAGGCGAGAATTATCGAGTCCGTGGACATTTTGAGCTCAAGACCCTGCCGCGTCGGGAATTGAAACCTGGTCCCGGGTCTGACCTCTGCATCAGGGTCTGCCTCCTCTAACCAGTGAGCCACACTTCTCCATAAATAGGATCATTTATGGTAACTCACTCATCGTTGATCTACCCAAATGCACATTGACACCTCTCAAAGTGACAATGCATGGTGCTGTAAGATTGGAGGCTGGGAAAGTCCATGGGAATCATATCACCTATGTGCTGAAAGAGCTTCAATGGCTTCTTCTAGAGCAAACATGTCAGTTTAAATTCACCAGTGTATAATAGAAATCTGAGCTCAAAAGTATGCACGCTTGTGGTACTGAAGGCCCACAGCAATGGGCTCATGGTGAATTTGGTGTGTTCAAAGTACACAATGACTTTTG
The DNA here is from genome assembly GCF_964263255.1 of Lissotriton vulgaris. Lineage (NCBI taxonomy): Eukaryota > Metazoa > Chordata > Amphibia > Caudata > Salamandridae > Lissotriton > Lissotriton vulgaris. The sequence goes on along the minus strand of NC_141693.1, from coordinate 307,027,573 downwards.
ACATAGCTGAACTTTTTTGATCCAAAGTAAAGAGCTTCAGTCACAGTCACTTGACTGCCTTCATCTTTGAAAGTATTTAATTTGCATTAACCTGATTACATCAAGGGTACAAAGAGTCCTAGTTTATTTTCAGCTACAATTATGAACCTCCTACAGGTGAGACCCGATATAATCTAATGCATTAATCACATTTACTAGAAACAACTTACATGAACATTTGAAAAAGGCAGATTAGAAAGTGACTTTACTAGACAAAAACTGGTACAAAAAAACCTTTAAAATATGCAAAATTACTTTTCCATGTGTGACTCTTTTAGGATGTGAGTTATCCAGTGAAAGCAAGAAACTGACCCCAGAATTTGAACAGAACTATGCCCCTCTGCTGCCTTCAAATGTATTAGAAGTACAAGGGTTTACAGGGTTGTTAAAAAAATTCCCACGTTCACTGAGCAAATATTCTATGGTGGTGGCTAGAGTGGCTTTTATAGCTCGATGTGTGTACCTCAAAAACCTTAAGCCTGTGGCACTTCAATCTTCCAAGCCACATCAAAACCTGTACCTCCCTTCTTTCTTTCCGTAAACAGATAAAGACCTGGCTGTTTAAACAATAACTTCTCATGGATAAGCATAGTGGACACTCAGCGCCGAGACACCCTCGGGTATTTGTGCGCTCAACAAATTTCCTAAAATAAATAAATAAAATAAATAACTACAAATCTGTTCCATGGTTTAAATTCTACTTGTAGGTAGTGAAAATGTTGATTTCAAGCCCTCTCGTGCAAAACCCATTCTGAAGGTCTTTTCTTAAACACTTGCTAGCAACATTTTACAGTCAATAGCCCGGTTCTAACACTAAGGGAACAGTACTGTAGACATTTTCAGACATGTATTTTTTCTGACAGTTCTTCAAGTCAGGATATCGCAGATCATATCAATAAGGAAACATAAGATAACAGAAAGTAAAACTGCAAATGTGCTCTTTCTCTGGCTGAGCACCTGTTAACATCTGAGGTGGCCACAACCTCTTTAATAGAAACAGTGAAGGTGAAGATTAATTATATTGCCTTTGTTACTGGGGGCGATATTGCGGCACTGCTGCAAAACTGGTCCCCAGTAACAAAACCATCCCTTACCACTGCAAAGCCAGCCCCCACCCTCCCAGCCTCCAGGGAAAAAGCCCTTCACCAGTCCTAAGGGGTCAGGGTGTTCCTACCCTGCCCCCTTTATTTATGTTTCACGTTTTTTGTGGGACTAAACTCTAGCCGAGTCCCTAGATGACTGCTAACACTTCCTGATTGAAGTGTTGTTAACCAATCAGATTTGAACATGGGAACTGCTGAATCCAGGGGTAATCCGCCTTCCTATATATACAAATTGGTTTTCCAGTTAATATCTCCCAAACTACTATGAATGGATTTACACCAAATCACAAAAAGCACGACCTGTGAGCTTTCTGCCAGATTTGGTGTAATTCCGTCCAGCGGTTCAGGCTGTAGTAGTGTCTCAAGGTCCTATGGGAATTAACATGGGAAAATGTGTTTTAGGGCCCCCCCACATTTTTCTCAGCCCCTGCTACACGAAACACCCCAAAATTTACTAGACATCAACTGAGGTAACCCCAGATTGTTTTGGTAAATGTAATGAAGATTCTTCAACTGGTGCCAAAGATATAGGCAACTGAAAATCACCTTTTGATAGAAACTGTCCTCGCTATAACAACCTACTGGCGACCGCCAGTAGGTAATATACACACATGCATACACATTAGTATATGGATGTATATATTACGTACTGGCGGTCGCCAGTAGGTAGTTATAGTTAGGACCTAGTTTCCATAGGAAGTCCACAACATTCTATTTGGAATAACTTTGGCGCTGGTGGATGAATCTTCGCGAATTTCTCCAAGAAAATGGCCTGCTCCGCTCTGCTCCTTCCCTGAAAGTTTGGGGGTTATTCGTCAAGTGGGGGCCGAGAAAAAAGGGGGGTCCCAAAACGTGTTTTCCCCATGCAATTTTCCATGGGGACCTTTAGACAAGGCTACAGCCTGAACGGAATTACACAAAATTTGGCAGAGAGGTAGAGTTCGGTTCGCAGATTGTGCTTTTTGTTAAATGGTGTAAATCTGTTCAGTAGTTCCTGAGAAAATCAAAAGTAAAATCATAGCGATATCTAGAGACGAAGTACGGCACGCGTACCGAAATCCGTACAATTACGAGCACAAGCTGCATGCTGATTGGATGTCAACTGTCTGTCAACACTCCAAACCAGGAAGTGTTGGCAGCCATCTTGTGCCTCGGTAGCACCGAGTCACAAGAAAACAGTAAAACAAAATTTAAAAAAAAGGAAAGGGGGCAGGTTAGAAACATGTTGACCCTCTAGGCCTGCTCAGGGGGTCCCACATGGATCTTTAGGCGCAGAATTATTATTTTTTTTAAATAAAAAAAACGCAGGTTACGCGTATGGTACTCGTATGCGGGGTAAAGGGAAAAAAAACTAGAAGTCCGTTTCTTAATTAGCTCCCGGGGGGCCAAAATCCCGGGGGCAATTTCTTTCTATAATGGGGGGCTTGGAAGTGTCCAACAGGAACAAAAGAATGAAAAAAAAAAACTAATGTCGAGGACAGCGATGCTCCTGCTTCCTGCGTTTTATCAGGTCAATAGACTGTTCCCCATAACACAAAAGTTTATTGCAATAAATGCATAGAATTTTAACTTTAGCAAAATCAGTATCAATTTGTGGGTGTGGACTGCTTGCTGAAAGTGCTGGTGCAGCAGTTGATGTGCTTGGTGCAGTAGCAGGTGGGTTGTCGTTCAACCTCCGTGTTACAGCTCAAGCAAAGTTGTTGGGGTGTAAGTTCTTCACGTGTCGCTCCATATTTGCTGTGCCAAAGGAGTATTTTTGAGATGGATCACCCCTTCAAAGAGTTTGGAAAATTTTACAGGTTACTTTTGGAGCATTAACCTTTTTTTGCCCTTCTGTAAAAGTAAAAAACTGCCAAATTAGAGCTTCTTTCCTCTTCTTTGGAGGTTCTTCAGGAATGAAATATTCCTCTGAAGAATGGCTGGAAGATGAGTCCATTGCTGTTATTATGGTAAACTTCGTTCAATTTGACAAGATTCTCAGAAGAGATGCTTCTTCTTAGAAAGTCAAAGAAAGTAGAATTATTAAAATGGGACTGAAGTTTCAACAGTTGTAATAGGAAGTGTTGTGAACCAATCAAATCTCTTCTTTTAAAGTCACATGGCTTTGCGTACGCTTACGCTGTGCTTATGCATGACGTTCCACGGTGATTTGTGTAATTGCTTTAACCCCTTATGTGCTGATGACGAGCTCAGCTCGTCATCAGCCACGGTGCTCGTGTGCTGAGCTCGTCATGGCCCGTGGAACGCTCAGGTGCGGTGAGAATTCCCCTGCTGTGCTGAGCGTTCCACGGGAACCAACGTACCTGTGGTGAGCTGAGCTCGTCATGAGCACAGGAGCACTGTAGCTCATGACGAGCTGAGCTTGTCATGAGCACAGGGGCGCCGCACGCCCCCCCCGCCCCCCAGCACAGCAGGAAAATTACCCCAGCAGCCAAGGGGTTAAAAGTAATATAGGATTATTGGAACTTAAAACATTTTTTTTTTCATAATTATCCTAGATAACGTCTTCTGTTAGTATGTTCATTAAATACATAAATATATGTTTTTAAACAATTAAAAAATTTGCGTCTTTGCGTACGGGGCGCCGTACATGACGTCACGCAGAAGCTTTGATGCGACGCGTAACGTGAAAGCGTATTCGTCGCGTATGCTGAGAATGATTAGCAGTACAAACTATGGTGCGATCACTCTCTCACTGTCAAATCAGAGCACAGGGCGCGCTATGAGAATGGTTAGAAGTGGTCACTCATTGGAGATCCGATTCAGCTGTGTGGCTTATCCACAGTATCATAACGTTACTTTTTAGCCTGTTTAAGTTTGAGGTTTGCATGAAATACTATGCTATATGCAGATATGGATCTTTAGGCAGCGCTTATCTCCATGAAGCTTGGTTATTATCATTTACATATAGGTGCCTGAGGGAGGGAAAAGAAGTTTATCTGAATGGCGAGGATTGCACAATAGCACCAGATCACTCCTTAATTTGTAGACACATACAATTGCATGGCTCTTGTAATCAAGATGCGCCTAATTTGGCCTGAGTTTTCAAAGGCACTCCGACACCTGCTATCATACCAACATTCAGTTTACTGGAAACGTGAGTTATTTAATTTGAAATAATGCAGATTGTTGTGCAATGTTAGCAGGCATAGCTTACATGATTAGGGTAACTGAGCATGTGGTTTGCTATAAAAAAGTTGTGTTTACTCCTCTGCATGGGAAGCTGGATGTTTCCATCTGGCCGTCGATTCCGACCTTGAAAGCAGAGTCAACCAAATGAGCCGTATAAGAGCGCTATTGTCTCAAAAAGAGGTCGCTCTTACATCTGCTAGAGAAACATTTGTCCTTCATGTAGCAAACACCCGCACAGAAGTGCATGATTTATTAAATACAGGCGTGCCCCTGCATTTTAGGGAGTTAATTCAGAGTATCTTTAATGTGTCCTTAACTGCAGGGTTACCTTACTTTTTTAAAGTTAGAAGCAGTGGCCTTGTGACTTGTTTTCAAACTATATTTGGTGTCTTCACTGCATTTTTTCATTCGATTTTTTTCCAGCATCTTTGGTGGATTCCCCTTAATTCTCGCATTAGTTGCCGGTGTGCTTCTATTCATTTGTTTACTTAAATATGGATGCACATCCTGCAGCACACAAGAATACGTCCCGGCTGTTGCTGCTCCGCAACCCAATGCTTAGTTATTACGGAGCACTGCCTCTGGCTACATTGAGTTCAGCTTATGGATTATCGTTTCGATTCTCCTTTTTCACATGCATTCAACCTGTCTTCCATTGCCTGAGCTGCGATTTCGACTGGGCCCTGGATTTGCGTCTCTGCAGTACGGTGTCTCCCAATGCGGATTATGACCAGCTGATGAGCCCCTTAGTGGTTCATGACTTGCTCTGTTCTGGCGGCGGGATTATGGCCTTAGCAGCGATAAATGGAATATTGGGACGTTGGAATATTTTTGCAGCGGCGCTTGACTTCTTGGCACACAGTTACATTGAAGATGACCCGAGTTTTCCTGCGATGGTGATAGAGGCTCCGGTGAGGAACATGTATGTTCATTCTCAATATTGAATTGGATGGCTGAAATGTTTTCAGATGAGAACAATGACTTTCTCTTGGAGGCTGTTGCTACATACTGTGCTTATACGCTGTTGGATTAAGACTCTTTGATTTTTCTACCTATTCTTTATTATTTAGTTACTGTTTTTTATCAAACAGCAATTTTTTTTGCAAATTTGAACTTGACTCTGCTTTTCAGGCTTGGACTCTGTGATCCTAATTCGCCCCTGTTTATATCACGTGCTTCGATCGAGGGAGGGTGTCACGGGCTGAGCCTTGCACTGACACCGTGTTAAGTTAGCATGGGTTTATTAGAAGCTTAAACGCCATTTTTGCTTTCCTGCTCTGCTTTGCACACGACACGCACTTATGATATTGTTTAGAGAAGGCTGAGTATTTTGCTTCACATGAGAATAATTTGTTATGCTACATTTCTAGACTGCCTCGCTAGTTTAGTGTGTATAATGAGAGCCTGGAACATCAAGGTTATCTTGGATACTGTGTCTGTTATTCGGAATGATCCTCGCACGTTCGACCCATAACACATATGCAGCTGTGGCCACCTCTGATACTGGCGCGTTTAATAATGCATTGTGGAGGCATAATTACACGCAGTTGGAGAACATTCGTATCTTGACAGTTTGTGCAGAACTCAATGTGATCCACTACTGCTGAGTACCAGAGGTATGGGTCCGCCAATGTATTCCTATGAGACCTTGTGTAGTTATTAACTAACCTGGTAGGTAGGGAGGGTGAAATGTAGGTATATTTTAAATCTGTTTCCCTTTAGCATTATAGGATGCTTTCTCCCTTTGTATTTTATGGAATAGTAACAATGCTGAGAACCTTGTTTCTGATAATGTTTGGTTGTATTATCTAGGTGCTGCGCATGAGATTAGGGCGTTAGAAATAAACATTTCAAAGTTGCACGTGTCTTTATTTACTCCTTGTTTTGGACTGGTGTAAGACTATAATGAAAGAGTACTCTTGTTATCCACCTTACTTGAGGTAATCTAAGTCGCATGTTCTGGGTTGACTAGTCATTGGTGTTTTTGCTATAGGACGAAGAACAAATGAGTCACTGATTGCTAGTCTGGTAGGGGGTTTGGGTACTAAGGTGGATTTTGGTACACCGTAATTCACTGAGGTCCTATGTCTTTATGCACAGTTCTGTGTAGGAGCAGAATTCCTGCAACAGTAGTTACAACAAAAAGGCTCGATATAGGGCCTTGAGTTTGAATCAGAATATGAAATTGAAGAATAACTGATAACCCCAGCCAAGTAAGGGAGCAAGTGTGCACATTTACAGTGCCTTTGGCCGGGGTAGTTGGTACAATAAAAAGGCTCGATAAATGCCTGCACTTTGAATTGGAATATGAAATAGAAGAATAGTTGATAATCACAGCTAAGGAATGCAGCAAGTAGTTGTGTGCATGTGTGAATGATGTATTGAAGATGAAAAAGGTGAAAAATAAGGAAGGCTGGAGACACACAAATTACCCACTGCCTTGTCAGTGAAGTGGATCTTTGGATTTCCAGCTCATTACACAGATAGAGTGTTGGATTCCGCAGTGGGAGCAAGAGAAACGAGTACCACATCTAAGGAAGCAAGCTAGAGCATAAAGTACACACAGTCGGGCAGATTTACAAGCCCCTTGCGCCACTTTTGCGTCATATTTAACATGGGAAAAATGACGCAAAAGTGGCACAAGGGGCTTGTAAATCTGCCCCAGTGTGCCGTAGAAAGGACGCAAGAAAGGACGGAAGTGTGCAAATTACTCACTGCTATTCATGGGTAGTAGTTACCAAGAAGGCTGAATAAAGGGCCTGCACTTTGAATTGGAATTAAAGAAAAATAATTGATGAGCCCAGTCAAGAAAGGCAGCAAGTAGGTGTGTGTAATTGTGGATTATGTGTTGATTGAGCGGAAGATGAATAAGGTGAAAAATAAGAGAGGCTGCAGAGATGCAAACTTTCCATTTCTTTGTAAGGGAAGTGGGTGTTTAGTTTTCCAGTACATATATATATGTAAATTAGCATTTAAAAAACCTTAAAAACTCACTGAAAAAACCATAGGTTTCACACAAGTCATAGTTATCTGGACATTTCACTCATACAAAACCATTGAAATTCTCCCGTTATAGTTAGTTCAGCTAACTATAACTCGCATGCCCGCAATCCACTGCTGATGACGTCACATATTACATCACTCATGACATGGTCAGTGACCTCACTCATGACATCACTGTTGACATCTCAAATGACATCACTGATGACATCTTCCTTGTGAAAGAGTGGCAGACCTCCTCTCACCCTAATATAACCTTTGATAAACAGATTGAAAAATAGAAACTAAAATGTTCAAAACAATAGAGATAATTATACCAGTTAAAAGAACCTATTCAGTAATTCCAAAATCTACATACATATCCACTCATTCACCAACAGTTCTATATAGTCACTCATACATGTAGTCACTCATCATATGTACTCATACACCTATACATCCTGTTACACACAAAAACTCATCCATAGGGTTACTCACACACATGCTCACACATGCAAAAAAACATCCATTTACTTGCATATGCAGCTATACATACACCGCTACACTTACTTCTACAGAAACCTATACATACTTACTCTCTTAAACAATCACTTATAGAAACACATACTTATTTATACAGCAACTCTTCCAATCATTCACTCTCATATATACTCACTTATATACATCAATGCTCACATATACTAGTTTAAAACATATGTACTTACTCATCAAGACACTATTGAGATAGTCATTCACTCACTAACACACCCATACACACACTCATCCAGCCATACAGTCCAGCACACATGCTGTTTTTGTTGTGAACGTATCTAGGACCCTAATTAAATATTCCCGATTTATGCCCTTATGTGGTTATAACAAATCATATCCTTATAAAGGCATAAGAATCATATCCATATTTAGTCATAGCCAATGCAGCCCAAATACGGCAAGGCTACTTCCCTAGACTCCTCGAAAGTACAAAATGTTCTTTAAACAAACCAAACCTCCAGCAGCCCGGGAATTCCCCCTGCTTCTGTTTTGATTTGTCCTAGAACTCCAGAGAGTCCTGAAAGAACTGCCAGTTCTTAGTGACAGTTCTTAGTGACGTCTTATGTCCAACCTTACGTCAAACACGGCACCTTCCAGGTATAAATATACCAGCATTTGCCTTAAGCAACACACGGTGGTTTGGAGCAGAGCGGCTATCTACTTACCCAAAGCCCAGCTGATGCGAGTGCCGAAGGAAGCCGACCCTCCCATTTGACGCACTGAGAAAGACGCTGTCTTTTCTCCTGCCGAGAAATCCAGCTCCAGTGTTTCTAGTCACCCTTGCGGGTTGCTGGGAGATCGGGTCCTGAGAAAGAGATACAAGACCTCCTTCATTCTATAACCAAGGTACGGAGCTGATTAGACCCTTAGAGAATTCTTGATTCAGATTCTTGGCAAAACTAACTTAACTTAAACTGCAGCTCACTTACTCCTACCCACGTACTAGGCTTAGGATAGGTACACCGGGGTAGGCGTATTTTAGGAGCACCAGTTGAGTACGTTTAGTCAACTTTTATCATTGTATGTAACTGTATATATTTTATCCGTTTTAAGTATCATATGGCTCAGAAACCATATAAATGCTTTTAGAGTATTATTTCATAATACTCCTTTTACTGTACGCACTTTACTTTATGATAAGTATTGCAATTGTGGCAATCCATTTCTCTTGCATGAGAAAGAAGACTGCTCAATAAATAACAACTTTTATTGAAAACACCTGTCTCTCTATTTCTCTGCACTCTGGTGAAACTAGGCATGCACGATTGACTGAGTGAAATAGCTATCTATTGTTTTCACACGACTCTGGAGATATACTCCTTATTCTGGAGGGAGCAAAGTTGTCTTGTTTATGCGGTTGTCAGAAACGAATCCCCTATTGTCTAATCAGGAAAGTTAACTCCTTCCTGTTCATTCGAGAAAGTTTCTAGTGTCCTCTGAGCTAGCTGGCATACCTAATTAAGTCTAACATATTCAGTAGAGACCTAGTCGACCTCAGTCCTATGTCTAAACTACCGTTTATGTTATTCCAATGCGCAGAGCCAATTGGGAATATAGGAACTACACTACATGGCGCCCAACCTATGGTAAGGCGATAATCTAACGCAAGATACTAGAGTAACTCAGTCGTGCTTTTCACACAGACCCCTTTTTTCCGTAAAAACTCCAATAGACGTCTGGAGTGGGTAAAAGGTTAATATCCGCCAGAACTTAGTAGGATGAGATTCCTATGTATTCGTTTTTGTTTTAGTGAACGTTGAAGGATACAGTGTTCCAAAATATTGTGCACCTAATCTTTGTTTCCTTGAAACCTGATCTGCAAACTTTCAGTCAGTAAAATGTCAGAAAGTGAAGACGAAAGGGAGAGAGCTAGATTAGCAGCTCAATTCGTAGTGGATGACACAACTATCCAAAATGACGACCCGAATGCTATAATCATCCCGGTCAATATAAGAAAAACTATAACTATAAAACTTATAGAAAATGGAGTAACATCAAGAGGTGGTACAGTCGTATTTGTGGTAGAGGCCCATGAATATCGGCAGACAGAGGTATTCTATTCCTGGATAACTTTTCCAGCAGCACCTGCTGTAACACACAAGTTCCACTACTACAAAATAGAGGAATCTCCAGAGGAATACTCTCCTTTCGAGGAAGTTGAAATTCCACTAACATACCAAGAGCACCTGCTCTGGTTTATTGGCGCCCTAAAACATCAAAATCACATTACCAGGCTCGGTCCACTAGGTAGACCAGGAGACACATGGCCGGTTCTAGCCAGCTATACACCACATCCCAACATTGAAAAAATGTCAAGCGGAGAACTCTTAGTTAAAATAAAAGAATTAACAAAAGCATATAGAGATGTAGTTCAATTAACAGTTAACGGTACAACCTACCGACTAAAAACACTAACTGAAAATCCTGAAAAGACTTTCATTAAAAATAATCTCAATTCTCAAAAGAAGAAGTGGGAGGGTAATAAGCAAACCTCTCCCAGTGAAAAACTGTTTAAGTCCAGAGGAAGGTCTCCTCAACGAAGGGATAGATCTCCAGAAGGAGGAGGCAAGTCTCCCCAAAGGGAGCCCTCTGAAAAAAGATACAACCTTAGAAATAGGGACAATTTGAGAAAACCTGACAGATATCAAGATATTGATACACGTCCCTCTCGATCTTTTCAGACTTCCTCACAGAAATCAGAAAGAAGAGGACGGTCAGAACATAAAGAAGAGCACGTCAAGTCCAAAGACAAGGAACCTGCTCATCAAAGTAAAAAATTACAATTTCCCAGAAAGAAGGTAGCCAGTATTAAAGGAAAACATGCCGAGAATTCTGAGAACACAACTGAAAAACGGAGAGTGAGCCCAGACAATGCTAGACAGCGCAGCAGAAGTGACCATAGCTCGCAAGATCCTGATGAATCTTCTGGAGAAAGTGGACACAAATGAATACATTCAAGTGGAAACTGCAGACACCCGAGTTAGCGTGCCCCATAAACTATATGAAATAACATTACGTATAGAGGGAGATAAAACTAGGAAAATAAGAGGTCTCTTTTGGGAGAATCTATCTAAAGGCTATGATATCCTTCTAGCAGAGAAAGACTGGCCACCAGAGTTTGTCAGGGAGTGCCCACATGGCATGCCTGCCTTCTCAAATCATATTCCAATTCATAAAAAATACACATTTGCTAGAAAATGGGCAGTGGCCCAAGCCCCTGCATTATATAAAAATCATGTAGGATGGGATGAGGATTGTCCTCACCATAAAATCCAGTTAAAAAATCAACCTACTGCACAGAGGCAGTATCCTGTTAAGCAAGAAGCTAAAAAACAAGTCAGAGAAATTTTAGATCAACTTGAATATCAGGGGGTGATTGAAACATGCACCTCACAAATGAACAATCCTTTGTTTCCTGTCTCCAAGCCAGACGATTCATATCGTCTAGTTTTGGACTACAGACACCTAAACTCTTGTTGAAATACATTTGCAGTACAAAACTCACACAGTGCAGCACTAATGAATAACATTGTGCGCAAGAAATATAAAACAACATTAGATATTTCAAATGGTTTCTTCTATCAAAACATAGCACCTGAAAGCAGATATTTGACCACTTTCTCCAGCATGGAGACCCAAAAACAATTTTGTCGTCTCCCACAGGGATTCAAGAACAGCCCAGGATTATTTTCAGCCAGGGTAACAGAGTTACTTCAAATATATGATGATGAGGCATTATCTTATGTCGATGACATCTATCTTACAGACGATGACCTGGAGACTCACTTGAAAAGAGTGAACACCATCATACTTGGGTTCGCATCTGAAGGGTACAAATTTAACTTTCAAAAATCACGAATTGCCCATCTAACTGTCCTATTTTTAGGATATGAATTATCTAGTGAAGGCAAAAGCCTAGCAGACAACTTCTTAGAGAAGTGTGCAGTACTCCAAGCTCCAAAAATGCTGAAAAACTTACAATCAATTCTAGGTTTCCTGAATTTCGGAAGAACATACATTCTAAATTATGCAGAGAGGGTTAAACCTCTCTACAAACTAATAAAACCTGATTTTAAACCAATTAATTGGACTCAAAAACACAGAAATGTTAAGATCATTATAGACAGACATGTTAACTAAAACAAAACTGCAAACCCGCGCAAACAAACGCAACCTTGTAATCCGAGTCATCACAGCAAGATGCGGATTCACATAATTGACCTCTAATGAGGGAGAAACTGTACCAATAGCTTACAAATCACACTTGTACACACAAGCTGAAATGAAATTCAGTTCTACTGAAAAAATTCTAACTGCAGTTCAAACTGCTGTAGCAAAAGAAAGAGCCCTAGCCCAAGGGAGGAGGATATCTGTTTTAAAAGCAGTATCAGCCCTTGAGGCAGTAACAAGACCAGGCATTCTAAATGCTATAGCTCTAGATCCAAAATGGAAACAAATGGAAAATTCTCTTGCTACAGAAGACGTGAAACACGCTTTTGATCCAAAAATGAAAAAACTAGAAGATCTGGAATACGAACATGAATGCCCTCTGTCAATCGAAATTCTGCCTCTCAAACAGTACACCTGTGTAATCTACAAGGACAGATTTGCACAACACTACGTTGTGGAAAAACAAATTTACAATGCTGCATGCTCGATTGTTAAAGGTCGCTGGCGCTTAGGTAAATTCAGACCGATGGTCACTAAAACTGAATCACTCAGAAACTGTACAGCTCAGCAAGCTGAAATAAGATCTCTAAAGATTGTGCTTGAAAATGCCGATCGCGAATTCCCCACACTAATAGTGTGCAATTCGCATTACTGCGTCCGGTCTTACAATAATTCAATGCAGACCTGGATAAAAAACGGTTACAAAGATGAGACAGGTGCCACAATAAAGCATAATAAACTTTGGGAACAAGTAGTTCTTTTTCAGAAAGAACTACGAAAGACTCACGTGATACATACGCAGAGTCTTCAACGTGATGGCGTTCATGTTGCAGGGAATTCATTGGCTAACAGAGCCACAGCGGCAGCGGGTCAACCGGCTTTCGTAGCTACAAAAAAGCGTACGAAAAAACAAATAGATGGCGAAACGCTGCTTGCAGTAAAAGCCTCAATGGAAGGCAATTATGCGGCATTACCTGTAAACTATCCACTCAGCAATACATACATAATTGATGCAAACTCCGTTCCGTTTGCTCAAATCCCTGGAGTAGGGGATAGAGTAATTCCAAACACGAACCGGAGAGTCTTCTTGATTGAAGAAGCACACCTGGGATTGGGTCTGAGGCACCAAGAGATCCTGAAATCTCTAATAGAATTACAATCAAAATACTGGTGTCCGGGGATGAGCGTGCAAATTTATAACTGCAATGAATTGTCAGGACTGCAACAGAGATCGCAGTTGTGAACCGGACCAGACACCTCTATTAGACAGCATCAGGCTATCTATACGCAGATATCCAGACGGAAAAATGCGATCCCATAATTATTAAGACAAGATTCATTTAGATGTGGCCTCAGCGCTCGGCTGACGCCAGAACTGTTATAAAAGATTTGCGAGTCTTTATCGGCATATACGCAATTGGCATGCTACATTCTGACCGGGTTCCTGCGTTTAGCTCTCGGGCTTGCAAGGAGGCCATGGCCAGCATGGGCATTGCATTGCGGTATTCTAGTCCATTCCATCCCGAGGGAAATGCGGTAGTGGAGAGAAGAAACCGTGACATAAAGCAATCTATAACAGCGAGGGTATTAGGTTCGGGTGACGGGTGGGTCAAACATCTAATAAGTGTCCAACGTAGTCTTAATAACATGCCAAGAAATTCTCTAGGAGGTATAAGTCCGTAAGAACTATTGTTTGGTACTAGAATGATCTTCCAGGATCTGGATTGTCAGACTTCAGTGGTGAAACAAAAAACCTTTGATATCAAAGATCGTTTGGCTGTTTTACAGGACTTGAATGAAACAAGGAAAAGTCTAAGTAACGAAAAGCTAAAGCCAACGACCACTGAAGAAAAACCACCTGTCCAAGCAAGACCTGTCTGGATTCCAAAGATTGGGGATCTGGTCAGAGAAAAGATCGGGGTGAAGAAGGAATTTGGGCCTTCTTACAGAAAAGCAGTACCTGTCTTAGCTGTCAGCGGAACAAGATCAGTAGTACTACCGCCCCTTGCTGGTAAAAAGGAGAACCGAGTTGTATCAATCGGCCTGGTGAAACCACAACCATGTGGCCAATTATAAGTAGTAGGCCCAGTGGGCTCCCAAGAAATAGCAGAAGACCAAATCTTGCTACAATCCAAGAGGTTCAAACTGATAGACTAATCACATTTGATAAACCTGCAGTGAATAAAAAAGGACTATGCAGCAAAGCCATGGAACTTGTGCCTCTTGAAACCCAAATTGAAACAGTTCGTCAAGAAACACCTGTCTACAACGATGTAGCCTCTGACTATACAAATGTAACAAAAGAAAATCCAAAGATCAATGGAAATCCGGAAGCAATTCCACCAATTGACAGAACTGCATCTGGCTACTTTATCAACTTTGATGACATTTCCGATGATCCAAGTGAATATGGAGACAAGCCAGCAACAAAAACTTTCAAAGGAAAAATTACAGAGCTCTTTCATCAACTGAGAGAAACATATCTAATTTCACCATGGATTAAATTATGGATTGTGTTAGGTGTACTTTTCCTACTTCTGTGGCTCATCTTGGTTTTAAGTTTGGGTAGATTTATTGATGGAAAATATAGTACAACGGACACAGCAAGTCAGAACATCAACTTGGTCCTGAAACCACACAGATATTCTCACATCGAAAAAAGAGAACTATCATCAGTGAACATCACAGCCATCCCTATATCTGGTGGACAAAACTGACTTTGAAATCTATGGCCCGGTTGAGCTCTTGAAATATCCACACCAATTCAAGATCTCCTTAAGTGACTTTGTATCACCTAGTACTTTCTCTGATGATTGGGACTTTGAAAATATTAATAATATGATGTCAGATTTAGAAATGTCAGCAAAATTTACAGAACATGAATATTTACAGGGTTCATCGAATTATGAGGAAATGTATTGCTTCAATCACTTTGGGCATCATTATCTGCATAAATCTTCTAATCCTAGAATGTTTTCAGTTATAATCAGTGGAAACATTGTCCAACTCCGCCAAAAGGCAGTTCAAAAACATTTTATGAGAAATTTCCATACTTCTCAGGGTTTAATTACACTAACCCAGAAACGTTTTATTTTAAAATTATGAATAAGACAGGAGTGAAAAAGATGTTGACAAATACTAAATTGATTTATTCTGAAAAGTTTTATGAAAAAATGTCTACATTTGGCTTTGAATTTTGGAAAAACAACATTGTGACAAAAACCATCTGGGGTACAAAAGAGTGTGAGGTACAAGTTTCAGAATCATTATTTAGAGCCTGCATGGTCCCAGAATAAATAATGTTCCTGAATGACACCATTCAACAAACAACCTGTCTTGGTCTAGCCAAGATAAAAGATTTAAACAACCCGTCTATACCAAAGCCTATGCCTGATAGAAACACCACTACAGATGAGGGGTTAGACGTGTCCTATATTTTGAAACAAAACAGAACAATTCCTGATTGGAACAAATTGTTGATCTGGCCCACAGACACTAACAACTGTCAAGATAGATTCCTGAACAAAATACAGGGGTTCAAACAGAACAGGCCAGACCCAAGATATTCCCAGAGACAACATCCAGGGATAGTTACAACATATAGTGTAAGAAAACTATGCCTCGATTGGCTACAGAGATCCACACTTCCCGACATTAAGCAACACTTAACTTTACTTAAAGAAGGTGCTGACTTGCGAGATTTCATAATGGGACCTCGCAAACAGCGTCAAAAACGTTTCATATACGCCGGTATATACACAGCTTACAATGAAGCTTGGAAAGTATCACAAATTGAAACTGCAGAAAAAATACGAGAAATTGATCGTATTCATTTGGAAAAATCACTTTCTGTAGTGGACAATGGGTTAACGACTCTGTCATCCAGAATTTATTCACTGGACAGCATTGTATCATCTGCTATTGATATAATAGAACAGGATATGCTAATGTTACAACATGGCCAGTCCCAATTACGTTCTGTTGTACAGCTAGTCTGAACGTTACAAAACCTCTGTTCAGGCTACGTGCCATGGCGTCTAATCAACACAACGTCATTATTTTCTATCTTTAACCTTACTGATAGACAAATCTTGTTGGCACAAAAAGGAGCAGACTATACGGTGCTGAGCATTGAAAAACTAGAAAGATTACAATTGACAATGTCAGAAAGACCTGCCATTGAATGGATAATACATGGCACTATTACAATTCCGATAACAACTTTTCAGTTTCAATACTGCCAAAAGTATATACCAGCAGGCCTGTATGAAAGGTTGGGTAAAGGATACATCAAGTCAACCTGGAATTTACCTTATACACATAGATGTTATGGTGAAGGGAAAAAAGAGGTATTTCTTAGTGGTAACAATTGTAAGAAATCACTAAGCGGTACACTTCTGTGTCAAGGTATTAACTTGCATGGAGCCTGCGAAGGTTCATCAAACAACCTTTCATGTCATCTGCACGGCACCCATGCTACACAGCTAGAGTCCTTTTTCAGACAACTTTCCAACGGTAGCTACGTTATAATAAGTGACCACAGCTGTTGTGGCATGATGCCAGGAAAAGCCTATCTCGTGAGCGTTATTCCAGGGTCATTTGTTGTATGCAAGTATTGTATCCAAACAGCAATCCAGACATGGAGGTAAGCAATGTGGCCTTCTGTGAATATCTCTTCTATTCGAATTGATACTTTAAACAGAATGAAGTCTATTCTTTTACAAACAACTGTGCCTTTAACCTCGTCCAAAGAGATGTATGACCTGCAAGTTGCAAGGACAGCGGCAGAGATACATACCCTATTATCGACAAATTGCCCCGTGCATTTCGTAGAAATGTTAAGCCAAATCTTAAACATGTCAGATACCAGTGGCATCGCACATGTATTTAAGACAATTTTTTCGGGACTGTTAGCACCCTTTGAAACAGTTCTGGGCATCTTCCCGAATTTTGTGCATTCTTTTTTCGGTGGCCTGCCTCTTATTCTGGGACTCGTAGCAGGAATTTTATTTTTGTTCCTCGTTCTACGATATGGCAAGCCAAGTCACAGACAAAACTCAGGCTACGATGGAAGAAACGATCCTAGCAATACGATACAGAGACCGTATCACTAAGGTCCTCGGATTTGCCCGGCTAAGAGATCTGAATACTACCTGGTTTCTTTCATTCAGACCAATCTGGCAAGATTGCATCTTACCTGTGCTTCGATGTCTGCTATGCGGAGAAGAATGCATGTTGGACGTCTGTCTTACACTACATCAGCAGTACCAATGGATATCGATGCTTTGCTTGGTCCGGTAATGACTCATGCAACGTGTTGTCCCCAGCGGCTACCTATTCTGATCAATCAATCAATCAAGGCATTTTTAGAGCGCACTACTTACCCGGAGGGTCTCAAGGCGCTTGGGGGGGGGGGGGTTTGTGCTGCTACTGCTCGAACAGCCAGGTCTTGAGCTTCTTCCTGAAGGAGAGGTGGTCTTGGGTCAGGCGCAGGTCGGTCGGGAGGGAGTTCCAGGTCTTGGCGGCCAGGTAGGAGAAGGACCTTCCTCCTGTTGTCGTTCTTCGGATGCGGGGGACGGCGGCGAGGGCGTGACTGGCTGATTGAAGATGGCGTTTGGGAGCGTAGAAGTTGATGCGGTTGTTGAGGTAGCTCGGGCCTTGATTGTGTAGGGCTTTGTGTGCGTGGGTGAGGAGACGGAAGGTGATTCTTTTGTTGACGGGGAGCCAATGCAGGTTTCTCAGATGTCCGGAGATGTGGCTGTGTCGTGGGATGTCGAGGATGAGTCTGGCTGAGGTGTTCTGAATCCGCTGGAGTCTCTTCTGGAGCTTGGCAGTGGTTCCGGCATAGAGGGCGTTGCCGTAGTCCAGTCGGCTGGTGACGAGGGCCTGGGTGACCGTCTTCCTGGTCTCGGTGGGGATCCACCGGAACATCTTCCGTAGCATGCGCAGGATGTTGAAGCACGACGAGGAGACGGCGTTGACTTGTCTGGTCATGGAGAGGGAGGAGTCCAGGATGAAGCCCAGGTTGCGTGCGTGGTCTGACGGTTTGGGTGCGGTGCCCAGGGCGGGGGGCCACCAGGAGTCGTCCCAGGCGGAGGGCGAGGAGCCCAGGATGAGGACTTCCGTCTTGTCTGAGTTCAGTTTCAGGCGGCTGGTCGTCATCCACTCGGCTACGTTTTTCATCCCTTCGTGAAGGTTGGCTCTGGCGGCGGCGGGGTCGTTGGTCAGGGAGAGGATCAGCTGGGTGTCGTCAGCGTAGGAGATGATGTTGAGGTTGTGTTGGCGTGCGATGGCCGCGAGGGGGCTCATGTAGACGTTGAAGAGGGTGGGGCTCAGCGAGGATCCTTGAGGGACGCCGCAGATGACTTCGGTGGCCTCTGACTTGTACGGTGGTAGACGGACTCTCTGTGTTCTTCCGTCGAGGAAGGAGATGATCCATTCCAGTGCCTTCTCCTGGATTCCGACGTTGCTGAGGCGCTGCACTAGGATGCGGTGGCAGACCGTGTCGAATGCCGCGGAGAGGTCTAGGAGGATGAGGGCCGCTGTTTCTCCGTTGTCCATCAGGGTTCGGATGTCATAGGTGGCAGCGATGAGGGCGGTCTCGGTGCTGTGGTTGGCTCGGAAGCCAGACTGTGAGCGGTCGAGGGATCCATTCGTCTCGAGGAAGGCGGCTAGCTGTTTGTTGACGGTCTTCTCGATGACTTTGGCTGGAAACGGGAGGAGCGAGATGGGGCGGTAATTCTTGAGATCGGTGGGGTCTGCTGTAGGTTTCTTGAGTAGGGCGCTGAGTTTGGCGTGCTTCCAGCTCTCCGGGAAGGTGGCGGTGTCGAAGGAGGTGTTGATGATGTCCCGCAGGTGGGGTGCGATGACAGCGTCGGCCTTGTTGAAGACGTGGTGAGGGCAGGGGTCGGTTGGAGATCCGGAGTGGATGGAGTTCATCATGCGGACGGTGTCTTCCGTGCTGATCGGAGTCCAGGCGCGGAGGGTGGTGGTGGGGGGCGGTGGTTCGGTCGTGGCGTGCGTCGGTTGAGTGCTGAAGCTGTTGTGTATGTCCGCGATCTTGTTGTGGAAGTAGGAGGCGAGGGAGTTGCAGAGGTCTTGCGATGGGGTGATGTCGTTGTTTCCAGCGTTGGGGTTGGAGAGCTCTTTCACGATGTTGAAGAGTTCCTTGCAGTTGTGTGCGTTGTTGTCCAGCCGGTCCTTGAATGCAGTTTTCTTGGTGGCGCGGAGCAGTTGGTGGTGCTTCCGGGTGGCAAGCTTGAGGGCGGTCATGTTGTCCGGTGTTGGTTCCCTTCTCCAGGCTTTCTTGAGAGCTCGGCAGTTCTTCTTGGAGCTCTTGAGTTCGTCGGTGAACCATGGGGCCTTCTTGCTGCCGGGTCTGCTGGGCGGGGTCCTCAGTGGAGCGAGCTCGCCCGCGCAGTTTCTGATCCACTTCGTGAGGTTGTCGGCGGCCTGGCTGGGGTTCGCTGAGCTGGCGGGAGGGTGCTGGCTCAGGGAAGCGGCGAGCTGGTCAGCTGTGATCTTGTTCCAGCTTCTTCGAGCAACCTGTTGCTGGTGGTGGTGGATCGTCGTTCTGTTGAAGGTGAAGTGGACGCAGCTGTGGTCCGTCCAGTGGAGTCCGGTGGCGTGGCTGAAGGTGATGTCTTTGCTGGATGAGAAGACGGCGTTGAGTGTGTGTCCGGCGAGGTGGGTGGGGGTGGACACCAGCTGCTTGAGACCGAGGTTGGCGAGGTTGTCGAGCAGGGTGGTGGTGTTTCTGTCGTTGTTGTTCTCCAGGTGGAAGTTGATGTCCCCCAGGAGGATGTAGTCAGCGGAGGGGAGGGCGTGCGGGCTGATGAAGTCGGCAATGTCCTCGCTGAATTGTGTGCGTGGTCCCGGGGGTCGGTAGATCAGGGTGCCTCTGAGGGTGGTTTTGGGGTCCGTGTGGATCTGGAAGTGCAGGTGTTCGGCGGTTTTCAGGGTGTCGTCGGTGTTGGTCTTGATGCGGATGGTGTCCCTGTAGATGATGGCGATGCCTCCTCCAGTCTGGTTGTCGCGGTCTCTTCGGGTGATCTTGTAGCCCTCTGGGATGGCGATGGCGATGTCGGGCGCTGAGGATTCGTTCATCCAGGTTTCCGCGAGGAAGGCGACGTCAGGGGCTGTGGTGTCGAGGAAGTTCCAGATTTCGATGGCGTGTCTGTGGACGGAGCGGGTGTTGAGGAGGATGCACTTCAGGTGGTTGCTGCTGGTGTTCGGCATGGCGGGTGCTGGTGCGGGCAGGTCCGGATGCAGGTGAACTTGCAGGCGTGGCAGCTGAAGGGTCCGTGGGTTCGTCGCGGGGTGGCTCGGTAGCATCCCGGGATTCGGCCGGTGTTGAGTGCGTTGAGGGTGGCGGCGTCGTAGGTCCGACGGGTGGGCTGGTGTCTGCGAGGCCCAGGGGTCCTGGCACTGGGCGCGGTCCAGGCGCGGACGGGCGCAGACGGGCTTACCTTTGGCGCACCTTCGGCGCTCAGTCGGTGCTCCCGCTGCGCGCGTCCGCTGCGCGGTCGCTGAGGGGGCGTCATAAGTCCGTAGCCGGGAGGGCGGGTCAGCTGGGAGGCGGGTAGCGGGTTGTCCAATGGGCTGGAGGTGGGCGGGGCCGCAGGGAGGCAGCGGCGGGAACCGGCGGCGTGCGGCTCAGCGGCGGCTGGGTCGCATAGGTAGGCTGGCAGACAGGAAGGAAGGCGCCTGGCAGCAGGAGGGGTGACCCGGCCTCGTACAAGGCACAGTGGTCACTCCAGCAATGTCAGCAGCGCTCTCCTTAAGTCCGTAGCCGGGAGGGCGGGTCAGCTGGGAGGCGGGTAGCGGGTTGTCCAATGGGCTGGAGGTGGGCGGGGCCGCAGGGAGGCAGCGGCGGGAATCGGCGGAGGTGGCGTGCGGCTCAGCGGCGGCTGGGTCGCGTAGGTAGGCTGGCAGACAGGAAGGAAGGCGCCTGGCAGCAGGAGGGGTGACCCGGCCTCATAGAAGGCACAGTGGTCACTCCAGTGATGTCAGCAGCGCTCTCCTTAAGTCCGTAGCCGGGAGGGCGGGTCAGCTGGGAGGCGGGTAGCGGGTTGTCCAATGGGCTGGAGTTGGGCGGGGCCGCAGGGAGGCAGCGGCGGGAATCGGCGGAGGCGGCGTGCGGCTCAGCGGCGGCTGGGTCGCGTAGGTAGACTGGCAGACAGGAAGGAAGGCGCCTGGCAGCAGGAGGGGTGACCCGGCCTCGTAGAAGACACAGTGGTCACTCCAGTGATGTCAGCAGCGCTCTCCTTAAGTCCGTAGCCGGGAGGGCGGGTCAGCTGGGAGGCGGGTAGCGGGTTGTCCAATGGGCTGGAGGTGGGCGCGGCCGCAGGGAGGCAGCGGCGGGAATCGGCGGAGGCGGCGTGCGGCTCAGCGGCGGCTGGGTCGCGTAGTTAGGCTGGCAGACAGGAAGGAAGGCGCCTGGCAGCAGGAGGGGTGACCCGACCTCGTAGAAGGCACAGTGGTCACTCCAGCGATGTCAGCAGCGCTCTCCTTAAGTCCGTAGCCGGGAGGGCGGGTCAGCTGGGAGGCGGGTAGCGGGTTGTCCAATGGGCTGGAGGTGGGCGGGGCCGCAGGGAGGCAGCGGCGGGAATCGGCGGAGGCGGCGTGCGGCTCAGCGGCGGCTGGGTCGCGTAGGTAGGCTGGCAGACAGGAAGGAAGGCGCCTGGCAGCAGGAGGGGTGACCCGGCCTCGTAGAAGGCACAGTCATTCTGATGACGGCATTCGTTGAGACTTCACCATTATGATTAGGTGGCGGTGAAGTACGAGATGAAAGCGGCACCACACAGGTACAACCTTCTGTGACCATTGCTGATCTAAACACCGATGATGGCAATGCATCGCATGTATGCACTATTTCTGATTTTTCAGCGTTGGCCCAACTTTCACCTACTGTTGTAGATGAATTTTTTGCTGGCCTATCTGAGGTAATGTTCTCTCCGAACAACGGGAATAATATTTGAAATAGCGAGCACACAGCGTTCCCTGAACTCTGAATTTGGCCTTCAGTTTTTATAAACAACACTGCTGAAAACATTTGGAACAATTTTTTCCCATGAAAGCGAAATTATTTTTTCCCAATTTCCAAAATATTTACTTTTTTTTGGCACATGATACTCTGCTTAAAGTAGAACTATTCTTAGAGAACAGAACTTCTATTTTTAGAGACTCTAGAGACAATATTTTAAATCAGCCTCTAGCACATGTACAATCTTGTATAAATATGTGATGAAATGGTCTCGACCTTTTTCTTCTGTATTAAGAGCCATTTCATGAATGTAATTTTTGTGATTCATTCAGTCAAACATTCTAAATGAACAATATTTTATCTGAATGATACCACTGCTTGAAAGCGTACAGTATAATACTCATTTTCGTGTATCTATACCATTTCAAAGGCATTTGATGTATTTTGGGGTGGGCTGGAAAACACATGCATACTTATATGTTTATATCTTGTTTAGTATTTAATAATGATGGACATTATACGTGGAGTGGGCGTTGTGAACGTATCTAGGACCCTAATTAAATATTCCCGATTTATGCCCTTATTTGGTTATAACAAATCATATCCTTATAAAGGCATAATAATCATATCCATATTTAGTCATAGCCAATGCAGTCCAAATACGGCAAGACTACTTCCCTAGACTCTTAGAAAGTACAACGCGTTCTTTAAACAAACCAAATCTCCAGCAGCCCGGGAATTCCCCCTGCTTCTGTTTTGATTTGTACTAGAACTCCAGAGAGTCCTGAAAGAACTACCAGTTCTTAGTGACAGTTCTTAGTGACGTCTTATGTCCAACCTTACGTCAAACACGGCACCTTCCAGGTATAAATATACCAGTATTTGCCTTAAGCAACACACAGTGGTTTGGAGCAGAGCGGCGATCTACTTACCCAAAGCCCAGCTGATACGAGTGCCGAAGGAAGCCGACCCTCCCATTGGACGCACTGAGAAAGCCGCTGTCTTTTCTCCTGCCGAGAAATCCAGCTCCAGTGTTTCCAGTCACCCTTGCGGGTTGCTGGAAGATCGAATCCTGAGAAAGAGATACAAGACCTCGTTCATTCTATAGCTGATTAGACCCTTAGAGAATTCTTGATTCAGATTCTTGGCAAAACTAACTTAACTTAAACTGCAGCTCACTTACTCCTTCCCACGTACTAGGCTTAGGTTAGGTACACCGGGGTAGGCGTATTTTAGAAGCACCAGAAGAGTACGTTCAGTTAACTTTTATCATTGTATGTGTGAGAAGTTGGCCCGATATGCAGCGTTCGCTATTCTAGCGACCGCTATGTATCGTTCCAAACGACCCTTATGATGATTGGTTGTAAGTCAACCTATGAACCAGCTATCCTAGTAGCGTGGATACGAGCAGTCTAAGGCTAAAGACTCGAGAGGGCGTGTTAAGCCAGCTGTTTACCACACATGTATCCCTTGAACACCCAGTGAAAGGACACCACACAAGTGTTATGAAAATAAACAGGATATTTATTAAGATTCACAACAGCCCTGTACTCTTTATGAGGACAGGGTACTAAGCACAAACCAAATCTCTTAGGAAAATACTTCAAGTGCACAGTTAAAACAAGTGTCCGAAGACACAGAAAGTTTAGTGGTCTCGGGCGGACCCGATAAGGCAAGTCGGAAGCGAGGGACTCAGGACCCTAGAGTAAGGAGGCTATGCAGGCACCGAAATGCCGAAGTTACCTAGCCACGAGGGCTGCGGCTGCACAAGTCTTACAGGCGTCGGGGGTCTTCGCTGACGAGCCGGGAGCCGGAAGAAAAGGAGTTGCTGGCCGGCGACCAGTGATGAATAGTTCGGAGAGATCCAAGCCTGGATCAGAGATCGATGACACCTGAAAGCAGAGGGGACCAAGTTCGTACTACTAGCCAGTAGTCAGAGGGTACCAGGAGGGCACCGGTTGGCCGTCACCTCGACCAGGTGAGTGGGCGACGCTAGGCTCTGCAGTCTCACGGACCAGGAGGCGTTGTCGGCGACCAGGATGGAGGTGCGAGCTGTCCCATGAAGGATGATGCTGTCGGCATCGCTGGGCCCAGGATTGGGGCAACAAGCCTTGGCAGATCTCAGGGCCACGTGGTAGGCCTAAGATGGCGTCTTGAGTGGGCCAGGAGGGTCCGGGGTGCTCCTCTCGGAAAAGGGAGCAAGGGCCGGTCTGGAGCAACCAGACCAGCAGCGTTGTTTGTCGGTTGTCGTCAAGGAAGGGCACAAGCCAGCGGCTAGTGACCAGACAACGTGCTGAGCAGCGAGCAGAAGAGCCCCACGCAGATCGTGGAGATGCTGGGAGACTGCACTTCGGTGCTGGAGCGGCTCAGGGTCGGGGCTTCTCGGACCCCAGAGCACTCACCAGAGAATTGCTTCGATGGTCGTGCTGGTTAAGAAAGCGTGCAGGTTTTGATGATGGCCGGTCCCTCGAGGGCTCGTCGCACCCACAGATCACAGCTGAGCTGATGACGTGGGTAGAGGTCAGAGGTGCCAGGGAAGCCGGTTCTCGTCGAGCTGGGCCGTCGGATCCTTGAGGAAGGACTTGCAGCAAACCGCAGAGTTCTTAGATGGTGCCCGCTGATGCAGGGTGACTACTCCTTAGTCACAAGGGAGAAATCTTGAGAAGAGTCTCGAATGTCCTTTCGTAGAAAGTAGTTCTTGATTCAAAGATGATCTAATTTGGAAGGGTCCCCGCTCCGGCCTTTATCCTAAAGAAAGGGGTGGGTACATGACTAGGTCCTGCCCTAAGGGTGGGACCAGGAAGGGGGGTAGTTACACCCCTCTCCCCTGCCGGACTTTCCCCAGGCCAGGGCTGGCGCCCCTGGAACTGGTTCTGACCGGCAGATGCGTAGTGAGCACCGGGGTGCCACTCCGCAGTCACCTTCTCGCAAAAGCCCTACCTACCCAGAATACACAAACCCTGTCTGGGACGGTGCGAACACCGCCCTCGACAGGAAACCCTTTGTCCAAGCGCTCCTCGCTGGAAGGACTCCCAGCAGCAGGAGGTCAGACTCGTGTCTGTGGTGGCAGCATCCATTTTGTGGAGCTGAGGCTTTAGTTAACTTTAACCGGGGTTCACAGTTACGTACATGTCGTGTCCCTCTAGAAGGGCGGAATGCTAACCTCGTCGCCAGAATTGGTGAGAGGGCAGCATCCCGATTCGTATGACACCTTACTCGACATGCCTTGATAACGCGACACCGAAGTTACCGATGTGGTACGCGTTATCATGGAACAGCCATTGGGTCTTGATTCCGCAAGCTGCAACCGGGCTCGGCTCGGGCCAGAACCTAGTTCACACGAGCCCACGCACTCTGCCTTCAGGATTGTCAAGGCCTGCCATAGGAGTGACTGATAGGAACTCGGGTGTCCATTGTATGGTTAGATATAGAGCTACTATACCTAAAGCAAAGGGTGATTACACGACTTTGCCCCAGCTGTCATGCAGCCAGTTGTGTCAAATTTAGGATGCCAGCCAGGGGTGGCATAATACATGCTGCAGCCCCTGGCGGCCCTGGGTACACCTATGCCCTGAGTTACAGGGTCTGATAAGGTGGCCCAGTACCAATTGGTAAATGCACCTAGGGTACATATCGTAATTTAGAAAGAGAACAGCCAGGCTGTGGGTCTGATTAGCAGGCCCACAGCCAGAGAAAGTCGTAAACCAGTGAAACAAAAGCAAAAAATCTGGGTGATCATAGGATTGCAGACCCTACTCTCCTACATGACCCCCCCACAAACGTCGGAACAATAAGCTAACCTTGACCAGGTGAGTCTTCTTGTTCTAAGTGGAAATATCTGAAGAGCCCATCGGCATTGCCATGATCAGTACCAGGTCTATGTTCCACTGTAAAGTCCATCCCCTGTAGGGAAATGGACCACCTAAGCAGTTTGGGGTTTTCACCCTTCATCTGATTTAGCCACAAGAGGGGCTTATGGTCGGTCTGAATCTTGAAGTGAGTGCCAAACAAGTATGGCCTCAGCTTCTTCAGGGCCCAAACCACAGCAAAGGCCTCCCTCTCATTAGCTGACCAATTCTTCTCTCTAGGGGTCAGCCTTCTGCTTATAAAAGCAATGGGCTGGTCTTGACCATCAAAATTCAGTTGAGAAAGAACAGCTCCCACACCCAACTCAGAAGCGTCTGTTTGGACAATGAATGGTTTGGAGTAGTCTGGACTCTTAAGGATAGGCGCCGTGCACATGGCCTGCTTTAGGTCATCAAATGCTTTTTGACAGCTCGCTGTCCACTGAACCTTTTTTGGCATTTTCTTACTTGTCAGTTCATTTAATGGTGTCACGATGGAACCATAGTTCCTGACAAACTTTCGGTAGTATCCAGTCAGGCCCAAGAAAGCTCGAACCTGAGTCTGGGTGGTTGGAGGAGCCCAGTCCCTGATTGACTGTATTTTGCTCTCCAGTGGCTTAACCTGGCCTCCACCTACAAGGTGGCCCAGGTATACAACCTGTGTCTGCCCTATCTGGCACTTGGTGGCCTTGATAGTGAGGCCTGCGGCTTGCAGGGCCTCTAACACTTTCCGCAGGTGGACCAGGTGATCCTCCCAGGTGGAGCTAAAGACAGCAATATCGTCTAGATATGCCGCGCAGAAGTCATCCAGCCCAGTAAGGACTTGATTCACCAACCTTTGGAAGGTGGCAGGTGCATTTTTCAGACCAAAGGGCATCACCACGAACTGATAATGCCCACCAGGGGTAGAAAATGCGGTCTTATGCTTGGCGTCCTCAGCTAACCTGATTTGCCAATACCCAGCTGTCAGGTCAAACGTACTTAAGTAGTTGGCCGAAGCCAATCTATCGATAAGCTCGTCTGCCCTTGGTATTGGGTGGGCGTCAGTCTTAGTGACTGCATTGAGACCCCTGTAGTCTACGCAGAACCTCATCTCTTTCTTACCGCCCGGGGTGTGAGGTTTCGGCACTAGAACTACGGGACTAGCCCAAGGGCTATCCGAGGGTTCAATGACTCCCAGCTCCAACATTTTCTGCACTTCACTCTTGATGCAGTCTCTAACGCGATCAGGCTGCCGGTAGATTTTACTCTTGACGGGCAGGCTGTCACCAGTGTCAACCTCATGGGTGCACCAATCGGTCTGACTGGGTGTTAGAGAGAACATATGTCTGAAAGACTGAAGAACCTGTTTACAGTCTTTCTGTTGATGTTCGGAGAGGCTGCCACAAAAGACAACACCATCTACTGATCATCGTCAGGATTCTGAGTGAGCAGGTCGGGGAGAGGGTCACTCTCCTCCTCCTGTCCCTCATCTAGGGCCATGAGCAAACTCATGTCCTTCCTGTCGACATATGCCTTGAGCCTGTTGACATGAAGCACCCTGTGGGGGCTCCGGGGAGTTCCCAGGTCGACCAGGTAGGTGACCTCTCCCTTTTTCTCCAGGATGGTGTAGGGCCCGGACCATTTGTCCTTGAGTGCTGCTGGGGCCACTGGCTCCAACACCCACACCTTCTGTCCGGGCTGGTAAACAGTCAAGACAGCCTTTTGGTCATGCCAAGCTTTTTGGAGTTCTTGGCTGGCCTTAAGGTTTTCAGATGCCTTCTCCATGTATTCAGCCATCCGTGAGCGGAGGCCAAGCACATAGTCCACTATGTTGGCTGCAGGATTTTTGAGAGGTCTCTCCCATCCTTCCTTCACCAAACACAGGGGTCCTCTTACAGGATGTCCGTACAAAAGTTCAAAAGGGCTGTAGCCAACCCCCTTCTGTGGGACTTCTCTGTAGGCGAACAAAAGGCAGGGAATCAGGACGTCCCATCTACGCCGAAGCTTTTCAGGTAGTCCATGAATCATCCCTTTC
The DNA here is from genome assembly GCF_964263255.1 of Lissotriton vulgaris. Taxonomy (NCBI): domain Eukaryota; kingdom Metazoa; phylum Chordata; class Amphibia; order Caudata; family Salamandridae; genus Lissotriton; species Lissotriton vulgaris. The sequence goes on along the minus strand of NC_141693.1, from coordinate 306,999,751 downwards.
AGGGTCCTGTTGAATCTCTCAACAAGCCCATTGCATTGTGGATGATAGGGTGTAGTGAACTTGTAGTTGACACCACATTCCTTCCACATAGCAGTTAAGTAGCTCGACATAAAGTTTGCACCTCTGTCGGAGACGACCTCCTTAGGAAAGCCCACTCTGGAGAATACTCCAACTAGGGCTCTTGCCACAACAGGTGCTGTAGTGGTCCTAAGGGGAATAGCTTCAGGATACCTGGTGGCATGATCCACTACCACCAGTATAAACTTGTGCCCTGATGCTGTTGGTGGTTCCATGGGACCGACGATGTCAATCCCCACCCGTTCAAAGGGCACCCCCACCACAGGCATTGGTATAAGGGGGGCCTTTGTTGTGCCACCTGACTTACCACTGGCTTGACAAGTGACACAGGAGCGGCAAAACTCCTTTGTATCTTCGTTCATATGAGGCCAGTGAAAGTGCGAGACAAGCCTGTCCCACGTCTTCGTCTGGCCTAAGTGACCTGCTAAGGGAATCTCGTGGGCCAAGGTAAGTAGGAAACCTCGCTGAGACAAGGGTACAACCAGCCTCCTGGTCATGCCAGGCTTGGGGTCTCTTGACTCAGTGTACAGGAGTCCATCTTCCCAGTATACCTTGTGGGTACCTGTGGCGTTCCCAGCAGCCTCAGCAGCAGCCTGCTGTCTGAGGGGTTCAAGAGAAGGGCAGTCTAACTGGTCCTTCCCCAGGTCTTCCCTTGAGGGTCCCCCTGAACCCAGGAATTCAACTTGATCAAGTTCGAACTCCCTAGGCTCAGTTTCCCTCAATTCCTGTAGGTCAGCCTCCTCTGAGACTTGATCCACGACCTGGGGCAAGGGGGAAGGCGCAGCCTTAACCCTACTGCTCTTTTTCTTGGGAGGTGCCTGGTCCGTTGTTCCAGGATCCAGCACCTGTTCAGTGGGGCATTTCCTGACCTGTGACCTGGTCACAGCGAACACATGTGCTGGCAAGCCTAACATTTCCATGTGAGTCCGGTGCTCCACTTCTGACCATTGTGATGACTCCAAATCATTGCCCAACAAACAATCCACTGGGAGGTCTGAACTAACTACAACCTTCTTTTGGCCAGTTACCCCTCCCCAGGAGAAAGCTACAATTGCCATACTGTGATTGGTAGTGACATTGCTTGCATTGGTCACCAGGAATTCTGTACCTAGCATGATCTGTCCAGGGTCCACAAAGTTAGGTGTCACCATGGTGACACTGGCACAAGTGTCCCTATAGGCCTGAGCCATTTTTCCATTTATGAAAGGCGTCTGTCTGTATTTGCCCAACATATTGGGACTTACGTCAGGGGACATATCCACATCCCCTGTACTGACAAGGACAGCCTGAGTGAGTGTACCAACTAAGTTGTCACGCCCCTCAGAACCCAGGGTTAACCCTACTAAACCCTTGGGAGGTGCACTACCACTGCTGGCTGTACTAGGGGGCACAGGTGCCTTAGGGGCTGCAGTGGCAGGAGTCTGCCCTCCTCCTTTCTTGGTGCACTCACTAAACCAGTGAGATTTACTTTTGCAGTATTGGCACCATCTTTTAGATTGGCCTTCTTTCTTCTTTTGGGGAGCCTGACCCCCACCCTCTTTGGGTTGTTGGGGACCTGTCGAAGACTTCTGGTCATTTTGTTCCCCGTTAGAATCTTTACCCTTCTGGTCTGCTTTCTTCTGACCACCTTGATTCTGGCCCTGGTTCTGTTTAACTCTCGTTCGAACCCATCTGTCTGCCTTCTTTCCCAATTCTTGAGGAGAGGTCAGCTCCGAGTCGACAAGATGCTGATGCAACAACTGGTTCTGACAATTGTTTAAAATTTGTTCTCTCATCATCAAATTGTACAATCCTTTGTAATCAGTAACCTTACTGCCCAGCAACCAGCCCTCAAAAGCCTTAGTGGCACAATCGACAAAGTCAGACCAATCTTGAGACTGCGTTTTCTGGGTATCCCTGAACAGCACCCTGTACTGCTCAGTGGTTAGGCCGAACCCTTCAACCAGTGCATTTTTCAAGACTTGGTAATCATTAGCATCCTCCACTCTTGTAGTGAGGAGCTTGTCTCTCCCTTTTCCTTCAAAGGAGAGCCACAAGATAGCTGCCCACTGACTTGGGGGAACACCTTGCACAGTGCAGGCCCTCTCCAAAGCAGTAATCCATTTGTGGATGTCGTCCCCTTGTTTAAAGGGGGGCACTATCTTACCAAGGTGTTTCGTATCAAAACTCCTTTCCCTATTGCTAGGTACAATGCTGCCACCAGTGGGGACTACCCCACTTAACTGTTGCTCTCTAGCAAAGGCAAGCCTCTCTTTGGCCAGGGCAAGTTCTTCCCTTTCAATCCTCAGATTAGCTGCCCTTTCTTTAGCTTCGTACACTCTCCTCTGAGGGGACGTCATCCCTCTTTGAGAAGAGTTGTGAGAGCCATTGGTTTGAAGGGATCTGCCAGAGTCTCTTGACAGAGATCTGGCTCGTCCATTCCCAATGTTAAGCTGACCTGATAGTGGCCCCAGGGGTCCCCCAGTACCACTGTCATGTTTGCTTAAGTTGGACCTGCTTAGTCTAACGACTTCTACCTGTCCCTTATCTGCCTCATCCCCAGAGGGATCCTCATCCTCATCATCCTCCACATCTTCGTTCTCAGTTGAGAGGTGGATGAGGTCAGGGTCACCTCTGGTTCCCTCAAGGGGAGGCATACCTCCTTCTGGATTAGAAGAGCTAAGAAGGGTCTCAGCTTTTCTGGCATCATAAGTCTCCAAGAGACCAATCAGAAAGGAAGTTGTGGGGTTAGACCCCTGCTTGATCTTCCTGGAGTGACACACTTGTCTTAACTCCTTGAAGCTCAGCACAGTATATCTTGAAGGAATGACCTGTGGAGGGTCAGCTGACACAAGGGGAGACTCAGAGTTTCCTCCTTTGTCCGACATACTGTTTCTAGTGTGGTGTAAGTGATGCACCTACCTACACTATGTGTTTACCTACTGATCCCTTGCTAAGAGTTGCAGCCAAGGTGTGCTAGGCCTTGCGGAGCTGCAACAGCTGGTTCAGTAGAACTCAGAGTATTCTAAGCTTAGTTATATGTACTAACAGTACTTATGTGATCTTTCAACAAGATATTCTTAGGATACGTGTGGTAAAACAACAGCAAGCTCAAATCCCAACCGCTGCTCACCAATGTGAGAAGTTGGCCCGATATGCAGCGTTCGCTATTCTAGCGACCGCTATGTATCGTTCCAAACGACCCTTATGATGATTGGTTGAAAGTCAACCTATAGACCAGCTATCCTAGTAGCGTGGATACGAGCAGTCTAAGGCTAAAGACTCGAGAGGGCGTGTTAAGCCAGCTGTTTACCACACATGTATCCCTTGAACACCCAGTGAAAGGACACCACACAAGTGTTATGAAAATAAACAGGATATTTATTAAGATTCACAACAGCCCTGTACTCTTTATGAGGACAGGGTACTAAGCACAAACCAAATCTCTTAGGAAAATACTTCAAGTGCACAGTTAAAACAAGTGTCCGAAGACACGGAAAGTTTAGTGGTCTCGGGCGGACCCGATAAGGCAAGTCGGAAGCGAGGGACTCAGGACCCTAGAGTAAGGAGGCTATGCAGGCACCGAAATGCCGAAGTTACCTAGCCACGAGGGCTGCGGCTGCACAAGTCTTACAGGCGTCGGGGGTCTTCGCTGACGAGCCGGGAGCCGGAAGAAAAGGAGTTGCTGGCCGGCGACCAGTGATGAATAGTTCGTAGAGATCCAAGCCTGGATCAGAGATCGATGACACCTGAAAGCAGAGGGGACCAAGTTCGTACTACTAGCCAGTAGTCAGAGGGTACCAGGAGGGCACCGGTTGGCCGTCACCTCGATCAGGTGAGTGGGCGACGCTAGGCTCTGCAGTCTCACGGACTAGGAGGCGTTGTCGGCGACCAGGATGGAGGTGCGAGCTGTCCCACGAAGGATGATGCTGTCGGCGTCGCTGGGCCCAGGATTGGGGCAACAAGCCTTGGCAGATCTCAGGGCCACGTGGTAGGCCTAAGATGGCGTCTTGAGTGGACCAGGAGGGTCCGGGGTGCTCCTCTCGGAAAAGGGAGCAAGGGCCGGTCTGGAGCAACCAGACCAGCAGCGTTGTTTGTCGGTTGTCGTCAAGGAAGGGCACAAGCCAGCGGCTAGTGACCAGACAACGTGCTGAGCAGCGAGCAGAAGGGCCCCACGCAGATCGTGGAGATGCTGGGAGACTGCACTTGGGTGCTGGAGCGGCTCAGGGTCGGGGCTTCTCGGACCCCAGAGCACTCACCAGAGAATTGCTTCGATGGTCGTGCTGGTTAAGAAAGCGTGCAGGTTTTGATGATGGCCGGTCCCTCGAGGTCTCGTCGCACCCACAGATCACAGCTGAGCTGATGACGTGGGTAGAGGTCAGAGGTGCCAGGGAAGCCGGTTCTCGTCGAGCTGGGCCGTCGGATCCTTGAGGAAGGACTTGCAGCAAACCGCAGAGTTCTTAGATGGTGCCCGCTGATGCAGGGTGACTACTCCTTAGTCACAAGGGAGAAATCTTGAGAAGAGTCTCGAATGTCCTTTCGTAGAAAGTAGTTCTTGATTCAAAGATGATCTAATTTGGAAGGGTCCCCGCTCCGGCCTTTATCCTAAAGAAAGGGGTGGGTACATGACTAGGTCCTGCCCTAAGGGTGGGACCAGGAAGGGGGGTAGTTACACCCCTCTCCCCTGCCGGACTTTCCCCAGGCCAGGGCTGGCGCCCCTGGAACTGGTTCTGACCGGCAGATGCGTAGTGAGCACCGGGGTGCCACTCCGCAGTCACCTTCTCGCAAAAGCCCTACCTACCCAGAATACACAAACCCTGTCTGGGACGGTGCGAACACCGCCCTCGACAGGAAACCCTTTGTCCAAGCGCTCCTCGCTGGAAGGACTCCCAGCAGCAGGAGGTCAGACTCGTGTCTGTGGTGGCAGCATCCATTTTGTGGAGCTGAGGCTTTAGTTAACTTTAACCGGGGTTCACAGTTACGTACATGTCGTGTCCCTCTAGAAGGGCGGAATGCTAACCTCGTCGCCAGAATTGGTGAGAGGGCAGCATCCCGATTCGTATGACACCTTACTCAACATGCCTTGATAACGCGACACCGAAGTTACCGATGTGGTACGCGTTATCATGGAACAGCCATTGGGTCTTGATTCCGCAAGCTGCAACCGGGCTCGGCTCGGGCCAGAACCTAGTTCACACGAGCCCACGCACTCTGCCTTCAGGATTGTCAAGGCCTGCCATAGGAGTGACTGATAGGAACTCGGGTGTCCATTGTATGGTTAGATATAGAGCTACTATACCTAAAGCAAAGGGTGATTACACGACTTTGCCCCAGCTGTCATGCAGCCAGTTGTGTCAAATTTAGGATGCCAGCCAGGGGTGGCATAATACATGCTGCAGCCCCTGGCGGCCCTGGGTACACCTATGCCCTGAGTTACAGGGTCTGATAAGGTGGCCCAGTACCAATTGGTAAATGCACCTAGGGTACATATCGTAATTTAGAAAGAGAACAGCCAGGCTGTGGGTCTGATTAGCAGGCCCACAGCCAGAGAAAGTCGTAAACCAGTGAAACAAAAGCAAAAAATCTGGGTGATCATAGGATTGCAGACCCTACTCTCCTACAGTATGTAACTGTATATATTTTATCCGTTTTAAGTATCATATGGCTCAGAAACCATATAAATGCTTTTACAGTATTATTTCATAATCCTCCTTTTACTGTATGCACTTTACTTTATGATAAGTATTGCAATTGTGGCAATTCATTTCTCTTGAATGAGAAAGAAGACTGCTCAATAAATAACAACTTTTATTGAAAACGCCTGTCTCTCTATTTCTATGCACTTTGATGAAACTAAGCATGCACGATTGACTGAGTGAAATAGCTATCTATTGTTTTCACACGACTCTGGAGATATACTCCTTATTCTGGAGGGAGCAAAGTTGTCATGTTTATGCGGTTGTCAGAAACTAATCCCTTCTTATCTAATCAGGAAAGTTAACTCCTTCCTGTTCATTCGGGAAAGTTTCTAGTGACCTCTGAGCTAGCTGGCATACCTAATTAAGTCTAACATATTCAGTAGAGACCTAATCGACCTCAGTCCTACGTCTAAACTACCGTTTATGTTATTCCAATGCGCAGAGCCTATTGGGAATATAGGAACTACACTACATTTTCAAAACACATACACACAGTGAGTCACTTATTCATGCATCTATGCAGTAAGTAATATCCCACAGCGAACCATACAGACACTCATACTGATACTCAAAAAACCAACTAATAACCCATATACACACTCATGTAGCTACTCACCAACCCTTGCAGCCACTTATAGACAAAGTGAGACACTGAAACAGATATTTACATATTTAAACATTACTCGCTAATACATGTATTCACTAAGATACACTTAATAAGTCAGTTATACAATCAATTTTACAAAAGAAACATCCATTTAGACACTTATTTACCCATTTATTCTTCCATCGACCTTTAGATATAAATATATAAAAAATATTTATTTTTCAGAAAGACACACATTCACTGGATGATGTCATGAGTGATGTCCTCAGTGATGTCATTTGAGATGTCATGAGTGATGTCACTGACCATGTCATGAGTGATGTAATATGTGACGTCATCAGCAGTGGATTAGGGCGCGCGAGTTATAGTTAGCTGAACTAACTATAACAGGAGAATTTCTTTTTTTTGTTTCTTTTTATTGAAAATTATAAAACAAACAAGGCAATAGAGTATTATTATTATTATTATTAACGAATTTTGTACCGCGCACGGTTACCCAGAGGCATCCCAGCGCTTATAGAGAATCAGAGCAAGCTGCCTATGTGAAGCAGAACAGATTTAGAATTATTCTGGAAATAGATACGTTTTCAAATGTTTCCTGAACCTGAGCAGGTTTGGTTCAGAGCGTAGTGAGAGTGGGAGGGAGTTCCAGGCGTGTGCAGTATGGATCGAAAAGCTCCTGCCACCTGAACGGGCTCTCCTAATTCTCTTTATCTGAAGGAGGTGTTTATTATCGGAGCGTAAGGCTCTGGTGGGCTTATAGGGCCGAATCATGTCCTTCAGAATAGCAGGTCCTTTCCCCTGAATGCTCTTGTGAGCAATACAGAGGGCCTTGAAGGTCACTCTCTCTTTGACCGGGAGCCAATGGAGTGCCTTTAGAGCGGGCCTGGCTGATTGCTTGGCCGGAACGTTCCGCAGCAGCCTGGCTGCCGCGTTCTGCACTTGTTGCAGGATTTTGAACGTTGATTCCGGTGCTCCGAGAAAGAGTGCATTACTGTAGTCCAGGCGTGAGATGATTAGACCTTGGACTAACAGCTTCCGGGAGAGTTCTGGTAAGAGGGGGAGAACCTTACGGGCCGAACGGAGCAGTCCATAACACACGCCAGCGATCTTCTTGGCGTGTGTCCTAAAGGACAGATCAGGCTCCAGCCAGACCCCCAGGCTCTTAATCTTAGAGTTGCTTAGAGTACAATTCACAAATTACCAGTTCAAACAAGGGAGGAGCAAGACAGTACAGAATCATTTTGCCAACCGCAGTGGGAATGGGGGAGGAGGGGAGAAACAAGTCAGTACGACATTAAGATAATACAGCAGTAGGAACGTGAGGTGAGGGGGAAAGTGGAGAATTAGTGTTAGTTGTCATGTGGGGAGTGCAGATGTCACCACGGTAACTGTTCCAGGGACCCCATATCTTGCTCCACTTCCGGGGTCGCCCCCGGGCTACGTATACAGTTTTCTCCCTAAACATTGCCAAGTCCATATTCTCCCTCCACGCTTCAACTGTAAGTGGCCTCTGGGACCCCCATAGCTGTGCTATATCTCTTTTAGCGATCATGTTTCCAAGGGTCACCCACTGAGTCTGTGCCGCATTGTGATCTGTTGGCTCCCACACATTCAGCAAGCAACGTCTGGCCTCGGGCAAAAGAGCAACACCCGTAGCTTCCTCCATCGTTTTATGCACATCATTCCAGAGAATGTGGAGAAATGTCCCAACCAGCCCGCATCGCCGCTTACACAAACCGTCCTCAGAGAATCCCATTCTAACCAGACGAGGGCCAGTAACATAGGTCCTGCGAAGTATCTTGAGCTGCACCAACCGGAGATGAGCCGGAATCGCACCCTCCTTGGGAGAGGAGACCGCAGACTGCCAGTCCTCGTCGTCCAACTCTAGGCCATCTCGGGTCCATGAGTCCCGGAGCTGAACCAGTAGGTCCGCCCTATCATTTATTAGTTTTTTATAGATCAAGGAGATAGTGCTGTCCGGCACATGACCATCCAGCACCCTATCCTCGAGCGGGGATGATTCCGGGATCTTCTCACCCTCTGAGAAACTAATCTTCAAGGCATGGCGGATTTGAAGATATCGAAAGTATTCCCTATCATTCAATTGGAACTCTATCTTCAGTGCCTCAAATGATTTAATACTGTCCTTGACCCAGAGGTCACCCACCTTACTAATACCAATCAGGTCCCACTTCTCAAAGCCCTTGGTGTTTTCACACAGGAGAATTTCAATGGTTTTTTATGAGTGAAATGTCCAGCTAACTATAACATGTGTGAAACCTATGTTTTTTTCAGTAAATTTTGAAGGTTTTTTTAGATGCTAATTCCAAACTATAACGTGGCTAAAACCTATGGTTTTAGCTATATATATATATATATATATCCTGCAAATATCCAAGTATTGACTGCCTCCGCCAGATCGAGAGTTGCGTCGTCTCGGTAAGACTCCTTGGATTGAGTCCCTTACACTCCTTTGCACAAATGACCACGCCAAGTGAGATTCACGATTTCTTTATTGCCGCTGCCAAACGCGTTTCGACTACACAGTAGTCTTGATCACTGGTTGTGGTTAGAAAAGCGCGCGGCCATTTTAAAGAAAAAAAGTCTTTTCATCATCATGTACGTCAGTGACCACATGTCAACTGACAGGAAAGACAGACTTGATTTTACCAATTCTACCAATATATACAATTTTATATTATTTTTATTATATTATATATTATTTTATATATATATAAATTTTACCTATATATATATATATATATATATATATATATATATATATATATATATATATATATATATATATATATATATATATATATATATATAGGTAAAATATATATATATATATATATATATACTAGCAGCCCGTCCCGACGTTGTCCGGGGGCAATTAGGCTTCCAGGTAGCAGGAACTCCCTTACCTCGCGTCATCCTACTGTGTGCTTGTCGGCTCATAGAAGGCACGAACGGAAGGCCAACTATTGGTTCCTCACTCTCTCTGACACCAGGTTAGGATTTACCAATCCCCAATGAGGCTGCATCCTCCACTCTGGCCTGCAGCAGACGGTGACTTGGAGTATTAATAAACGTGCACCACACACGACAAACTGCCCTCGAATATGTGTACTCAGTTATTTATGGTCTCTGCTGTCGGGTTTGTGTAGCTCGGTCAAAATAGCCTTTTTACACGAGGGGCGTTGCTTACCTCGCGTCTTCCTCGGGGGCCGTCTCAGCCCCACGGCCCCACTGTCGCCGCCGCTCTCTTCCGCGCTCCTCCCGCTGAACGCCGCGTTACTTTTCCTCCCCGAAATTATTTTTAACCCCCCCGAAATTTGGCTCTAGTTGCGCCTCTGGATGGCAGCCATTGAACCATCGACAGAAAGCAATGTGCACAGCATAACTGTTACAAACAATGAAAAATACCACGAACTGTAAATTATTACGCAGACGGAGCCCATGTTTTCACCTGGCGCACGTGAGTATTTCGGTCATTTTGTTAAAAGTTGTATTATGGGGGTTGTAGTTCCCGTTCCCGTTTTACATTAGGACATGCAAAACCACAGGTATAAGAAAGCCAGGAAACAAACAGAAATAGTAATCTACTCACACCTGCAATGATACGGTACTGATACAACCAACAGAGCGGCATTTACGGACGCACGAGGTCACCGCTACTCCAGAGACAAACTATAACTTTCCACCTTGTAACAAAGGCAGCGGGACTGCTCTGCATTAGCACTTCCTCTGTTCGGAAGGTTGGAAAGTTGCTCTTTCTTGCAAACATGTTTTCAAGGGAGCAACAGAACATCATGCTCCGAGCCCTGACTGCAGCCCATGGGCTGTCATGGAAGACGTAAATAATAACCCCAGTCCTGCCAAGTATCACGCATCAGGTGTGACACTCACGCATTTCAGTGCGGTGATCCGCATCACCGCACTGAAATGCATTGTTACGCATTTTGCCACTGGCCAGCGCGTTCCACCAGCGGCACCTGTGCACCGGCTCTAGTGCTCAGAGAGACGTGCTGCCAGCAGCTTGCTTGCTGGGCTGCGTTAAATAAATAGTTAAAGATCCTTCCTCGCTCAGCTCTGGAGAGCGCTATAAAGTAACAAATCTTCCTAACCTGTGCGTGCGCCTGGCTGGCGCCGCATTCCTTTGACTCACACTGCTGCCAATTACCGACAGGGGTGGGGGGGAGGCGCCCGGGTTTTTTAAATCCGGATGTGACCCCCAGTGCCCTCTAGTCTGAGGAAGAGGAAATGAGGCAGAACGGCGGGGGATTCAATTTGAATCAGTCGAATCCTCCTCGCCGAGTGTAAGAGCGACTGACCGACCGGACCCAGTGAAAACGTGAATTAATTTCACTCACCGCCGACACAGGACAGTGAGTGACTCTCGTCATGGCCGCCCGCCGTGCAAGAGGCATCGGTGATCATGGGTGGCGCAAATTACTGCGGCCAAGCGGAGGACGAGTGAGTCAACAGCCTGCAGTGTCTGGGGGGAGAAGAAGATGAAGACTGCAAGTGCGACTGCAGAGTGCATCATGCAGCAGTGCAGTCACAGTGCTGCAGCGCTGTGCGGCAGGTCCCCGAGTCTCTGAACTCGTCTAGTAAGTGTTTTATACTACACGATGAGTCATCTGAAGAAAATGATTTAACACACAATAGCATCTGCAGGGCTGATCTGTCTCATAATCCTTCCTGAGTCAGCGAGCCTCCTGGTTTATCTGCAGTCTGATCACTGTGATTTATCACAGTAAATGCAGGCGGGCCGCAGGGCTGCTCTGTCTGACTCACATCATTGATCTTAGGACAGTAGTAAGGTATTATATTAAAGGCTGGGTCACTGCGTGACAGTTTTACCAGGCAGGGCTCTCTCTGCTCTGGGCACTGGGTGTAAAGTGTGTGCGGGCGTAAGTGATTATTTGTCGGTCAGGGTGTGGCTGCCCTTAAAGAACATTCTGCCCTGATTTACATGCGTTCCTCCAGGTTGGCCCTGGGGTGACTATAACGAGCCTGCCCCTCCTGTGGTTTGCATCTTTGGAACTAAAATTAAATAAAAGATCTGGGGGTGAAAATGGAGCTCATCAGATATCCCACGTGGACACTTGGAGGGCGGGGGAGGGGGTAGCGTGATTCCTCAGAGGCCCCCTCCCTGTCCCTTCTCATTTTCAGAGTTAGCATCCACAGGCAGGGCTGCTCTGTCATCCTTCCTGACTCAGTACGTGACAGTTTTACCAGGCAGGGCAGGGTTCTCTCTCCGTCTGCACTGGGGCCCGGTGCAGGGGAGGAGTGGTTAGGTTAGCGTCATTCCTCAGAGTCCCTGTCCGTAACAGAACTTACTTGCCACCGCAGCACGCACAGTAGATCATCTTTGAATACATAATTTTAGTCACATACAATCAATATTGTTTAAAATCTGCAGGCAGAGCAGCTCTGTCTTATCCACCCTTCTGAGTAAGCCTGGTTTATCTGCAAGTGCAGATCTGATTTAATCACAGTAAATCTGTAGACCCGGCCGCAGGGCTGCTCTGTCTCCTCATCCTTATCATGGGCGCCCCTGACTAACTTTTATCTTCACAGATTGGGGGTCAGTGCGTGTCAGTTTTACCAGCCAGGCTGGCTCTCGCTGAGTTCTCTCGGCACTTGGGGGGGAGTGGGGGGGGGGGAGGGGGTCCGTTACAACTAAGGTTAGTGTCCTTCCATTTCTGGTGCTCCGAAGCAATTTTAAGAAGTTCTTGCAGTTTCTTGTTGCTCAAATGGCTGTAATTTCTGAATTTAAAAGTTTCCCTAGTCTTCATTGGATGATTTTTGCTCGCAGAAAAGTGTCACTCATAGTCGTTAGAATGTCACTTATAATTTCACTGACATTTTAAAAATGTCACACATGGCTATCTGAAACCTTGGCAGCTATGTAACCCCCGCATTCCTCCCATCGGCGATGTATTTGGCGAGCTGTTTGCCGTGGCACCAAACGCTCAGTTTCACGTCCGAGCAGGAACTTAAACGCCGTTTTTAACGGGGTTGCGCGTAAACAGTGTGAGAAGTTGGCCTGATATGTAGTGCTCACTATTCTAGTGATCACTGTGTATCATTCCAAACAAACCTTATTGATGATTGGTTATAAGTCAACCTTATAGACCAGCTATCCTAGTAGCATGGACAAGAGCAGTCTTTAGGCTAAACTCTAGAGGGCGTGTTAAGCCAGCTGTTATACCATCACATATACCCCTTGAACACCAAGTGAAAGGACACCACACAAGTTGTTATGAAAATAAAAGGATATTTATTTATAACAAGTCTACCCTGATCTCTTTATGAGTCAGGGAGCTAAGCACATAACAAAACTCTTAAGAAAATACTTTAAGTTGCACAATTTACACAAATGCCCGAGGGGCAGGAAAAACCATATACTACAAAAGTGGAATGTGAAATACTAACAGGTAAGTAACAAGATCTAGAGGCTTCAGGATCGCTAGGACTACACTACTGAACCTTCAGGTTAGGAGCAGGAGGCCTAGGGAGATCGGGTGCAGAGTGTGCACTCTCACGGGGGATGCGGGACAAAGTCTATGGATACTAGTATTTCGTAAAGTTACAGTTATCGGACGAATCCGACTAGATAGGCTGAAAACGAAAAAGGATCTGGACACTTAGATAGTAAACCTACGTTGGAGTACCGAAATGCTCAGGTTACCTAGCACAGGGGCTGCGGCTGCATAGGGTTCAAAAGACGTCGGGAATCCTCGTTACAGTCTATGGAGCCTGAAAGAAGAAGTTGCTGGCAGGCGACCAGTGAAGATATTCGGAGGGATCCAAGCCTGGATCGATGATGGAGACGACCTGAAAGCAGAGGGGACTCAGTTCTTAATCACTAGCCAGTGATTAGGTGGGCACCAGGTTGGCACAGGATGAAGTCACCTCGACCAGGTGAGTGGGTGACGCTGGACTCTGCTGTCTCTCGGACCAGGAGGCGTTGTCGGCGACCAGGATGGAGGTGCGAGCTGTCCCACGAAGGTGTCTGCTGTCAGCCATGCTGGACCCAGGATTGGGGCAACAAACCTTGGCAAAGGCAAGCCCACGTGGTGGAGTCAAGATGGCGTCTGGAGTGGACCAGGAGGGTCCGGGGTGCTCCTCTCTTGGAAGGGAGCAAGGGCCAGTCTGGTGCAACGAGACCAGCGAAGTAATCGTCGTGGTTCGTCGTCAGGAGGGCTACAAGCCAGCAGGCAAATAGCCGGACAACGCGGTGAGCAGCAAAGAGCAGAAGGGCCCCACGCAGATCTCGTGGATGCTGGGGGGCTGGACTTCGGTGCTGGAGCTGCTCAGGGTTGGGGCGTCTCAAACCCCAAAGCACTCACTCGAGGATCCCTCGGCGGTCGTGCTGGATAAGCGTCGTGCAGTTTTGAAGATGGCCGGTCCCTTCAGGTCTTGTCACACCCACGAATCTCAGCTGGGCTGATGATGTAGGTAGAGGTCAGAGATGCCAGGGAATCTGGGTCTCGTCGAGCTGGGCAGTCTTGATCCGGAGGATGGACTTGCAGCAAACCGCATGCGCTTAGATGGTGCCTGCTGTTGCTGGGTGGCTACTCCTTAGCCACAAGGGAGAGTCTTCAGAAATGTTCAAGAGTTCTTTCGTGGAAAGTAGTCAAGATTCAGAATTATCTAATTTGGGAAGGGGGCCTGCTCCTACCTTTATACTAAAAAAGGGGCTGGCACGCGGCTAGGTCCTGCCCCTGGGTGGGACCAGGAGGGGGGTGGTTACACCCCTCTCCCTTGTCCGGACTTTCCCCAGCTCAGGGGCTGGTGTGCCCCTGGAACTGGTTCAAGCTGGCATATGCACAGTGAGCACCGGGGTGCCACTTGCAGTCACCTTCCTCTCAGCCCTGCCTACCTGGGATACACAAAACCCTGTCTGGGATGGTGCTAGCACCGCCCGTGACAGGAAACCCTTTGTCCAAGCTCTCCTCGCTGGAAGGACTCCCAGCAGCAGGAGGTCAGACTTGTGTCTGTGGTGGCAGCATCCATTTTGTGATGCTGAGGCTGGAGTTAACTTTAACCGGGGTTCACAGTTACATACATGTCGTGTCCCTCTAGAAGGGTGGAATGCTAACCCCGTCGCCAGAATTGGCGAGGGGTTAGTATTCCAATTCGTATGACACCTTACTCGACATGTTTTGATAAAGCGATACCAAAGATAGCAAATAACCGCGAGGATTATAATGCACTTAAGAGTATATGGTACGTGTTATCTTGGAACAGCTATTAGGACTTGGTTCCGCAAGCTGCAAACGGGCTCAGCTCATGCCAGAGCACCATCTCACATAATTCCAAGCACTCTGCCTTCAGGATTGATAAGGCCTGCCATAGGAGTGACTGATAGGAATACATGTGTCCATTTTAGGGTTAGATATAGGTATACTATATCTAAAGCAAAGGGTGTGTACACCACCTTGCCCCAGCTGTCATGTAGCCAGTTGTGTCAGATTTAGATGGCCAGCCAGGGGTGGCATAATACATGCTGCAGCCCCTGGTAGGCCCTGGGTATACCTATGCCCTGGATACCTAAGGTATACTGTACAGGGACTGATAAGGTGGCCCAGCACCAATTGGTAAATGCACCTAAGGTACATGTTTGTCAATTTAGAGACAGAACAGCTAGGCTGTGGGTCTGATTAGCAGGCCCACAACCAGGGAAAGTCGTAAACCAGTGAAGCAAAAAGCAAAAATCTGGGGTGATCATAGGATTGCAGACCCTACTCTCCTACATGACCCCCCCCCCCAAACTTTGGGACAATAAACTAACCTTGACCAGGTGAGTCTTCTTGCTCTAAGTGGAAATACCTGGAGAGCCCATCTGCATTGCCATGATCAGTGCCAGGTCTATGCTCCACTGTAAAATCCATCCCCTGTAGGGTAATGGACCACCTAAGTAGTTTGGGGTTTTCACCCTTCATCTGATTTAGCCACAAGAGGGGCTTATGGTCGGTCTGAATCTTGAAATGAGTGCCAAACAAGTATGGCCTCAGTTTCTTCAGGGCCCAAACTACAGCAAAGGCCTCCCTCTCAATAGCTGACCAATTCTTCTCTCTGGGGGGTCAGCCTTCTGCTAATAAAAGCAATGGGCTGGTCATGACCATCAAAATTCAGCTGGGATAGAACAGCTCCCACACCCAACTCAGAAGCATCTGTTTGGACAATGAATGTTTTGGAGTAGTCTGGACTCTTTAGGATAGGTGCTGTGCACATGGCCTGCTTTAGGTCATCGAATGCTTTTTGACAGCTTGCTGTCCACAGAACTTTCTTTGGCATCTTTTTACTTGTCAGGTCATTAAGTGGAGTCACAATAGATCCATAATTTCTGACAAATTTCCTGTAATAACCAGTCAGGCCCAAGAAAGCTCGAACCTGAGTCTGGGTGGTTGGAGGAGCCCAGTCCTTGATGGCCTGTATCTTGCTCTCCAGTGGCTGAACCTGGCCTCCACCTACAAGGTGGCCCAGGTATACAACCTGTGTCTGCCCTATCTGGCACTTTGTGGCCTTGATAGTGAGACCTGCCTTCTGCAGTGCCTCTAACACTTTCCTCAGGTGGACCAGGTGATCCTCCCAGGTGGAGCTAAAGACAGCTATATCATCAAGATATGCTGCACAGAAGTCATCCAACCCAGTGAGAACTTGATTCACCAGCCTTTGGAAGGTGGCAGGTGCATTTTTCAAACCAAAGGGCATTACCACAAATTGATAATGCCCACCAGGGGTAGAAAATGCTGTTTTGGGCTTGGCCTCCTCAGCTAACCTGATTTGCCAATACCCAGCTGTCAGGTCAAATGTACTTAAGTAGTTGGCAGAAGCCAATCTGTCTATTAGTTTTTTGCTCTTGGTATTGGGTGGGCATCAGTCTTAGTGACTGCATTGAGGCCTCTGTAGTCTACGCAAAACCTCATCTCTTTCTTACCACCCTGGGTGTGAGGCTTTGGCACTAGAACTACTGGACTAGCCCAAGGGCTATCTGAGGGCTCAATGACTCCCAGCTCCAACATCTTCTGCACTTCTGTCTTAATGCAGTCTCTGACATGATCAGGCTGTCTGTAGGTTTTACTCTTGACTGGCAGACTGTCCCCAGTGTCAACCTCATGGGTACACCAATTGGTCTGACTGGGTGTCAGAGAGAACATATGTCTAAAGGATTGAAGAACTTGTTTGCAATCCTTTTGCTGATGTTCAGAGAGGCTGCCACAAAAGACAACACCATCTACTGACCCATCATCAGGGTTCTGAGTGATCAGGTCTGGGAGAGGGTCACTCTCCTCCTCCTGTCCCTCATCTGTGGCCATGAGCAAGCTCATGTCCTTCCTGTCGACATATGCTTTGAGCCTATTCACATGGAGCACCCTGAGGGGGCTCCTGGGAGTTCCAAGGTCCACCAGGTAGGTGACCTCTCCCTTTTGCTCAATGATTGTGTGGGGCCCAGACCATTTGTCTTTGAGTGCTGCCGGGGCCACTGGCTCCAGCACCCACACCTTCTGTCCAGGCTTGTACACAGTCAGGACAGCCTTTTGGTCATGCCAAGCTTTTTGGAGTTCTTGGCTTGCCTCAAGGTTTTTAGATGCCTTTTCCATGTACTCAGCTATCCTGGAGCGGAGACCAAGTACATAGTCCACAATGTTGGTTGCAGGCTTTTTGAGAGGTCTCTCCCATCCTTCCTTCACCAAACAAAGGGGTCCTCTTACAGGATGCCCATACAGAAGTTTAAAAGGGCTGTAGCCAACCCCTTTCTGTGGGACCTCTCTGTAAGCAAACAAGAGGCAGGGTATCAGGACATCCCATCTTCACCTGAGCTTTTCAGGTAGTCCATGAATCATCCCTTTGAGGGTCCTGTTGAACCTTTCAACAAGCCAATTGCACTGAGGATGATAGGGTGTGGTGAACTTGTAGTTGACACCACATTCCTTCCACATTGCAGTCAGATATCCTGACATGAAGTGTGCACCTCTGTCAGAGACAACCTCCTTAGGGAAGCCCACTCTGGAGAACACTCCAACTAGGGCTCTTGCCACAACAGGTGCTGTAGTGGTCCTAAGGGGAATAGCTTCAGGATACCTGGTGGCATGGTCCACCACCACCACCAGTATAAACTTGGGCCCTGATGCTGTCTGGGGTTCCATTGGACCAACAATGTCAATCCCCACTCTTTCAAAGGGTACCCCCACCACAGGTAGTGGTATAAGGGGGGCCTTTGTTGTGCCACCTGACTTACCACTGGCTTGGCAAGTGACACAGGAGCGACAGAACTCCTTGGTATCTTCATTCATGTGAGGCCAGTGAAAGTGTGAGACAAGTCTGTCCCAAGTCTTATTCTGGCCTAAGTGTCCTGCAAGGGGAATCTCATGGGCCAAGGTAAGAAGGAAACCTCTCTGAGACAAGGGGATGACCAGCCTCCTGGTTGCACCAGGCTTGGGGTCTCTTGACTCAGAGTACAGGAGTCCATCATCCCAGTATACCCTGTGGGCACCTGTGGCGTTCCCTGCAGCCTCAGCAGCAGCCTGCTGTCTGAGGGGTTCAAGTGAAGGGCAGTCTAACTGTGCCTTCCCCAGGTCTTCCCTGGAGGGTCCCCCTGAGCCCAGAAACTCAACCTGATCAGGTTCAAGTTCTTTAGGCTCAGTTTCCCTCAGTTCTTTGAGGTCAGCCTCCTCTGAGACTTGATCCACAACCTGGGGCAAGGGGGAAGGCAATACCTTAACCCTACCGCTCCTTCTCTTGGAAGGTGTCTGGTCGGATATATGACGTTACAACGCGTACTATTACAACGCATACCATTACAACGCATTTTTTACAACGCAAAAACTATTACAACGCATGTTTTTACAACGAGTACTATAACAACGCAATATAGTAAAATAAATGTAAAAATACCATTACAACGAAACAAAGAAAATCGCATACCATTACAACGCAAAATAAATAAATATATATTTTTTTATTTGTATAATAAAACCTGGGACAGGATGCAGGGAAAATAGGGGTTTTGGGTGGAGAAGTGTATTAAAAATTGTGAAAAAGAACTACAACGTTATAAACTATGTTACTATGTTACTATGTTACTATGTTAGTTGGGATTTGTTAAGCGCTCGTACGCCCGGAGGCTTCATGGCGCTGTAGAAGGAACCAAACAGGACAGTCGAAGGACAGGCAGTGCTATCGGTAGTAAGCTTGAGAAAACAGCCAGGTCTTCAGAGATTGCCTAAAGCTAAGAATGTTATCAATCTGCTTTATATGGAGAGGAAAGGAATTCCAGAGTACAGCAGCTTGGTGGTCGAAGCAGCTGCCTCCGTGGCGTTTCCTCTTGAAAGGAGGCACAGTCAAGAGTGATTTGTAGGTGGATCGAAGGTGACGGGAGGGGCAATATTTTTTGAAAAGATCTCTGATAAAGGAAGGGCCAGAGTCGTTCAGAGAGCGGAACAGAATACACCCAGTCTTAAAGGCCACACGTTGCTCAACTGGCAACCAGTGTAGTTGCTTAAGGCCAGGTCTGATGGATTGCCTCCTGGGTATATTCAGCAGCAGCCTGGCAGCTTGGTTCTGAACAAGCTGGAGGCGTTTAAGCTCACCAATTTGGAGGCCGAGGTAAAGACTGTTAGAGAAGTCCAGCCTGGATAGAACCAAGGAGAGGACAATCTGTGTAAGGGCTGCTGAGGAGAAAAAGCGGGCAATTTTTCTTATTTTCTTCAATTGAAAAATGCTGGAAGATACCACCGCTCCAACCTGTCTTTTTAGCGAGAGATCCTCGCTGATAAAAATGCCTAGGCTTTTAACCACGGGAGATTTAGTAGGGGGGGCTCCCATGTTAGTGGGCCAGAAGTTAGGGTTCCAGCTTAGTGGGCTCTGTCCGGGCAGGACCAGCTCGGTCTTGCCCGGATTGAGCTTCAGATGATTGCAGCTCATCCAACTCAGTATGTGGGACATGGTTCTTTGGAATACGTCCACTGAGTCAGTGTTGTTGAGAGGGAAGATGAGCTGCAAATCATCCGCATAATTGAAGATGGTTACATTAGCATGACGCAAGGAGTGCAAAAGAGGGCGTAAGTAAACATTAAAAAGAAGGGGAGATAACGAGGAGCCCTGTGGTACCCCACAGGTGGTGGGTATAGTGGGAGCGGTGAAGGAGCCGAGTCTGACTGATTGTGTGCGGTCCGAGATAAAAGAGCGGATCCAGCTCAGTGCAGGGCCCCTGAGACCTGCCTGCTCGACACGGTCTACCAAGATGGTGTGGTCGACCGTGTCGAATGCAGCAGAGAGGTCCAATAGTACAAGCGCCTGGTGGGTTCCTGCGTCTGCATTCCGCCTCAGAGTGTTTAACACCGAGAGGATGACCGCCTCGGTGGAGTGGCAAGGGCGGAATCCTGCTTGATTCGGTGCCAGATATTCAGACTTTTCCAAGAAGCTGGAGATAGTTTCGCACACATGTGACTCCAGCAGCTTGGCACAGTATGGTAACAGCGATATAGGTCTGTAGTTGATGGGATCTAACGGGTTGGCACCTGCCTTTTTTATGAGGGGAACGAGGAGGGCTTTTTTCAATTTGCGTGGGACTTTGCCCTGTGCAAGTGACCCATTCAGTAAAGAAAGTAAGCACTCAGGGAGATTGGTGCCCACTTCTTTCATGATGTGAGGGGGGCAGATGTCATCAGGAGAGCCTGTTTTGACTTTGGTTAGTAATTTGAGTAGCTTGATATCGTCTATGGGGGGGAAAGAGTCTAAAGTGGCAGGGTTATAGCAGGTGTCAGCAAATAATAAAGGGGACTGAGTAGTAGAAATGCTTTGCTTGATCTTGCAAATTTTATCATAGAAAAAAGAGTTGAGTGTGTTGCAGAGCTCTTGGGTAGGAACCGAACTGAACAAATCAGCGGGGAAAAAAATTAATACTCGAGTATGAAAATTAATACTCGGGTACTAAAAATAATATTCTTACTGCTAAAAATTCTCATATTTCACAACACAACATTCCGAAATCACAAAAAATTGAAACATATACATATATATTTTAAAAATTTACATCATATTTAAAACACATCAAATTCATACATATATGGAGTTAAAACTAGCCGCCATTTTGAAACAGTAACTCATAGAATAGTCCTACTACTATTTTTATCCATTAATACCACAACACAACATTCAAAATGGATGCTAAAACGGCAGTATAAACGCAAAGAACATATCTTTTAACTAAGTTTTAAAATAAACGTTTACAGAGAAATTAAACATACAAAAAACAACAATACTAACGCTTTTTTTAAAATTAAAAACTGAGTCAGTAACCCAAACTTATAAATACGAGGCAGACACCATTTTAGAACCAGTTGATCCTCAACTACCAGAGTGACCAGACGCCAAACCTGACTCTCTGACCTTTTCACCTTATCTAATTCGTTATCACAACTGAGAAGAAGTATTAATCGATTTACAAGTGAGTAACGTTATTAGTTGACGACATATTAAAGAAATTATTTAATTTATAACGCATTTACGAAAATGTTTAACATTATTAATAACATTATTTATAAATGTAATTACCTAAAAACACATATTTTAGAATAAAATAAACATATAAACGTACTGAAAAGCCGACATTTTTCAAAATGACAAATACATTTTTTCTAAATGCGATTATTTAACTAAACAAGAAAATAATAAATCAAATATATATCTTGCGGATATATGTATACCATATTTTGCTATAACATGTGCAAAAAATGTATTTAATTAATTAGTCGAAGAACTCACTACTTGGAGGAAAAAGACGAGTATCCACAGACAATATACTTTAAAAATCTGCCAACACTACTGTGCTTAAATAATTAGAAGGTACATTTTCACATTTATTTCGACTACTCTAAAATAAACAAGCCGAAATAAATCACTTAATACATCCCTGTTTTTTATTACTTTCACAGAAAACATCACTTCAGAAATAAATACAATAATATTTCTGACTGAATAAAGTGAACCGACATCTTAACCAAAAGGAAATTAAGGTAAGTACTTGTGCGAAAATTAGATCGGACATTCCTAGTGTAATTACTAACCCATATTATCAAATGTGGCAACCATATCCAAAGTGTAGTAAATAATAACAGTAAAATAATTACATTATTTTTAACATTTTCTTTTTTTGTAAAATAATAAAAAAAATAAACCTGAACATCACCAAGAGAAAAAAACATATAAACAAAAAACATAAAAATTAATGTTATTTATTTCCTTGATTTAGATACGCAAACAAAGCATTGGAAACAATAAAGCAAAAACCAGCCATTTAAACGAAAATCTGAAAGCCAAGCTTCGTTTCAAAAGGTAAATAAATTGAAAAGCAGATTAATGAAATTTTTCAGCAATGTATGTCAATTTGTGTAGAGTATAGTAATTACTAGTATTTTTAAGGATATTTCAAGGAAATATAATCCACAGAAGTAGAACAGAAAAAAAAATAATTACTTATGAAAATCCAGGTAAATGCTTCTGAAGAAAATATGCATGATAATAATGAAGTATCAATTAATAGTATATGTAACTCAAAGTAAGTGGTGCAGATGATAAAATACTGAAGTGTGTAGTGGTATTAATTAGTATTCTAACTCGACGTAAATGCTGCAGGACAGAAAGTGCTGGATAATATACAAATATTATTTACTATTTAAACTCCAACAAAATGCTGGAGTAGGTAAAGAATTGGATAATAAAGAGGTATTAATTACTATTCCAAATAAAGGTAAGTGCTGCAGTAGAGAAAGTGCTTGATAGTATAGAGTTATAAAATACTATCCCAACTTCAGGTAACTACTGCAGTAGAGAAAGTGCAGGATAGTATAGATATATAAATTACTATTCCAACTTCAGGTAAGTGCTGAAATAGGGAAAGTGCTGGATAGTGTAGGGGTATTACTTACTATTCTAACTCCTACAAAGTGCTGCAGTAGAGAAAGTGCTGGATAGTATAGAGGTATAAATTACTATTCCATCTCCAGGTAAGTGCTGCAGTAGGGAAAGTGCGGGATAGTATAGAGGTATAAATTACTATTCCAACTCCAGGTAAATGCTGGAGTAGGAAAAGTGCTGGATAGTATAGAGGTATAAAGTACTATTCCAACTCCAAGTAAGTGCAGCAGTAGGGAAAGTGCTGGATAGTATAGAGGTATAAATTACTATTCCAACTCAAAATAAGTGCTGCAGTAGGGAAAGTGCAGGTATAAAATACTATTCTAACTCCAGAAAAGTGCTGCAATAATGAAAGTGCTGGATAGTGTAGGAGTATGACTTGCTATTCTAACTCCAGGTAAGTGCTTGAATAGGGAAAGTGCTGGATAGCGGGAGGGTATTACTTACTATTCTAACTCCAGGTAAGTGGTACAGTAGGGAAACTGCTGGATAGTAAAGAGGTATAAATTAATATTCCAACTCCATGGAAGTGCTACAATAGTGAACTTAAATAGGTATACATTGTAAAATTTTTATTTAAAATGTTCTCACATTAATCGAAAATCATATTAATCATTTGTATTTGCATATTTTTTTCCAGAATCGTACCAAAAACTTCCACATCTTGACAATCAACATCCAAAAAAACTATCAATCCTACAACAACCTTTCCACTAATAGAATCTGCAATCTTTGAGGTAAATGAATTCAATTAAACTTGACACACATTACAAAAGTGGATCATATACAAGAATGAATAGGTGAACTAACTGTAAATAAGTGCTACTGTATGGAAAGTGCTCAATAATGTTGAGATTTTCCAAATATTGTAAATCCAGTTAAGTGCTGCAGTAGAGAAAGTGTTGGATAGTATAGAGGTATAAATTACTATTCCAACTCCAGGTAAGTGCTGTAGTAGAGAAAGTGCTGGATAGTATAGAAGTATAAATTACTATTCCAACTCAAGGTAAGTGCTTTAGTAAATAAAGTGCAGGATGGTGTAGGGATATTATTTAGTATTCCAATTCCAGGTAAGTGCTGCAGTATGGAAAGTGCTGGATAGTATAGAGATATAAATTACTATTCTAACTCCAGCAAAGTGCTGCAGTAGATAAAATGCTGGATAGTATAGAGGTCTAAATTACTATTCCATCTCCAAGTTAGTGCAGCTGTAGGAAAACTGCTGGATAGTATAGAGGTATAAATTAGTATTCCAACTCAAGGTAAGTGCTGCAGTAGGGAAAGTGCTGGATAGTATAAAGGTATAAAATTCTATTCTTACTCCATTTAAGTGCTGCAATAAAGAAAGTGCTGGAAAGTGTAGAGTATTACTTACTATTCTATCTATAGGTAAGTGCTGCAGTAGAGAAAGTGCTGGATAGTATAGAGGTATAAAAAACTATTCCAACTCCAGGTAAATGCTGGAGTAGGGAAAGTGCTGGATAGTATAGAGGTATAAATTACTATTCCAACTCCAAGTTAGTGCAGCAGTAGGAAAAGTGCTGGATAGTATAGAGGTATAAATTAGTATTCCAACTCAAGGTAAGTGCTGCAGTAGGGAAAGTGCTGGATAGTATAAAGGTATAAAATTCTATTCTTACTCCAGGAAAGTGCTGCAATAAAGAAAGTGCTGGATAGTGTAGGAGTATTACTTACTATTCTAACTCCAGGTAAGTGCTGCAATAAGAATAGTGCAGGATAGTGTAAGGGTATTATTTGCTATTATAAATCCAGGAAAGTGCTGCAGTAGAGAAAGTGCAGGATAATGTAGGGGTATTATTTAATATAGTAACTCCATGTAAGTGCTGCAGTAGAAAAAGTGCAGGATAGGGTAGGGGTATTACTTGCCATTCTAACTCCTGGAAAGTGCTGCAGTACAGAAAACTCAAGATAGTGTAGGGGTATATTTTAAAATTATAACACCAAGAAACTTATGCTGTACACAAAATGTTTGTTTTCTTGCTAAAAATTAAATAAAAAAGGTACAAGAAACTAAATGACCAACTTTTTGTCTTTGCAGGAAATGTCTACACATCCTACTGCCAAATATATCAAGTCCAGAAAAGGATACCGACTACTTAATCATGCAGGTTACATTTATTGTAAGGAAAGGATAAGTTTTCCAAGGAATCATTGGAGGTGCGTGCAATACTTTACAACCCGTTGCAGCGGCAGAGCGGTTACGGTCGATGACATTATTGTAAAAACAACAGACCATAACCACTCTGCCTCTGCAATGGAAGTTGATGTTAGAGAAACAGTGAATGAAATGAAAGTAATTGCAAGCACCTCCAATGATTCCACAGGATCCATTTTAAGAGAGGTTGCTCAGCATGTCCCTACTCATGTAGCTAGTAATATGCATACCATCCATAATTTGCGTAGAATTATTCAACGTCAAAAGCAGGCAAGTAATACTCAAACTAATACACCTCATACCTTTTCTGACATAATTATACCACACGAACTTACTATTTCTTTTGCTAATGAACCTTTCCTTCTGCATGATAATGAAAACCCTCAAAAGCGTATATTAATTTTTAGTACACCCCGCAACCTTTTAAAACTTGAAAGTAGTGAAATTTGGATGATGGATGGGACGTTTAAAAGCACGCCCCATCCATTCAGCCAAATTTATACTATACACGCTAAAATTAACAATAGTGTACTTCCCCTAGTATATAGTTTGCTGCCTGATAAGACTTCTGCAACATACACAGAATTTTTAACTATGATTAAATCAAAAACTAACCAAAGCCCTCGGAAAATAATAATGGATTTTGAATTGAGCATGATCAATGTGATCAACAAAATGTACACGGATACCCAAATTCAGGGGTGTTTTTTCCATTTTTCCCAGGCATTCTGGCGTAAATTACAAAAAACACCCCTAGTTACAGAATACTCAACAGACAGCAAACTTCAAGTCGAATTAAAAAAATTAACTGCTCTTTGTTTTGTCCCTCCCGAAAGTGTAGACGAGTACTACACTGCCATTACAGAATCAGATTATTATATAACAAATGAGGATAAATTGGCACCTATTCTAAATTATATGGAAGACACATGGATTGGACACCTAGGCAGATCGGGTCGCAGGAGGAAGCCACGTTTCCATGTGGAGTGGTGGAACTGTTATTCGAGTTGCCTACAGGGAGAGGCTAAAGCAAATAATGCCATTGAGGGATGGCATAACTCCTTCAACCATGTAATTGGAAAACCCCACCCAAATTTCTACTCATTTCTGGAAACTTTGAAGAAGGAGCAAAGTTTCCAAGAAATGAGAATATCTCAAACTCTAACAGGTAGTCTAAACTCACGGATTACTCAAAAAACAAAAGAAATGTCAGAGAGACTATTGGCACTAATACAACAGTTTACGTTGTGTGTGGCTCTAGATTACCTGGAAAATCTATCTTTTTAAAAATCTATTTCACATTACTTTCCTGCTTTGCTCTAAATTTACATCCTCTCTAAATTTAATTGGCTAAATATATTTTTTTAAATTACAAAATTTTCAATAAATTATGTTGGGTCACCTTACCTTTTTTTTAATTATATTTTTTTTATAAAAACTAGAAAGTGGAACTTTTAAAAAAAAACCCTTAGTTACAAAAAAATTCCTGAAATCCTAAATAGTAAAAATATTTTTTTTCAATGATGTTTGAATAAATATATATTTTTTCTCCAAAACATTTGCACAAAAAAATTGTGAAAATGCATTTTTGAAAAAATAATACAACTCTTCTGCTTTTCACTCCTCCCAAAATAATTGTTGTGAAAAGATTTTTCAAATAAGTAAGCTTATTTTTTATAAATATTTTCAAAACTGTCATCTAAATAGCTATTATTTTGCAATCTTCATTGACATATACTCTAAATTTTTAAAAAATTGTTAATTCATACCTTTTATAAATAATGCAATATTTTTTCTAATTTGACATTTTTTTATAAAGTGATCTTCATTTTCTAAATGGTGAAGAAAACACATCCAATTATTTTTGATATATAAATAAATACAACATTTTTGAATTCACAAATACATTGCTATTTGATTTACCTTAAAAAACAAGTTCATTTTTCCGAGATCAGTACTGGTCTATAATAAAAAAATGTTCTTGTTTTATGTAGTGCAATATTTTTCAATTATAACGTATTTGGAACTTAATATACTACACAACGTATTCCTCTGTACAATCAAATTCCAAATTGGCTAAATATTTCTCGTAATTTAAGAACACAATAATACACCAAAAATTTAAACTGCACCCTATTATCCAGAAATCGGTAAAATACAATTCAACCTTCGTAATCTATTTTTATCGTATTCTACAAGACATCCAAACTAAAAAAACAATACCTTTGACAACAGCAATGACAACAACAATGGAAATATTAAAGTTTACAATCGTTGAAACTTTTTTCAACAATTATGTAACCACCTTTTTTCCTTTTTTTTCAAAAATGCATTTTTAAACATTGCTTTCAAAGCGATAACATATTTATGAAACATTAACAGAAATGCACTTCTTTTGCAAGCAATACAACTATTTCCCAAAACATTTAAGTTTCCGATCTTCCCCCACCCACAGACCCAACATAGGCATAATCTAGTTATACGAGTAGCGACATGCATTCGTTTTTAACATAATTTACTATTTGAGCAACCTCTACTTATCCTTTCCTTACAATAAATGTTAATCTTTTTAACAATATTTGCTTTAAATAAAGTTTAAAGTGTTTCCTACCTGGACGCAGATCAGCTTCCAGCTGCTTCCTCCTACGATGCTCTTCAAAATGGCCGCTTACGCTCACGTTAACGTCATGACGTCAAAGAATGCTGCAACGATAAAGAAAGGACTAATCTTTTTTTGTATGTATATTTTATATTAATTAATACTTATTTTTAAAAAAAATATTACTTATTTATTAAAAATTTGAAAAAATATGCAATAAAACATTTAAAATTGCACCATTATTTCTATGAATTTTTGAAAAATAAAATATGAACTATTTAAAGTTATCATATGTATATTGTTTTCATTTTTAAAAACATTAAATCTTAAAATTTACATTTCACTTCTAAATTATCTACTTTCACCCCTTACCTGTTTTCTACTTTCATCTCCCTAATTTTGCTTTTCTTTCTTCTTCTTTACTTCATTCTATTTCCGAACCGCGGAACACATATCCATAATTGTGAAAATAAAAGAAGGACAAAATAACCCATAGCAAACAATGTAAAACCGTGGGAACCAAAAATTAAATGTAAGTTATAAATTCCCTTATATTTTTTCTTAACTATATTAAATAGCAAACAATTTTATTAAACATATATATAATATTTTAAAACTAATTTTTTATATATTTAAGGAATTAATTTTTTAAATAAACTAAATTTAATACTTACTTAACATAGAGAAAAAATTTCATAATAATTACTAGAAAAAAATATATAAAACAATAATACTTATAAAAATTAAAATAAGTCTTTATATTATTTTAGTAAATAACTATGTTTTTAAATAAATAAATAATAACAATGTAAAATTTAAAATCATATTAATAATAATAAAAAATATTATAATAATAATATGTATCAGTTATAATTAACTTATACATGTCAATAATTTTTATATATTAATGTTCTAAATTCTATACTATAAATAATAATATAAATGTACAGTTAAAATACTTATTTTTTACATATTTAAAAAATTTAAAATACTCAAGTACTCTAAAGTACTCATCCCAAAAAATTGCAATAGAATTCAAAATAAAAACAAAAATATCACCAACAAATAACAATAATAATCAAAAAAATAATATTAATATATTTTTTTATAATAAAGAATGTAAATAAATAAAATTAATTTTAATTAATTCTCAAGTAATACTAACAAGCTAAAAAAATTAAAACATGTTTAAAAAAATATAAAATACTCAAGTACTCTAAAGTACTCATCCCAAAAATTTGCTATAGAATCCAAAATAAAAACAAAAATATCACCAACAAATATTAATAATAAACAAATAAATAATATTAATAATTATTTTTTATAATTAAGAATGAAAATAAATAAAATTACTTTTAATTAATTCTCAAGTAATACTAACAAGTTAAAACAATAAAAAAAGACTCTAAAATATTCTACCATACATTAATACTCTAGTAGTCTTAAATCAATTTTTTTTAAAAATAAAAAATAAATTAAATTAGTTTTAATTAATACTCAAGTATTAAAAGCAAGTATTAAAATACATTTAATAAACAATAAACTATAATTTACAAATATATATTTACAAAAATCAATTAATACTCTAGTACCCTTTAAAAAAAAAAAAACTTTGAAAGAAAACTAATTCAAATAAACTCATATCAATAAAAAATGCGTTGTAAAAGTACCTGCGTTGTAAAAGTACTTGCGTTATAACAGTATGCGTTGTAAATGTATGCGTGGTAAAAGTATTTGCGTTGTAAAAGATGCGTGGTTATGGTATTGTGTTGTAAAAAATGCGTTGTAACAGTTGTATACCGTCTGGTCCATTGTTCCAGGATCCAGCACCTGTTCAGTGGGGCATCTTTTGGCCTGTGACCTAGTCACAGCAAGGACATGTGCTGGCAAGCCTAACATTTCCATGTGAGTCCTCTGCTCCACTTCTGACCATAGTGATGTTTCCAAATCATTGCCCAACAAACATTCAACTGGGAGGTCTGAACTAACCACAACTTTCTTTTGGCCACTTACCCCTCCCCAGGAGAAATCAACAATTGCCATACTATGGTGGGTAGTGACATTGCTGGCATTGGTCACTAGGTAGTCTGTACCTAGCATGATCTCTCCAGGGTCCACAAAGTTAGGTGTCACCATTGTGACACTGGCACAAGTGTCCCTGTAGGCCTGAGCCATTTTTCCATTAATAAAAGGTGTCTACCTGTATTTGCCCAAAGTATTGGGACTTGCATCAGGGGATATATCCACATCCCCTGTACAGACAAGGACAGCCTGAGTGAGTGTGCCAACTAGGTTGTCATACCCCTCAGATCCCAAGGTTAACCCAACGAATCCCTTGGGAGGTGCACTACCACTACTGACTGTACTAGGGGGTGCAGGTGCCTTAGGGGCTGTAGTGGTAGGAGTTTGCCCTCCTTTCTTGGTGCACTCACTAAACCAGTGAGTTTTACTTTTACAGTATTGGCACCACCTTTTTGACTGGCCGTCTTGAGTCTTCTTTTTCTGCTGAGAAGCCTGACCCCACCCTCTTTGGTTTGTTGGGGACCTGTTGAAGACTTCTGGTCATTTTGTTCACTCTTGTTACTACCCTTTTGGTCTGCTTTCTTCTGACCACCCTGGTTCTGAGTCTGGTTCTGCTTGACCCTTGTTCTGACCCATCTGTCTGCCTTCTTTCCCAATTCTTGGGGAGAGGTCAGATCCGAGTCAACAAGGTGCTGATGCAACAACTGGTTCTGACAGTTATTTAAAATCTGTTCTCTCATGATCAGATTGTACAACCCTGTGTAATCAGTAACCTTACTACCCAGCAACCAGCCTTCCAAAGCCTTAGTGGCACAATCCACAAAGTCAGACCAATCCTGAGACTGAATTTTCTGGGTGTCTCTGAACAGCAACCTGTACCGCTCAGTTGTTAAGCCAAACCCATCAATCAGTGTATTCTTCAGGACTTGGTAATTGTTAGCATCCTCAGCTCAAGTAGTGAGGAGCTTATATCTACCTTTGCCTTCAAAGGAGAGCCACAAGATAGCTACCCACTGACTCTGGGGGACGCACTGGACAGTGCAGGCCCGCTCCAAAGCAGTCATCCATTTGTGGATGTCATCCCCTTGTTTAAAGGGGGGCACTATCTTACTCAGGTGTCTAGTGTCTAAACTCCTATCTTTTTCTCTTGGGAGAATGCTGCCACCAGTGGGGTCTGTCCCACTCAATTTCTGCTCTCTAGCAAAGGCAAGTCTCTCTTTGGCCAGGGCAAGTTCTTCCCTTTCAATCCTCAGATTGACTTCCCTCATCTTGGCCTCATGCTCTCTTCTCTGAGGGGATGTCATCCCTCTGTGAGAAGAGGTCTGAGAGCCATTGGTTCGAATGGATCTGTTAGAGCCTCTGGATAGAGACCTAACTCGTCCACTCCCAATGTTAAGCCTGCCTGAGGGTGGGCCTGGGGGTCCCCCAAGTCCATTTTCATGCCTGCTTAAGTTGGTCCTGGTGAGTCTACTGACTTCTACCTGACCCTCGTCTGCCTCATCCCCTGACAACTCCTGATCCTCTTCCTCTCCTTCACTAACTGTTCCATTGAGGTTGAGGTCAGGGTCCCCAAGGGTTCCCTCTAAGGGGGGCATGCTCCCATCTGGATTAGAAGGGCCTGTGTGAGAAGCCCTCCTTGCATCATAAGTCTCTAAGAGACCTATCAGAAATGGAATGGTAGGGTTAGAACCTTGTTTTAGCTTCCTGGATGTACATATTTGTCTCATCTCCTGGAAGCTAAGAGCTGCATATCTTGACATGACCTGTGGAGGGTCAACTGACAAAAGGGGAGCCTCTGTGTTCTCTCCTTTGTCTGACATGCTTTTCTAGTGAGGTGTAAGTGGTGCACTTACCTACACTATTTGTTTGCCTACTGATCCCTTGCTAAGAGTTGTAGTCAGGGTGTGCTAAGCCCTGTTAAACTACAACAGCTGGTTCAGTAGAACTCAGAGTATTCTAAGCTAAGTTATATGTACCTTGGTACTTATGTGATCTTTCAAATGATATTCTTAGGATACGTGTGGTAAAACAACAGCAAGCTCAAATCCCAACCGCTGCTCACCAATGTAAGAAGTTGGCCTGATATGTAGTGCTCACTATTCTAGTGATCACTGTGTATCATTCCAAACAACCCTTATTGATGATTGGTTGTAAGTCAACCTTATAGACCAGCTATCCTAGTAGCATGGACAAGAGCAGTCTTTAGGCTAAACTCTAGAGGGCGTGTAAAGCCAGCTGTTATACCATCACATATACCCCTTGAACACCAAGTGAAAGGACACCACACAAGTTGTTATGAAAATAAAAGGATATTTATTTATAACAAGTCTACCCTGATCTCTTTATGAGTCAGGGAGCTAAGCACATAACAAAACTTTTAAGAAAATACTTTAAGTTGCACAATTTACACAAATGCCCGAGGGGCACAAAAAACCATATACTACAAAAGTGGAATGCGAAATACTAGCAGGTAAGTAACAAGATCCAGAGGCTTCAGGATCGCTAGGACTACACTACTGAACCTTCAGGTTAGGAGCAGGAGGCCTAGGGAGATCGGGTGCAGAGTGTGCACTCTCACGCGGGATGCGGGACAAAGTCTATGGATACTAGTATTTCGTAAAGTTACAGTTATCGGACGAATCCGACTAGATAGGCTGAAAACGAAAAAGGATCTGGACACTTAGATAGTGAACCTACGTTGGAGCACTGAAATGCTCAGGTTACCTAGCCCAGGGGCTGCGGCTGCATAGGGTTCAAAAGACGTCGGGAATCCTCGTTACAGTCTATGGAGCCTGAAAGAAGAAGTTGCTGGCAGGCGACCAGTGAAGCTATTCGGAGGGATCCAAGCCTGGATCGATGATGGAGACAACCTGAAAGCAGAGGGGACTCAGTTCTTAATCACTAGCCAGTGATTAGGTGGGCACCAGGATGGCACCGGATGAAGTCATCTCGACCAGGTGAGTGGGTGACGCTGGACTCTGCTGTCTCTCGGACCAGGAGGTGTTGTCGGCGACCAGGATGGAGGTGCGAGCTGTCCCATGAAGGTGTCTGCTGTCAGCGATGCTGGACCCAGGATTGGGGCAAAAAACCTTGGCAAAGGCAAGCCCACGCGGTGGAGTCAAGATGGCGTCTGGAGTGGACCAGGAGGGTCCGGGGTGCTCCTCTCTTGGAAGGGAGCAAGGGCCAGTCTGGTGCAACCAGACCAGTGAAGTAATCGTCGTGGTTCGTCGTCAGGAGGGCTACAAGCCAGCAGGCAAATAGCCGGACAACGCGGTGAGCAGCAAAGAGCAGAAGGGCCCCACGCAGATCTCGTGGATGCTGGGGGGCTGGACTTCGGTGCTGGAGCTGCTCAGGGTTAGGGCTTCTCAAACCCCAAAGCACTCACTCGAGGATCCCTCGGCGGTTGTGCTGGATAAGCGTCGTGCAGTTTTGAAGATGGCCGGTCCCTTCAGGTCTCGTCACACCCACGAATCTCAGCTGGGCTGATGATGTAGGTAGAGGTCAGAGATGCCAGGGAATCCGGGTCTCGTCGAGCTGGGCAGTCTTGATCCGGAGGATGGACTTGCAGCAAACCGCATGCGCTTAGATGGTGCCCGCTGGTGCCGGGTGGCTACTCCTTAGCCACAAGGGAGAGTCTTCAGAAATGTTCAAGAGTTCTTTCGTGGAAAGTAGTCAAGATTCAGAATTATCTAATTTGGGAAGGGGGCCTGCTCCTACCTTTATACTAAAAAAAGGGGCTGGCACGCGACTAGGTCCTGCCCATGGGTGGGACCAGGAGGGGGGTGGTTACACCCCTCTCCCTTGTCCGGACTTTCCCCAGCTCAGGGGCTGGTGTGCCCCTGGAACTGGTTCAAGCCGGCATATGCACAGTGAGCACCGGGGTGCCACTTGCAGTCACCTTCCTCTCAGCCCTGCCTACCTGGGATACACAAAACCCTGTCTGGGATGGTGCTAGCACCGCCCCTGACAGGAAACCCTTTGTCCAAGCTCTCCTCGCTGGAAGGACTCCCAGCAGCAGGAGGTCAGACTTGTGTCTGTGGTGGCAGCATCCATTTTGTGATGCTGAGGCTCGAGTTAACTTTAACCGGGGTTCACAGTTACATACATGTCGTGTCCCTCTAGAAGGGTGGAATGCTAACCCCGTTGCCAGAATTGGCGAGGGGTTAGTATTCCAATTCGTATGACACCTTACTCGACATGTTTTGATAAAGCGATACCAAAGATAGCAAATAACCGCGAGGATTATAATGCACTTAAGAGTATATGGTACGCGTTATCATGGAACAGCTATTAGGACTTGGTTCCGCAAGCTGCAAACGGGCTCAGCTCATGCCAGAGCACCATCTCACATAATTCCAAGCACTCTGCCTTCAGGATTGATAAGGCCTGCCATAGGAGTGACTGATAGGAATACATGTGTCCATTTTAGGGTTAGATATAGGTATACTATATCTAAAGCAAAGGGTGTGTACACCACCTTGCCCAAGCTGTCATGCAGCCAGTTGTGTCAGATTTAGATGGCCAGCCAGGGGTGGCATAATACATGCTGCAGCCCCTGGTAGGCCCTGGGTACACCTATGCCCTGGATACCTAAGGTATACTGTACAGGGACTGATAAGGTGGCCCAGTACCAATTGGTAAATGCACCTAAGGTACATGTGTGTCAATTTATAGAGAGAACAGCTAGGCTGTGGGGTCTGATTAGCAGGCCCACAGCCAGGGAAAGTCGTAAACCAGTGAAGCAAAAAGCAAAAATCTGGGGTGATCATAGGATTGCAGACCCTACTCTCCTACAAACAGAAACACGAATATGACAGTGGACGCCTACCATAAAACTTATCATCCAGTCAGGGGATCCAAGTCAGAGAGTACATCCATTGTAAAGCGCCGAGGGGGATCAGCAAGCAGCGCCCAGCGCCCAGAGGACAACACAAAACAACAGCAATGGTAGTATCCTTTTCGCGCTCCTGATGATGTCAGCACGTTAGCGCACACGGCCGGCGCTACTTCCAAGGGACTACTTTTTTTTGTAAGGTATATTTTTTAAACAACGTATATTTTTTTGGGGTATATAGCCTATGTCACTCTGCAGACCCTGCCAATTCCAATGATGTATTGGGTGTTTGGATTGGCGCTGTGGTTCCCGAGTTTACCCGCCTCAAAGGTTCCCAGTTCTTACTTTATAATAGTAGTATAGATATATAAATACCGACTAAGGCCCCAGGCCAAAATGTGATGGTCTTTATCCCCATTTTGCACATGCAATTTGCTGAAATCTAAAAACTTTAAAAAGAATAAAAATGTTTCTACGTGAACTATGGACCTGTTTCGCTTCTGTGACCTGCTCAGTGCTGTCTTCCTGTGCCCTCGATGAATGGCGTGTGATGCAAAGGAGGGTTGATGCGAGACGTGAGTATTATATATATATATCCTAATACTTGCACGTGAGGTAAATACACCCAATGGTAAAAATACTTAAGTTGTCTGCACAATAGTCAATTCGTTCAAATCAGGGACCAGTGTCTCTTAAATTCATTAGACTGATGTCTTTTTAAACTAACTCGGTAAGGAATGCTGGACTATTTTTTTTTAAATGACATTTTTGCACAGTGTGTTTCATTCTTTTTTCCCGGACTTTAAAAAGACATCAGTCTAATGAATTTAAGAAACACTGGTCCCTGATTTGAACGAATTGACTATTGTGCAGAGAAATGAAGTATTTTACCATTGCGGTTGAATTGCCTCACGTGCAAGTATTAAGAGAGACATTTAATCAAACCGGCACTCCGAGCAGTTGAGAAAGGCTGCATGACAACTGAAACGCGTCCTGAACCCAAATTGCCAAAAGCCTTGCCAAATAAAGTTAAGATAATACTCATGTCTCGAGTGCAGATTTCTTCTTGGAAGTGTGGAGGAATATAAAATATATATATTTATTTAATTAAAATACACACATATTTATTTGTCTCTTGCCTTAATAACCCCTAAGACCCACCCTAAACTCTAAAATCACCCTTCCCGCCCAAAAACACCCACCCACCCTAAACGCTAAAAATACCTTTGCCACCCAAAAACCCACACCCACCCTAAACCCTGAAAACACCCTTGTCACCCAAAAACCCATACCTACCATTAACCCTAAAAATACCTTTGTCACCCAAAATCCCATATAACACTAAACTTTAAAAATACCCTTGCCACCTAAAAACCCATACCCACGCTAAACCAGCAGTGCCCAGTGCAGGTAAGAGTGGTGTGGCCCGGTGCGGGGAGATTTTCGATGGACGATGATGAGGGAAAATTCATTATTTATCAAATTTTCCCTTGTCATCGTCCATCTAAATCCCCCCACCTGGCCCCACCACCCTACCGCTCTTACCTGCACGGGCCGTGGCTGCTCAAAACCCTAAAAATACCCTTGCCACCCAAAAATCCACACACATCCATTTTAAATGAAACTATAACTTGTGCCCTAAGGTAACTATAACTCATGCCCTCGCCATGCACTGCTACTTACCCCACTATTTTACATCAATAATAACATCTTATATGACATCAATTTTACAGGCTTCTCCAACGAGTAGCTCGAGAGCTACTAGTAGCTCTCCAGCTACCTCTGAGTAGCTCTCCTGTGTGCTGTCCAGTCTACTAAATAAGAAGCTTTTGTTTGGTTGAATCAATTTCATACCTGCCAGCTTCCAACATATTTTCACTGTGTGAGGAGGTAGGGCCTTGGTAGGGGCAGGGCCTGGTGCTGAGAGCGCAGAGGCACTCTGACCCTCGCCAAGGCCCCTACCCACTCCCCTTTAAACAAAAAAAAACATAGGGCCATCAAGGCTGTCCCCGATGTTCTGGGGTTGTTTCCACACCTTTTATGGACATTGGCTGGTTACGGTCTTCAAAAATGAGCTGGAAATATACTGTTTACAGTAGTTTTTAGCTCTTTTTCCCTACCACTGTGTGATTTCAGCTCCTCCCTGGGGGGCGTGTGAAGGGAGCCGAAATCGTGTGACACACGATGGCACCGTGTGAGTTGGCAGGTCTGTGATATATGTATCAAATCCAAAACATTTGCCCTT
This sequence comes from Lissotriton vulgaris, assembly GCF_964263255.1. Classification (NCBI taxonomy): domain Eukaryota; kingdom Metazoa; phylum Chordata; class Amphibia; order Caudata; family Salamandridae; genus Lissotriton; species Lissotriton vulgaris. Next base: position 306,963,570 of record NC_141693.1, on the reverse strand, counting down.
TTGTGCTTCCTATCAATGGTCAGGATCTATTGTTGAACAATCATAATGCACTGACTAAAGAACTTAAACTATCTTAGCTCTTCCAGAAATAATTACCGTTTCCTATAGTTGAAAATATATTTATTTAAATTATTCACATGAAATGTATTCACGGTGTAAAAATCAAAGAAAAAAATCTAAAACCATCAAGTGCTTCCATAAACAAACATCACCTATACATGAAAATTTAAAAAGGTCTCCTAAGATAAACCATCTATATCTAATGGGCACCTCTTATAATTCATACATTCTCAACATTTTGAATATATACAATAAAAAGTAGCTCAATTTGCACAAATATTGTTTCTTAGCAAGTCGTTTATAGAAATTCTGTCAAATCCTTTATAGAAAAACTGTCATTGAGGCTGTCCCGGATGTTCTGGTGTGTTTTCACACCTTTTATGCACATCAGCTGGTTACTGCCTCCAAAAACAAGCTGGAAATCTACTGTTTGCAGTGGTTTCTAGCTCGCTTTCCCTACTACAGTTTAATTTCAAGTCCTCCCTGAGGGACTGTGTGAATGGAGCCTAAATCGTGTGACACACAATGGCACCATGTGAGTTGGCAATATATGTATACCAAAATTGAAAAGTGTGTTTTTGATATGAAAATGTATGTATTTTCAAAACCCATAATTTCCAAAATCTATTTAAATCCGGTATCTGAATGATAAATATGAGATATAAAATAAGAGACTTATTACTAATGTTATTACCTTGGTGTCAGGGGCATTGCATGTGTGGTTGTTATGTATTGCTCTTGTAGAGGCATTCCAAATTGCATTACTGCTGGCAATCCTACACTGAGGAGATCATGGCGGTTGTGCATAGGGAGACCACTGATATACTCTTATCTGATGTGCTCAAAACTAATATTATTAGTAGCTCGGGAGGATTTTCATTGAGCATAAGTAGCTCTTGTAAGGGGAAAGGTTGGAGACCGCTAATTTATAATATGACTGCAACATTTCCTTTTTTTTGTTTAATTTTTAATATTGAAAAAAATAAGCTTCTTACGTCACATAATGAAAAGAGGGTTGATAATCATTACATACACAGTTAGCCTTGATATATCGTAGGACTGGTCTTTATTTTCAAATTTTGCTAGAGTGGCGCTGGTACGGCCCAATCAATTGCAGCATACACATACTATCCCCACAGCTCCTCCCATCCCGAAGTTCCTCCCTCAGCCTCTAATCGCCCTTGTCCTCTATATTCGTTCCATGACCCCCACACTATCTCCCATTTTTTGGGGCAACCTCTCGCCTTATATACCACTTGTTCCGCCCTTTGGCATCAGTCCAGGTTGGTTTCCCACTTGACCTCTCTCTGGTAGGCCATACCAACTGCAACATATCCCATAAAATTAATGATGACAAAACTGTGCATGGTGGGGCAGCGAGTATTAGTTAACTTAGGGCCCGAGTTATAGTTTCCTGGGTTAAGAATAGCTATAACTATAACTGTTGAATTTCTATGGTTTTGTGCGTTTAAAATTTGAACCTAACTATAGCGCCCCGTAACCTTTGTTTGTTTCAGCGAATGTATATCTATTCCGCTTGCACACTGTTTTTGGCTGGTTTCATTTGGCACTAGTATGTCACACAAAGCTGTCCTGCTTGTTTAGTAGATCTGTCTTTTCTTGGACTTCTGAGGGGGTTGCGCTGTTACCATCCTGTTACTCACTCTCGATTTGTATATTTTTTTAGAGGGTTGTCGCTCTGTGACTCTTTTTGGTGGTCAACTTTCGCCCAAAAATAACTTTTGTGCCTGTAAAATGATCGATGCTGCTCGAACCTGTGATGCTCAACAGAGAGTGTGTGGCGTAATGACCAGAGCTGCCGACTTTGTAACTGGGATAAAGGCCCACATGCATCAAGCATATTTGGAGTCGCAAACGGTGCGATTCCTTAAAATCAGCCGTTTGCGATTCCAAAAATGCTTTTTTGGATGCATCAAGCAATTTTAGAAATCGCAACATTTTAGCGATTTCTAAAATTGCGATTGCTTTTAAGAAATCGCAAATTTGCGATTTCTTAAAAGCAATGCATGATTACTTTTGAAATTGCGAATTCGCAATTAGAGGGATAAATTTACCGAGTAGTTGAACTACTCGGTAAATTTGCAAAAAGTGTAATTAACACAGAAAACGCATTTTAAAAGCATTCATGTTACGGACACACGTGTCCTTAGGACATGTGTGTGTGCAACATGATGCGAAAAATACATTTCAGGGGTGCAGGGGGGTTCATTTAAACCCCCCCTCACCACCCTTGAAATGCAATCAGGATTTGCGATTTTGAAATTGCGAATTCGCAATTCCCACTCATTCCTATGGGCCTTTTGGCCCATAGGAATGTATGGGAATTGCGAATTCGCAATTTCAAAGCATTTTTTATGCGATTCGGTAGAAATAGCGATTTCTACCGAATTGCATACAAATTAAAAAAATAATCATGCATAGGCTTTTGCGATTTCTAAATTGCGAATCGCTATTTATCGCAATTTAGAAATCGCAAACGCCGAGATTGATGCATGTGGGCCAAAGATTCGTGCCTCAGCTTCCGCTCAACATTCTGTGATTTCAATGCATACATCTACAAGATCAACATGCATACTTCTTCATGGCCAGTAGATGGAGGCATACCCCTACAAAAACTAAATTCATTAACAAGGGTTTGAGTGGGTATTTTACACTACCAACTTGATAAGGTGTCGCTGATTTTAAAATGTGTGTCAAGAAAACACAGCATAACTTTGCTCCACTAAGGCATGTCGAAAATGAACATGCACAATGATGGCTTCCTTAAGGATATGGATCGTGTGGGAGAGGCGTGGCGCAGCGGTCAGAGCGGCTAACTCCAGAATGCCGGGCTCGCGATTCGATCACCGAAGCAGGCGGCAGCTCAGCATCCTATGAATCTGAGAAATAGCTCATTTAATCTCCCCCGACGGACCCAGCTCCTTGAGACCCCCTGGGGTCATTAGTGCGCGCTTTACAAATAGCAGATTTATTTAGTTAATATTGTTACTCGTTTGTCACCAGCCTAATTAAAAGAAAAGAACAACCGGATGGTTAATTGTAGAACACTATGCATTCTACCATTTTTAAAACATTTATGTAAAGTTTGCAGAGTTGTAAAATTAATAACGTTTATTGTGGCTAGAAAGTGCTTGTGACGGATGGGTTTTGTTTAATTTACATTTGAAGGACAGCGTCTACCCATCGCATTACGATCAAATGCCAGATATGCTTTCTAGTGCACTAAAGGACTCAAGTAAATGTAAATATCAAGGTCGGATGGCGCTCACGTGGATGGTGTAATAAAATTAAACTCACTAAAGCAAATAAAAAAGAAGGTATGCTAGCAGTCAGGGCTGGTTCTATGTCCGTTTTGTCTACCAACTCACGGTTTTTGAAGGAAGGAGAACGGGGGCACATCTATTTCAATATATATCATAAAATGCAGGTAAACTTTTAAAAGCACCGAAAAATTAAGTTGTACACCACCACACGTACAGCGACTCGTGTTGCCTGCTGCAGAAGTTTTTATATGTTGTTCGGTCAACGCAGGAAAGCTATTATACCTGCCAACCACGTATTTCTGAGATTTTGTGCTCCAATCTGAGAGAGTGGGTTGGGAACAAGAATACTCAACCAAACACACAGCTGTTCACCATCAACCACAATACAACAAAACAGTGCTTGATTTGAGCCGGTGGTTTCCGGCGCTCAACACCAACACCTAATTGCCAGCATGGGGGCTTATGCGAGTCTGCCATACGGTGGCGCTGTCTAGCTAATTTAGGTATGAGCACAACAACAACCGTTTATTGGTTCAATTTCCATTTACAATGACTTATACCTACCTCCCAAGCCATTCGTATAGCTTTGGGGGCCTGGAATAGTATGAATTGTCACACTTGTAAGAGTGTGATGGTTAGTAGCTGTGTTTGTACTGTCATTGGCAGCTGGCAGGGGCAATATGTTCTGCAAGCTGCAGTGGCCACCCGACGAGAGCCCATTCACTTATTCCTTTACAAATGAAGTACTGACCACAGATAAAAGCTGCTTATTAACTAACTGGGTATACTCAGACATGAGTCCCTTTCTCACTGCTCCATCAGGATTCAAGCAAGCCGGGCCGAAGAAGGCTGAAATGCCAGAAACCGGTCCCCGGTAGCTTGTCTCCTTTCTGGTGAAGAATTGGCTTGGTAGTTTAGTCTGCCCTGTTCCCATGATGCACTGGGCCAGGGACAGACTGATTTGCATATAGCCAGGTTCTGAGCTGGGATGGGGCAGTGAGATAAATAACGGGGATGGATCAAGCCCTGATCTTTGGACTGGGTAAGAGTGGTCTGTTTAACTCAGACACTCTGTTCATCACCACCCCCTTTTCTAAATCGTTTTTGGCCACTATAGGTGTGGCAGGGTATACTCAGACATGAGTCCCTTTCTCACTGCTCCATCAGGATTCAAGCAAGCCGGGCCGAAGAAGGCTGAAATGCCAGAAACCGGTCCCCGGTAGCTTTTCTCCTTTCTGGTGAAGAATTGGCTTGGTAGTTTAGTCTACCCTGTTCCCATGATGCACTGGGCCAGGGACAGACTGATTTGCATATAGCCAGGTTCTGAGCTGGGATGGGTCAGTGAGATTAATAACGGTGATGGATCAAGCCCTGATCTTTGGACTGGGTAAGAGTGGTCTGTTTAACTCAGACACTCTGTTCATCACCACCCCCTTTTCTAAATCGTTTTTGGCCACTATAGGTGTGGCAGGGTATACTCAGACATGAGTCCCTTTCTCACTGCTCCATCAGGATTCAAGCAAGCCGGGCCGAAGAAGGCTGAAATGCCAGAAACCGGTCCCCGGTAGCTTGTCTCCTTTCTGGTGAAGAATTGGCTTGGTAGTTTAGTCTGCCCTGTTCCCATGATGCACTGGGCCAGGGACAGACTGATTTGCATATAGCCAGGTTCTGAGCTGGGATGGGGCAGTGAGATAAATAACGGTGATGGATCAAGCCCTGATCTTTGGACTGGGTAAGAGTGGTCTGTTTAACTCAGACACTCTGTTCATCACCACCCCCTTTTCTAAATCGTTTTTGGCCACTATAGGTGTGGCAGGGTATACTCAGACATGAGTCCCTTTCTCACTGCTCCATCAGGATTCAAGCAAGCCGGGCCGAAGAAGGCTGAAATGCCAGAAACCGGTCCCCGGTAGCTTGTCTCCTTTCTGGTGAAGAATTGGCTTGGCAGTTTAGTCTGCCCTGTTCCTATGATGCACTGGGCCAGGGACAGACTGATTTGCATATAGCCAGGTTCTGAGCTGGGATGGGGCAGTGTGATAAATAACGGTGATGGATCAAGCCCTCATCTTTGGACTGGGTAAGAGTGGTCTGTTTAACTCAGACACTCTGTTCATCACCACCCCCTTTTCTAAATCGTTTTTGGCCACTATAGGTGTGGCAGGGTATACTCAGACATGAGTCCCTTTCTCACTGCTCCATCAGGATTCAAGCAAGCCGGGCCGAAGAAGGCTGAAATGCCAGAAACCGGTCCCCGGTAGCTTGTCTCCTTTCTGGTGAAGAATTGGCTTGGTAGTTTAGTCTGCCCTGTTCCCATGATGCACTGGGCCAGGGACAGACTGATTTGCATATAGCCAGGTTCTGAGCTGGGATGGGGCAGTGAGATAAATAACGGTGATGGATCAAGCCCTGATCTTTGGACTGGGTAAGAGTGGTCTGTTTAACTCAGACACTCTGTTCATCACCACCCCCTTTTCTAAATCGTTTTTGGCCACTATAGGTGTGGCAGGGTATACTCAGACATGAGTCCCTTTCTCACTGCTCCATCAGGATTCAAGCAAGCCGGGCCAAAGAAGGCTGAAATGCCAGAAACCGGTCCCCGGTAGCTTGTCTCCTTTCTGGTGAAGAATTGGCTTGGTAGTTTAGTCTGCCCTGTTCCCATGATGCACTGGGCCAGGGACAGACTGATTTGCATATAGCCAGGTTCTGAGCTGGGATGGGGCAGTGAGATAAATAGCGGTGATGGATCAAGCCCTGATCTTTGGACTGGGTAAGAGTGGTCTGTTTAACTCAGACACTCTGTTCATCACCACCCCCTTTTCTAAATCGTTTTTGGCCACTATAGGTGTGGCAGGGTATACTCAGACATGAGTCCCTTTCTCACTGCTCCATCAGGATTCAAGCAAGCCGGGCCGAAGAAGGCTGAAATGCCAGAAACCGGTCCCCGGTAGCTTGTCTCCTTTCTGGTGAAGAATTGGCTTGGTAGTTTAGTCTGCCCTGTTCCCATGATGCACTGGGCCAGGGACAGACTGATTTGCATATAGCCAGGTTCTGAGCTGGGATGGGGCAGTGAGATAAATAACGGTGATGGATCAAGCCCTGATCTTTGGACTGGGTAAGAGAGGTCTGTTTAACTCAGACACTCTGTTCATCACCACCCCCTTTTCTAAATCGTTTTTGGCCACTATAGGTGTGGCAGGGTATACTCAGACATGAGTCCCTTTCTCACTGCTCCATCAGGATTCAAGCAAGCCGGGCCGAAGAAGGCTGAAATGCCAGAAACCGGTCCCCGGTAGCTTGTCTCCTTTCTGATGAAGAATTGGCTTGGTAGTTTAGTCTGCCCTGTTCCCATGATGCACTGGGCGAGGGACAGACTGATTTGCATATAGCCAGGTTCTGAGCTGGGATGGGGCAGTGAGATAAATAACGGTGATGGATCAAGCCCTGATCTTTGGACTGGGTAAGAGTGGTCTGTTTAACTCAGACACTCTGTTCATCACCACCCCCTTTTCTAAATCGTTTTTGGCCACTATAGGTGTGGCAGGGTATACTCAGACATGAGTCCCTTTCTTACTGCTCCATCAGGATTCAAGCAAGCCGGGCCGAAGAAGGCTGAAATGCCAGAAACCGGTCCCCGGTAGCTTGTCTCCTTTCTGGTGAAGAATTGGCTTGGTAGTTTAGTCTGCCCTGTTCCCATGATGCACTGGGCCAGGGACAGACTGATTTGCATATAGCCAGGTTCTGAGCTGGGATAGGGCAGTGAGATAAATAACGGTGATGGATCAAGCCCTGATCTTTGGACTGGGTAAGAGTGGTCTGTTTAACTCAGACACTCTGTTCATCACCACCCCCTTTTCTAAATCGTTTTTGGCCACTATAGGTGTGGCAGGGTATACTCAGACATGAGTCCCTTTCTCACTGCTCCATCAGGATTCAAGCAAGCCGGGCCGAAGAAGGCTGAAATGCCAGAAACCGGTCCCCGGTAGCTTGTCTCCTTTCTGGTGAAGAATTGGCTTGGTAGTTTAGTCTGCCCTGTTCCCATGATGCACTGGGCCAGGGACAGACTGATTTGCATATAGCCAGGTTCTGAGCTGGGATGGGGCAGTGAGATAAATAACGGTGATGGATCAAGCCCTGATCTTTGGACTGGGTAAGAGTGGTCTGTTTAACTCAGACACTCTGTTCATCACCACCCCCTTTTCTAAATCGTATTAACTGACACTAGCATATCAAGTACGTTCAACAAGCATTACATGGCCCAGTAACCATGTCGAACCATGCATTGAGGCGTGATTCACAACTCACTGTTTTTGAAAGTTGGACATTTGCTCACGCGTCTTGGCGCACTTTCTAGCTTTCAAGTGTTTCCTGAAGCACACTTAAACACTGAGTAGAGCAATCGTCGCCTTTCGCATAGATAGGCAGAATCACATTTGCAGATTTTTCTCCTATTGTAAAAAAATGCATTCGTTAATTTGACGCAAGCTTCAATTTGTATATTTATATTTTTTCTCCTTAGAGAAAATCCTTTCTTCTATGCCTCCATTTACATGTGCAAATTAAATGTTTCTCCCTGCACATTCGCTTACCACTCCATTTAACAGAGTATATTTGCCTGCATTTCGAGGTTGTAAATCTACCTGCAAGAAGTAGGTGACTACTCACAAAATTTAGGCTATATTAGGAGGATCAGATTTTGGAAAAACCAGGACAGGCCAGAAGTAAAAAGTTTAGTCTAACTGCTAATTGCAAATTATTAGTTATGGCAGGACATCCACCCTGTGCCCCCTGCCCTCCTCACCACCCTGTCTCCACTCTGCTGGGAACCTGCGCTAAACCAATGAAATCGATAAGTTATTTCAGACTTTAAAGGGGCCTAGTGGAAAAGAGAGCTTCTGTTTCTTTTCAGCTTTGCAGACATGCCCAGTTCCAGGAATTTTCATCTGATTGGGCCAAGGATATGTTCGGATGGGCCAATATGGGCTCAATTTTTGTCAATTTTGGAGGTCGCCCACAAGCCCAAGATTGCATCATATCTTCTTCCAAACAGACATACAGTGCACCTAGAGAATTATCTGAGAGTAAGAGCTGATGTCTATACTCAACAGTCACAACCCTTATAAATTCCAGCAGGTCAGGCTTCAACAGAAGCACCAGGATTCCAAGCAGATTCTGATAGTAGTTCTAGATTAAGGGGGTCCCTCTTACCGCACCTAAGCCTTGACATTTCGCACTAGGAAAACTGGCTACTTACACCTTGCAATTTGCCCAACCCCTATTTCTTTGCATATTGTGAATTTTGTCACTGTTAATTTTCATGTCATTCTTTTGCCTGAGTGCCTCAGTTTCAACCCCTTCTGTAATAATGATAGTGCTGGCAAACATTTCTAGCCTGTCCCATGTTAGGGGTGCAGGCGCAGAGGCAAACAGGCACATAACATGGAAAACAAAAGCAATCATCCAGACTAACAGAATACTCCAGCCATGGTTGAGTTTTGAACCAGTTTGAACTGAATGGTCGATAAAATGCATTTCCTTCTCTCGGGCCAGGTCATGTCATGCCATCCCAGTATGGACCCAACCATATACAAATCAGCCTTGACCCTGCTCCCCGTGGAAACACTCCAGCCCGAACTGCAAGGCCAAGTCCTCCCTGGACCCAAAACAAGCATCCTATGACCAGTCTACACCCAAAACACGCCACCCAAATTTAGTTTTGATGACAGTAAAAAACCTGAAAGGGTATATCCATGCACCATTGAACATTACATACTACCACTGTAATTCACTTTTTGAACACCATCATCAAAAACAATCTTATCAACACATTACTCCAAGGTGGTTGCGTGTGCCAACAAAAGAGTCTCTTTGATGCTTTACTGTCTGTTCCAAGCAGTCTCTTGTTGCTCTTTTTGGTTTTTTCAGTGTAAGGTTCAAGCCTGGTGCTGAAGATGTTTACCTTGATGTACATAAACATTTACTTCTAATTCTTTTTCCGTGGCTTCGGCCAGAGAAATAGACTGCTGACCTATGGAATTGTTTTTGAGCGGTCATCTGGAGTTGTTGTGATAGTGGCTGAGACTTCCCCATCGATGGGTAGCTGTGCAGTCCTGGCAGGGCTGACCACATGGTAAGGCTTCACTTTATCAATGTAAACTAGTCTCTTTTTCTTCTTTTCGGGTAGATGATGCGGAAGGACAATTCTTGTTCCCTTTGTGGCAAAGACAGTTACTGGTCTCTCTATGATGGAACACATGTTGTTTATTCACAATCTTTTCACAGACTTGGTCTGCAATCTTTGGAAGCCACCCAGCAACTTTGTTTGATTCTGGCAGGGTAGAACTCATTGCATTTTTCTCACATGTTTCTTGCAAGTTCTGCAGAGAACAACAAATGTGATGGTTCAGAGAGATCTATGAGACCTGGTGGATCTGGAGTGAACATTTAAATTCCAAATAACATGTCAGAAGTTATCTGATCACTCAACACTCACCATGATAGGTTGTTAATAACTCCCAGTGCGCTATATAGGTTTCTTAATGAGTTAGTGCCATTTTAGGATGCCCAAATTCAAGCTATGGCTAAAGGTACTATTGCATCTTTCAATCAAGCCATTGCTCATTGGGGGGAGGGGGAATGCATTGTAGTATAGTTCCCACATCATATAAGAATTAAATAACACCTTTGCGGAATATGCCAGGCCCTGATTTGTGTGAAACGTTGCAACTCCGCCCATTGCAACCAGACACAACACATCTTTTACAACTGTGTGAGTCATTTCACTCAGGCCAGACCCATAAAGTGCAGGGAGCTACCCATATATATTTATATTAATAGCTGGCAAAAGGCTTACGTGAGCAGCTTAAATTGTGTCAACATATTTTGTTGCCTTTATCAAAGGAACTGGAGGTGGACTTGCAATAGTAGAAGGTTTAGTCAGTTGACAAATTCTACACTCGACTATTTTAGGGACGAGTGCCATCAATAGCGATCTCTCATTGTGCCATCAATCGCGATCTCTCCAGCATGTGCAGATCAAATTAACACATGAGCTTCTGTGATTAACTCTAATCTAGTTGCTCCATTTTGAACATACCGATCAATAACCCCAGTAATGTTTACTGTGTGTTTACTTCAATTCCTAGTGATTTCTCATATTCCATTGGGAAGCTAATAGGAAATATTTTATGCTGTTCTGAAACTGATGCTTCTATTGATAAGTTTATGTCTTTATCTATTTTAGTTTGAGACTGGTATTGCTGCAACTTTATTCTTCTGGACTTAACATTTAGTTGCTTTATCTGTAGATTAATTACCACCCATGAATTCCTTCACTGAGAGGTGCCAGTGTATATTCTAATCTAGCAGTGGAGTCTCGACTTGCATAGCAGCTATCCTCATCCAAAGCTGTTTAGCTTTCATGGTTTTTAGGTCTCGCCTGTCGATGCGCATGCGCATCGAGCAAGCGAGACTATGGTGGCTTATCCACTCTTTATCCAACTTGCAAGGAATCGTGGCGATTCCTTGCAGTGCACGAGAAATTTAAGCTCAATGCACATGCGCATTGAGCTTAAAAGCGCGTGCACATGCCCCCAGCCGCCTGCCTTGCCTACTCTCCCAGCTGGTGCCGCTCCACCCCCTGCCGCATCAAAGGCTTTCACGGCCGGCCGGCCATGCTTTCAGTTTCACGACCGGCCGGCCGTGTGAAGTACATTTCAAAGCCCGCTCTCCCTGCTCCGCCCCCTGCTCCGGCCGAGACGCATTTCTCCTCCCTCCTCCCCCCTCCTGGGTCAGGTTACCCTGCTTTCTCTTTCGCTTTTTTTTCACCCGGTGACATTGTTGCCTTTAGCCCTTCCCTCACCTCCTCAAGCCGTTACTCGTTGCCTCTTACTCTCTCTCTCACACATGCACACTCTTTTCCCCTCTCTCTCGTCCCTCACTTTATGCCTCTCTCCCTCCGTCCGGCCCCTTTCCACCCACCCTAGGAGAGGATGGGGTTACCCCATAAAAGAAGAGCTGGAGAAACTCCACTATCAGTGCAAAGGGAAACGGCTCAGTCCAAAACTTGCTCAATGTACAAATGACGGGCTTTCTCCAGCAACAACAACAAAAAAGTTTCCCCACAGAGAAATTAAAAAAAAAGTGCATATGCAAAGTTGTTTGCCATGGAAAACTCCTCCACGGCAGGGAAATAGCAGACTCTGTGGATAGCCACGAGGTTTCCAGAAGCAAGTATGAGAATGTTTGTGAATTAAAAAAAAAAGTTACTTTCAGGCAAATATATAAATCACCACCTGTAGTTTTAGTTGTAAGTTTCCGACTCCGCCTGTGGTTTTCAGATCCATTAACTTCCGTTTCCCACACGCACAAAAGGTGGTGTGTCTGCTTTATAAGAGAGATGCTATCTTGAGAAGCCCAACAGGGCAACACTCAGTATTTCCTACGAATCGTGTCAAAATTGCAATGCCAGCCACGTTGTTTAAATGTAAAATGTCAGTGCAGTTCCATCAGCCGCCACCGGAAGCGTGCAAGAAATTCCTGCACGCAAAGTACCATCAAAACTCTGCTACCAGGCTCCTGCCTCCGTGCAGAGTCACGACGACTTTAATGTCCTTTAAATCCCAGTTAACATTTATATCTGCTGAATGGGGCCGTGGCTGATTTTAACGTAGGATGCAGTTCACGGGGCGGCCGCGGTGCGGGCTCACCAAGGGCACCTGACCTTGCAAGCAAACGCTTAAACTCTCTCTGCTCTTCTCGGCGCACTGGCATTTCAATTACTCTTTTGAGAGCATGTATTTTTCTCGAGTTTGGAGTTAATTTGAGAACTTTGAGTATATTGTGTGTAATATCTCTCTGCGCACTCGACTGGTACGTTTGATGCACAGTCTGCATGCAACTGCACACTCAGCAAAGAAAACATGCCTGCTGTGCCAGTTTCACCTGAAGCGAACAATGACGTCAAATACATGAAAACAGCTCGATCTCGTACACAAATAGATCTGTATGTGTTAAAATTAATTTTCAAGAGGAAAACTCAACTCTGGTTTGAGGGTACGGTACTCCTCAGGGGGGGCGCACCCCCACCAGGACTGTGCTCAGCTCTGGGATTGCGGAAACGCTCCCTCCCTGCAGCTGCAGAATCTGGTTGCTTAGCAATGTTGGTGAAATAGAAATGGGCCTCACTCAGCCTCAACTACTCTCACTCACCCTCAACCCCTCACCCTAACTCACCCTCACCCTCACTCACCCTCAACACCTCACTCACCCTCAACCTCAACCCCTCACCCTCAACCTCAACCCCTCAACCTCACTCACCCTCACCCTCACTCACCCTCACCCTCACTCACCCTCACTCTCACTCACCCTCAACCCCTCACCCTCACTCACCCTCACTCACCCTCACTCACCCTCACTCACCCTCACTCACCCTCAACCCCTCACCCTCACTCACCCTCACTCACCCTCAACCCCTCACCCTCACTCACCCTCACCCACCCTCACCCTCACCCTCACTCACCCTCAACCCCTCACCCTCACACAGTGCAATAGGTCTCAGACCATTTCAGTTAGAGCTTTAAGAAATGTTTATGGCTTTTTTTATTTGTAATTCTTTAGCATTGGCTACAGGAAACAAAAATGCTAAACATTTACAAAAAAACCCATAAACAATTCTAAAAGCACTAACTCTAATGGTGCGAGACCTATTGCATTTCCAATGCTTGTTAATCTTGAATCTCTGTACCCATTGGTTTTCCTATGGTTTAATTCAGTATTGTAAACCTGAACACAGAAAGCTGATATTGACACTACAAGTGTAAGAACGTTCCATTGAGCTTTCTGTAGGCTAACATACAATGGATTTATTTCAGCAGTATGAGCAGTGCAATCATCTAATGGATTAGTGCACGTTTCAATACTTATAAATTCATCATGTTTAAATACACATTGTACTACTACTACTGTACTGTACTACTGTACAGGGTGCAGAATATATTTACGGTATTCTGATGGCAGTTTGAGCAGAACCATCTGTGTAAAATACTGTCTCACAGAGATTAAGCGGTCTTACATCTGGAGTAAAAGATACCGCCTGTTTGTATTCACCAGCCCCAGAATCACACTGCGCGTGACCCTCGTCTACAGTTCCCCCGGGCCTTGCGCTTTCTCCGCCCCCACCATTGCCAACCTCGTCGCACCCCATGCCATCGCCTCCATGGACTACATCCTCATTGGATTTATGAACTTCCACCTCGACACCCTTTAGCGACCCTGACTCCACCACCCTCCTTGACAACCTCACCAACCTCGGACTGAAGCAGCTCGTCACCACCCCAACCCACAGAGCCGGACACACCCTCGACCCCATCTTCGTAGGAGGGACAAACATCCACCTTAGCCACACCACGCAGCCTCTCTGGACAGACCACCACTGCGTGCACTTCACCTTCAATACCACCACCGCCCCCAAACCCGGCCTGCGCCGGCCCTGAAGGAACTGAAGCAAGATCACAGAGGAACACCTCAACACCACCCTCTTCCTCGACCCCCCTCCACCACAACCAACGCCAACTCCGCAGCCAAAGAACTACACTGCTAGATGTTCAGCTGTGCTGACAAGTTGGCACCCCTCCCCCACCCTGCCAAACAGCACCCCCTGAAAGCTGCCTGGTTCACCACCGACCTCCAAGAAGCCAGGCGCTCATGCAGACGGCTCGAGAAACTTTGGCGGAACAGGAAAACCCTCGAAGACCAGAACAACTACAGGAACGCCATAAATGAATACCACCAGCGCATAAAAGCCATCAAGTGGACCTTCATCAAGAAAAAAATTCAACCCAACGCAAGCAACGCGAAAGAACTCTTCAACGTCGCACAGCAGTTCACCAAATCCCCCAGCGAAGCCGCGGACGTCACACCTTCGCAGGACCTAAGCAACAAGCCCAATGCCTACTTCCAACTGAAAATCAAGGCTCTTTATAACAACTTCAGTGAAGAGACGCCAAAATCAACCCTCCTCCCCACCTCCAACAACGAGCCGACCATCACCACTTGGAAGCCTGCCACCACTGAAGACACCACCACGACCATGAAGAACACCCACTCAGGAGCCCCCACGGACCCCTACCCACTGCACATCTACCACAGAGCCGCCACCACCACCACCACCATAGCACCCAAACTAGGCTGGACCATCAACGCCTCCATCGAATCCGGCATCTTCCCCGATGACTGGAAGCAGGCAGAGGTCAAACCTCTACTCAAGAAACCTTCAGCCGCCCCAACGGACCTGAAAAACTACCGGCCCATCTCCCTCCTTCCCTTCGCACCCAAAGTCACAAAGAGATTCATAAACGCCCAGCTGACCACCTTTTTCGAAGAGAACTCCATCCTCGACTCCGCCCAGTCTGGATTCCACAGCAACCACAGCACCAAGACTGCCCTCCTCGCCTCCACCGATGACATCCGCATGCTACTTGACCAGGGCCCCACTGCGGCCCCCATCCTACTAGACCTTTCAGTAGCCTTCAACACTGTCTCCCTCCGCACCCTCGCAGCCAGACTCCACGACGCTGGCATACGAGGATCCGCCCTTGACTGGATCCTCTCCTTTCTGTCCGGCAGAACCCAAAGGATCAGACTCCCACCCTTCCTCTCCGAGCCTACAGAGATCAACTGTGGAGTACCCCAAGGTCCTCGCACAGCCAAACGCTCTTCAACATCTACATGGTCCCCTCACCCCCATCGTCAGACAGCAAGGGCTCAGCATAGTATCTTATGTCGACGACACCCAGCTCATCCTCTCTCTCTCAAAAAACCCTGAAGACACCAGACTCGGCTTCCAAGAAGGAATGAAAGACATCTCAACCTGGATGAGTGACAGTTGCCTAAAACTGAACCTGGAGAAGACAGAGGTCCTCATCCATGGACCCTACCCCAACTGGTGGGACAGCTCCTGGTGGCCCCCAGCCCTTGGAAACCCACCCACCCCGACTGACCACGCCTGGAATCTCGGCATCATTCTAGACTCCTCCCTCACCTTGACCAGCGAGATCAACGCCATCGCCTCCACCTGCTTCACCTCCCTCCGTAAGACCTTCAAGTGGATCCCCCCCAAAAGTAGAAAGACCGTCACCCACGCACTCATAACTAGCAGACTGGACTACGGAAACACCCTCTACGCCGGAATCAACAAAACCCTGCTACACAAGCTCCAAACCATCCAGAACACCACAGCCAGACTCGTCCTCGGAGCCCCTCGATACGAGCACATGACCCAGCAACTATGAGACCTCCACTGGCTCCCCACCAGAAAAGAGTAACCTTCAAGCTGCTCACCCATGCCTACAAGTCCCTCCATAGCACCGGACCCAAATACCCCAACGGAAGTCTCCTTCCACGTACCCAAAATGAACCTCCGCTCCGCTGACCTCATCCTGGCAGAGACCCCACACATACGCAGAACCAGAGCAGGCAGAAGAGCCTTCTCCTACATCACGGGAACAGAACAGGGGGACCCTACTCACTAAAGAACCAGGGTAAGTATTTATACAGGAAAACAGTGGTTCCTGTGGACTAATAAAATCAATATTGATAATAGTGTGCAAATTCGCAATATGAGGGGCTAGGTTGAGGTCAGAGGAGGACGAAACCACATATACCGATGTTCCAGTATTTGACAGTTGTATCTTTATATAAGGCTTCCTTTTCCTCCTTACTCATGTTGTAAGGGACATAATGTCGAGTAGCAAGGGCATTATCTATGTCTAGTAGAACCACTTGCTCAAATGCTATTATTTTATGATCTCGCAAATGGGTAGGGGGATTGAACCTTGATGGAGGTCTTAGACCACTTCCAGAAAATACCGGGTTGAAAGGAGTTTTTAAGAAATAGTACTTAAGTCGCACTTTTCTGAAGAACTGATGTAGTTCGATTTTTAAATTGAAGTTATTGGGCATTGAAGTGGTGACAAATGATAAACCCTTGGATAGAACATCCTGTTCATGGTCAGACAGATTAATAACAGGGTTATCTGTTCGATGCATTACCATCTGTAATGCTTCTGATGTGTTCGTATTTCTCCGTGGTATTCCTGTTGGGGCTGTTTCTTCCCTCTCCCTGTTCCCTGATTCCAGGTCACGCCACGAGTTCCCCTGGATATGCCCTAAAGAACAACTGAAATATCGTAATAAAACCCGCGGACAAGGGTGGGGCGATTGTTGTCCAAAGTACGGAAAAATACAAAGATGAAATATTTTTACAACTTGCCATAGAGGGCAACTACGCCTTACTGAAAAAAGATCCTACAAAAGAAATCAGCCAGCTCATTGGCACTATAACAAAAACAGCTTTGGATGAAGGCCTGATTACTAAGCAAGAACATGAGTTTTTGAATAATAAACACCCACGAATGCCAACTATATATACTCTTCCAAAAGTACACAAACGGATGGTGGACCACCCCGGGCGTCCAATCATCTCGGGTTGTGGGTCTCTTTTGGAACCTCTATGCAAGTATATAGACGTTTTTCTAAAACCCATAGCCACTACTACGCCGACCTACCTTCGAGATACAACACAAACAATTAAGTCGGTGGACGGACGTCCCTATGATCATACCACTTCCTTGTTAGTCACCATGGACATCATAGCCCTCTATACTAACATTCCTAAGCAATCTGCCTTAGTATGTATGGAGACAATTCTGAACCGGAGACCGGCACCCCACAGGGTTCCAACTGAGTTCATTATTAACCTGCTCACTATAGCTATGACCAAAAATGTCTTTATGTTTCAAAACAAATACTATGTTCAGACACGTGGCGTAGCCATGGGGGCAAGCTTTGCGCCAAATTTGGCAATAATCTTTATGAGTGAATTTGAAAATGAATTTGTCCTTAATCAGAACAATCCGTATCGCAACCACATTTCCATGTGGGCCCGATATATTGACGACGTCCTCCTACTTTGGGAGGGCGATAAAATAATAAATTGGCTTTGATTATATGTTTTGCTGTTGTGTCTTATAACATTGATGCATTTATTGATCTAGAGTATATTGTTCATACTCAAAAAAGCTTCAATTGGTAAGCATTGACTAATTGCGATATTGAGAAATAATAGTCTATGGACCATTGTTTTGTAATACTGTCTGATACCCAGGTCCTAGACCATTTTGGGTTACCCCGTTTTGATTAATGGCTACCTTGATTTAAAAAGGGCTTTGTTTGTCAAGCAGCAAAGTTTTAAAATAACACGCTCCCTAACAGGCAGCCAATGTAGCGTGACGAGTTGACTGGAAGGCGAGCACGATGGGTGGTTACAAATGAATCGCGTCGGTATTCTGGACCACCTGCAGTTTTGCCAGCATGGTGTCATTTACCGAGGTCAGCAAAGCATTCCCATAGTCCATGTGGCTACTGATAAGAGCCTGCACCACAGTTTCCCTTTACTAACATAAGTATTTGTAAAGCGCACGTTCACCCCTCACGGGGTATCTTGGCGCTGAATAACAGATGTTTATTGTTACCCAACTCAGTGGTACTCATTTTATTGACCTCAGTTGGATGAATGGCTCCGCCGGGATTTGAACCTGTGACCATGAGGTCGAACACAGGCCCCTGCTATGGACGCATTAGTCCACTGAGCCACCAGACACAGTGAGGTATGAAGAGACCTACAATTTGGTATGCTAACCATAGTGGCTGCTTCAAGTATGGGGTCACTATAATGATCTTATTCCCTTGTGCTACAGGTCTTTCTTTTTCTTTACTAATTGCCATTTAAGCTGCAGTAGGGATTTTCTCAGGAAGAGACAACCTTTCCTCAGCAGAGGAGCAAAAAATATGAATTGCATATGATTGGAATAGTCTGACCCTTGTTATAGATTATGTAAGGAAACGTGTCTTACAGTGTTTCACTCCTATTACCAAGACTTGCGAATTAGCTCAGGTTTGCAAGAAGGTTGAAGCTATCACATCCTTCTGGAGTCCTTTAAGGATCTTGATGTGTTTTGAGTTTCAGTCTTTCTCTGTAAAAGTATGACTTTTTAGTATACTGTGGCAAATATGTTCTCGAAAGTTTAAAAAGCCCTAAAAATGTGAAGCTTTTTATTGTATTTGGAGGATTTAATGTGGCACGTTTTTCAAGAAACCCGGGAGCTAATCCTTTTCCCTCACTTGACAGCTCAAATGTTCAATCTTACTTTTCCTAAAATCAATCCTGTAACCTGGTGCTGAAAGAATAGTAATAATCTAACCACATTTCAAGTGGTCTGATAAGTCATCATCTGCAATGTATATATCGTCTACATATGATACTATGTTTAAATTATACTGTAGAAGTTAAATTATTGTTGCAGTGAATATACACAGACTATTTTATACCATTGAGGCAACCTTGAAAGGTCACACTGGATTCCACTCATTGAAAATGCTGTAAGATTGATTTCATTTCTTTTTTTTTTTTATTCATCATCATCATCAAGAATAGCCATTCATTACACATTACAGAGTGGGATTAATACACAAAATATAAATAATAGGTCATTATTTTCCAGAAAGAACCCACAAATAAAAAAATAAATCCATCCAAGAAATACAGCCAACATGCGAACAGCCATAATACATGATATATAGTAGCTTAGGAATATATTATAGCCTATAAAATTTCTTATTGAAGCCTTGCAGAGCCCCTTTCCATTCTGCCCTCTTTACCTTTCTTCCAACCTCTGTTTCCATTCCATGACTGGGGCCCAAATCCTTCTCCCTGCTTGCTTTCTCTTCCTTCCCTTTCTTTCATATAGTGCTTTCTCTAATATATATATGTGGCCAACAATCGTGACATCCACTGTTGCAAAGTCAGTGGATTTAGATCTTTCCAGAGCGTAGCGATGCATAGCCGACTTAGTGTCATTGCTAAATATATGAATTCATGATGGGGGACTTCAATTCCATCCCTTGTTACCCCTAGAATTATAACTTCATCTGTTAAAGAGATAGAAATCCCCAGTGAGTTCTCGAAATATTGCCCCAGTGATCGTTTAAATACATCTAGAGCAGGGCATGAAGCAAACATGTGTACCGTATCAGCTTGTGTAGATTGGCATCTCGGGCAAGTTACCCCGCTAGTTCCGCCCCATCGTGCGATTCTATGGGGTGCGTAGTATAGCTCAAACATGGTTTTGTATTATTGTGTTTGGAGATTTGCTACTCTTAACACTGAATTTGACAGTTTAAGCGACTGTTCAGCTTCATTACCTGAAAGATTTAGCTTAGTTTTCCATTTTTCGAACATCCTCCCACAATCATCCTCTTTGTGCTGGCTGATTTCACCATATAATTGCGATATAGAGCACCCTGCCTCATCTCTCAGATATTCCATGAGTTCTTCTCTTTTAAAGTTGATATCACCCCCCTGCATTTTTAATAGTTCTGACCTGACCTGTAAATATTAAAAAAAATAATAAGATTGATTCCATAATTCAGGAGTCAACACTACTGTAAAAAAAGCTCAAGTACTCAAATCAGGGGCCATTTTATGAATACAGCACATTTTCTGTGTTTGCACCATGGCACACCTTTCAAAAGGTGAACTGGATGAAAACAGGGGCAGTGCTCCATATTAGAAGGAATGCACTGCCCCAGGTCAACCACAAACTCAATCAAGGGAAATTCATAGCGGCTGTTTAAAAGCTGCTCCATGTTTCACAGTGAAGGTGGCATCCCGTCTGTACTTTCAAGAAGGGAAAGAGACCCCCTTGCAGGTGGGTACAGTGAGTGACTGCACCGGCCGACAGGGTGATGTCTGTGGGGGTCCGTGGGACGTCCTTTCTCCCCTCCAGAGGGCTGCCTTTAGGAGGTGTTCTGAAACTGTGCCTTTTGTGACACATTCCCAGTTCACCTCCTAAAGGCATGTTTGCCTCTGTGCCAGTGTACCTAATTTGGTTCTAGTACAGAGGCGAACTGATTCTGTCTCAATATGAGCGCCAGTGTTATCTATATTACAGAAGGGGATGCACAAGCGTCTGTGGCCCCCACTGTAATCACATTGTACCCCGGGAGAGCATGTGCCCGATGCTCCCCTGGGGCACAATGTGTAATACGGCCCCACTTGAGCTTTTAAGCTTCTTTTTCCTGAATAGTTTAGATATTAAACCTGTACTGTGAGCGTTATGAAAGTCTGTCACTAGACAACAGCTTAAATTTGGTGTTAATGGTTTTAATTCTGGAAAAGTAGGGGAGTATTTGGTATATTGCATAAGGACACTGTACACTAACAAAATAACACAATGTCATCTTCAAATAAATGTTTTTTAGCCTCTGACCTCACTGGATATTTCCTCTGAACTTGTAATTCACTAGAGAATAACATGTAATGTTACGCCGGTATCCCAACCAGCATGATTCCTATTGAAAGCAGCTGTAATGGCCTTTTTCAGCATAGACATCCCTAAGAGACTGTGGAACAAGAGTAGAGAAGGCATTCATTATTACTGCTTCTCCTCCAGGAGCTCTGGCTCTCCTTATAGGAGCCAGTCATTTTCAGTAAGTAAGATACCATACGCTTTGGAAAGATGAGCCCAGAATACTGCCTTAAAAGTAATTTTCCTATCTACCTCAATTTGTAAGTTTACTTAAAAAACTTGACCTGGTTCACTCAAACGTCCATCATGTGTCTCAACCTCAACATATTCTTTAGTAGCCGTTATCCGATCTTGTTGGACTATTGTTAATCCAGCTGCCCTGTCTAGTTTAGCACTTTCTTTCCATAAGGCATTGTTCTCGTTAGAGTATTTTTTTCTGTACTGAATCTTCACCCTATTTTTTAAATGATCCCTTTAAACTTTCAGATGATGAACCTTTTGAGAGCTCTTTTGTTCTCTTACTTTTTAATAATAACTTTTTGGATCTCCTCAACCCTAAGGAGAGTAAGAGAATCACTCATCCAAGTGATATTTTCCAGGAAGCCTTATTTTCCTCCTACTTCTAAAATGATAATAAATATCTTTTTCACTATATGACCTGGTTTTTCCTTGATAAGTGTTACTTTTAACTTTGGTTATCTCCTTTCACAAGACTTATTTTCCTGTTTCTTAACTTTGGAATCCCTCTCACCATCTTTTCAAGATTTTAATAGAGCTTTAGAGGCTTTGTACCCTAAATATCGAGACCCATAGTAGCATATAGTTGTAAAATTATTTTAGAGGGTTCAATTTCCCTATTATCAAGAGCAACGTCTGCATATCTCTGTCTAGCAGCTAGAATTTCAGCACTTCCTTTGATATTTCTTAAAACAATCTCTGTGAATGTAGCTTCGTCCCAAGATCTACTGCAGGTGAAGCACCATACTCTTCTGGTATTTTTCTTGAAACTTCAGGACACTGAAAACAATGGAGTTTCATGTGTGGCAGTGTGTAGATAAACAAATATAATTCACAATTCTATGCATTGTTCTTCCTGTGGTGCCAAGCCTTGGGGCAAACGCATAGTCATAATTCTGTGTTTGTCTAAAGGAGTTATATTGGGACATACTGCATTATCTAGTTTGTTTATGTTTTCTGTGCTACCTAGAAGGGGAGTTTTTCGTGAACTGTATGGCGGGTTCCTATTAGTGGATGTATGTACTGCAGCCAAAACTGCAGTACTCTAATCTGCAAAACATATTGTCTTACCCGTTCATCCCAAATAGTCCTACCAGGTATAAAGCACATTACAACCAAGTTTCTTAACCCATGATAAATCATTGACGTGTATTCTAGCCATGAGGACAGTAAATCAAACAGGTATATCCTAAAATACATATGTATATCATGTGTAATCATTTTGACCAAGACATTATACCTGTAAAAAGGCCCAAAGCTTATTAGTTGAAAAATCTTGCATTCGGAGACTATACTCTAGAAATTGACAAACAACAATATTGTTTACATGTAGTTTTATTCATCACCCATGTCTCAAAGGAGATCCAATTATCATTTGTAAGATACCCTGGTGTATCATTATAACACATGAAATTATACCCTCTTTTCCAATAAATAAACGGAAGAAGACAAAATATAAAAATAGCAACATATTTGTCATTTAAAGTCAATGTAAAGTCACCTCTTGGTAATTGGTTTTATATCTAGAAAACAAAACCCTATACTGTCTAGTCAATACCATAGTTCGTAATTAGATATTAGTAATCAGATATTTGATTAGTAACAATTAATAACCCAGGGCAAGCCAAACACTTTACTGATTATCACACAACCAAAAATCATATCTTTGAAATTGTAGCTATACAGGTATGACCTCTAGGATGTATCATTCCAGGTGCTTTAGAATAATGGGTCAACCACTCTCATTAAAAATCCATTCTCTTAATGCCTTGGGGTCAAGATCCTCCATTTTAATGAGAGAAACAAATGTGCCAGAGAAAGATGCAGGCTTCGTCTGTCTTCCTTTGGCATCATTCCAAGCAGCATTCAAATAATCCCTCTGGTAGCATCAAAGCCATCCTCCAGGTCTCTCTACCTAGCTTCCAAAGACTGGGGTTTAAAGAGAAAAAGTCCACTCATGCTGTCTCATAGGAACACCTACACACTTGTCATTGTAGAGCTATCAAATCAAACTGACTTTAGATCCAGCAAATCAAAATTAAGAAACAGATACACATGGTTGAAAATGTAACACTTCCTTTTCTGGTCAATAGAAAACACTGTAAATTGAAGCTCTGGTATTGGACCATTTCTAACCACAAAGAAGGAACTCAGATGGCCAACCATTTACCCTTTTCTTTCCTGGATAACTGTATGACTCGACACCTGAAATGACATTATTTACTGAAGATAATCCTAAATTGCACAATTTTGTCCTAAACGTATGCACTTCTGAATTAAACCAAAGTATTGCCTCAGATCCAAAGTGCTTCTGTCCCATTGACCTTGGATAGCAGCCAAAGCATTTCAGCCAAAAGTACAAGAACTTCTCCAAAGTTTGTTTAGCAATAGTATTAGCATAACGGGTTAAAGGAACTCAAAACCACTAAACCAAAAATGCTACATGTTAAAACTATATGTATGACATCAATCTTAAAATTAGATGTTATGGTTGTAATACTTCCTCATACTAATTAAACACAAGGGTTTATAACATGGGTTGTACACTCTAAGGTGTCCCTCAGAGCTGTCCTTACATTGTCAGTAATACTGTATGCATGTTGCTTCTTTTATCAGAAAATGGTGTCCCTTAGTGATGTCTAGGTGTGCAAAAGGTGCCCAGTTTGCACTTTCTATAGTTTCTTGCAGCCTGTCTCCCTTATCACTACTGAGTAAGCTTTTGACATATTATCTCCTTTAAGCGGTTCCTCCTCTTGTTGTGGTGTGCTCACATCAAGCACTTCTTGAGGGGTCTAAAGACAAGCAAACCTGGTAACTTGGCAAAAGACATTAGATTGCATAAATGTTAGCGAGTTAAAGAGGCAGCCTTTTTTAGGTTTTGCCTGGCGTAAACGATGCGAAAGCATCGTTTCGCTAGGCGAAAACCTATTGTATATAGTGTAGGGGGCATGGTCCGTCCCCAGTCTCCCATTGGCTAGCTCCATAAATGGAGGCTAGCCATTGGGAGACGGCTCTGTCCGTCAATCCCGGACCAGATTCGGGGGCGTTCCCGAGAATTTTTGGCTTTTGGCGACGTCAGTCTCGGGAACGCCCCCGAATCTGGTCCGGCATTGA
This sequence comes from Lissotriton vulgaris, assembly GCF_964263255.1. Taxonomy (NCBI): domain Eukaryota; kingdom Metazoa; phylum Chordata; class Amphibia; order Caudata; family Salamandridae; genus Lissotriton; species Lissotriton vulgaris. The sequence continues at coordinate 306,939,512 of NC_141693.1, read as the reverse complement.
AGGCACACGCCTTCCTGCACAGGCCGTGCTTTGAACGGGTGCGCAACAAGATGTTGTCGACGCCGAGACTCGACCCTGGCCCCCCAGGTCCATAATGTCCGTGTTCCCGTTCCTTCCCGCACCTCCCCCCCCCTCCCGCTGTCCGTGTCTCCGGCCGTCTGTCCCACCTCATTTACATTAGAACATCTTCAGTCCTGCTCTTTAATAACCAGCTTCCACAACAACTCCCTGTGCCAAGTCCTCGCACACACTCTTTACATAAAACGATATTCTGCTGCCATTGGAATTTCGTGTCTTTAAGGGATGCCTTCGTGGTGTTGTGCTTTTTTGCTTCCGAGGCAGATGCAGGGGAGAGGGAAATGGAAGGCAGCCTCTGCTTGCACGAAATGTGGTTTTCAGCGCAGAGCGTTAGGTTCCCGCCCCCCCTCCCGCTGTCTGTTGCCCCCCCAGCTGTCTGTTGCCCCCCTCCCGCTGTCTGTTGCCCCCGTCCTGATGTCTGTTGCCCCCTCTGCTGTCTGTTGCCCCCCCTCCGCTGTCTGTTGCCCCCTCCCGCTGTCTGTTGCCCCCCTCCCGCTGTCTGTTGCCCCCCTCCAGCTGTCCGTTGCCCCGCCTCCCGCTTTCTGTTGCCCCCTCCCGCTGTCCGTTGCCCCCCCTCCGCTGTCCATTGCCCCCCCCTCTGCTGTCCGTTGCCCCCCCTCCGCTGTCCGTTGCCCCCCCTCCGCTGTCCGTTGCCCCCCCTCCCACTGTCCGTTGCCCCCCCTCCCGCTGTCCGTTCCCGCCTCCCCCTCCCGCTGTCCGTTCCCGACTCCCCCTCCCGCTGTCCGTGTCCAAATATAATTTTAGGCAAAGCTCTGAAGTTAGGCCGGTTCATTCGCCAACAGCTAATCCAGCCCTGTCCTCGATTTATTTTTTTCTCCACCTTCATGTCATTGGTCTACTTTTGTCATACTAAACTACAAGTCCCAGCGTGCTAAGCGGTTTGGTGAGCAACGCATTCTTCTCGAGTTACAAATCATGCTCTCTAAATGTTCTGATGCTTATACTAGTATTAAAGATGTTTTTTCAGGCAGTACCTTGACCCGGTGTTGCACTTTCTGTTTTTAGATCGGTGGCCGCGGGGCGGGTCACAGACAAAGCACACGGTAGCACATCTGCACTCATCCTGAAAGCCAGAATTATCTCCAATATCGGGAACAAAACTGGAGAAGATGAGGCATTGCGATAGAGAACTGTGGAGCCAGCCAGGCTTGAGTCTCGGCGCCGGCTCTACAGCCCGTGATTCTGGGCACATCATTTAATTTCCCCGTTATCTTTAAAACAAACACTGGCCTTGTGTAGGCACATGCACAGAGCGCTCTAATACAGCGGAGTTCACGCTATATAAAACTGAAAAATACAAATAAATGGAGAACTGAGAGGAGGGTTTTCTGGCTCCCGTGAGTGTGTACAAGTAGCACCTCAGGGGCGGGAAGGGGTCGAGAGCCAGCTGAGAGGGCCTGAGGCGGGGGTGCAGGAGGGAGGGGGAGTGAAGTTTGACAAGCTGCGGCTCCAGCTGAGATGCATACACTTCAGGGAGGGGGGGCAGCAGGCGGGGAGGGGCCCCACAGACGCCCACCCCCAGCATCACTGCAATCCGCGATCCCTCACACTGGGGAGCAGCCCTGCTCTGGGTAATGTGAGCCACAGGGAAACCAATCATGAGGCGAGGGACCGCGTGTGATCTTCGGCAGCCCGTCACTCACTCTTCCCTTTCACCACACTCTCCTTCTCTCACTGCCTCTCTCTCTTTTGCTCATACTCATCCCGTCACTCACTCTTCCCTTTCACCACACTCTCCTTCTCTCACTGCCTCTCTCTCTTCTGCTCATACTCTCATCCCGTCTCTCACTCTTCCCTTTCACCACACTCTCCTTCTCTCACTGACTCTCTCTCTTCTGCTCATACTCTCATCCCGTCACTCACTCTTCCCTTTCACCACACTCTCCTTCTCTCACTGCCTCTCTCTCTTCTGCTCATACTCTCATCCCATCACTCACTCTTCCCTTTCACCACACTCTCCTTCTCTCACTGCCTCTCTTTCTTCTGCTCATACTCTCTTCTCGTCACTCACTCTCCCTTCACCACACTGTTAATTCTCTCCAATGCACCACTCTCTCTCACCCTAATTTGTTTTTCCTTCTTGGCTCTATCTCTATTCATTATCCCTCCCCGACTCCTCCTGATTCTATAGAGCACTTTTCAAAATTTTTTGTAACCATCGTCCATTTGCGTGAGATTACGCTATTGGCATTGTAAATGACAATGCCATTAATTTATCTGTTTTTAAAACCAACACATAAATAAAAGATTTGTCATTGACAATGCCAATAGCTCTAACTTTGTCAAAGGCAAAACAATTGCATTGTAAATGCTTTTTAGGTTTTGCCTGGCAAAAGATGCGCAGCGCGCAGGCGAAAACCTAATGATTATAGTAGGGGAGACTGGAACGGCCCCCGTCTTCCATTGGCTAGCTCCATAAATGGAGGCTAGCCATTGGAAGACGGGCCTGTCCGTCAATGCCGGACCAGATTCGGGGGCGTTCCCGAGAATTTTTGGCTTTTGGCTACGTCACGCTACGTCAGCCGAAAGCCAATTCAAGGGAACGCCCCCGAATCTGGTCCGCCATTGACGGCACCCGCCTTCCTGCTCGGGGCGGTGAGAAGGAGCCCGCAGCCGCCGCCCCGTCTTCGGCGAGGCCCCGGAGAGGAGGAGCCTCGCCCGACGCCAACCGGAGGAGAACCAGCGGAACACTGGAGAGACCGGTGAGTCCCCTCCCGCTGTCATGGCGCCCCAGTGTCTGTCCGATGGTGTGCTTCTGCCAAGCTTCAGAGGAAGTGCAGGTGAGTCGCTTTGTTTTATTTGGGGCTAGGGGAGGCTCCCTCCCGCTACCCGTGTGTCCGTTCCCGCCCCCGTACCCCCCTCCCGCTCCCCGTGTGTCCGTTCCCGCCCCGCACCCCCCCTCCCGCTCTCCGTGTGTCCGTTGTTCTTTTTACCTTTGGCTGCAATCATCAGTTCTTTAAAAAAAGCGCAATCGATTTGCAGGGAGAGGATGCGCTCTGAGTGAGCCCTTTTAAACCATTGGCTTTCATGTTTTTCACAGTTTGCCCTTGCTTTAATGGGCTGTTTATCAAGGCATCAATGCCATTTCGTGGATGTTTACATTATCCTGGTTAGGTCTGGGTAATGGGGTTTCAAGCAGTCCCTTTGCCTGCTTGTGCCTCCGTGTGCCCCTGTTGCCTGCTTGTGCCTCCGTCTGCCCCTGTTGCCTGCTTGTGCCTCCGTGTGCCCCTGTTGCCTGCTTGTGCCTCCGTGTGCCCCTGTTGCCTGCTTGTGCCTCCGTGTGCCCCTGTTGCCTGCTTGTGCTGTGTGGGTGTGTGTGGAGGGCTCTCTGTGGCTGTGTGTGTGGGAAGCTTTGAGTGGCTGTGTGTGTAGGAAGCTTTGTGTGGCTGTGTGTGTGGGGGCTTTGTGTGGCTGTGTGTGTGGGGGGGCTCTGTGTGTGTTTGTGTGTGTCATTTGCAAGAGATAAAGCTAGTGGCATTGTAAATGACAATGCCATTTATTTATGTTAAAAAAAACATAAATAAAAATAATGTCAAGAGCAATGCCAATAGCTCTAACTTTAACAAAGGCAAAACCATTGCATTGTAAATGCTTGTTTCAGATCCCAATGAGTCAACAGCATCAGTGACACGTCTCCAGGCTTAGATGGTCACCTCCAAGGACGTCTGTGTCTAATCTCAGTATTCCCCAGGTGTCAATAAAGCTACATGCCAGGTAACATGGCTAGTACAACTCACTGCTCCCTGCTTGCTGCAGCTCCACATCTTTAGACCTCAATTGTTATTTTAAGCGACACATGTGTGCAGTAGCGACTGGTCTGCGGGCGGAGTGGCGGGGCTGGGGGCATGGGAGCTGACAATGGATGATGGGGAGGTGGGGGGAAATGGACAATAAAATAAGATTTAAATATAATAGAGGAAAAATAACGTACCTGCCACCCAACGTTCTGTTCCGAGTCCTCACTGCAGAACACAGCCTCCCAGAGTCCCCTGCGGCCAATCCTGAAACTGCTCTCATGCTTGAAAGCAGTGTCAGGATTGGCCTGTGTGCCGTGTATTTGTGCTCCCAGGGAGAGAGGGAGCCCGTGCTTTGCTGTCTCCAAACCAGCAATGCAGCTGGGTTGGTGACAGCTCAGGGCGCATGTCGGTTTGGCCATCCTGAGACAGGCGGCTAAACTGACATGCGCACTGAGTGCAGTGCACACCACTCCCTCTCATGACTGCACTACCCTTGCGATGGCCCCACACCAAGACTGGCCGGCTCTTAGAACCTGAAAAATAAAATAATAATAAACCTGTTTAATTATCGTTTTATTTTACAAGTTTTGAGGCTGGCGGGGGGGCGACGGTACTCCGCCATAGCGGAGAAGCCGCCACTGCCTGTGTGAACTGCTGCACAGTTCTGATTCTCAGTCAAAGAGGGCGCTTGTTACAGGCCGCATCTCCGACATACACACGTCCTACGCCCGGCATGCACCCGCCTGGTCCTGTCTAGAATCAGCTACAAGAGCAGGAATGTTTAGTTCAAATTTTTCCATGGCAAGCAGAGTGCTTTCATGCAGCCGCCATTTCCTCTTTCAAGGCTTATGTTTCTTTGAAACACAATACCAAATTGCAATTTGTGTTTACGATTCTGTATTTGGAAGGGGTGAATTTAGTAAGGGTGTGCCTTCCAAATACTGAATTTGAATGGTATGTATGAATGTTTTGTAACCGAATTATAGTTGTGAAAAATTCATATTTTACCAACTCCTTGAAGGAGGTGGTAACCCTTTCACAAATGGAAAGAGGTCTCCAGAGATCCTCCTCCCTTTTGAGAATGGAAAACAAATATTTTTTAAGAGCAGGCAGTGGCCCCACGGCCCACTGCCTATTCTTAAAAAATGTAACTGCAAAGTTTAAATGTTTCTTTTTTAAATGCATCCTGTTTTCCTTTAAGGAAAACGGCTGCATTAAACAAATATATATATTGCTTTATTAGAAAAACAATCACAAACATGGAGGTCTACTGACCTTAGCAGGCCACCATCTCTGTGATGGCTGCTATTCCGAATGGGTCACAAATTGCGACCTATCTCATTAACATGCAGAAGGTGGGTCTATTTGTGACCTACTAGGAATCGCTAATAAAACTCAAAAGAGTTTCATATATTAGGAATACCAATTTCCTAATTGCAATTCAGAGAGAATCACAATTGGGAAATCAGTATTCCTAATTTTAGTACATCTGGCCCTATACGATTTGCCCGGAATCAAGGATGTTAAACCGATGCCGAAACTCAAATCTGCTTCCCCAGCTCAATAGTTGCCAGCTATGGCCCTGACACCACACCATCTCCCAGCAGGTTGCCTCATTGTCTACATAGCCTTAGTTACACATTTTGTGATTTCGGTCAAACCGCTTAATCTCCCTGTGACAGCCCACATTTACTTTTGGTTGCCCATCAACCTACTGTGCGTCCCTGCTTGCCCATGCTGAGCTCCAATTGCACAGATCCCCTTTACCCAACAGATCCCCTTCTCCCCTGACTCCGCTTTTCACATTTGTTTTCTTGTGCAGTTTTATGTAGCGCCAACACCACCCAAAGGTATTGGAGTGCTTTACAGAAGCACCAGTTATGTTTTTTGTGTGCAGTTTCATATAGCACCAAACACCACCCAAAGGTAATGGAGAGCTTTGCATTAGCACCAGTTACTCTGCACAAGGACACATTCGTTTTTGAAGGCACGGGGAGATTACGTGATTTAACCAGAATCAAGGATGTTAAGCCGAAACTCAACTTGGTTTCCCAGCTTCATAGTCTGCACCTCTGGCCCCTACGCCACATCCTCTCCCAAGAGGATACCACATTTTCTCCCTAGCCTCGGCCTCAGTTCCACATTTTGTGATTACAGGCAAATCACTTAATCTCCCTGTGGCTGCCCGCATTTGCTGTTTATTGCCCGTCTCCCTCCAACCCGTCACTGTTTGCCTCTGCTGAACTCTGTTGCACAGATCCCCTTCTCCACCGACTCTGTTTTTCACATTTTGTTTGTGCAGTTTTATGTAGTGCCAACACCACTCGAAGGTATTGGAGTTGGAGCACTTTACATAAACACCAATTACTTTTTTTGTGCAGTTTTAAATAGCACTAACACCACTTGAAGGTATTGTAGCCCTTTATATTAGCCCAAGTTACTAGTTTTTGTGCAGTTTTCTATAGTGCCAACACCACCCAAAAGTATTGGAGCGCTTTACATTAGCAGCAGTTACTTTTTTGTGCTGTTTTATATAGCGCCAACCCCACCCGAAGGTATTGGAGCACTTTACATTAGCACCAATTACTTTACACAAGGACACATTCATTTTTGTAGGCACAGCAAGATTAATTGATTTGCCCAAATTCAAGGATGTTAAGCCGACGCAGAAACTCAAGCCCGGTTTACCAGCTCCATAGTCGACAGCTCTGGCCCTTATGCCTCATCCTCTCCCGAACAAAACAGGTGATGGACCGAATGTGGATCAATGTCACACATTCATTCCGGTCCTCGGATGCTTGATTCCGTTCTGGGAAGGACATGGCTTTTGTAGTTCGGACTGGACTGTTCCCATGGGGCACAGGGTCAGAGCTGATTTGCATATCGCCATTGTCTAACCCAGGGTGGTGTGGAGTGCAAAAAAAACCGATGGATTTGGGCCCAGATCTTTGGACTGGGTTGAATGTGTGACATTGATCCACATTCGGTCCATCACCTGTTTTGTTTGCAAATTCGCCATAAGTGCGCTGGGGATGCTCAGACGTGGGTCCCAGGCACTCCACACCACTGGAGTCAAGCTAGCCGGGCTGATGAGAGGTGTTACCTCGAAACCGGTCCGGTCCTCGGATGCTTGATTCCGTTCTGGGAAGGACATGGCTTTTGTAGTTCGGACTGGACTGTTCCCATGGGGCACAGGGTCAGAGCTGATTTGCATATCGCCATTGTCTAACCCAGGGTGGTGTGGAGTGCAAAGAAACGATGGATTTGGGCCCAGATCTTTGGACTGGGTTGAATGTGTGACATTGATCCACATTCGGTCCATCACCTGTTTTGTTTGCAAATTCGCCATAAGTGCGCTGGGGATGCTCAGACGTGGGTCCCAGGCACTCCACACCACTGGAGTCAAGCTAGCCGGGCTGATGAGAGGTGTTACCTCGAAACCGGTCCGGTCCTCGGATGCTTGATTCCGTTCTGGGAAGGACATGGCTTTTGTAGTTCAGACTGGACTGTTCCCATGGGGCACAGGGTCAGAGCTGATTTGCATATCGCCATTGTCTAACCCAGGGTGGTGTGGAGTGCAAAAAAACGATGGATTTGGGCCCAGATCTTTGGACTGGGTTGAATGTGTGACATTGATCCACATTCGGCCCATCACCTGTTTTGTTTGCAAATTCGCCATAAGTGCGCTGGGGATGCTCAGACGTGGGTCCCAGGCACTCCACACCACTGGAGTCAAGCTAGCCGGGCTGATGAGAGGTGTTACCTCGAAACCGGTCCGGTCCTCGGATGCTTGATTCCGTTCTGGGAAGGACATGGCTTTTGTAGTTCGGACTGGACTGTTCCCATGGGGCACAGGGTCAGAGCTGATTTGCATATCGCCATTGTCTAACCTAGGGTGGTGTGGAGTGCAAAAAAACGATGGATTTTGGCCCAGATGTTTGGACTGGGTTGAATGTGTGACATTGATCCACATTCGGTCCATCACCTGTTTTGTTTGCAAATTCGCCATAAGTGCGCTGGGGATGCTCAGATGTGGGTCCCAGGCACTCCACACCACTGGAGTCAAGCTAGCCGGGCTGATGAGAGGTGTTACCTCGAAACCGGTCCGGTCCTCGGATGCTTGATTCCGTTCTGGGAAGGACATGGCTTTTGTAGTTCGGACTGGACTGTTCCCATGGGGCACAGGGTCAGAGCTGATTTGCATATCGCCATTGTCTAACCCAGGGTGGTGTGGAGTGCAAAAAAACGATGGATTTGGGCCCAGAGCTTTGGACTGGGTTGAATGTGTGACATTGATCCACATTCGGTCCATCACCTGTTTTGTTTGCTCATCCTCTCCCGAAAGCACACCACATAATCTCCCTAGCCTTGGCCTCCGTTTCATATTTTGTGATTACGGATAAATCACTTAATCTTCCCATTTCTAAACACAACAAGCACTGGCAAAGCCAGTAGGTTTCTCCTATGCGAAATCTGTTGTTATTAGGTCTCGACTCGACAGTACATGCACTGCTTGGCTAGACAACCTCATCCAGAGATCACCCTTTCACCTTTACTTATTTTCCTATTGGGGCTGCTTTTCGTTTCCCCCACCTCCTCCCTTCCATCGCTGTTTGCTCCCACCCACCTCCCGGTGCTTGCCTTGTCCACAATTCACCCTCTTCCCTTACCCTGTCACTAATTTAAATCCCCATTGTAATCTGTTTTATTCTAGAGAGCTATGGTTTTCTTCTTTTTAATGTCCTGTATAACTGATGTGTTGATTGGATTATGTGTGCAGGGCTGCTATTAATTGCCACACTTGTAGTCTGTGTTTATTTTCTGCTTGTGTGGGTACTAGGTGTGTGCGTTTTTACACCATATGTTGTCGTTCGGCAATGCTATTTATAGCTGGAAAATCAGACCTCAATTAAATCAGGTAGGTGTTATCAGAGGGCATGTCAGAGCTTCTAAAGTACCTGTGTCTGCTCCTGTAATTGCATAGCCATGTTTCTCCTGTGTAAAATGATTGAACTGTTCTTGTCTCCCTTTGTTGCCTTTCATTTTAAAGGGAGAGGCTCTATTTCTTTAAATTGCTCCCGTTGGGACACTTTCTTACTTTTTCCGCATTCACTGGTGAAGTGTTTCTGTACACCATTGTTGCTTAATTTGAATTCTCTTCAAAGGAGCCAGGCTGAGTCCTGCTCCTCACTGTCCATGGTAAAAATAGTCCTTTTTATGTGGTTGCAGATGCAATGTATTTCCTCATGTTCCAAACTGTAAACCAGCCTAACACTGTAATGTTTCCTTTTTTTTGGGCAGTTTTATACAGCGTCAACAGTACCCGAAGGTAGTGGAGCACTTTACTCTAGCACCAATTCATTTTTTTGTGTGCAGTAATGTATAGCGCCAACACCACCTCAAGGTGTTGGACCTCTTTACATTAGCACCAATTACTTTACTCATAGACACATTCAATTTTTTTAGGCACGGTCGAGATTAAGTGATTTTCCCATAATCACGGATGTTTAGCCGACACCGAAACTCAAACCTGGTTCCTAGCTCCATAAACGGCAGCTCTGGCCCTTATGCCACATGCTCTTATCTTATCCAGAATTTGTACAGCGCACGTACACCCAAAGGTTTCATGGCGCTAACTAACCATGCTGGAGACTAAATCCAGGAAAGACAGAAAGCAGAGGAGTTACGCCGGTGTCTGCACAAAAAGCCACGTCTTGAGCAGCTGCCTAAACTGGAGAAGAGAAGTAGAAGAACGAATCTCCAGGGTAAGAGTATTCCAGAGCTTGGAAGCAAGCGTGGCAAACCTGCGTCCTCTTTGCGTTGGAATTTGAAGCGGGGGACAATCAAAAGAGTTTGAGTGGCAGACTTGAGATTGCCCGAAGGAACATATTTGGGTAGAAGATCCTGAATGAACTTGGGGCTGCGAGCATTAAGAGCTTTAAACGTCATGCAGGCAGCTTTAAAGCGAGTGTGTTGTACAACAGGTAGCCAATGGAGTTGCTTAAGTAGCGGTCTAGCAGACTGCCAGCGAGGGAGACGATAGATGAGTCTGGCGGCTTGGTTTTGAGCCAGCTGCAGACTTTTGCTGAGAGAGACCGGGAGGCCGAGGTAAATAGCATTGGAAAAGTCCAAATGCGACAGCACCATGGCCATTACAACCTGGGTCAGAGCGGGTTGGGTGAACAGTCGGCTTATCTTCTTTATTTTCCGAAGCTGAAAAAAGCATGAGGACACCACAGCATTAACCTGAGGTCTCAGCGAGAGCTCATCGTCAATTAATACCCCCAAGCTTTTCACAGATTTAGATGGAATGGGGGGAGACCAAGTTTGGAAGGCCAGTAAGAGGACGCCACGTCCTCTCCCTAGCCTTGGCCTCAGTTCCACAATTTGTGATTACGGGCAAATCACTTAATCTACCCCCATTTCTAAACACCACAAGCATTGGCAACGCCAGTAGGTTTCACCTGTGCAAAATCTATTGTTTTTAGGTCTTGGTTAGACAGCTCATGCGCTGTTCATCGAGACAGCCTCGAAGAGACGTGTTGACTTTACACATCAATGTCCCGAAGAGACTTGTTGTGTTCTACCTGTGGGCTTACAGGCCACCTATCTCCTACCATTGGTAAACTTCAGCGGTGCTCTCATTTTCTTTGATACCATTCGTCATGGCATGTGGGCGTCTTTCCCTCTTCTTGTGTTTAACCCTCCCACAGCGCATAGACCAAGGACATGGCTCCTTACACTGCTCTCAGTTGGTGCAGCTATTTTCTCTGTGTCTTCAAGCACTCTGCAGGAGTACTTGTGTTGTATGGCTGTCTCCCTTGAACACAGGCACACATACCATTAAAATGCATGCACATGTATATAAACAAATGCATTTCTCAAAAAGTTGTTAAAACACGGACAGATCTTATTTATCATTTTTTTGCGTGATCCGATGGTACTGGAGCGCTTGCTCTATCATGCCATATCGTGAAGAAGAACAATGGTATTGGAGGGCTTTAAGTGCTCAACACACACATTCCACTTTGACATATTCATTTTTGTCACTGATCCTGCTTCAATTAAGGTAATTTTTTTACCCCTTCATTGTTGCTTCCTCTCCCCCTTTCCCGTTGTTGTGTGCCCATCTCTCCATTCCCTCCCGCTTCCCTGCTTGACCCATCCCCCCACTACCTCCTTCGTCGATGCTGCTTTTATTTTTTTAGTTTTTTTTGTAAGATCCAATGGTATTGGAGCACTCGCTCCATCCTCCGTCTTGCCATAGTCTCCCTTTTACACATAGACACATACCACTAAAATACATGTGCGTGTACACAAACTAATGCATTTCACTAAAAGTTGCTAAAACACGAACAGCACTTGTTTATTTCTTTTTTTACATGATCCGATGCCATTGGAGCGCTTGCTCCATTTTCCGTCTTGCCAAAGAGTGAACACAAGCTGATCTGATGATATTGGAGCGCTTTAAGTTTTCACCAGTTATTTTCCACAATGACACATTCATTTTTGTTGCAGATCCCGCTTGAATTAAGGTATTTTCCCCCCTTCATTATTACTTCCTCCAGGACCCTCTCGTCGTTGTGCGCTCAGCTCCCCATCCCCTCCTGCTTCCCTGCTTGGCCCGTTCCCTCACTACCTCCCTCATCTCTGCTGCTTTCATGTTTATTCTTTTTGCGCAATCTGATGATATTGGATCACTTGTTTCGTCCTCCATCTTGCCATAGTACTAACACCAGCCGATGGTATTGAAGTGCTTAAAGTACTCACCAGTTACATTACGCAATCACACATTTATTGTCGTATACAGGGGAAGCATAATTGATTTACCCAGAATCACAAACAGCTCAGCCGACAAGATTTGAACCTGGTTCCCATGTTGGCAGCTCTGGCCATCACACCACATCCTAACTTCACGTCAAAGCTCCTCAACTGTTTCTCACTATCACTTCCACATTTGTTCAGCAAGACCCTGTCAACACTGAACAAGCATTGACAAAGCCAATAAATCTCGGCAATGCCCGAGCTATTGTCCTTGTCAATGTGATCGTCTTTTAGCCATGTTGTCCAGCAGCACATCTGCTGTTTAGGAATGAGGAATGAGGAAGATTTGGAAAACCGCTAGAGGCGCTCCAATATCCATATCAAAGTTGTGCCACTCTAAGCGGACGGAGGCAATCTGGAGGACTGAGTGCTACGCTTCCTTAGGCACATAGCACCAGACTTGCAGGACAGGGAGATCGAACTGGACCGTACCCACCACGCCGAGAGGCCCGCCTCCGGTCCTAGTCAGCCTCAGGACATTCTTACCTGCCTACACTCCTACTGTCAGAAGGAGATCATCATGGCTTCCACTCGGGACCGAGTGATGGTGGAGTTCGAGTGCCTTCAGGTGGGGGTCTTCCAGGACCTCTTGCCACTTACAAGGAGTTGTGACCAGTCGCAGCCTTCCTCCGGGAGCAAAGAGTGCAGTACATATGGGTGTACCCATTTCGATTGTCTTTCATTTGGACCAAGGAGACGCACGGGGAGAGGAATCTAAAGGAGGCGAAGGAAGCCCTTGGGAGTGCCTTGACGGAGGCAGGAGATTCAGGCTCAACAGAGGGAGGCCCATCTTCTGGGAAGCCACCTAAATCGAACTGGAGAAGAGGCCTCAGGACAGGAAACAACACAAAGCCCTCAGAGGAGGAACGTTGGAACGAAAGGGAAGCCCTGCTGCATCAGATCCAGGGAGGGTACTGGCGATCCTGCCAGTGAGTGATCGCAGTTGCGGACCTACGGCCCTGAGGCGGAGAAGAAAGTCCAAGTCCAGGAGCCAGAGTTTTTTGGAGGGGTGATGACCGTCCGTCGTACATATGGACCCCCGCACGAAAGTGCGATTAGTCGCTGTTGGAGGGCGCTATGGAGGTTTATTTGTTTTCTCTCGTTCTATCCTGTTTATTCTCTCTTTCCTTCTCTTACCTACGCACACAAGATCTAAAGACCTCATGCAGATAAGTAGAGTAATCCCTCGCTATCGGAATCCATGGTAGGCAAATGGGGCGAGGGAGGTTGGGCGTCACTCCTGCGGGGGCGGGAATGACATGGACGGCAGCACCACAACGTCTGTGTTCTCGGGCTGTAATCCTCTAAGAGGGAAATACAGGGCATCCGGCCGAGCGACGGCGCCCCAAGCAACACCACACACAGGGGATTTCCTATACTCCATCAGACAGGAGGCTCCTTGACCCGGGATGGTGTCAGAGCGGGGGTGAGACCTTTCAATAGACTCGGGCGGACGAAGGAAACCAGGGGACTATGCGCAGGTAGGCCTTCTTGCCAACAACCAGGTGTTGCCAAGGCATACACCCAAGACACATACCCATGACAGGACTTAGACTGGTTATCATGAGCTTCAATGTTCGGGGTCTTAATTTGCCTGTTAAGAGATGAGCGCTTCTTGCTTTGTTGAGAGATGCCAAATGTGATATCTGTCTCCTGCAAGAGACCCATCTCCTGCGGGCTTACTGGAAACGGCTCCGGTCAAAATGGTTTGATAGACAATATTTTTCATCGGGGTGGGGAAGAAGGCTGGGGTGGCAATGCTCTTATCCACGCAATTCCAATGGAAGGTGATAGGAGTACATGCCAAGGGTTGTGGAGATTGAACCATAAATTGCTCACATACGACTCCAATATTGCCGAGATACGGGACGCTATCAAAGCATACTCGGAGGTAAATAATGTGGGCTCTGTCAGTATAGACACGCTCTGGGATGTCCTGAAGGCGGTCCTGAGAGGACGTTGTATTGCTATTACAGCGTGCCTGAAAGAAAACCGCAGATCCAAACAAGAGGAATTGGAAGACCAAATGAAGGAGCTGGAGGGAGTCCATCGCTGCACTGGGGCGGTTTAAGCGCGGCGGTTGCTTACTAAAGCGAGGAAACAACAGAGGGCCCTCGATATTGACCGCGTGGAGTACAGTCTGCTTCGCACTAGGCAGCACTATTATGAGGGGTGGAATAAGGCTGGGAAGCTGCTGTCGCACACACTCCGGGCTGAGACTGTGGCACGACGGATTGCAGAGATTAGAAACGACCAAGGTGAGATCTTGAGGTCGGATATGTACATTGCGGCCGAGTTCGAAGCCTTCTACTCTGCCCTCTACTCGGCGGAACCCCTCAACTCTGCGGCAGCCTAAGAATACACACGAGAGGCTCCAGTGACTCCTTTCCCATCATTAGAGGCGGTCCATTTGGAAGTGGATATCAGACCCGAGTGTCAGAAGGCTCACACCTGGTCCATCGAAGCCGACGATGCTCCCAATGCCCCCCCACCTCAGGTGCCTCCCGAATACCTCATGGCGGCCACTGAAGCGTGAGGGAAAGGGGAAGTGGATAGAGAGAGAGAGAGAGACTGCCCGGTCAGATAACCTCCGTTCCCTTTTCTTCGGTGTCAGCTACTTGGCGTTGTCGCTCTGCACCTGCATAAGCGACAAACCTTAGAACACACTCTTTACAGTTTTAAATACTCTAACCTTTTCTTATTTCCACCTATAGTACCTTTTTTACCCGGGCTTAATCCTCCCTCTCAGGAATGCTGCATATAAATGTTGAGCTTGTATTTAGCCTGTCGCAGGATCTGTAAATACACATTATCGTTATTCCTATTCCCAACGGAAGCTCTATACTCACTAAAGATTTTTTTATATATGGAAACTCGCCCCTATGTTATTTATAGATGTCGCTGACTGTTGACCCTGAGCTTCCTAGGTCAACTTGATTTTTCAACTGACATTGACAAGTTCCAAAAAGATTGAATAATTCTTAAGCTATATACATATAGAGTTCGAGTATGATTTGGCAAAGTCTTTGCTTGTGGCTGAAAGTCTGCAACTGCAGTCCATTAAACTATGACCAAGAAATACCTGAAAAACGCTCGCCAACACAGCAACTCAGTCGACACACAATCTTCACTGCGCCGCTAAGTCGCTGAAATTACAGGTGCTCTTTTGATGCGCATGCAATACAGCTACTTGTAGGTTCTTGTGGCGTTCAAGAGAATTTCCTCGTTCTTGTCTAAACTAAGCTTCAAAATACCTAAGAATGTGGTCTTCAAATTATGCGCACATTTTATGGTGCGAAGTCAGTTGAAGTGCGCAGGTTAGAATTAGTCAGCGGTGTTTATCGGTTCTGAAGTCGCGCGACTTCAACCACTAGACTGCAGCCGCTGAACACCGATCACTGACCCCTTGGCATCCATGTTGAGCAGAGTCAAATAACCAGTGCATACACTGCCTAAACATGAGGCTGGAGACAATATGATTCTTACTCCAACGCAAATACTTCTTTGCATATCAAACTTTGTGAGACTTTTCAGGCACCTTACTAGTCACAGAACCCACGATCCTGACAGTACCCCCCTCCAAAAGGGGTACTCCCAAATTTGGTTTTGTAGGATAACTCTTGTGAAACTGTTTGACCAGTCTGGATGCATGAACGTTAGTGGAAGGCTCCCATGAACTCTCTTCTGGTCCATAACCCTTCCATTCCACTAAATAGTACAATTTGTTTCTAGTAATTTTTTAATCTAAGATTCTGCTGACCTCAAATTCCTCTCCTGATTCAATGCTAACAGAGGTTCGTTTGCCTTTTAATCTAACGTTGGGAGGATTCCTTTTTAATAAAGATACATGAAAAACTGGGTGTATTTTTAGAGTTTTAGGAAGTTGCAATTGTGCCACCACAGGGTTTATTTTCTTTTACACTTTGAATGGCCCGATGAACCTAGGCTGAAACTTCCAGCATCCTTTAAATCTAAGGTGTTTAATGGACAACCATGCCTGATCCCCCACCTCAAAACTAGCCCCCACTCTTCTCTTTTTGTCTGCTTGTCGCTTGTATGACAACTTTGCTTTAGCGAGGTTAGCTTGAGCTTGTCGATAAGATTTTTTGATTTCAGCTATCCAATCGACCACAGTAGGGATTTCTTGAGGTACCTTACCTATCCTGAGATTAGGGTGTCGACCATAATTGAAATAGAACAGGGTAAAACCCGTAGAGGCATGGATAGTGTTATTATATGCAAACTCTGCAGACCACAACAGATCGGACAAGTCTCCCTCCTGCTCCAGCAAATATAATCTCAGATATTGTTCCAATTCTTGATTCACACTGCCCATCTGTCTCAGGGTGGAAACTGGCGAGAATCGAGTGTCTATACCCAGACTGTGCATATAACTTTTCCAAAACTTGAATACAAACTAAGCCCCCCTATCAGAAATGATAATTTGGGGAATCCCATGACTAAGGACCACATGCTGATTAAACAATTTAACCAACTGTGGAGCTGTTGGAACTCTTTCTAATGGAAAAAAGTGACTCATTTTGGAAAACGAATCTACTAAGACCAAAATAGCAGGGTATCCCTGACTGCGGGGAAGATCTACAATCAGATCTAAAGATACAGTGTGCCAAGAGCCTGGGGCGTTTGGTAAAGGCTGCAATAGTCTCTGGGGACTGTCTAGGTGTTTTCCCCTTAATTTATGATTCACAGGTTGCGACATACTGTCCCACGCGAGCCGCCATATTTGGCCACCAAAAATGCCTCTGAAGCCGTTATAACGTCTTTCTGATGCCTTTATGACCCGCCAGTGTATCATCATGACAGCTTTCCAACGCCTTGTCTTGAAGTTCTAATGCAGGTAGAAATAAAGCCTCATCGTAGTACGGCAGAGAGTTTCTGATAGATTTCCGATCATCATCTGCCGCCCAGCTTTCCAGTTCCTGAAGGGTACAACGCTCTCGAATCACCTTGGCAAAATCCTCCAGGCAGATCACTCCCACAATTTTCTCCAATGGAACAATTGGTTCAGCTAATGGAATTCTTTTATCTTCAGATGAGTTCATTCGGGATAAAGCATCAGCCTTCCCATTCTTCACTCCCGGCTTGTAGGTTATGACAAAATAAAATTCTGAAACATACAGTGACCACCTTAGTTGACGAGGCGAAAGAGTTTTGGCAGACTTCAAAAATTTTAAATTTCAGTGATCGGTGTACATAGTGACTTTGTGTTTGGCTCCCAGTAAATATTGACGCCAGTCTTGGAATGCTTCTTTTACTGCGAGCAGCTCTTTATCCGCAATTGTATAGTTGAACTCAGTCTCAGACAGTTTTTTAGAACGGAAAGCCACCGGGTGAAGTTGCCCAGTTAACTTATCTCTTTGAGACAAGATTCCCCCAGTAGCGAAATCTGAAGCATCGGTTTCCATGAAAAAGGCTTGTTCTGGATCCGGATGCATCAACACTGGTGCCGTAACAAAAGCTCTCTTTAGAAGTTGAAATGCGTCTTCTGCCTCCTCTGACCAATGGAAAATCTTCCCTTTTTTTAACATTTGAGTGATTGAATGGACCTTTGCGGAAAAATCTGGAATGAACCTTCTATAAAAATTGGCAAAAGCAATGAAGCTTTGAATTTCCTTGATATTTCTCGGTGATGACCATTCCTGAATGACTTGTACTTTTGAAGGATCCATTGCTACACCATCAGCCGACAGTATGAACCCCAAAAATTCCACTTGTGCAACGTGGAACGAACATCTCCAGCTTTACGTACAAATGATTATCCAATAACTTTTTCAAAATGGCTCGCACATGAGAGACGTGACTCTCGATGCAATCTGAAAAGATTAATATGTCGTCTATATAGACGACTGCCACTTGATCCAAAAACTCTCTCAGCACATCGTTCACAAAGCGTTGAAATGCCGCGGGAGCATTGCTCAACCCAAACGGCATCACCTGATACTCATAAAGACCGTATTTTGTGCGAAACGCCGTCTTCCACTCATCCCCCTCAGCAACTCTCACCAGATGGTACGCACCCCGGAGGTCCAACTTTGTATACACCTTAGCTCCTTTCACTTGATCTAGTAACTGGGAAATGAGAGGCAACGGGTACTGGTTCTTGATGGTCACCAGATTTAGAGCCCTGTAGTCAATGCAGGTGCGCAGGGTGCCGTCCTTCTTAGGCCGATAAAACAGGGGCGATGAGACAGGTGATTGTGAGTTTTTTCAGGCACCTTACTAGTCACAGAACCCACGAAACTGACAGTGTCTGTCAGAAGGCTCACACCTGGTCCATCGAAGCCGACGATGCTCCCAATGACCCCCCACCTCAGGTGCCTCCCGAATACCTCGTGGCGGCCACTGAAGCGTGAGAGAAAGGGGAAGTGGATAGAGAGAGAGAGAGACTGCCCGGTCAGATAACCTCCGTTCTCTTTTCTTCGGTGTCAGCTACTTGGCATAGTTGCTCTGCACCTGCATAAACGACAAACCTTAGAACACACTCTTTACAGTTTTAAATACTCTAACCTTTTCTTATTTCCACCTATAGTACCTTTTTTACCCGGGCTTAATCCTCCCTCTCAGGAATGCTGCATATAAATGATGAATTTGTATTTAGCCTGTCGCAGTATCTGTAAATACACAATATTGTTATTCCTTTTCCCAACGGAAGCTCTATACTCACTTAAGAATTTTTTATATGTGGAAACTCATCCCTATGTTATTTATAGATGTCGCTGACTGTTGACCCTGAGCTTCCTAGGTCAACTTGATTTTTCAACTGACATTGACAAGTTCCAAAAAGATTGAATAATTCCTAAGCTATATACATATAGAGTTCGAGTATGATTTGGCAAAGTCTTTGCTTGTGGCTGAAAGTCTGCAACTGCAGTCCATTAAACTATGTCCAAGAAATACCTGAAATACGCTCGCCAACACAGCAACTCAGTCGGCACACAATCTTCACTGCGCCGCTAAGATGCTGAAATTACAGGTGCTCCCTCGATATGCATGAGATACAGCTACTTGTAGGTTCTTGTGGCGTTCAAGAGAATTTCCTCGTTCTTGTCTAAACTAAGCTTCAAAATACCTCAGAATGCGGTCTTCAAATTATGCGCACACTTCATGGTGCGAAGTCAGTTGAAGTGCGCAGGTTAGAATTAGTCATCGGTGTTTATCGGTTCTGAAGTTGCGCAACTTCAACCACTAGACCGCAGCCGCTGAACACCGATCACTGACCCCGTGGCATCCATGTTGAGCAGAGTCAAATGACCAGTGCATACACTATCTAAACATGAGGCTGGAGACAATATGATTCTTTCTCCAACGCAAATACTTCTTTGCATATCGAACTTTGTGAGACTTTTCAGGCACCTTACTAGTCACAGAACCCACGATCCTGACACTGAGGAGGTCCTATGAGCCATCCAAGGACTCTCTCCTGGGAAAGCCCCGGGGTAGGATGGCTTCCTGGCTGACTTCTTCAAAATCTCTGCTTCAGATCTCCCCCCCCCCTGACACAACTGTTCAATACGTTCAGCGCGACTGGGAGGCTAGCCCCATCGATGTCCATGGCTGAGGTAGTAGTTATCCCCAAGCCAGGGAAGGACCCCCAAGAGTGTGCATCATACTGCCCTATTTCTCTGCGTTATGTTGACCTGAAGATTTTTACAAGTATTTTAGTGGCGAGGATTGCTCCCCACATGCAGGGCCTGGTCGATCCGGATCAGTCGGGCTGTATCCTGGAACGTAATTGCAGTGACGGGACCTGGTGATTATTTCACCTATTGGATAAGACGCAATGAACTCAGACCCCGGCGGTACTCCTGCCGGTTGACGCCGAGAAGGCATTTGACCGGGTCCACTGGCCCTATCTCCACCAGGTCCTGTGCCGATTTGGTATAGGGGAACGATTCAGGCAGTGGGTGAATTGTATATACCATAGCCCGCAGGCTCACATCAGGGTGAATGGGGTCTCCTCTCGTCCCTTTCAGATCGGGCAGAGCACGAGGCAGGGGTTCCCACCGTCCCCTCTCCTATTCGCGCTCTATATGGAGTCTTTTGCCGAATGAGTTCGACAACTCCCCACCATCACCGGGATCCGGATAGGAGATTGAGAGCACAAGATTTCGCTCTATGCGGATGAAGTGGTGCTCTTTTTGACTCATCCGTTACTTTCTCCCCCCCCCCCCCCCCCCACCCCCACTGCTAGCAGAGATAAAGTCATTCAGCGCGGTGTTGGGATTTAAAATCAACCTACGGAAGACACAGGTCCTCAGCCTAACACTACCTAACACAGACCAACAGCCAATAGCGACACAGTTCCCGTTCTTATGGACCTCTAGTGATATCACCTATCTGTAGATCCGGGTCTTCCCGACAACTGATAAGTTTGCCCAGGTGAATTACTCGTAGATCTTAGCCAAGGTTCGTCAAGAGCTCCAAAGCCGGAAGAAACACGTTCTTTCCTGTTTGGGCAAAGTTGCTGCAATCAAGATGACGATTTTGCCCCGTCTCCTCTACTTAATGCAGATGCTTCCACTATGTCTGCCACCTAAAATACTGGCCTAGCTACAGAAGCTAGTTGATGGCTTTATTTGGGGTGGGAAGAAGGCGCGTATGTAAGTTTCCGGCACAGAGCAGATGGGAATCTGAACCGGAACAGGTATTCTACCCAGAGGAGTGGGTGGACATTATCCACACGGCCCGGGCTTCTTCCTGTAGTACCTCGCGTAAGAAAATGCTACTAAAGATTGTGCATTATTGGTACTATACCCCGGCACGCATTGCCCGATAGAGACCACGTAGCGATGACCTCTGCTGGCGCAGATGCAGACAGGTAGGCACACTGACCCACATACTATAGCAATGTCCTAAGATACAAGCCTTCTGGGACACTATCCTATATGAGGTTGACCATATGTACCACACAGAGCTTCCTAGACTCCCTAGCTAAAACTTGTTGGGACTTCCCAACCCTCTCACATATCCTCTTAAGTCCTGTAGGGGGAGAGTAATTACCTTGGCACTTGGGGCGGCTAAACAGGTGTTGTTAGCGAGGTGGGGCACGGAAGACATCCAACAAAATTAGATTGGCTTTATAGAGTCTGGGAGGTAGTGGGGATGGAAAAGATTCCAGCTGGATTAATCTCACTCTACCCAAATTTGATAAGACCTGGGGATCCAGCCTCTGAGTTCATTGAGCTCACCTGCCCACGATACATAAGGGTCCTGCGGTTTCCCACAACTCCCCCACCATTGAGCAACCCTCCCATGACGAGGAGACGTCACCTGATTGCTAGAACCCTACTGTGTCGAGTACTGGGCATTGGGTAGGTCTTTGACTCTCTTCTCCCTCTCTATCTTTTGGTTTTACTGCATTCTCTCCTTTTCTCTCTCTCCTCTATCCCTTTCTTTAACAACATGCACATAAACCATGCTATTCCCCACCTGCCAGTGCTTGTAGGTGGGAGTTGTGTTTACTGTTTGCTACGAAAAATTCAATAAAATTGCCTTACACCATAAAAAAGTACTAGGAGGAGCCTCTATTTGTCGCATCTTATTGATGTCTGTCTGTATTGTGGGTTATTTGGGTATGCTGCATTGGCTACACTTCTGGGGACTGCAGGAGATTTGGTGATTGCAGCAGCGCTGAAGTGTCTGGGGCCATATTGTAAGGGGTAGGTTAATATGCCAGGAGTCACAATTCTACAAACAAGTGAGTAGGGTCCAAACATTCTTGTGTTCCCAAGGGGTCCTTTTCTCATTAAAGATTCGGGTTTTGCATGGCACTATAGGTAGTCTCCTGAATTGGGGTGACAACCAACTGGTATGTTGCATTATTTGTATTCTTAATATACCACTTCTAGCTTCCCTTTATGCTCTGAATTTGGAGAACCTCCCTGTAAATTTGGCATATCTATCTGGTCCTGATGAATTGCCACTGATCCTTTAGGGGACTGTTTGTGGCAAGAACCATGTTGACCTATTTCAGACCTTCGGGAACATTGATATCCCTTAAGGTCAAATCTTGTTTTTAACCTTAACAAAGACTCTTGACATTCAAGAAGATTTTACCAGGGTAACCTTAGTTAATTGTAACTTTTCTTTTCATCTTTGTTGGCCTATCCACTCAACAATACTGTGGCCAGACAGAAATGACCTTCTTTGGAAAAAGATCTCCAGCCCCCTCTCGGGGGCCTGTAGGGCTTTGCTGCGCCAGCCTGATGAGGAGCACAGCCCGATGGTGAAGCATGCCATAGTTTGGTGGGTAAGGGCTTGTACTTCACAACCATGTTGCCTACAATAATCATACAAAGAGACAAATTGTCTATCATAATAATGTACTTTGCGTGAAGTTAACTTCCTCATATATATTTGGGAGGTTGCATGCGGGACCGTCTAGATTGATATTCTGCCACTTACTGCAACAAGGCAGCACTACACTGGGAATTCATCTAAGTTGCGTTCAGCGGGGGATCCTCAATCTTGATTTCGAGCAGATTCAATTGAATAGAACAGTTGGAACGTTAGGAGATTTTTCAGAAAATACAGAACTAAGGAGAGCATTACTGAGAATCTTCTTAGATGTAGCCTCATAACTGTGCTACACTTTTCAGTGACTTCAATATTACAAGCCTCCACCGGTGTAAATGTTAGATCAACATGATGTAGAAGCTGCCACTGCCTGGTAGCCTCTTTGCCACTGTAGTCTTGTCTAAACATATGGCAAAGAGGTAAAGGATTCCTTCATTTGCCTAGGCCCATACCAGTATGCAAATGAGGGCATGCACTCACCATTGAAATTCGCATAACAGAAGGGGCTGCACAAGCGTCTGCTGCCTTTTCTGTAATACAAAGGTGCTCTGTGGGAGCAAAAAGTGGGTGCACATGCTTGTTAAGCCTTATTGTACTTTTTAGGTCTCGCCTGTCGATGCGCATGCGCATCGAGCAAGCGAGACTATAGGGGCTCATCCACTCTTTATCCAACTGCAAGGAATCGTGGCGATTCCTTGCAGTGCCCGTGACTTTTAAGGTCAATGCGCATGCGCATTAAGCTTATGCGCATGCGCATTGACCGTAAAAGTCACGGGCGCGTGCACGTCCGTGTTTGTTTACCCTTGCCTACTCTCTCTCTCCCCTCTCCGCCCCCGTTCCGCCCCCTCCCCTTCCCGCCGTGTCGCATTTCTCCTCCCCCCTCCCCTCTCTTCCTTCCTTCTAACGCCGTGTCGCACCTCTCCCCTCTCCGCCCCCTCCCCGCTCCGCCCCCTCCCCTTCCCTCCGTGTCGCATTTCTCCTCTCCCCTCTCCGCCCCCTCCCCTGCCCGCCGTGTTATTTGTTTATTCCACCAAGCTCCATACTGCAGCAATTAGCTTTTCCATAAATCCCAAACTGAATTATACGGGTGCCCAGTTCGAAGGCCTTTCCATACATCCTTCTTTCAAATGCCAGCTGGTGCAAAATATGACAGGGCGATTCTATGCTGGCCTGCAGGCATCTGAAGTGCACACAGGAAATTGCGGACCCAAACCAATGCAAAACCTCGACAGTTAAACATCCAACAGAGGTCTCCTCCTCACCAGGGGTCTCCTCGCTCACTACCCAGGTCTATAATCTGCAGACGCCATTGTGCCGACACAACATGATGGTCTACCCTGGATTCGTTCAGCGAGCCATAAAAGCACACTTGGTTCTTTCTCCTAAATTCACCCCACACTCTCGCTATAACCTGCAGGGTGTGATGCACACTGATGTCGCACCTCTCCCCTCTCCGCCCCCTCCCCGCCCCCTCCCCTTCCCTCCGTGTCGCATTTCTCCTCTCCCCTCTCCGCCCCCTCCCCTGCCCGCCGTGTTATTTGTTTATTCCACCAAGCTCCATACTGCAGCAATCAGCTTTTCCATAAATCCCAAACTGAATTATACGGGTGCCCAGTTCGAAGGCCTTTCCATACATCCTTCTTTCAAATGCCAGCTGGTGCAAAATATGACAGGGCGATTCTATGCTGGCCTGCAGGCATCTGAAGTGCACACAGGAAATTGCGGACCCAAACCAATGCAAAACCTCGACAGTTAAACATCCAACAGAGGTCTCCTCCTCACCAGGGGTCTCCTCGCTCACTACCCAGGTCTATAATCTGCAGACGCCATTGTGCCGACACAACATGATGGTCTACCCTGGATTCGTTCAGCGAGCCATAAAAGCACACTTGGTTCTTTCTCCTAAATTCACCCCACACTCTCGCTATAACCTGCAGGGTGTGATGCACACTGATGTCGCACCTCTCCCCTCTCCGCCCCCTCCCCGCTCCGCCCCCTCCCCTTCCCTCCGTGTCGCATTTCTCCTCTCCCCTCTCCGCCCCCTCCCCTGCCCGCCGTGTTATTTGTTTATTCCACCAAGCTCCATACTGCAGCAATCAGCTTTTCCATAAATCCCAAACTGAATTATACGGGTGCCCAGTTCGAAGGCCTTTCCATACATCCTTCTCTCAAATGCCAGCTGGTGCAAAATATGACAGGGCGATTCTATGCTGGCCTGCAGGCATCTGAAGTGCACACAGGCCCCAAAGGAGAGGAAAATAAACGCTGAGATTATCCCCAGAGCATTCAGATTCCTCATTGAAATTGCGGACCCAAACCAATGCAAAACCTCGACAGTTAAACATCCAACAGAGGTCTCCTCCTCACCAGGGGTCTCATCGCTCACTACCCAGGTCTATAATCTGCAGACTCCATTGTGCCGACACAACATGATGGTCTACCCTGGATTCGTTCAGCGAGCCATAAAAGCACACTTGGTTCTTTCTCCTAAATTCACCCCACACTCTCGCTATAACCTGCAGGGTGTGATGCACACTGATGTCGCACCTCTCCCCTCTCCGCCCCCTCCCCGCTCCGCCCCCTCCCCTTCCCTCCGTGTCGCATTTCTCCTCTCCCCTCTCCGCCCCCTCCCCTGCCCGCCGTGTTATTTGTTTATTTTACCCGCCGTGTCTCTGCTGCTTCCCCCTGTCCTGTCTCTCCTCTCTCTCTATACCCTCCCCCTCCTCCCCACCACTCCCATCAAGTCCCTCTGGCCCTTCCCTCCTCCCCGGACCCCTCCTCCCCTGCCCCCTCCACCCTTTCTTGTTCGGATTTGAGGTTGAACTGCGTTTGCTCACGCATTTTTTGCTGTTTGCTTTTTGCTTTACTATGAGGTAAAGCACAGGGCTGAGTTGGTTTCTAAAGTCTCCTGCCACATTGCCGCCTCCTCCCCTCCCTGCAAGTGCATTTGTCGTGTTGTCGATTGTCGTGGTACACACTCACACGAGGTCAAGTTCTGATAATTTTAACGTTGTAATTTGCACATCTCCGCCTAAAGCGCCTTTTACTATTTCCACAGTAATTTCTTTGTTACATCAGTTCTGCTTTGTCCAGCTCTTTTGAAGAGGTCAGGTGTTTCTCTTCTTTCTTGATCTGCCTCCTTGTTTGTAAATATCTCTTCACGCATGTAAGCTCGGGTGAAATGCTGTTACCGGCTGTTGTGCAAGTTAGTCTGCTCTTTTAATTTGTGTGGATTTTGAAGTCTACCCACATAATACAAAGTTACATTTTGCTGTAATCAGGAGGTTCTCTGGGAAATGTTGGCATTTTGGCAGTTTTATTTATCCTGGTATTTGCTACAGAATCGGGAAATTCCTGGAATATTTGAATACTGCTTCTTTCGGGTGTGTTTTTGTGTAGCCAAGCAGCTGTTCATCACCCCACCCAGAGGAGACTTCGAACAGATCTTCTGTCCCAAAGTAAAGTGTTGATTGTCAGGGCAGGACTGGGGAACCAAAACCTCACTCACCCTCAACCCCTCACCCTCAACCCCTCACTCACCCTCAACCCCTCACCCTCACTCACCCTCAACCCCTCACCCTCAACCCCTCACCCTCAACCCCTCACCCTCAACCCCTCACCCTCAACCCCTCACCCTCAACCCCTCACCCTCAACGCCTCACCCTCACTCCCTCACCCTCAACCCCTCACCCTCAAACCCTCACCCTCACTCACCCTCACTCACTCACCCTCAACCCCTCACTCTCACTCACTCACCCTCACTCACCCTCAACCCCTCCCCCTCGACCCCTCCCCCTCAACCCCTCACTCACCCTCAACCCCTCACTCACCCTCAACCCCTCACTCACCCTCAACCCCTCACCCTCAACCCCTCACTCACCCTCACTCTCACTCATCCTCACTCACCCTCAACCCCTCACCCTCACTCACCCTCACTCACCCTCACTCACCCTCACTCACCCTCACTCACCCTCAACCCCTCACCCTCACTCACCCTCACTCTGACTCACCCTCACTCAGCCTCAACTACTCCCCCTCACTCACCCTCACTCTCACTCATCCTCACTCACCCTCAACCCCTCACCCTCACTCACCCTCAACCCCTCACCCTCACTCACCCTCAACCCCTCACCTTCAACCCCTCACTCACCCTCACTCTGACTCACCCTCACTCAGCCTCAACTACTCCCCCTCACTCACCCAAAACCCCTCACTCACCCTCACCCTCACCCTCACCCTCACCCTCAACACCTCACCCTCACTCACCCTCACTCACCCTCACTCACCCTCACTCACCCTCACTCACCCTCACCCTCAACGCCTCACCCTCAACCCCTCACCCTCAACCCCTCACCCTCAACCCCTCACCCTCAACCCCTCACCCTCACTCTCAACCCCTCACCCTCAACCCCTCACTCACCCTCACTCACCCTCAACCTCACCCTCACTCACCCTCAACCCCTCACCCTCACTCACCCTCACGCTAAAGATTTACAAAAAAACCCATAAACAATTCTAAAAGCACTAACTCTAATGCTGCGAGACCTATTGCATTTCTAATGCTTGTTATAATACAGCCTCAGGTGGTCTGGAATTTGCAGTGCTGTGGTGGCGCACAGGCAGCTCCCACTGGCTATATGCAGGATATTTTATCACAAAAAGGATCTAAGGAGATTTAGAGACCTGCAGGATCTCCCAGTACAAGCTGTGCAATTGATAAATTCCTCCTGGATCTGCTCACTGTGCTGTCCGCAGTACACAAACCTTTATAATCCCCTTTTAGCTCCCACTCCACGTTACGCACCAGAGGATGGCAGGCTAGAAAGGACCCATGCCAATGACTAGCCCCAGTCCCCAAGGGGCAACCCACACTCTCCACGTCCCAGAAGCATCCAGGATCTGTCTGTGGAAGACATTGCGGAAGAGTGGATCTCATCCCAGGCTCAGTAACCCACCCTGAGAAGGACCGCCCACTGCGCTCTCTGGCAACATGGATACTACGCAGGGCGTGTGTGTCATGCACTCTTTGCTGATAAACATGCCACATCTGACTTTGCTAGCCATTCCCAGCCACCATCACAGGTGGAAGCCGAGGGCTCAGCTTGAAGCTGACATTTTTTGCTCAGGAAAAACTACTCATGCAGCCTCCAGGGTGTGCGCTGCAAGCAAGATCAGCGCATGGACCTGGGCGAAGTTAGATCCATGTGACAGAACAAGCAGCCAATGTCAATTTTGTATTGACTGAGACTGAGAGGATAAAGATAGCCGCACGTGGGGACTGGCATGAGTCCTGGGGGAGTATTTATAAGGAGTTAATGCCACCAGAACGTCACTTCTTCTGACATTCTGGTGGCGTTAAGTCCTTCGCCCTATTTACAAGGCTGCGTTCTTAACGCTGCCTTG
The DNA here is from genome assembly GCF_964263255.1 of Lissotriton vulgaris. Lineage (NCBI taxonomy): Eukaryota > Metazoa > Chordata > Amphibia > Caudata > Salamandridae > Lissotriton > Lissotriton vulgaris. The sequence continues at coordinate 306,912,132 of NC_141693.1, read as the reverse complement.
TAAATACCGCCCTTATTCACTCAGCATTTAGCGTTAAAGGGGCGTGCAATGGGTGTTGCAGTGGTCGTTCCCCTGCAACACCCTTTGCTTTTTGACACTGTCCCATATTTACAAGGTATGAGGCAGCACTAAAAAATCCTCCAGGGAATACCTGGTCTTAAACTGGCGATACAAGGAGAAATGTTTCATTTCTCCTCGTGTTTTGCTCTTTGCATGTGTGCTGCAGAGCACACATTGAAAAGACAATTCGCCTGTAAAGATTGGGAGTCCCTTCCTGCACATAAAAAATCACACTGCAGTGCAGGCACCCTTGCAACATGACGCAATAGTGCCTGCACTGGCGCTAGACAGCTTCTTGAGTGTCAGCATTAGGGGAAACGCAGGGGTGCACCCCATTCTTGTAAATACGGCACATTCCTGCGTTTTGAAACTGACGCAACGTGACTTTACCAATTTTGGTGTAACACAGCGCTCCATCAGGTTCCAGTAAATATGCCCCCTGGTCTTTAAAAATAAGTGCAAATGCTGACCACCAGCAACCACCAGCACAAGTTAAGCAGTGATGCCACTATGTACCATTTATGACCCCGTGGTCTACACTGGCTCCTGTGATCAAATAATGCCCCCTCAAGAAACTGAAGTACAGATGAAAATCAGTTGAGCTGAGAGGCCTGAAGCCCTGGGACATCCTTAATCCTTTGCTCAGAGCAAACACTTGCTATCACCAGTTCCTGAAATTCATGAAACCATATTTTCCGACTGGCTTTAAAATACATTTCCAACCTCAGCAAGGGTACGACTGAAGAATTCCAGGCCCTTTCGGTGCATCTGTTGGTCTCTAACTCCAGGGAGCCCATTTTTCTCAGCTATCCTTTGTGATGTTTTTCTAGCACCATGGAGTAGCCTAGGTGACGTGTATACCTTAATACAACATTTAGCTAAATAAATCCCCCCCTTGCATTAAGGTGTACTGGGCCCTGTGGAATTTTAAGAAACACCAAAAAAGGAAAATATATAAAAAAAAATAAACTGCCTTTGTCTTAAAATTGTAACTACCCTTCACAAGAGCGTTTTAGGAGGAATGTAGTGACAACAAGTTGGCCAGTAACTTTTTAGGGACACTGACAAAATACACCCCCTTTAACATTGCTTCGTATGGGCATTAACTTCGGATGAGTGAAATACACCTCCCATCTTAGGTGTGGCGGGACACCCCAGCGTTCCAACGCGTAAGAAAAATCACCTGGGCCTCCGTTCCACTGACGCACACGTATTCTCTCTTCACAAAACCCCCTGCCGCCTAATAGCAATTATTCCATATCGGGGAAACCACAGTGAGCGGTTTTAATTATGGCGGCTAAATTAGATCTCAGGCGAGCCTCGAATAAGAGAAATAAACTCATCTCGAAGGAAGACGCTTACATTGTGGATTCAGCAGAGCGCGTCTCTTCATAAATGTTCACACGTCAGTAAGTCTCTTTTTTTCCCCTCGCGACATTGATTCGCGGTGTATCAGGGTTGTGTTGGCCTTGTTCGGCATCATTTGACTTTCGTTCCCACAGGGCCCTTCATGATAGCAATCTAAATGTAAATCCGCCCAGCTGCCATAGAAATTGGAATCCTATGTAAATTGCTTTTGTACCTACGCAATGAGGAAGTCCCGGAACCCCGCCTGTCTAACTACTTTTCTAATGTTCTGAAAGTGTAAAAAAAAAACAAGCATTGTCAAAGCCAATCGGTACAGCCTTTGGGTATTATGAGCTTTGGCAACTGTTTTTAGCGATGCTGCACAGCAGAACCTAAAAAAAATCCATAAACTGCACTATGATATTTGAGCCGCATCACTTGGTTGGCGCGTGCACCACGCCTGGTAGGTGAGACCTACAAAATAGAGCCATGTGCAATTCACTGTCAGTTGTAGATGAGCAGGGAGGGGCCATATAATGGAACTGTCTGCATTTTGGTTCATAATCTTTCTAGATTTCTATGATTGATCTGTTACCGATTTGATGGTTTCGCCTCACAAAGGAAATACCCAGGGTCTTTGCCGTACAATGGGTGCTTTAAAAAAGATTGATGTATGATTCGGTATCATGTTCTCTATTAGTACACCTTGCTTATGCCTAAATTACAACGCTTGTGTTTGCATCTCACATCTTAGCTGCATCCCTCAACACACTGCTGGAGTAGCCATTGTATATTGATTATAATTGATCAGTTTGAATTCAACATCCCTGAGGCCCTAATATCAGAAGGATGATGCTGCCCTCTACTGTTACAGCTGAATGGGGCTGACTCAGCCTTTTAGGTTGAAGCCTACCAGATAGCGCACATGTTGGTTTGCTAACGCCATCTTGTCGACATTCGGAAAGCTTCCCTGGGAATGCATTTAGCCCATTGCTTACTATTGGGTTTGCATTTTCTAACTCACATTTGCTTCAAGTCTATTTGCTGGTTTTATCTGTTTTAGGCTGTCCAGCTGGAGCTTGTCCCTTCCATAGCCCATACCCTTGACAATCTCTCTGATCACTACCATCTACCATCTATCTACCATTCTTGATAATATTGCACCAAAGCAACTCAAAAGGATTGCAGTCAGGCAATCCAAACCTTGGTTTAATGGTGCCCAAATGATGAGCGGCGCAATCTTAGAATCTCAGAGAGGCTCTGGAGAAACACGCCCTCCACCACAAGTCTCACGCAACTTAGGAAAGTGACAAGTACTTACAACAAACACATCCGCTTGGATAAAATAGAGCACTTCAGGACTCAGTTGGATGGAGCCAAAAATAGGCCCAAGAAACTCTTTGAAATCATCAAGGAACAAGCTAAACATTCTTCCAACCCGATCTCTACTCCGGTATCCTTGCTTCCTAGTGGGGATGATTTCACAGTTCACTTCTCTGAAAAAACAAGGAAAATCGAGCTGGAGCTACTACCTGTCACTCAAACTCTGAGGCCTCCGAAACTATCTGCATTATCAGCTTAGCTAGCTGAATCCTCGACAATATCCTCGACCTCTGTTCTCTCAAAAATAATGCCCTTGGAATTCCTTTCTCCTCCCAGATGCCAGTGCACTCTATGCCAAACTACTCTACGACACTCTACTCTACTACTGTGCTCTTCAAGACTGCACTCTTTATCACTGAACTCTACATCACCCTACTCTGCAATACTGCAGTCTATGCCACTGCACTCTATGCCAGTGCTTTACTCTACACCACTCTACTCTACGCTAATCTACTCTCCATCATTCCACTCTTTGCCACTGCACTCTATGCCACTCTAATCTACTATGCACCACTGCACTCCACGCCACTCTACTCTACACCTCTGCACTCTACCCTGCACCACTCCACTCTACCCTGCACCACTTAACTCTACGCTACTTAACTCTACTCTGAAATAATCTACTTTATGTCACTGCACTCTACACCACTGCACTCTACTCTACTCTACGCCACTCAACTCTATGCCACTGCACTCTGTCACTGCAATCTGCACTGCGACACTCCACTCTATGCCACTCTTCTCGACTCTGCATCAATCTACTCCACCCTGCACCACTCCACCTTGCACCACTCCACTCTACTCTACGTAACTGCAATCTACGCCAATGCACTCTGAACCACTTTACTCGACCAATGCACTCTATGCCATATGCTAATCTACTCTGCACAACTGTACCTTACGCCATTTCACTCTGGACCACTGTCTTGACAGGCTTTTTGGCTCTATTTCGGAGTGATAAAGACTTTAATCTTGCTCACATCTAGGATATGTATTCCTAGCTTGTGTTGGCTCTTTTAAGCCCTTTCTTCCAGACCTAGAAGAGGATAGCTGCTTTATATGATGATAGATCCCTTACTCTAATCCATCTATTGCCTATTGGCTTTGCCTTTCATTATTTTGCCTATAGTAGAGGTTGGATCTTGTGGTCCTGACTTTATATTACACATTAGTATGGTTTGTGTAGGTACTTTGACAGAGCTAAGGGTTATTTCATCCTTCTCAGGCCTACAAGGCCCAGAACTAGAGAGACTCCATTTTGATAGAGCTGAGCTGCTTTAAGGGAAAAGGTAATATTTTGGTTTTGAGCTGTTGTTCGCCCTAAGCGAACCGGAGAGAACCGGCCAGAGCTGAATCTAATCAGGAAGTGTCTCTGGGCTCAGGTCTCTAGACGAAACAAGCAGCTGGTCATGGGAGCGTCTAGCGCAAGGAGCCTGGTACATGGAATCGGTGGGAAGAAGCTGCTGGCTGGAACTTTCCATGAGGAGACAGCATTCTATATTAGTGAAGTGCAGAGGCGGAGTTAGTTAGTCGAGTTGAGCTGGAGTGGTAGAAGCAGTTGAGTTGAATTGGAGAAGCGGAGAGTGTTGGTTGAGTTGGAGGAGCGGAAAGAGTTTGAGCTGAAGGCAGTTGAGTTGGAGTTGCAGAAGGAGTGGAGAATCAGAAAGAGTTTATGTTGAATTGGCACAGAGGAGGAGTGGAGTTGCAGGAAGAGAAGAGACAGAAGATGCTTGGAACAGAGAGAAGACAAACAGACAGTCAGTGAGCTGGAACTGAAGGAAGCAGTCAGAAGCAGTTACTTATCAGGAGGAGTTGTGAATAGCTGGAGTCTGAAGTAATGCCTTTTAGAAGAGACTGAAGTTATATCGTGGATTAACCTGTGGAAGCAGCTGGAGTTAATTGGACATTGGCACAGAGACATTTAAACAGAGTGATAAAGCTAGTGGAACAAACGGTTATCAGAGCGGCAGGAACCATTTGATTGAAGTTGGAAGGTGGAGAGAGTCCGTGGGGGAGAGAAATCCAGTGCAAAGTGATCAGCGCAGATGTGTGTTCAAGAGTGCAGGAGAGAATCTAAGACGAGCTAAGGCACAGACGAGAGAGGAGCCCAGATGACAGCTAGAGCAAAACTTCATGCTAAGCAGGTGCTATCAGTTTTTGTCATATTAGTGCTTTCTATTGTATGTCTAATCCTTTTTCTTCCAGCGGTGTGTTAAAGTTCCTGTTAGTTGTAGAGACCCCGCAGATTTGTGTATGTGCATTCTATTATTGTAATAAAGATACCCCAGTTCTTAGTGAACTAGTGTGCATGTGTTGTTCTTATGATAGAGAGCGTTTTTACTCCTGCATACAGTGTGTCCACTATTTCAAAAGCACAGGTAACCTCTTCTTCTAGTCAGATGTTACAGCCAGAACAGATGCTGCCCCTGATCCGGTAAGTCTGAATAATTAGGGAGAGAGAGGAGCCCTTGAGCTAGGGAATAATTGACACTAAGTGATTCGGCCATCCCATAATATTATTGTAGTAGCAAACCCTTAGTGAATAGTGAGAGAGACTTTCCAACATAGAGACAGAGAGCTGAAGGTATTCATAGGAAAGTGGTTGTCATTGGTAAGTGGCATTAGTGAGAGCACTGATTGTGGTCAGTGTGTAGATCTGCCGGATTGCAGATCGGATTGTAAGTGAGTGAGCACCGGGGGGATACGGTGTTTAGGTCCGTCGGATTGTGGGCCAGATAAAGAGTGAGCACTGGGGCTTCAGCCCAGTGTGTATGGCACGCCGGATTGTGTGTCGAGTGAGCACTGAGGGTGAGCAGTGTGTATACCCACAAGATTGCGGCTTGAGTGAGCACTGAGGGTAATCAGTGTGTAATGGTAGATAATCAGAACTGCCCCAGGGCAGATTAGTCTGGACCCATGTGGTCGCAAGACTATGAGGTATGAGTGTGGTGTAGGGCATGGATGTCCTTAGTAATCAGTGAGTATTCTTAGTATCCCTATAGATTTAGTGGTGTTTCTGATGATATGAGCTTGTATATTGCGAGTTCCCCATCCTCAGGTAGGTACCCAGGTGCCTGAATAGATAGTCCTGAGGAGGGAGGTGGTTACGTTCCGGCTGGGTTGGAGGGGCTCTCAGGAGCTGATCCCATCTGGTCTGAGAACCCGGTCATTACAACCACTCTGCTCCACTCTACGACATTCCATTCTCCGAAACTCCACTCCACGATATTCCACGCTATGCAGCACTACTCCTTTAAACTCTACTCTACTCGATATCACAATACTTCATTCTATGCCACTCAACTCTACATCACCCGCCTCCACTCTATGATCCTTTACGACACTACTCAATTTCCTCTATGCCACCTCATGCCACTTTACTCCACACAATTTTATGATACACTACTCCCCTTTACTCCACTCCACATCTCCACTCTATGCAACTCTAATGCCAATTCACTCTATAACACTCTACTCCACTGTACGCCATTCCACTCTACAACACACTATGCCACTCTACTCTACTCTATGCCATTCCACTGATTTACACTACAAGACTTTATGCCACCCAGCTCTATGACAATATACTCCGCTCTACACCACTCTACTCTACTCTATGTAAAACCCTCTATGCCACTCCACTCTGCTCTGTCACTCCACTCTATTCCACTCTATGCCACTCCACTCTACTCCACGACAATCTACTCCACTCTAATGCCTTCCACTCTCCAGCACTCTACTCCCTCCACGACACTCCACAACACTCTATGGCAATCCACAACACTCCAAACCACTCTTCATCACACCACTCTACGCCACTCCAGAACTCTCTATGTCACTCCATAACACTCCATTCTACTCCCTCCACTTTATGACACTCCACGCCACTCTCCCTTATGCCACTAACTTTTAGCCATGCTGTACAGCAGCCATGTCGCTGTACAACATTGCTAAAATATATTGGGAAATCCAATAGCTCTCAGATAGGCGAAACCTATTGGTATTGCTAATGCTTATTTTCCATGCAATCTTTTGTTTTCCTAATAGTCCACCAGTTACAGTAGTGTACAAAACGAAGATATACTGCCTTTTTCCTTCATCACTGTCTTTTTTATGAAAGCAGGTATTAATGTTTCCTATACAGTCATTTTTGTGTAGCACCGCCTGGAAAAGGCCCTGCCAAAACTGCAGTTAGTTCGTAAAGTCTGCAGGCTACAAGGTCAAATAGTCAAGGTTAGTAGATACTATATTGCCCCAAACCTCCCAGTAAAGACATCAGTCTTTGGTTTGAAAGTATTCATCTCTCTAGCTAGTACAATCGTGTGACAGTGAGAACATCCACCATGTTTCCCTTGAGCGGTCCTGGGACAGTTTCCCAACTGGAAGCAGACATTTCTAGATTGATTCAAAAGCTATTTGAACATTTTAGTGACACTTAAATGCACACATAGCAGCATGTACAAATGAAAATTCAAATTTGGTACTCAGATAACATGAGTTTACATTCATAAATGGATATAATGACCTGTAAAATGACTCTATCTGCCTGTTCCAGAGGTCCCTTGCCTACAGAGGTATTGACGTTGATTCATGCAAGCCTACAGTAACTATGTAGAAGCCACCCTCAGATATCGCGGAAGGATAACCATGACCTGGCATTACAAGCTAGATTCTTTTGTTTTGTTTATGTTCTTTCTCCCAGAGTATTATGATTTCTCAACATATATGCTGCTTATGGTTTCCAGTTCCCATGATTGTGCGTGTTCTTTAGACCACACTTTTCATCTTCTTTGGAGAGCTGAATATTGGGAATAATATCTGGTTGTAAGGCATCCACCATGGGGAGGCATGCCTCATCATCTAGGGCACTTCCACACATTGGTAAAATGTTGATGTCAATGTGGGCTACAACCTTGTACTCATGGGATCACTTAGAACCCCTTTGTGTGCTAGTGGTCCAGCGGTTGCACCAGGGATGACTTTATGGCAGTGCAACAGGAAGTAAACTATAGGTATAAAAGTATCTGCTGCAGAGTTCCTCAAGTGTCCAGCAGTTTTCAGGCAACAATAACAATGTCAAGATAACACTGTTGATTAATGTTCCTTCTAGAGAGAGATCGGAGATTGCCCAGTGGCATTTTGGACTCACCATCAAGTAGCATAGAGGATTAATGTGCCTGCTGCAAAGAACATGCATCACAGAGATCACAGACCTGTATCTTATATGGATAGCTCAGTGGGTTACTGCTTTTGTGACAGAGATCCACCAATTTAAATGTATGTGTATTGCAAACATTATATCTCTCTAGTTCAGGTCTAACTGGTATACATTCATTTCTATTTTTTAACTGAATAATTGATCAAGTGGATCACTAATTGATCAAGTGGATCTCAAGTTGATCAAATGGAACACTAATTTATCAAACTGCACCCTTTTCCATAACACATTCCATTGTAAAATGGAGGCCACCATCAGCTGTGTGTTAGGATGCTTGGAGCACGCCCCTTATGAACCACATAATTCTCAGCTCATGTGATCTTGCTTATGAAGGAATGGGAGTGGAATCTGAGTCAAATGGTGGCATTTATGAACCATTCGTAACAAGATGGGTCTGTAAAAGGCCGTACGGTGATGAGAAATCTGGTTCCAGAGTGCCTCACGACAGAGACCAACCTCTATGAGTTAGGATTGCATGGAATCAGCCATTAGATGTCAGATTGCATAACTTGCATCAGTGCTGGTGCAATCTTGCATCAGCCTTTTCTGGAATATTTGGATTGCAGTCATTTTTTTGAAAATTTCTTTATTTGCAAGATAAGTCACTGCATAGTTTACAGACATTCGTATAGTGTAACTCTGCATCGTGACATATAGCTCAGTATGCATTTCAATAATAACATTTTCCATTTTCTGCGTATAATAACATCCCAACTCCCCAACTCCCTCCCTGTCCCCTCCCCCTCCCAGCACTTACTCTTTCCATCTATCAACACTATGAAGCTTTTGCGTCACTGTGCACATTACAATCGGCATCCGATATGGGTGCCGGTCCCCGTTTTACATCATATATGTACAGCATTTAGTTCATTGTGTGTCTGCAACTCAGTTCCCGTGTATGTTCGGCCATGGGTATAGCGCCCCCCTGCGACGGTTGAGATACTCGTACTAATCCCCTTGTTCTTGTACGCCTTGTTCGAACGCTATAAGTAAGGCATTCCATTCCATTGAGATGGGATGTTTCCTGAGGCCTCTGCGTTCTTCCCTGCCTAGTTCCTGTCCCTCAGCCTTGCCCCACCTGATCACCTCCCCGCTCCAGGTCCCTATGTCTGGCGGCCTTGCCGATTTCCACCTCATCGCCACTGACCTCTTCGCTAGTAGCAGTGCCAAATCCACAAATCTGGATTCCACACTCTTTTTTTCTCTTTGTGCCCTATCCCCAGCATGCAATAAGAGGCGGATGTGTAGGGTCTATCTGGTGCTATGTCATTCAATATGTGGTGTATTGTACCCCAGTAGTGTCCCAGCTTAGAGCACTCCCAGAACATGTGCATCATACCTGCATCTTCCTGGTGGCATCTGGGACAAGTATCAGCCGCAGTCGGGAACATTATGTGTATCTTGTGGGGAGTCAAATATGCCCTGTGTATAATCATCAATTGTATAAATTTAAACCTAGGGTTCTGAGACACTTTCTTTGGCAATCTCAATACCAGGTCCCAATCCTTGCCGCTCAATGCCACCCCAAGATCACCTCCCATCGCAATTTCAGGGGTTGTAGGGGGTCAGCCCTGTCTTACCGTATCCCAGCAGTCAGCCATTTTGTCAAGTGACTACCCGTCCCCATGAGGTATTGCATAGTGATCAATGTGTTGGTGGTAGGCTCCGCCCCATCCTCCAACCAGTGAGTGCCTATGTAGTGAGTCAGTTGTGCATGTTGCAGAAAGAGCGCCCTCGGCGCTTGATGTAGCCTGGCGAATTCCTCGTACGGCAGTAGCCTGTTATCCGAGAAGAAATCCCCAATTTGTGTTATTCCCGCCTCCTGCCACACCTGCAGTCTTCGTTCCGTCATCGGGCCTGTCCCCAGTGGGATGCCCAACAGTGGTATCGAGGGTGCATAATTCGAACGTCTATTTGTATATCTGATCGCCCTCTTCCAGTATGTAAGAGCCAGTTTGAGGAGGGGTGGAGTCGCTGACGGTGTTTTGGCCCCTGGCAGTAACAGTCGATGTATATCCCCCCGGTGCCTATCACCCTCCGTCATATTCAGTTCGTGCAAATTGCGACCGGCTAACCAGTAAGCTAGCCATTGCAGTTGGCACGCACAGCCGTAAGCGAACAAATCAGGCACTCCCAAGCCGCCCTTATCCGTGGGTAGTTGCAGCCTGGTCATGCTTATGCGTCTCCTGCCCTTCCCCCATATTAGGTCGAATAGTAGAGTGTTAAGTTTCTTAAAAAAGGGCATAGGAATAGAGACTGGTAGATTCGTAAAGAAGTACAGCAAGCGCGGCAGTACCACCATTTTTAGGGCTCGCCTGCTGTGCGCATGCGCATAGCTGGCGAAGCTCTAATCAGACCCTCCAGCTTATCGCGATTTCGCGATTTGCAAAAAAATCGCGAAATCGGCCGATCTGTTGAAATGCCGCGATATTTGGGAAAAAGCCCGCGAAATTTGCCGTTTCCGCCGTCTCCACCGTTTTCGCCTTAAAATCCAGCCCCATGCGCACCCATTTTCCATTCCCCAGGATTTCGCGGCGAGAGAAGGAGCGAGAGGAGGTCGAGGACGGCAGCCGAGAGAGGGAGAAGACCAGCAAGAAGCGGCAGCGACACACACACGAAGACTCTTCCTCTTCTCTAGGGAAGCGGACTCGGAGCAGGAAAACAGCCGGCCGGCGAACACAGACAGGAGGTACGTCCGTCCCTGCCAGGATCCCATTAGCAGGAAACAAGAAGCTGTTCGGAAGTCATTTCCGACCCACAGAAATACTAAAATAAAAGATTAATGTCCCCCGAGGCCCGCCGCGTCCCCCGTGTGCGGCGGCCTTCGGGGGACATTAATCTTTTATTTTAGTATTTCTGTGGGTCGGAAATGACTTCAGAACAGCTGTTTACCATACCTCTCAACCCTCCTGCGCCGAGAGCAGTGACACCCTTTCCTCTATCAAGGGCAAAATAAAACTCGGCACAGCATGTGGAAAAATGGGCGAGGCGTGAGGGAAAGCGTCCAGTCCCCCCCAAAACCCGGACCAGCTTAACGCACGTTTTACTGGAAAATTTTACAGAACCTCGTGTGAGAAAGATATTTAGCTGCACTAAGGTCAATGGGAGAGTAACCATTCATGGGTTTGTTTAAAAGAAAGGCAGAACAATACTTTTATTACACGATAGTAACACTCGTCGTCCACCCCAAAAATACTCAAACGGACTTGCTTACACCTCAGGCTGAGCAGTGTTGATCTTGATGGTTGGTATCAAGTGAAGTCCCGACTGAACACCCCTTACTTTAGCAAGACAGAATTTGGTTTACCTGTGAGCACTTGCTTTTGTAGATAATAGTGTGCGACAAACTTTTAGGGTGACCATCAGAAGACATTTGCAGAATCTACTTTTTGATGTTTGCATTATTTACCCGTTTAATCTCTCACGTTGTCATGATCATGAGGTTACTTATGCTTACGATCACAGCCTAAACTTCTCGATATTTGACTATAAATGCAGACCTGCCAGCTCACACGGCGTGACTGCGTGCCACACGATTTCGGCTCTCTTCGCACGGTCACCCGGTAAGAAGTCGAAATCACCTGGTGGCAGGCAAGAGGCGCTGAAACCTCTGAAGAATCCAGATTTTCAGCTCTTCTTTGGAGGCTGTAAACAGATGATGTCCATCAAGAGATGTGAAAACACCCCAGGACATTACCTGCAGGCCCAGCAACCTTTTTGTTTTGTTTTTTTTCCGTGGGGGGAAGAAGGTCAATGGGGGCAAACAGGCCTCAAAGTTGAGCTTAAAGTCCCTCACCCTCCAAAGCCACGCCCCCTCATCCTAATACAAATTTTATTTTCAAGTTGGCAGGTCTGTAAATGCATCCATCCAGCCAGTACCTATATGACCCTCATCCTCGTCCCTGTCATAATTTCATGAGGAATGTACCATTGGCAAAGAACAGGAAGCAGAACAGAAAATGACAACTATAACCCCCATCCACGCTCAGCGGGGAACTTTAAATGGCTTAGCGTCCCCCTGCTTTTCCTGCTCTGTTTTCTGGTGGGACGAGGAACAGAGAGTAGAGGTGGTAGCAGGGCTGCTACCTCCAACAAATTATGAGAAGGTAGTCAGTAAACGTTAGTCAAAGTAACTTTATTCGATTTATCACTGAAAATCATAGAATTACATAACAATAAACAATTCAATAAACGTTTTAAAAATCATTCCTTAGAAAATATAGCAGCTCTTGCATGACCTTTGCCTTAAAACATTGTGGATTGTAAAAACAACAGGTGATGGACAGAATGCAGAACAATGTCATACATTCACCCCAGTACAGAGATCTGGGCCAAAATCCATCGTTTTTTTGCTTACCATGCCATTCCAGTTTGAACCCAGCCATATGCAAATCAGTCTTGACCCTGTACAGTCTAGCCCGAACTGCCAAGCCAAGTCCTCCCTGGACTGGAAACAAGCATCCAAGGACAGGTTTCAGGCTTTCAGCCCTCATCAGCCGGGATAGCTTGATTCCAGTGGCATGGAGAGCATGGGACTCACGTCTGAGCATACCCGTCCCACTCGCTCCGAGACCTGTCTCTGCCTCCAGCATGCCTAGTCTGAAACCTGTGGGGGCTCAGAAGAACTGAACGTACATGGCCAAGATTAACATGACTTTTAACTAAAACAAATGGGCTGAATTGTAAATAAACAAAATGTACATAGCTCCATGTTGTCAAATAACTCAAACAGTAAGATATCTGTGTTTGGTGTTGCAAAAAACCCCAAATAAAATGCCGCTAAATGCCGCTAAATTTCCATTTTTGTGCCGCTAAATTTTCATTTTTGTGCCGCTAAATTTGCCAATCCATGCCGCTATATCCTGGGGGGTCTGTCTAATGTGGCTTATCCAGAGGTTAACCATCACTGGCGATTCCACTGGCGATTGCATGCAGTGCATGTGCTTTTTAGGTGATTGCGCAAGCGCAAGCCCTAAAAAGCGCGTGCACAATGCCACCAGCCGCCTGCCTTCCTGCCTCGCATTACCACATCAAAGGCAGCCCGCCCCCCTCCCACAAGCTTCTCAGCGTGTGCGCTGCCTCAAGCCGGCATTTCTCCTCCCCTCGGGCAAGCAGATAGCCGCAATAACACCCTCCCTGCTCAGCTTTCTTCTCAATTTCTCCCCGTCTCCACTTCCCATTAGGAGCCCTTCCTCCCCCCACTTCGTGTGCTAGCCTTCACTCTAGCAATGGCAGTGCTTTCACTTGTTACAAAATCAACCACTTTAATGGTAGTCAGTGGACTAATTCAATTCCGAATATTTGTTTCGAAATCTAAACTTTGAGAAAGCCATACGTGATTACACAAAATGCAGATCTTTTATTTTATTGCATAATGCATCCCGGTGTCAATTCTGGCGAAAGAACACATTTTGCACAAAAAAGATGAAAAAATAAATTTGGTGCGAACAGCTGCTTGCGTTCTGTTTGTTCATGTTGTTCCTGTGATATAATTTTGTAGCGAACTGCTGCATAATTACTCAACATGGTATCGTTTTAGAATTTTTTCCAAATTACACCGGCGGAATTTTACTTTTGCTCAGCCCCTGGTCTTTTTAGAGCAAGTACATAGAGACGCAAAAGTGAACTCCGCTGACTTTAAAGCATCCTGCTTCAAATGCTTGAGACTGCTCTAATCGCCTGTAGTTTTATATTCCCATAGCTGCTGCTTGATTTAACGACACCTGGAATAGCGCCGTAAAGAGCACTCGAAGTGTAGTGAAAATGCTGTATTGATGTCGGCGTAAAAGCGGTTTTTGACTTTAGGCTACTTGATGAAAAGAAGAGATTGAAGAATTATAAGAATGTGACTTTTTTGGGGACCTTTTATATAGCGTGAAACTGACTCGAAGGTATTGGGGCGCTTTACCTGAGCACCAGTTACATTACAGAAAGACGAGTTTATTTTTTTTCTCTCTCCGGAGATTGAGTGATTTGCCCATAATCACAGGTTGTTGAGCCAACGCCGGGACTCGAACCTGGTTCCCCAGCTCCAAAGTCGGTAGCTCTGCCCCATACGCCACATCCTGGCACATTTTAATGAAACACTGCCATACCAAAAATAGATGTTTTGTTTTTATAGTGTGGAGGTTACTGCGCTGCTGCAAACATTGCTGTGGTAGGTCGATCAAACACGCGCTTGTATTTTTAGATGCACAGATTAAAAGGTGAGTTTTTCACATGCCCTTGACAGGCCTTTAAACGAAGCTTAAAACGTGAAACAGTGTTCATGGACAATGCGGCATTAGTACGTTGTTTTGATAACCGTCCAATAAACCGGTCCTGTGCTTTGCATTGTTCACGCCGTGTCTCTTCCTGTACAATATATCAATAGCTGCCAAGTAGGAGGGCTAAACCGAGCCTTCCTGGTTCGAGCTAAGCTGCTCTGGTTTAACGGCAATTGCATTTTGAAACTTTAAAGTGTGTAACTTTTTTGAAAAAAAATGTATAAGTGCTATAGCCTATTTTATTTTGTCTTTTGGTTAATATCAAGTAATTGGTAACTATATTGACACACAGGAGCTAATCCGTTCTACCATCTTCAAAAGGACATTGAGGCCTGTGAAGACTTTGAACTCTTCCCCTGGGGTTTGACACCCACACTCAATACTTGTGGTCAAAGTGCTGTTACTGCGGGGCTGGAGCCACGGGTTCAATTCTCATTTGCTCGCTGCAGTCTCAAAATCTGCAGGTCGAATGCAAGCTGGCTAACTACTGTGAGATGCAGCCAGCACGCTGTTTCCCTCCTTTTAGAGATAGTAAAGTGTAAGCAGATGAAATTGAAAACCTTCGTTTGCATATCTGCCGTGTCATTTACCTCAGAATACCCACACTTTTTGAGAAAGTGTGGTCTGCAGGCTGTCTTTTCAAAACGGGAGGCCCGCATTATAATCGAACCACTAGTATTAAGTGATTTTGCGGCGTTTTCCGGATAATGATGTATTTAGTGCTTTTGCCATATAATCCATCATCTATGTGCATAATTTGCAGATTTTACCCAAAAAATTGATACAGTTCAAACAGATCAAAAGTTTCTAAAAATGCTGCAACACGTGTTACCCCGACGTGATAGGCCCCTGACAGAAGTCAGCTGGTCACCTTTTAATTGCTTCTTACTATTTTTGAGCGTAAAACTGTTACTAATGATGTGGAATCTTTGTCTCTAGACAATGTTGTCGTGTGTGAACAAGGTTAAATATTGAAGTGATACTATGACAAAATGTGTCGCTTTACAACACATAATTTGCCTTTCCTTGCCCCATAATTGAGTCCACCCTGCCCTATAATTTGGTTCTCTCCGTCACATAATTCCAGTGGCCCTGATTATAATCCCTTCTACTCCATTGCAAGATACTTGGGAAGCCCACGCTTTGTCGCACTGCCGTTCCCTTTTCTACCTGCATTGAAACCGCTTAGAAATGAGCAATCAGCAGAACTGATATCTCCTAGTGAAAATGGCTTTTCTCCAATCATTCAATGGAGAGATGGGAACCACCACCCCCACCACCACTACATCCACCACCACAACCACCACCCCATCCACCACCACCACCGCATCCACCACCACCACCGCATCCACCACTACATCCACCGCATCCACCACCACCGCATCCACCACCACATCCACCAACACCACCACATCCACCATCACATCCACCACCACCACCACCACCACATCCACCATCACCTCCACCACCACCACCACATCCACCATCACCTCCACATCCACCATGACATCCACCACCACCACATCCACCACCACCGCATCCACCACCACCACATCCACCACCACCACATCCACCACCACCAGACCCACCACCACTACATCCACCACCACATCCACCACAACCACCACCCCATCCACCACCACCACCCCATCCACCACCACCACCGCATCCACCACCACCACCGCATCCACCACCACCGCATCCACCACCACCGCATCCACCACCACATCCACCATCAACACCACAGCCACCATCACATCCACCACCACCACATCCCCCATCACCTTCACATCCACCATGACATCCACCACCACCACATCCACCACCACCACATCCATCACCACCACACCCACCACCACTACATCCACCACCACATCCACTACAACCACCACCCCATCCACCACTACCACCACCACCGCATCCACCACCGCATCCACCACATCCACCACATCCACCACCACATCCACCGCATCCACCACCACATCCACCATCACATCCACCGCATCCACCATCACATCCACCGCATCCACCATCACATCCACCACCACCACCACATCCACCACCACATCCACCATCACCTCCACATCCACCATGACATCCACCGCCACATCCACCACCACATCCACCACCATCACATCCACCACCGCCACATCCACCAGCACCACCACATCCACCACCACTTCCACCACCACCGCATCCACCACCACCACATCCACCACCACTTCCACCACCACCGCATCCACCACCACCACATCCACCACCACCACCACTACATCCACCACCACATCCACCACAACCACCACCCCATCCACCACCACCACCACCGCATCCACCATCACCACATCCACCACCACCGCATCCACCACCACATCCACCATCACCACCACATCCACCATCACCTCCACATCCACCATGACATCCACCGCCACATCCACCACCACCACATCCAACACCACCGCATCCACCACCACCACCGCATCCACCACCACCACACCCACCACCACTACATCCACCACCACATCCACCACAACCACCACCCCATCCACCACCACCACCACATCCACCACCACATCCACCATCACCTCCACATCCACCATGACATCCACCACCACATCCACCACCACATCCACCACCATCAAATCCACCACCGCCACATCCACCACCACCACCACATCCACCACCAATTCCACCACCACCGCATCCACCACCACCACCGCATCTACCACCACCATCACCACTACATCCACCACCACATCCACCACAACCACCACCCCATCCACCACCACCGCATCCACCACCACCACCGCATCCACCACCACATCCACTGCATCCACCACCGCATCCACCACCACATCCACCATCACCACCACATCCACATCCACCATCACATCCACCACCACATCCACCATCACCTCCACCACCACCACCACCACCACATCCACCATCACCTCCACATCCACCATGACATCCACCACCACCACATCCACCACCACCACATCCACCACCACCACATCCACCACCACCACCACACCCACCACCACTACATCCACCACCACATCCACTACAACCACCACCCCATCCACCACTACCACCACCACCGCATCCACCAACACCTCCGCATCCACCACATCCACCACATCCACCACCACCACATACACCGCATCCACCACCACATCCACCACCACATCCACCATCACCACCACATCCACCATCACATCCATCACATCCACCACCACCACATCCACCACCACATCCACCATCACCTCCACATCCACCGCCACATCCACCACCACATCCACCACCACCACATCCACCACCTCCACATCCACCACCACATCCACCACCGCACCCACATCCACCACTTCCACCGCATCCACCACTTCCACCGCATCCACCAGCACCACATCCACCACTTCCACCGCATCCACCACCACCACATCCACAATACCCACCACCATCACTTCCACCACCACATCCACCACCACATCCACCACCACTTTCACCACATTTACAACCACCACATCCACCACCACCACATCCACCGCCATCACATCCACCACATCACCACCACCTCCACCACCACCACATCCACCACCACATCCACCCCCACATCCACCACCATCACCACCACATCCACCATCACCACCATCACCACCACCACCACATCCACCACCACATCCACCACCACATCCACCACCACCATATCCCCCAGATCCACCACCACCACATCTATATGTGTGTGGCTCTGTGTGTGTGTAGGTGCAAATGCAATGTTCTTGGATTTTCGTCACAATAAAATACACTGAACATAATCTTCACAAAAGTTATTTACAAACGTTTAAGCTATTGCCATTAGAAATTACAATAACTTTTATTTAAGTATTAATTATTTACAAAATTAAAAGCCATTGTTATTTGTAATATCAATACATCTAAGTCACGTAAATACAACACACATTGCATTACAAATGCTATAGGTGTCACATTAGCAAAAGTTAAAACTATTGACATTGTAACTGACAAAGCTATTAATTTTGCTACTTTCAAAACCAACACATAAATAAAAAAAGTGTAATTTACAATACCAATAGCTCAAACTTTCCTAATGCGAGACCTATTGCATTTCCAATGCTTGTTGATATAGCCACCCTTCCTGCCACCGATAGCGGCAGAGTATTCCAGAATTGCACCCGTGTAGCCAGGTTAGTCAGGGCTCGCCCCAGATTTCCGTCCAGTAGGTCTTGTGGTTGTCGGTATATCTGGATACCCAGGTACTTAAATGTCACGGGTGCCTCCTGGAAACGGTGCGGCGGAAACTGTACTTGTGATCCCGCCACCGGGCCCCGAAAGCCAAACCCGTATGACTTTGTCTCATTGATGGCGAGGCCCGATATCTCGCGGAAGACCTCAAAGATCCGCGGCAATGGCGTCACTGGGCTATTCATGTCCCTTAGGAACAGTAGTATGTCGTCGGCATATGCCGATATGACATGATGAGTGTTAAGTCTATTAATCCCTACCGCAGCCGCTGTAGATCGTACTTTCAGCATTAAGGGCTCCAGGGCGATTATAAACAGCAAGGGCGAGAGAGGGCATCCCTGCCTCGTGCTATCTCAATCCGATCAGAAATACATTTGTTGGTCCGAACCCGTGCCGTAGGTTTTAGGTACAACAGGGACACCCAGGCTATAAACCCGGCAGGTAACCCAAATTTGGTCATGACTGCAAACATGTAGTCCCATCTGAGCGTATCGAAAGCCTGTCGTAGGTCCAGTGAGATACAACCCTCGGTGTCACTTCCCCCTGTGATCGGGGACATTAGTTGACTGAGTCTCCGTAAATTTAGCGCAGTGCTCCTACCCGGCACAAACCCACATTGATCGGGGTGTACCATTTCTGGGATGTGCTGGGACAGGCGCGCCGCCAGTATCTTGCTGAGGATTTTGGAGTCAGTGTTCAGAAGTGACAGCGGTCTGTAGTTGTCTAGTCGCAAAGCGTCCCTTCCTGGCTTCTGAAGGGAGACAATCAGGGCTTGTAGTGTCGAGTCATGCAGGCCATTGCTCTTCAATGCCTCGTTATATAACTCGTGAAGGCGGGGGGCCAGTAGGTTTATGTATGTTAGGTAAAACTCCGCCGGGAGTCCGTCTGTCCCGGGCGCCTTGTTTCTGGGCAGAGCCCTAATGGCCATTCTAATTTCCGCAACCGTAATGGGTTTTGCCAGATCCTCGCTGTGTGCCGCACTCAGTTGAGGAACGCATACGTCGGAGAAAAATTCCTCCAATGCCGGTTCCGAGAGTGGAGCGTGTGGGCCATATAAAGTAGGGTAGTAACGCCGGAATGTCGTGTTGATATCCTGCTGTCCCTGGATTAATTTCCCGGAGGGATCCTGAATCTCCATGATAGGGGTGGCTGTCGGCGCGTCCCTGGTCAGGTGCGCCAGAAGCGGACCCGCCCTGTCCGCCTGAGTGTGTTGACGTGTGGTGTATTCCCTATGGTCTAGGACCCTTAGTTCTTCCAGGAGTTCCGCATACTGTATATTAGCCTCCTGTAGTTGCGTGAGAGCGCCGCCCATGCCCGCGGCCTCGTTTTCCAGAGCCGCTAGACTGTCCTCTACCTCTCGCAGTCTCCTCAGTACCTGATGTTTGATGCCTACTTTGGTGCCCATGGCCACCCCGCAAATGGTCGCCTTGAAAGCGTCCCACTCGACCTGCCTGGAGCTTGCCGTACCTGTGTTCTCAGTGAAGTAGTGTGCGGTAGCGTCTGATAGGGTGGACTTAAAAATCGAGTCTTCTAAGAGGCTTGGGGACAATCGCCATGTCGGTATGGGGGTGGGTAATCTTCCCCATTGCAGGGACAATTCCACCGGGTTGTGATCCGATAACGTCTTCCCCATATGTCCCACCTTCACTATCGACGGCGTAAGTGTCTTGTAGCAAAAGATGCGATCTATCCTGGTGTGGAGTTTGTGCGGTGGGGAGTAGAATGTGTATTCCCTGTGTGATGCATGAAGTGCCCGCCATGTGTCAACCAGGTCCCACCCCTCAGCCCATTGTGCCAATGCTTCCGCCGGCCTTCTACTCTCTGTTGCATGTAGAGGGGGATGTGATCGGTCGAGCGTGAGATCTAGTACCACATTACAGTCCCCCCCTATAACCCAATCATACTCCACCCAATCCGCTAGTGCCCTACCTAGTTCCGCAAAAAACTGTGATTGATCTACATTCGGGGCATACAAACAGCCAAGCACTACACACACTCCGTTTAGCAATCCCTTAGCAAGTACGTAGCGGCCTTCCCTGTCTATCTTAGATTCAATGAGTTTAAACGGGACCGTGTTATTTATCCAAATGGCTGCTCCCCGGGAGAATGCAGAGTACTTAGTGGCGAATAGCTGGCCCTTCCATTTCTGTAACATTTTGGCTCCCTCTGATTCATTCAAGTGCGTCTCCTGGAGGTACACTATGTGCACCTGCCGCCTATGCAGTTGTGCCAGGACTCTGTGTCTTTTGTGTACCGAACCCAATCCCCGTACATTCCAGGTGCAGACCACATAATCGTTAGGGGACGTCATTACCCCGGATACCTTCAAAATATTCTAAAACCATTGTCCGTATCAATATTGACCACGAAATGGAAATTTTCAGTGCTACATTTGCGAACATTACCCCAACTTGTAGGTCCCCCTCTACAACCTCAGAGGACCAAACCGTATCACCCAACATGGGTATATGAATTCTGGAACCGTGCCTAGGCTCGGGGGTGTGAGCCCAGACAAACTCTCACAACAGTTTTACTTCCGAAAGTCTCGTAACCATTGTCCCCTATGTTCAAAAGTGTCCCAGGTTTCTTACTCCCCCCCCCCCCCCCCCCGAAACAGATTAGAGCATCCGCTACATTACATTTGGATTGCAGTCATGCCAGCATAATTTTTCGCCAACACTTGTCCCACCTGAAAGGTGCAAAAGTGACATTTTCATCAAATAACCTGTGCGAAAATGATATCTGGAACTAGGCAGGTTGTCCAAAGGCAGTGAAAAATTGCAGTTGCACCATTACGACCTATAGAAAGTGGTCCAGAAGGCTGAGAAAGGGTGCCTTGGTTGGGTGGCTGAATAAGTGACAGGGCTGTGTCTCACAGCATGTTAATGGTATACAGTTACAGTTCTATCCTTACACCCGTTACACCAGCCACAACACACAAAAACTCAGCTCACGTTTCACTTTCGTGTTCAATTGTATCATTTACAGAAACTGTAGTTGGCGAGAAAAGCCTTACATCAGTCCACAGCAGAAATCTTTTTTTGCATTTGATAGAGAAATATGTCACCCTACTCATCATCAGAGCAAACCAATGCAGTCATATTAGGTGTCAGATGAGATTGTATATTCAGCTGTTTACAAAATAAAATAAAGCCACAAATGTATTCAGTATCTGCATGTGCTATAGCTGCAGTACAGGTTGTTATTTAACCTGGCAATAAAAATATCAGAAATTACCAAATGCATAATGTGCCATAATTTAATTAGAAATGGACTTTAGATGTTAACTTTTACATGACCTGGTAAGTGGTCAGCGAGTCAATTGGTATTTTAGCCGATATCAATTAATAACTTTTGGATGCAGTGGAAAGGTAAACACAAATCAATTTCTCATGAATGGAAGAAAATCTGACCACTTATGTATGTAGGAGTGATGTGCGACTTTGTTCCAGCTCGCTTGATCCATACACGGTTTTCATGATAACCAATGACTGTGCAAATGTTTCAAATGTAGATACGCTGCGTTTAACATTATTCTACGTGGATATTATGAAAATACGGAATGTATTTGGCAATTGTGGACAATATTTATTACCCCAGATAGACATTAGTCTCTAGTAAAATGTTTCACCTTTGTCCATTGAATGTTAGCCGGTGGGGCACTTAAATAGCCACTTCATAACATATGGTACTAGCTAAATAGACTGGCCTTTAAATGCTTATTTTTATTTTTTTAAATGGGCAAGTTAATATAAAATAATTCAGAATCTCAGTTCTGCTATCACCTGAATTATCTGTATAACTTCACATACTCTCTTTCCAAATCATCTGCTGCCTGTTCCAGACATCTGTTCCCACATCACGTTCAGACTCTTTCCAGCTTTTAGTGTTTTTCTCTTTATTTCTCTATCTTTTACAATTACTTTCTGTACCTGTAATTGTATGCACTTTGTTTTATTAGCGCCAGGATGCTCCTTCCGGAGCGATAGTTGCGCTCTACAAATAACCAATACAAATACAAATACAAATACAAAATCTTTTGTAAGTTGGCCGAGATGACCCATCTAGAAGGCGAGAATCTCATTTAACTGTGAACTAACTTTCATCTCTTCATAAAAATGTTGTTAAAAATATAGGAACTCGGTTGTATATGCTGGGTACTGTTCAAATGGTTTTCCACTCCTCCCTTTATTAAGTATTTAGGTTGTTTTCTCAAACTTTGGAGCAGTGAAACATTTTTGGCCATAAGAGCACCCTTATTGTATAGTAGTCACACACAGGTTTACTCTACCCAGCGCACAGTATCTCGGTCCAGTGCTTTTACAAATCACAAAAACCCACAATATCATATGTAATATTTATTCTTACATGATGATTAATACATATAATGTGACATTTTTTCAAGTGTATGTAATGCATACATTAACTATTTTAATGTCACAAGACTATTTTGTTCATTCTGGGAAATGCTAATTTAGTATACTAAAGGTAACCCAATTCCTATAGTTTTACAGTTTAAACAAAGCAGTGGGGATTCACAAAGGTTCAGGCTTATTGTACTTAGTCCATGTTTACATTATACATAACCTTATGGGGAAATAACACATTTGTTTCTAATTTGAATACACTTTCAGATATTAGCCTTGTACATTTCTCAAGCAAATATATGTTGTTCAGAAACACAGGTTGGCCCACTCACAAAATCTGTAAAGGGAAAACTGAGTCGGAATATAAGTATTAGGGTGTTACTTTCAAAAGCAACTATAACCTTAACGCCCACATTGAGAAAGCGACCAAAGAGACCAAAGCGTCTCTGTCCAGGGTGTGTGTCTCTTGCAACACAGATGGAGTTTGCAGCCTGCTCTGAGCTGATACAGCTGAATCAGAGAATAAGAGAAACAGAATAACTTTTGTTTCTCTTTCACTTAGAAGAGCTAATAGCCAGGGCCTGATTGGGAACCACAACCAGCCCTGGCCAAACCCCTCGGGGGGTTGGAGGTGCCGTTGAGCTCTTTGCTGGGCCGGGTTTTGGCCGATTTTGTTACAGGGCCGATTTTGCAGCTATAAAGGTGGAAAAATCTCGAAAATCAGGGACATTTGAAGTGTTTGCAGGACAAATCTGGTAAAATGCAGGGTGAGAGAGCTCTTATTTGCACAAGATGTTAAGGACTATCGTAAGCGACTTGAGACAGGGTCTTTTCCTCTAACTCGAGGTCTGGAAAAAGCTCAGCCATACCCATTTCACATAACTAGTAGAAACACTCAGAGGTGGGCTTTGAAGCTGAGGCTGGGGCAAGTCCCAGCTTTTATTGACTAGAAGTTGGGTGCCATCCAACAGCAAATGGGCAAAGCCATAATCTAGGTTCTGTAAGTCTACTATTTTATCTCTTCAACACTTGATTGTACTCTGTACATATTTTATGAAGGAAAGAAGGGCCATTTTAGTTGAAGTTTTTAGATCTCTTCAAATGCAGACAGGAGTTGAAGTAATGTCTTTGATGATGAATAATGAAAATATATTATGTTTTAAATTGTCTACATTTTTAAAACAATTTTAGAAAAACTGAAGTTTAGGATTTTTAAGGGGTGTAAGTGTAACCTAGCGGGTTTGCAATTTCCCTCAGTAGGAGGTCATCTCAGTATCACCTGCAGGTAAGGTTGACTTTTTTTTTATTTTAAATGTGAATATCCTGAAGGAATTCATTATTATGTTGCGTTATCTATCCGGGGTGTAAGCTTTTAAAGGGTAATTTTTATTGTGACAGTTGTTTGTAAATGTTTTTTTTTGTGGCAATCAGAAAATTGTTTTATTTGTTCCTGCCACACAATACCAGGAAAACAGGAGAAAGTGAGTGCTTCTAATTTTAAAAGATCAAACCTTTCACTAACTGGGGAGTGGAGGTGGGTTGCGCAAATATTTGTTGCACTGCCTGCAAAAATTGATTTTGTGCTAGGGGCATTCCCTTGTTCGGTAAAAGGGATATTGTAGTTACCAGATGCATTATTACACCCTTTACTGCTCATTGTGGAAGTGTCCTTAAACTCACCTATGGACGCCTTGCACAAAAACCCACTACGGCACTTACTCCTCTATGAAGATTGATCATCATTTTCTGAGCTTGGACTTGGACACTTTTCTCAGTGTATTCACTTTTACATTATTAAGGGTGTACAACTTAAATCATTAGTAGTGCTGTCGAAAAAAACTACAAAAAAGGATGAATTGATAAGATATAATGGGCCATTTATATCATTCAAAATTGCGATCGCAAACGCCAAAATTTGCAGAATTTCAGTGTTTGCAATCGTAATTTAGCTAAGTGGGATGTATTAAGGTAAAACCGCAAAATTTGCTATTCCTTATTTTGCGATTGCATTTAAGGAATAGCAAATTTTGCGATTCCTTAAATGCAATGTAAGAGGCACAGAAAAAGTGCAATTTGGGCTTAAGGAATCGCAAATTACCACCAACTTCAAGTTGGTGGTAATTTGCGATTTCTCAGAAAAATGCACTTTGTTTGCATTTTTCAAAGTGTTATGTGACGCACATACATGCCCTCAGGGCATGTATGTGTGCCACATGTGCACACATGCACATTTCAGGGATGCAACAGTGTGTCCTTTGGACACCCAGGCATCCTTGAAATTGCATTCTCAATTTGCGATTCTCTAATTGAGAATCGCAAATTGAGAATGTCTTCCCATTCATTCCTATGGGCCTTTAGGCCCATAGGAATGAATGCGGAGGTATTCCTTAATTGCGAATAGCAATTTGCAATTTGCAATTAAGGAATATGTAGGATTCGCAAAGTTATTTGCAAATCCTACATGCATAGCGTTTTGCGATTCTCAAATAGCGATTCCCAAAAAAATCGCTATTTGAGAATCGCAAAACCAAACTTTCATACATATGGCCCATAGTGAATAAGCAGCCAACTATATCGATTTAAATGCACTTCTATTTTCTGATTCATGCACATATTACACAAGCTTAAGTATTTTTTCTGTTATTACCTTTAGGTACACAGTCTCTTCATGTGGTTTTTCTCTACTTTTGTTACAGAGAATTTATTAGCTGAACATTCAGCTATTTTTGCATTTGCAAATTCAATATTTGGCACTCATTAAGAGTGGCCTCTTAGGGCCTGATTTAGATCTGGTTTGAGGGAATACTCTGTCACAAACATGACAGAAATCTCGTCTGCAGTTTTACGATCCCTATAGCAGATAATAGGATCGTAATACTGCGGACAGGATATCCCTCACGTTTGTGACGGTATATTCCCCTCTGCCCAGATCTAAATCAGGCCCTTAATTCTGATGGGCCAATGACAGCAGGTATCGGCATCATCAGAATAATGAGATCCATGGCGTTTTCATGGATCAGTTTATTGTCGCATAGAACAGTTGAAATTTCATTGTCAATATTTGGGGGGTGAAATGAAGAAGTCCTGGGGTAATCCGACCCAGAATTATTGATTCCCTGATAATCCTTTGTTTGTAAGGTGACCCTCAGGGAACAACTTTCATTGATCCAGATTTTCCTAACCCCTGAAGGTATCAGTAACTCTGGAAATGGGGAAAATATAGGTGATCTTTCTGGCAATGTGTAATGAGGGCCTTGGAGGCGTGTTTAGTAACATTCAATATGAGCCCTCCTGGCAAGTGACTGCACAACAACACTTTTTTACATTACCAGATGCATGCATACCTTTTATGGATGTGAATACTTTTGGGAAACTATTATTGTCATCATTTTGAAGTAAAAATCCTGGAATTCTAAGAACATTCCACAAAGTTGGAAATGTTCTCAAAACATAAAAATGATAGCACAAGTACAAAATGTTCGACTTTTTGCTGCACCTTTTGTTAATCAGGCGACCCTAGTGAGGTCCATTTTCAATGAGGCTCCTTTAAAATCAGTGTTAAAGAGACTTGTCTAGTCTCCCATCTAGTTCAATGTCTCCCAGTGGCAAAAGAACATGATGAAGGTAAGATGGCTTTCCCAGTGTGAACAACTTGTATGGGATAAACGTGTAACAAAGCAATTCAGGAAGTCAATATTTGGGGGCCTTTTAGGAAACACTTGCATTAAAAGTTTTCTTTCTTTGAGTTTTCATTAATTATTGAAAAAATTGGGCAACTCCACACTGAGTGAACATGATTATTTTCTCATTGAGGAAATTTTAAATGGCTCGACGGTTGGTTATGAAATGAGTTTGATACTCCTGGTGGAGTTGTCAGTAATTGGAAATCCACCACCCTAACTCAGAAACAAGTGATATTTTGCCTGGAAGACCACAAACTTAAATCGAAAGGGATATTTATCTTTAAAAGTCCTCTCCCACACACTCCAATATTTACCTTTGGTATATGCTATGTTGTTTGGTAACCCCATTGTATCTCTTGAAAACTTATTAAACAGATTTGAGCAAAAAAGTGCTCTCTTCTGTGATCTTCATGATCAGTGTTAGGCGGGTTAAACTCATGCTTTCTTCATTTGATGGTGATAACATGAGTAACATGGAGTAGGTTTAGTAATATTAGATATCTTATGCAGCCCTTGAAGCTGTAAGCCTGTGCCTTTAAGCACTATTTCAGCAAGTAAAGAAATATATATGACTTGCACGTTTCCACATATGATTTGCATACACTTTCTCGATTTATAAAATTTACAAAAAAGTAATCAGTATGTCTTGGAGATCTACTCAAGTTGTAGATTTCCAGGTGTGCTCTGTATACTCTACACTAGCTTTTGTTAATCACCTGCATTTGCAGAAAATCTGTACAAGTTCACGTATCGGAAATAGGCATTCCTATTTCCACTTTTTCGTCACCTCGAAGTATTTCCAAGAAGGAGAAAAGTCTTCTTTCACACCATATTAAAATATTCTGACATTTGGGGCTCTTTCCCAGTGTATTTGCACACTGCACATCTCTGAGGTCGTAAGTAAGGTGTGCAAATAGGACCAGATAAAAACATTAGGAATTTTTGTGCATGACTATAAAGATATGTTGTTGATTTGCATCAACATTACCCACGCCCACATCGAATGGAACACCTATTTCCTGAACCTATTACGATATTTACTACTATGTCAATGTTCACCAACATGAGGAATTTTCCTCGACAGAAGGTGGAATTTGTAGTCACTAAATATTGAAAATCCCCATTATGTGAACAAGTATTTCAGAACTGTGATCATGAGATTGGTGCGTAACACAGCCACTACCGCCCTGCAGTGCATGGGGCCTCCAACTTTCCAGGGGGCCCCATTCAGATCGATGCCAATGAATATCTGTGAGATATGGGTGTCTCGCGGTTCCCTTGTCATATTCTGCGGGGTGGGGAGGCAGTCATTTTGCAATATCCACTGCCATAAAATACTTTTTTGCGGTCTTGCGGTTTTAACACTTGTGACTACAGCATGTTTCTTGAATCTTACCATACAGTATATTCGATCGGCAGTCCTCATAAGTTCATTGCCTTGCAATTCCTGGATCCCACTGACTTACTGCCCAAGCCTGCATTGGACCACAACAATCCTGTAGATCTCAATTAGGACTGTCAAAACATTCTTGACGGCAAAAAATATCATCATTTGGTTCAAAACCTTTTCATGAAGCATAAGGTAGAGGCGAAAGATCAGGAAGGGACCGTCCTGCATGCCGACGGC